>NC_090278.1:78257103-78895436 GCF_040414725.1 Anabrus simplex | reverse complement strand
CACTAGTGATGGCTCGAACTAGCTCTTTTGAGGGAGCTAGCTCATTTGCTCCCGCTCCTAACTGAGAGTCGTTCAAAAGAGTCGACTCTTGGGAGCGGGAAGGTAGGAGCGAGCCAGGAAGTCAGAGGCCGCTCTCCGCTCCAGGTTCGTTCGTTCATTCGTTCATCCGGTTTAGGGCAGACGGCTCTTTATGACTTCCGGTCGCTCTGTATGACTTCCGGGAACGAACGATATAGCACAAATAGTTTATATTTTCCACAACAGATGGCAGCACAACGTCTAGTTCAGAAAGCTTCTCTTGAAATAAACAAATGCACTTCTGGCAACATTGGCAAATAATCTAACGATAAAGCTTTATATACAGTAACGAAGAAATGTTTAACAAATATGCAGTATTAATGGATAACATCTAATATTACTTGCCCATGTTCTTTTCTTCTTAAAATGATGCTTTTCAAGACTGAATGCACCGTGACGAGACGTATGTTCATGATATTGGCAATACTTACACGTTAATAAATAATTGTTTAAGAATGTAATGGGATGTAAGTTACTATAGTATACACTAAGCCATGAGTTTTTTATTCAGAAGCGCCCAAAATAGCGTGATTTTACATCTTCTAGATTAATCATGACTCCCGTCTTTATTTGAAGGAGCGAGATGGTGAGAGATAGTTCACCTTTTACACAACAGATGGCAACACAATGTACAGTTTGGTACGCTACTCTTGGAATGAAACAAATGTACATTGCTGCCAACATTCGCAATTAATCCGATGATAAAGTAACGAAGAAACGTGTCACAAATATACAGTGTTGATTGATGAAATCTAATATTACTTTGCCTAAGTTACATTCTCCTTAAAATGATGTCTTTCAAGATTGAATGCACCGTACGGGACGTATGTTCGACATATTGGCAATACTTCCGTTCGACCCCGGCAATCCAGATAAGCATAAGAAGAATCTCTATTCCTGTGCACGTAGTTTACATTTCACTCAAAAGATGTCATCAGAATATCCTCTTTTGACTGGAGCTGCAGAAAGTTTCTTACTTGACACTCCGCGTTGGGACAACAGATTCTTTCATTCATTAATGCAGCGTAGGAAACATAGCTGATTAAACGCGATCTTTAACGTGAGCTGATTAAACTACTATCAGCACAAATGTACATATAACCAAGTATACTAAAGTACGCATAGCATTTTGCCTATTTTTCGTGTACAGTATGGTCACACTCTCTTCTTTTTTTTTTTCAAGAACGATTAAACCGTATGAGTCGTATATGTTCGATATATTGGCATTCCTTACACTATCTAAACTTACTTCTTCTTCCTCTTCGACCACTTTTCCTACACTTGTGGGTTCGCGGGTGCGAACTGTTCCGCAAATGTGGATTTGGCCCAGTTTTATAATAAGTAATAATGTTACTGGCTTTACGTCCCACCAACTACATTTACGGTTTTCGGAGACGCCGAGGTGCCAGAATTTAGCCCCGCAGGGGTTCTTTTACGTGACAGTAAATCTACCGACACAAGGCTGACGTATTTGAGCACCTTCAAATACCACCGGACTGAGCCAGGATCGAACCTGCCAAGTTGGTGTCAGTAGGCCAGCGCCTCAACCGTTTGAGTCACTCAGCCCGGCTGGCCCTGTTTTATGACCCGATGTCCTTCCTGACGCTAACCTTATGCGGAGGGATGTAATCAATATTGCGTGTTTCTATGGTGGTTGGTATTGTGGTGTGTTGTCTGAATATGAAGAGGAAAGTGTTGGGACAAACACAAATACCCAGTTCCCCAGCCAGAAGAATTACATTCCCGACTTGGCCGAGAATCTAATCCGGGACCCTCTGCAGCGAGGGCCTCAATGCTGACCATCCAGCTGAGGAGTCGGACTTCTTACACGTCAATAAAAAATTATTTGAAAATGTACTGCGGTAGGTATGCACGTTGGTATGAGTTATTTAGCCTATATTTTAAAGCCAAAACTAGTGTTATTTTCTATTTGCCTTAATTCGATTTAAAACTACGGTATATTATTTTATCCACTGTACCGTAAAACCGAAAGATTTTGGCAATATGTTAATTCATAACTACGAACTCATTTAAGAAACAGATGAGGATTTATCAGAGTATTTCTTAATTATTTCAGACAGAATAAAACTACGCCGTTTCTACTTGCCGAGTGGTATATTCAGTATTCTGGATAGCGACTGTTTGTTCGTGCTTAGTTGAGGTTAGTTAACCCGAACTTCGTGTCGTTTATTTGCTCCTAACCTACTGGATCTATACTAGGCCCTACATCCTTCATAGATTATGAGTGCATACAGGAAGTGAACAGGTAAGTATTGCTCAATAACATGTTTATTTCATTTCATTGTTTCGTTACGTTGCAAGTTGCCAGAACAATGGCACAAAAACGTACCTAACAAACAACCCACAACCAGTGCACTCAGAGCACTGACTGAATGCGGGAAGAGGCTAGACTGGGCAGCCTATAAAAAAGAAAGCGGCTTCAGTACGTCACGTGATTATCTGAGGCATGGCATTGGCTAGAAATGAACGAGAGTCGATGTGACGAGCTAGCTCTTTCTTGGAGTCGCTGCTGATAAAAGAGTCGGCTCGTGCTAGCTCTCAGGGAGCAAGGAGGGAGCTAGCTCATACAAGAGTCGACTCGTAATTGAACGACTAGCTGTTGATAAAAGAGTCGGCTCGTGCTAGCTCTCAAGGAGCAAGGAGGGAGCTAGCTCTTACAAGAGTCGACTCTCAGTGAGTCGTTCAAAAGAGTCAGTTCGTTCATGAACGACCCATCACTAGTACACACTTATAAATTTCACTTTAAAACACTTAATTTTCCTTTAGTCTTTAAAGTCACTTAAAACTAGTAGATACTTAGCTTGGATAATGAAAGCTTCTTTCTTTTTGCTTCTCTCTTGATTTCCTTGCTGTAGGACTCCTCTGGCTTCCTCTCTGATGAGTTCAAGACTCGAACACAGAACTCTCTCTAAGGTTGATACGGACTGAAGCTACATTCCCCTTAAACACTCGGTGAGCTTTCTACATACTGTGTTAGTGCTTTACCCTGTAGGACATAGATAACCAATTCTACTGTTCGGCAGGCCCAACTGCTGCCTGTTCTGTCTAACTCCTCTGACTACTTCCTGCCAAGTGACTGCTCCTTGCCAAGTGGTTGCGTCCTAGTGACTACTCCCGAGTGACTCTGAGTCTCTCTTGTCACTCCCCTTTATCACTTCTCTGAGTTTCTACTGCAATGTTCTCTAACATCACTAACTTGTTAGCTTCCTATTGGTTACTTCAAGAGCGGCCCCACTCCTCTTCTGCACATACACGTGACCAGTAACCTTCCAATAAATCTTTCTAGAAGAAATTGTTGCACCACTAAGTGTGTTCATAGTTCATAAGGCACATGCCTACGTGCTTGTTTTCCACAGGTCCACAAAATTTGAGCCTCAAACCACGACCTTCTGGTCTGTTTACTACACTTCCTGAAAAATATCCTGATTGCTTAAGATTGCTTCACTCACTAGCTCACTGAACGTTCCAAGTTGAGACTAGCTTTAAGAATGCTTTTAATTATAATTTGTAATTCTACACTTATTCACTGCACTGATATTTAATTCACACTTGATCACTCACTTCCACTGTTTCTGCTATATCTTCTTTTCTTATATTATACTTTTTTTTTTTTTTGGCTATTGGCTTTACGTCGCACCGACACAGATACGTCTTATGGCGATGATCGGACAGGAAAGGGCTGGGAGTGGGAAGGAAGCGGCCGTGGCCTTAATTAAGGTACAGCTCCAGCATTTGCCTGGTGTGAAAATGGGAAACCACGAAAAACCATCTTCAGGACTGCCGACAGTGGGGTTCGAACCCACGATCTCCCGAATACTGGATAGTGGCCGCAATTAAGCTTATATTATACTTAACCTACTCATGATGATTAGGGATTTCTGTCTGGGAGGTTACGGATCGAACCCTGTTCGAAGCACTTGCTCCATAATTCCACACAAATGGACGTGTTGCAAATCAGCACTCGTGACAAACGTATAAACACTTACGTTTATTTCTGAATGCTGGAGTGGAAAGGAAACAGGACTTCATTAAGATGAGTTCCAGATTTGCAAGTTCAAAAGTATTTAAACAGAAATAAACATGAATGTTTATACATTCCTAAATATTTGAGTCTGATCTGATAGAATCTGATGATGTTCTTTTAAGAACGAAACATCATTCTATTTTAATTTTTTCTTTTTTAGGTTTAATACTGTTACCATATGTTTTCTTACAGGTAGTTCATAAATTTTATTACTCAAAATTAGTTTTGGCAGACTGAAGAACTTAACGGTTATAAAATAACTGATATAAGAAATAAATTGACAATACAATATATCAAACAAATAATATTACATCAGTCTTGGGTCTAGTTTCAGCCACTTAGTGGCCATTTTCAGCCAAAATAAAAATTAAACAGATCATGTGATAACTTAACCCACGAGTGGTCGCTAGCCGAAATGTAACGTGAGTGGTCGTGCATGAGACTTTCTCTCACATTAAAATAAATATGACATTTTTCACAGTTTTGTGGGGCATAAGGCTGAAATTTACTACTGAAATGAAATGCAAGTTCTACCTTATATATTTTAGATAAAAATGAAATGGGGTATGGCTTTTAGTGCCGGGAGTGTCCGAGGTCAAGTTCGGCTCACCAGATGCAGGTCTTTTGATTTAATGCCCGTATGCGACCTGCGCATCGTGATGAGGATGAAATGATGATGAAGACGACACATACATCCAGCCCCCGTGCCAGTGAAATTAACCAATTATGGTTAAAATTCCCGACCCTGCGGGGAATATAACCCGGGACCCCTGTGACCAAAGGCCAGCACGCTAACCATTTATCCATGGAGCCAGACATAAAAATGAAATGTTTATTAAAGACACAAATTACTACTTAAAATGACATATGCAATGTACATAAAAATAACTTTCATCCCGAAGTTGTAAAAAATCTCACACATGCATTATATCTAGTAATATTTACGTAAAAAGCAAGGTTTCTGGACACAATAACATTTTCAAAAACAAGAAGTGCTCATAATACAAATACTAACGCGTACAACAGGAGTAAGTTTCCCGCTCCACTTCAACATAACACTAACACCATTAGTCGCATGATGACAGAAACTCCCACGCAGCAAGCACGGACACATAAGAACCTTTGTTTTGACTAGGGGAAGGGGTGCCTACCCTTCAAATGTGAATCACTCTACTCATGACAGTCATAAACTCAGCTAGAAGAGGGAACACTCACCTCCCTTTCATCACTGTGAAGTAATATCCCAATAAAAAATAATGTGAGAGAAAATCTCATACAGCGACCACTCACGGGCTAAACATATGTATATAAGATGAAGTCAATATTGCAGGAATAATTAAAACATTAAAATACATAGAACAACAAAAATTATGCTTGCGATCTTCTTGTCATATATGATGTCCTTTTAAGTTGGGTTAAGACCTTAGGCAATGAAGTAAATCTTTTTTGTTTCTAAAGCTTGCCTGATTCCTCTAGCATGTCAGTGTTTTCTTCTACATCAGACACTACATGTACTGTATATTTCACTCTAGAGATTTACTTCATTGCCTGAGGTCCTAACTCAACTCAAAGACATCATCATAATATGACAAGAAGATCACAACCATAATTTTTGTTGTTCTATGTATTTTAATATTTTAATTATTCCTGCAACATTGTCTTCATCTTATATACATATGTTTTAGTTATCACATGATCTGTTTAATTTTTATTCTGGCTGAAGATGGCCATAAAGTGGCTGAAACTAGCGCCAAGACTTATGTAATATTATTTACTTTATATATTGTATTGAAAAGGTGGACCCTTTATTTCTTATAACTGCACTTCAATACGGAACAAAAACAAAATTTATAGCTTATAATAAAATAACCGACTTGAAACTGAAAGGAAATGGATTGAACACATGCCTGTCAGACAGCTGTTAAGAGCTATGGTTCAGAATGTTGGTCCCTTAAGAAACAACAGAAGCAGAAACTCCAACCAATATGTTTAAAGACAGAGAGTATATTAGAGGGGCCTTTCAACTGAAATGTTTCTGAGAAGTTATTCAAATCTTGCTTGCATTACAGTTTGGTCATGTTATGAAGATCTTATGTAGATATAGTCGATAAATCACAGCCTGCTACTTTGTCACCGATATTTTTCTGTCACCGATATATCAGAAGTATCTGTGACAAAATATCCTTTAAGCTCACAGGGCTATGTCATCTGCTGTAGCTCAAGACCTACATCCATTTTTCATTTACCAGTTACCTACTGCGATATTAAAGGCGTTAAATCAAACATTTCATCACAGTGTATTTATGAGCACAGTAGAGAGAATACCTATCTAGCAACTCTATACGTCAAGAGCTCTCTTATGTTTTATACGTAGCAAGAATCAAACAGATCAGTACTCAGCTGGTGAATGAGGCATGTTTGAATACATAATACTTTTTTGAGAAGTACTTGTCTGATTTTCAAAATAATTATGGTGCTGAATTTGTAATGCTTATAGATTTAAGGCTATGTGTACAAAATAGTGTGGTACCATTAAATAAAACGGTGAAGTTAGTACCATGATCTCAGAAAATATTAACATCATGACACAGTACTAAGTCCGATTATTAACCCTTTGGTACCATTACTGAACGTGAAAATAAAATGTCAATATCTTTAACCATTCACAAGTTATTTGAAATAGACAACTTTGCTGAATAACCCTGTATATGGGAAGAATCTCTGTATTAAGTTCATAAATTTATTATTTTTATTTTTAAAGCTACATTAAGTAGTGTATACAACTGGTATACCGGAGACACAACACGGCTAATCATAATGCATTATTAAAACTTCAAATTGTAAATGTGAATATTATTTTTCCCACTTCCAATGTCCCGTTTCTTCAGAAAAATACTATCCAACATTGTCATATCAACTAGAAATATTCTCATACTGACCGCCCGCGATCAAAGAGTGACCGTGACGATGATCATATGCTCGTGCTTCCTGTGATTGAATCAGAGATAAAAGTCACAGATATTTTTGTGTCGTGTCACAGATATCCTGAAAAATCGTCTATTATTATAACAGAGTCTATTCCCACAAAAATCAGGAAATGTGGTAGACTCTTCTTCACTTTGGGAGACTTTAACCAACAGAGAACTACCAACAGCACATCTTACAACAAAGTGATGCCAAACCATAAGCTCTGGAAACTGTTTCAGGAGAGTCAACCCCATATAATACAGGACGAGGAAGAGAATAAAGAATATTGAAAAAGCTGTGGGAAATCTGATGCATGCACTCATTACTTGACATACTCACATGTCTGAAGAACCTCTGTCAATATTGCTTTCAACTTCACCCATGTCCTAGAAAAAAGAAATGTAAACATGTCAGTATGGAAGTTTGACAACAGATATATTTCACAATTTAAATAGTTTTCAGTTTAAAGGGAGGTGGAGGGGTTACAATGTAAATATAGCAAAATTCAAATTCTCACCACCCAGAAATACTACTTGCACAAAATTTTGCACACTTATGTTCACTATCATTAATGAAATAAAGTTTAGATTTTTAAACTCCTAGAATATACCTGTAATTTTTTTTAAAATCTGCTTTACGTTGCACCAACACAGATAAGTCTTATGGTGGCAATGGGATAGGAAAGGGCTAGGAGTGGGAAGGAGCGGCCGTGGCCTTAATTAAGGTACAACTCCAGCATTTGCCTGGTGTGATAATGGGAAACTATGGAAAACCATCTTTAGGGCTTCCAACAGTGGAGTTTGAACCCACTATCTCCCAAATGCAAACTCAATGCTACGTGCCCTTAACCACATGTACAACTCTCTCAGTTGTAAAAATGTTAATAATAATAATAATATTGGTTTTACATCCTAATAACTACTTTTATGGTTTTTCGTAAACACCGAGGTGCAAAAAATTAACAGGAGTTATTTTACGTCCCAGGAAATCAACTGATATGAGGCTGATGTATTTGAGCACCTTCAAATACCACCAGACTGAGTCAGAATCGGACCTGCTAAGTTGGGGTCAGAAGGCCAGTGCCTCAAATGTCTGAACCACTCAGCCCAGCTGTAAAAATGTTATCCTGTCATATTCGTCATTTATGGTAACAGGAGATGGTTGGTACAGGAAAAAGTCAGATAATAAGGAAGAAACAAAAGTCTTTATCACAACACAGAGAGAAATGCAACATAGTTTTATAGTAATTAGAAACAAAATTACATGTAACAGAGTTAGTTACATATTTTTTTAAAAAAGTTCTTCCAAATGTCTTACAAAATGAACAGACAAAAAGAGTAGGTCATACACTACATCTGATAAAATAACTTTATAGACTCTAAATTATCTGTACTTGTATTTAGTGTCAAATTAGATATTCTTGACTTTGCAGAAACGTCTTTCCCTTTCTTTACCCACAACACATCCGTAGGTGTTGCCATAGGATGTTGCTCAACGTAATTCAGCACAACACTAAATGCTTCCTTGGCTGCAGAAGTGATAAATCATTTTAATCTCTATCTTTATTTCCAGGCAGACCCAAAAAGTCCTTTAACTTTTGATGGGGCAATACCCTATGGAATATTGGAGGTAGAGAGGTAATAATTGACACACACGATTGGCATGACATGGGGTTTTCATTGACACAAAAATAAAGTACACAAAGTGACCAATGGATGGCGCTTTATACGATATACAAGCAATAATTAGCATAACAATAGAGGTTTAGCAAAGACGATGTCTTCATAAAAACACACATGCTCAATATGTCGGCCATCATTCATCAACAATACCTGTAGTCGAGGGACAACGTTGTGAACAGCACTGTACAGCATATCTGTAGGTGTGGTGAGAAACTGCTGTCAGATGTTGTCCTTTAGCATCCCCAATGAGGCCAGACGATTGTGGTAGACTTGCGACTTCAGGTAACCCACAACCAATAATCACACTGATTGAGACCGGGATACTCTTTATATTGTATATTGTACAGTAGTATATTATAGTGTATATTGTATTGAATAGGAGGTTACAAATAAAATTGTACACAACTTTTATTTATACTAACTTCAATACAGTCACATTATAAGATTAACCACGTGTAATTGAGATCAGGATATCGAGGAGGCCAAGCATGACATGCCATGATTGCAGGCGCATCTGACAACCTCTCTCACGACAGCTCTTTTTATAATGTACACGGGTCTCGAGCGGCATCACTGACATGTTGCTGTCCAGCGCCATCTGAATGGGAATTATTACCTCTCTACCTCCAATATTCCAAGAAGTGTAGCCTCATCAAATGATAACAGACTTTTGGATCACCCTGAACATCACCAGGGTTGGCTAGAAAACAATAAGCAGCTCACTTTTACATTATGGCAAGCACAGCAGGCAGGAGGATGCACAAGGGCATACAGCACTAAATGGTCTTTGCTCTACAAGTATTACATTTCATTTAATATTTATATAAAACTTTTATTTCAATAGCATACTGTTCAACAGGGCTGCCAAAACTACAGCCTGAGGTCATATCTGGCCTGCTAAGGCTTTTCCTGTGGTTGCTCACACTGTAATTGAGGGATTGATATGGGAAAGTGCCAAAAGCAATTACAACATTCTCTGCACCAAGAGTATGGTTCTTGCCACAGGAACGATCTAATGGAAATGTTTTTCAGCTGTTCTAATTATGTGGTGTTGGCCTTGGTCTTTCTCAGGAAAGAGATGAAAAATCAATTTTTGACACCATCTTTCCCATGTCAATGTCTCAATTACTTTATATCAAGTATGTTGGAGTATAGTTTTCAGTGGTAATAAAAAAAATTCCAATTTCAACTGTAATAATTTAATTGCACTCTATCAGTAATTAATAAGATTATCTTTGCCTTGTAATACAAGGTTCAAGCAAATCAAATGTTTGATCATGTCTACTAGAATAACCATTTGGAGTCTCATATCAATTCACATGTATGATGACATTTCTTCTCTACAAATTTGCAGATTTCACTTCACAGAGCAAACATTCTAGCCAAGACGTGACCACATCTTAGCCATTGTATTGCATGGCAACTGAAGTCACCAAATTTCAGCATTTTATTAACACATTGTGGACGGAAGCCAAGTCTACTTGTATTTGGCTGGCCGAACATTGCAGACGAGTCCCAAGTTAACTCGTGTTCAACGATAAGGTATCTATTAGGTTCAACCATTTCAATACTAATTAGGTATGTGTTTATGTTACAAATACCTTTTATTCAACTTGGGGACCAGTTTCGACATATATAATGTCATCATCAGCCATAAAATGAATCACAAATATATAAGCAAAGACATAATAATCAAAACTATTGCGGATACATATTGAAATATGTTCATTAAAAATCTATAACTGTCCATTCACACCATGTGTTAAGATAAATCACTATAACAGAAGAGCAACAGCATAATAATTAAATCTGGCGCAGTGACACATTGAAGTAAGCATATAGTCTCTCACTATTCAAAGAATAAAAGAAGGTTCTTCAATATGTAGTCTTTGTGCATCCGTTCAATAGAAGGCTCCAACAGGCTTCCAAAGTAAAGAGTCATTTAAAACACTCTCACATGCTATGCATCAACCAGAGCATCGAGAACTTATTTGAATCACTTGGTATGTAATTTATTCCTACATACAACATACATTATCATTATAGACTGTTATGCCTTTCAGCGTTCAGTCTGCAAGCCTCTGAGAATTTACTAAACGTCGCCACAATCCTCGATTTGCAACTAGTGTTGTCGCTTCATTTAGTTCTATACCTCTTATCTTTAAATCGTTAGAAATCGAGTCTAACCATCGTCGTCTTGGTCTCCCTCTACTTCTCTTACCCTCCATAACAGAGTCCATTAATCTCCTAGGTAACCTATCCTCCTCCATTCGCCTCACATGACCCCACCACCGAAGCCGGTTTATGTGAACAGCTTCATCCATTGAGTTCATTCCGAAATTAGCCTTTATCTCCTCATTCCAAGTACCCTCCTACCATTGTTCCCACCTGTTTGTACCAGCAATCATTCTTGCTACTTTCATGTCTGTTACTTCTAACTTATGAATAAGATATCCTGAGTCCACCCAGCTTTCGCTCCCGTAAAGCAAAGTTGGTCTGAAAACAGACTGATGTAAAAATAGTTTCGTCTGGGAGCTGACTTTCTTCTTACAGAATACTGCTGATCGCAACTGCGAGCTCACTGCATTAGCTTTACTACACCTTGATTCAATCTCACTTACTATATTTTCATCCTGGGAGAACACACAACCTAAATACTTGAAATTATTGACCTGTTCTAGCTTTGTATCACCAATCTGACATTCAATTCTCTTGAATTTCTTACCTACTGACATCAATTTAGTCTTCGAAAGGCTAATTTTCATACCATACTCATTGCACCTATTTTTAGGTTCCAAGATATTAGACTGCAGGGTTTCGGCACAGTCTGCCATTAAGACCAAGTCGTCAGCATAGGCCAAACTGCTTACTACATTTCTACCTAACTGAATCCCTCCCTGCCATTTTATACCTTTCAGCAGATGATCCATGTAAACTACGAACAGCAAAGGTGAAAGATTACAGCCTTGTCTAACCCCTGTAAGTACCCTGAACCAAGAACTCATTCTACCATCAATTCTCACTGAAGCCCAATTGTCAACATAAATGCCTTTGATTGATTTTAATAATCTACCTTTAATTCCATAGTCCTCCAGTATAGTGAACATCTTTTCCCTCGGTACCCTGTCATATGCTTTCTCTAGATCTAAGAAACATAAACACAACTGCCTATTCCTCTCGTAGCATTTTTCAATTACCTGGCACATACTGAAAATCTGATCCTGACAGCCTCTCTGTGGTCTGAAACCATACTGGTTTTCATCCAACTTCCTCTCAACGACTGATTGCACCCTCCCTTCCAAGATGCCAGTGAACACTTTGCCTGGTATACTAATCAATGAGATACCTCGATAGTTGTTGCAATCCTTCCTGTTCCCTTGTTTATAGATAGGTGCAATTACTGCTTTTGTCCAGTCTGAAGGTACCTTACCAACACTCCACGCTAATTTTACTACTCTATAAAGCCATTTCATCCCTGCCTTCCCACTATATTTCACCATTTCAGGTCTAATTCCATCTATTCCTGCTGCCTTATGACAATGGAGTTTATTTACCATCCTTTCCACTTCCTCAAACATAATTTTACCAACATCATTTTCCTCCTCCCCATGAGCTTGGTTGTTTGCAACACCACCAGGATGATTTCCTTTTACACTGAGAAGCTGTTCAAAATATTCCCTCCACCTCTCCAGTGATTCCCTGGGATCTATTATGATTTCACCTGAATTACTCAAAAACATTGTTCATTTCCTTTTTCCCTCCCTTCCTAAGATTCTTTATTACTGTCCAGAAAGGTTTCCCTGCTGCTTGACCTAGCCTTTCCAGGTTATTACCAAAATCTTCCCACGACTTCTTTTTGGATTCAACAACTATTTGTTTTGTTCTGTTTCTTTCATCTACGTATAAATCCCTGTCTGCCATGGCCCTTGTTCGGAGCCATTTCTGATAAGCCTTCTTTTTACGTTTACAAGCTGCTCTCACTTCATCATTCCACCAAGATGTTTGCCTTTTCCCATCTTTACACACAGTTGTTCCTAGGCATTCCCTTGCTGTTTCTACTACAGCCATTCACTTTCTATATCCTGAATCTGCTTACTGTCTATTGTTCGAAACTTCTCACTAATCATATCCATGTACTTCTGTCTAATTTCCTCCTCCTGAAGATTTTCTACCCTTATTCGTTTGCAGACAGATTTCACTTTCTCTACCCTAGGCCTAGAGATACTTAGTTCACTTCAGATCAGATAGGGGTCTGTATCATAGAAAAATCCGTGAAAAACTCGTACATTCCTAACAGATTTCCTGAATTCAAAGTCTATTAAGATATAGTCTATTATGGATCTGGTACCCCTAGCCTCCCATGTGAATAGCCTTATGCTTGAAGAATGTATTCGTAACAGCTAAACCCATACTAGCACAGAAGTCCAGCAAACGCTTCCCATTCCCATTAGCTTCCATATCTTCCCCCACATTTACCAATCACCCTTTCGTATCCTTCAGTTCTATTTCCAACTCTCGCATTGAAATCGCCCATTAGCACTATTCTATCCTTGCTGTTGAACCTGACCACGATGTCACTCAGTGCTTCATAAAACTTGTCAACTTCATCCTCATCTGCACCCTCACATGGTGAATACACGGACACAATTCTTGTCCTAATTCCTCCAACTGACAAATCTACCCACATCATTCGCTCATTTACGTGCCTAACAGAAACTACGTTGCGTGCAATGGTATTCCTGATAAAGAGCCCTACCCCAGACTCTGCCCTTCCCTTTCTAACACCCGTCAAGTACACTTACCCCTTACTCAAATATCACTTACTCCTAGCACATCCAATGCATCCTCTGTGCTGACTCAGCCAGTTCTACCTTCTTTCTTCCATAAGCCCCATTAATATTGATAGCTCCCCATCGAATTCCGTTTTGTTTGCCAAGTTGTTTCCAAGGAGTCCCTCGCCTGTTAAATGGGAGTGGGACTCCATTACTCCCATAGGTCCGAGGCTTGCTTAAAATGTTCTGAGCTCGGTAAATTCATGAAGCAGGATGCTACCCTACTTGCACATAGTCCAAGTGAGGATCTCTCCTCTAACAGGTTATGGACCACTGGTGAATTGTATAGTCCTAGCCACCTGAACACAAGGAGGGCCACGACTCAGAATGTCCGAGATGCCCACTCCCATTCCATAGCAACTGGTATCCCGACTCTCAGGACCACTTACTAGGCCACTCAGCCGTTGCCCATGGTTCACGAACTAGGACGTGACTACAGTAACCCACAAACATGAACCACCTGATAAAATTTTAACACTGATGAATATGAAATCAGTCAGTAGTAAAAGACATTAGTCTTGTGAGAAGGAGATATAAAATGTTATATGTGGTAGGTCTGGAGGGGATGAAAATTTAGGGCCAGATTTGTGGATGACACACTTGTTATCCTTGACGAAGGAATTACTGATGCAGCTACCACTGTTAGCAATTTAAACAATATTGATACGCAGATAAAGTTTACTCTGGAATATAAGACAAACAGAAGCATAAATTTTCTGGATCTCAAGTTAAACAGATGTCCTTCATAAATAGAATACGAAATTAACAGAAAACCAACACAGAGAGCCACTACTATCAAGAAAAATTCTTTTCATCCCAAAAAATACAAGTATGCTACCTACAACAGTATGGTAGACAGGGCATTCAGTATACCACTTAATACAGTAAATCTAAATAAAGAATTGAATACAATCCACTTCATAGCCAAATATAACGGTTACGACAATACATTTATAGAGCGCATTATCAACAAACGAAAATTTCACCTAAGTTCAACTCTAACTAGAGAGAAAATTAAACCTGATTATTATTCAACCTTCACATTCAATGAAGATATTTACATTGTTACAAATATTCTGAAGAAACACAATACCAAAATCGCATATCGAACTAACAATAGAAATATGGATATCATATATAATACCAGCTCAATTAACAAGACTAACATTTATCAAAAATCGGGTGTCTACAGATTCCAATGTCAAAACTGTCAATCCTCGTACAATGGTCAAACAGGGAGGAACTTCAAAATCAGATACATGGAACATGTTAATTCTACAAAATATAATAGATACTCGGCAGTTGGCCAGCACATTCAAATTTCAAAGCGTAGCTTCAGTAACATACAACAAGATATAGAGGTGCTCATGAATATGGACAAAGGCCCTATTCTTGACATTGCAGAAAATTGCTTCATTCACTTAGACGAGTTCTTCAACTCCAATTTGAATCTGAACGAAATCTCAGAAAAAACTAACATTCTGTTTGATTTTTTAATTAAAGTATTTAAGTATTCTAATCTTCCAAATAGGAGGTCAATATTTACCGCGATACACAGTACCCTATCACGTTACAAACCCCCACCACATTGTTCACAAGACCCACCTTAAACTTACCATCTTCCTCCCCTCCAGACCTATCACATATAACATTTTATATCTCCTTCTCACAAGACTAACGTCTTTTACTACTGACTGATTTTATATTCATCAGTGTTAAAATTTTATCAGGTATAAATTACATACCAAGTGATTCAAATAACTTCTCGACCCTCTGGTTGACACATAGCACGTGTGAGTGTTTTAAATGACTCTTTACTTTGGAAGCCTATTGGAGCCTTATATTCAACGGATGCACAAAGACCACATATTGAAGAACCTTCTTTTATTCTTTGAATAGTGAGAGACTATATGCTTACTTCAATGTGTCACTGCGCCAGATTTAATTATTATGCCGTTGCTCTTCTGTTATGGCGATTTATCTTAACACATGGTGTGAATGGACAGTTATAGATTTTTAATGAACATATTTCAATATGTATCCGCAATAGTTTTGATTATTATGTCTTTGCTTATATATTTGTGATTCATTTTATGGCTGATGATGACATTATATATGTCGAAACCGGTCCCCAATTTGAATAAAAGGTATTTGTATCATAAACACGTACCTAATTAGTATTGAAAAGGTTGAACCTAACAGATATCTTATCATTGATATCAGTTCAATACGGAAACATTAATGAAGTTCATATCTTTGATTAACTCGTGTTCACGAGACTTGTACATTTGTTGACATCTGGTGGAACTTCTGAAATTAGCTAAGAGTCTTGGTTTATAGAATCTCGCTGAAGGTTTTTTTTTATTCCATGCTACCTTTACCTTTTGTTCTTCTGTTTAATGCTTCAATTACTTAAGTTTTCTGACCTACTGTTTGCGTCGTTTAAAGAGCCATGTGGTGGGTAAGATGGTGCTTGCCAGACTGAGCGCATTTTTAGATCAGGATGAAATATTTAACGAACTGTATGCAGATAATTTATTATATCAATACGTGTTCCCTCGTCACAAGACTTTTGCCACCCACGCGCACGCACGCACACACACACACACACAGACCTACACGTACATGTAGAACAACTGTGCTTTGCTTACTTCTTGTGGAGGACGCTGTTGGGCAGTGCACGAGGCTGCCAAACTCTCTACTTAAGAACTAAGGGGTGGTGGTGGTGGTGATTATCATTTTAATGGGAGCTATAGGATGTATGGGACTAGTGGTGGGAAGGTGAATTAAAACATTTTTGCCATGTGGATGATTAGGGTAGGGCCTGGATGAGACTAGTGATATGGGGACAAGCAAAGGGGGTCTGGGGGCGTAAGCTACCAGGTTAGAACCATGAAACGGTCCTAGGCCTCTGGTTTCTTGTGTTTCCACACCAGTGGTCTGGAATGGTTAGAGTAGGGCCTGGGCAAGATCATTGGTCATCCTTCACAAGTTCTATTTACTTGTCTTTTTATGTATTGGGGTTAGTAATGGAATCTCATTGTCATAACTGATGAGAATGACATCACGTGCCCCTTTATGTTGGCCAATAGGCTAGCTACTTTAGCAAGGAACAATGGTGGGTGCTGCTCTTCATTAGGTTATAAAAGTAAATGAAACGGTGGGTTATTGGACAGCGCAATGAACACATCTCTCCTCTGACACTCATTTCAAGTACGATTTCATTAATTTCTACATACTTATAATGTTACAAACATCTTGTGATGTTTTTACCTTATTCGGATTGCCCAAAAAACGATGAGGAACATGAGTTCGATACTGAAAGCTCATCTGATGGTGTGAGTAGTGATGGTGAAAATTCACACAGGTGAAATTTGTATAAGTTGCCATATGTGCCTTCACTGAGATACACCACGAATCTACTACACTGGCGTAGCAGGGGGAAAGGTGATACTACCACGTGGTGCGTCCCAGGTGGCGGATACGGGGGTCCTAACCGGCTTGCCTGTGGACTTGAGGGAAATAAAATACCTCTCGCAGACCAAACACACTACCCCCTGTGGGTGGGGGACACAGATGAAGAATATACCCACGGTATCCCCTGCCTGTCGTAAGAGGTGACTAAAAGGGGCCAAAGGGGCTCTCAACTTAGGAGTATGGATTGGCAACCACGGGGCCCTTAGCTGAGTCTTGGCATTGCTTCCACTTACTTATGCCAGGCTCCTCACGTTCATCTGCCCTGTCCGATCTCCCTTGGTCAACTCTTGTTCTTTTCCGACCCCGACGGTATTAGAGCATTCGAGGCCTAGGGAGTCCTTCATTTTCCGAAGTGACGGATCCCTTCTTCTTCTTTTTTCTCTCTCTCTCTCTACCGCCTGTGGATGGGGGACGCAGACGAAAAATACACCCACGGTCTCCCCTGCCTGTCGTGAGAGGGATGATCGTCACAGAACCATTTAACTACTTTTGATTGGTACCATCATGTGGGGAACACCATGGGTCGCCTTTACTTGCGAGTAGAGCCACTATATTAGGTACGAAATAGGTTTGTGATTAGTAGCAGCAGAGAATGGTTCCCCTGTGGGTTTCCAGTACCCGTGAGTCGTACCCATGTGAGCAACACCGCAGGGCTGGGCGTTGCCTGCGAGTTGTACCACTATGTGAGGAACACCACGGGAATACCGGCGCCCGTGACTAGTACACCTAGGTGAGGAACCTCATCGGTTTGCATTGGCTATGAGTGGCGCTATTGTGTGAGAAACACCATAGGTCTGCGTTACCTGTACGGCGTACAATACTTGTGAGTAGTACCATAATGTTTGGAACACCGTGAGTTTATGCTACCTTTGATTAGTACCGCAACTTGAGAAATACCATGGTTCTCCTTTACTAGCGTTAAGTACCATTTTGAGGGGCCGTTGATCTGGATTTGGACCCCTTTAGATATCAAGCATCCTCGATTCAGGGTTGTGCTTTATAAGTGGTCCCTTGGTCAGTAATACTATTATTTATGATCGTTTTTTGAGTCGGACCCACTGATTGTTTTGGGTTCATGTCCATCTATTCATTCTTCATGACTTTTTTTAATTATCATTTTGGTCAGTGGATGATTTTGAACTTTTTGTTTGTCATTTCATTTCGTACCATTAGGGACCAATGACCTCGATGTTAGGCCGCTTTAAACAACAATAATAATAATCATCATCATCATCACTGAGATACATGCTACACAACTTACCACACCAGAAAACATTACTAGGACTCCTTTAGAAGGTTTCCAGTAAATGTTATCACAATTGGTACAAGCTTAGTGAAGCCAGGCTCATTTGATTGTATGCAGTGTGTTTTCACATTAAGTTGCTCAGGAAATGGCCGGGCACTGGGGATGGGCAGTGTGACGAGCATCCGATCGACAATGTGTTAACTTAAGTTCCACACTTCTCATTACATATGTCATTTTGCATGTGCTTTTACACCAAGAGCATGAAGTCTTGTAAAACTGGTTAATACACCTGATAAATTCACTTGAAAGCACTGACTAAAAATAGCATTAGCCACTTTGACATTATTTACGTTATTACTGGCCTAGCACATAAGGTAGTCTAAGCAGCCCTGCACTAGGATATCAAAGACATTCCATTAAAAAATATATCTTCTTTAATTGCTACGTTTAATAACAATTTTATTATGTGTTGCACCACGAGATGGCCTTTTTTTCTTCATCTGCCTAGAATTTCAGGTGGCCATAAGGACTGAGAATACCAATGCAATGTATGTGCTACAAAGAGTTAATGAAATGTAAGGTGTATGACACTCACATACATACATCTTCATTTTGGAGTGTTATACATTTCAGCATTCAGTCTGCAAGCTTCTGTGAATTTACTAAATGCCTCCACAATTCTCTGTGACCTCATTTACTTCCACATCTCCCATCTTTAAATCAAACAAAACTGAGTACAACCATTGTTGTCTTCGTCTCCCTCTACTTCTCTTATCCTTCATGACTGAGACCATAACCAGGCAAGATGTCCGTGTGGTTAGGGGCACGCAGCTGTGAGCTTACATCCAGGAGATAGTGAGTTTGAACCCCACAGTCAGAAGCCCTGAAGATGGTTTTCCGTGGTTTCCCCATTTTCATACCAGGCAAATGATGGAGCTGTACCTTAATTAAGGCCACGGCCACTTCCTTCCCATTCCTAGGCCTTCCCTATCCCATCGTCCGGGAGGTTGTGGGTTCGGATCCCACTGGTGTCCGGCTGGCCATTTTTGTTCTGTACTTAACATCTTTTCAACATGTACTACATGTACGTAACACGACCTAATACGTTGAAAGTCTGTTTCGATTACAATGCGGTCGTGAAAATTCAATATTCATTAATATAACCTAGTTTGAAATAATGTAAATAATTCTTAACTGAGGTGTCAATAAGCTATTTACCACGTGGTTAAGTGGAATCTCGAATTTATTTTTGTAACAGAGGAAGTAGGAGAAAGTTATATGTCAATGAGATTGTAAATACCGGAATAAGTTAGGAAAGGTTCATCGTCATTTAATTTTCGATTTTGAAGCCTCTGAAGGCCTAATTTTTGGTTTGTTAACTTTTCAGAGCATAACCTTTTGCGTATGCAGAGGAAGAATTTATTCAGTTTTGCTGTACATTCAAATCAAATATATCAACACCATGAAAATGTTCAGTTTGAAAAGCAGCAAGAATATTTTGAGATTTATTTTCTTATGAGTGCTTATGGAATATGTCAGAAATTGTGTTTTGAATTTGTTCTTTTGTATGGAAGCCAATCCTATCCCTTTTAAATGCCTTTAATAGAAGGTCAGCCTGCGATCTCTCGTGCACAGGCTGGGCTAGTTTGGGAAAAAAGGGGCAATATTGTAGTCGCTTTTTGTTGCTATCGATAGATCGAAGATTTGTAATTTGTGTTTTTGCAGTCTTTTATTCCGTGGATAACTTGGTAAAACTGAATGAAATAAGTATTGTTTTGACAATCATGTAAACAAACATGGCGGTGGTGAATGAAGATATCCTAGTCTTTTTCAACAAAAGTGAAGATGAAAGTAATCTAGTGGCTTCTAAACATGAAGGAAGTGATTTTAGTACATCACAAAGTTCCAGTGATGATTCTGATGAAGATTCCAGCACACTTACACGAAAACCTACTGGAAATGGACTTGCATCTCCTGCCATAGCTGTAGCAGGTAGGCCTAATTCAAATAGCAAATGTATCTGGACTCATTCCAATAATCAGCCTCCTGATAATGTGCATAATAATGCTCTCTGCAAGATAAATTCTGTTTTAAAAGGACGTCTTGGTGAAAATACTAGTGAATTTGAGGTTATGAACGAATTTCTATACTAGAGTTAACTGTGTATTGAAAAATAATGGTGTTCTTGTGATAATCCTATTCCTAAACAACAGTGAAAGGGTTAATGGAAAAAAGACTAGGTATATGGAAGAGATGATGACATCCCTTGATTTAGAAAAAGGTTATAGTGTACCCAGAGCAAAGGTATGGGAAGCAATGCAACAGAAAGGATTTGGAAAACAAATGATACAATATGTGCAAGCCATTTAAAAAAAAAAATGTTGCAGCAATGTCCAGGAAGTTACCTGAAGAACAGGATATGACACTCCATCCTTTACATACAAAAAAAAAAAAAGTCTTCCCCCAAAGTTTGACGGAAGAACACTATGTAAAATTATGAGAAATCAATCCTTTCAGTCGTGGTGCCAGTTGCCACATAAAGGAAAGGCGTGTTATATTCAGACTGCCCAAAAGCAAACTTTTGGATGACTCATAAATCACCTCTGTCCTCTTCTGAATACATAAATGCAGTGTAGATGTCATGCAACTGCACCGCAGTCAGGTCGGTTCCTAGTAGGTCATTCAACACAACCCACTGCCACCAAAATGACTGCAACAAGACAGAATCCGTTGGATATGTGCTGGGATTCTGCCAAAGCACTGAGTTAATGCGTAACCACTGCCACCACTGTGTAAGAACGTCGACTGCCCAAGGCTGGAGACTGTGTGGATGGGAGCTGCACAAGGAGGTCACTGCATCTCTACCGATGACTCTAATCGGAGGGCTGACATCATAGCCATCAACAGAAAGGATATTAAAGCAATGGTCTTAGATCCCACCATTCGCTTTGAAAGATACCTAAATCAGGCTCAAGAAGTGGACCTAGAAAAGCAAGTTATTTCAGGGGAGGTGTTTAGCCCCACTGGGTGAAAAAAAATCAAAAAATAAAATTTGTGTGCTGTGTCCCTTATAACTCACTTACATGACCAAAGCAAAATTTTACATCTAGTGACCCTCTAGTAGATTAAATAGGCTTTTAATAAGCATGTGGCATTAGATGCCACACCCTCTTTTTCTTTCGCTCCTCAGTTATCTTGTATAATTCTGAAATGCTTCATTATTATTATGCTTTTGGTTGAGAGACATTTTATTTTCGGTGTAATACATGTTGGCTACTCTGTAAGTCATCTAGTACACTTGCGGACATCGCTATTCTTTTGTTCCTTTGTTACAAATTTTGTGGCGGTATCACTGTTTTGTGTTCTTACTTTTTCATATTGTGTGTTTCGTGCTTACTTCAAATGATAAAACCAAAGGTTATTTTTAAGAAGAGGAAAGATTTTGGAGGGAAAATAAATGTTGTCTAGTGCAAAAATAGAGGTCCACTTGAAAATGTGAGGCTAGATCCAACACCTGATAATGATACTAGAAATAAAACATCCAAATCCATTGGAAGTGCTTCTAGACGTAAACTATTATCATTTGACAACTCGTATGAAGATGACCCACACAACGTAAATATATTTGTATCATTGGATTTGCTTAATAATGCAATCAGTGATTTTGCTGGTTGTAAACAGTGCAAAGACAACAGAATAAAATGTGTTGAAGATTGTAAAAAGAGAGCTGCCCTGGCAAGAAATCTGATTTTCATGTATACAAACTGTATTGCTGAACATTCCTTTTCAACTTCCTCAGTACATAACTCAGTGCATGATATCAACATAAGACTTGTGTATGGACTGCGGTGCATAGGCAAGGGATTTGCCGCAGGGAGGATTTTGTGCGTGGTTTTCAATTTACTGAAGCCTCCAACACAATTTAGGAAGTACAATAAGGACATTACACTGAAGAAAACGGAAATTGCAACACCCAGAAGGAGTAGTGCTACATTGCTGCAATTGAACATGCAGGACGAGTGTTCAGTTGTGCTTCGAAGATTACACTTTCAGGTCCCTCCGATCGCAAGTTTGGACAACAATCAATACAGGATGTGCCCACCATGAGCTGCAATACATTGATGAATTCGTCCAGGCATGGAGTCAATAAGGCCCCAGATCGCTTCCTGAAGAATTGTGGCCCATGCTTGCTGTACTGCACGGGTCAGTTGGTCAAGAGTTGTGGGTGCCTGAGGACGGTTGGCCAGTTGTCGACCCATCATGTCCCACACATGCTCAATAGGACTGAGGTCTGGGGATCTGGCAGGCCATTCTAAGGTTGTGATGTTGTGGAGAGCTTCTCTGGAGATGCGTGCAGTGTGAACCCGGGCAATGTCCTGCTGAAACATCCCATTAGCAATGTTCAGCATCATAGGGACAACCACTGGATTGAGTACTCTATCAATGTACTGTCGAGCAGTCATAGTGCCCTCAACAAGCACTAATTGTGATTTCACATTAAAGCCAATAGTTCCCCAGACCATAATGCTTGGTGTTGGCCCTGTGTGCCTCTCAACCATAAGATCTGGGCGGCCCCTCTCTCTGGTACGTTGGTGCACACAATTCCGGCGATCACTGCGGGCAAGACAGAAGCGCGATTAATCACTAAAGACGACCTTATGCCATTCGTCGACCCACGTCGATCTTTCTCGACACCAGGCCAGCCTTACACGTCGCTGTTGTGGGGTCAGTGGATCACCTTCTGCAGGGACATGGGCTCGTAAGCCAGGTGCACGCAGGCAAATACCAACTGTTTGTTGTGTAACGTGGGGTGCCACAGCTGCTTGAATTTACGCTGCTGTTGCATGGGGTTCCATCCGGGCCATCCGAATGATGCGGCGATCCTATCTCACTGTTGTCTGTTGCGCTTGGCCTGTGCCAGGTCTACGAGTATGGGTACCTTCATTTGACCACTGCTGCCATTTACATTGTACCATAGATGCCTGTCGGCCAACACGTGCA
Organism: Anabrus simplex; assembly: GCF_040414725.1. Taxonomy (NCBI): domain Eukaryota; kingdom Metazoa; phylum Arthropoda; class Insecta; order Orthoptera; family Tettigoniidae; genus Anabrus; species Anabrus simplex. Next base: position 78,872,108 of record NC_090278.1, on the reverse strand, counting down.
GCGACAGTCCTTAGCGATAATCCAGCCTTACACAGCCCAATTATCCGAGCCCTCTCAAACGGCGACAGTTGTTGATAGCATGCTCTTCTCTATCGTCGAGCCATGTTTGAAGGGGAACACTTCACTGCACAGACTGCAAGTCAACTACGCTACACCAGAGTCCGTATACTGGAGTTGATTCCTCCGTGACCAATCACGTGGGGAGACCTGTAGCAACAATCCAATGGGTCTGAAACTTTGATCGTTTACATACCTACTTGGCATCATTCCATATCTTGAAAATCAACACAAATAACCAATGCCTTCATGGTGTCGAATTTCCATTTTCTTAAGTGTAATAATGCTGTAAAATTTTGTGCTGTGCAATCTGTCTTCTGCTGTAAAGGAAACTATTGAAATGAATGAACTATTGATCTCAATGTTGCACTGAACGGTACCTGGAAGAAGTGCAGATATACTAGCCTATATGATGTTGTATCTGCTAAAAGCATGGAAACAGGTTAAGCGTTGGATGTGGAAATTTTAACCAAGTACTGCCAGACATGCCTCAATCTGAAAAACTCTGATGAAAAGTTAGCATCCCACATGAATGGGAATGAGTGCAGGAGAAATTTTGATGGCAAAAGAGTAGGAATGGAATCGGCAGGTGCAGCAGCTATATTCAACCGGTCCTTGGAGTGGTACGGCATCCGATATGTGAATTACTGAGATGATGGTGACAGTAAGGGTTTTCATCAAGTGGTACAGAGCAAGCCTTATGGGGAGATTAGTAATGAGAAGCTTGAATGTGTACGAAACGTTCGGAAGAGGATGGGTGCCTGCTTGAGAAAACTGAGAAAGGATATGAAAGGCAAGAAACTTGATGGGCATGTTTTATCAGGAAAGGGTAGACTGACTTACAAAGAATTTGACATTCTTCAAAGTTACTATGGCTCGGCAATCGGAAATAATGTGGATTCCTTGGAAAATATGAGACATGCTGTGTGGGCATATGTATATTTCCACAAAATTTCAACCGACAAGCTCCCACAGAATTATCTCTGTCCAAAAGACGAATCATCGTGGTGTAAATATCAGAAGTCACATGTTACTGGAGATCTATACAGGCATGAACATTCACTTTCTGTGGCAGTTGGAGATATCATAAAACCAGTTTACAGGGCTCTTGCTGATCCAAATTTGCAGAAAAATGTTTGCACAGCAAGACGCAAAACCTCAACAAGTCTTTCAACAAAGTTGTGTGGACTCGAATCCCTAAAAATGTGTTTGTTGGCTTGGAAAATCTATGCATTGGTATATTTGATGCTGTATTGACCTTTAATGATGGTAATTTTGGAAGGATATGTGTTTTGAAACATTTAAACATTGAACCCAGTAAAATCAGTGCGAGAATGCTTAAAGAAATTGATCGTTTTAGAGTTAAATCAGCTGATAAGGATATCGAAGAGTTTGTTACGGAAGCTAGGAAGCACAGGAGGCAAAGTAGGAAGAATGAGGATGATGATGATGACAACCCAATGTATGCTGCAGGGATGCACTGATCTATGTTGAAACTTAAATTTGTTTTTCTGAAAACATATATTTTTTCAGAAACTTCTCATCATAGAAAAGTGATACTAATGATAAATGTACTGAGTTACTTCTAACATCCATCTTGCAGTTGTATGGATGTTACAGATACAGTTTTCATGAAAAATGTACAAAAAATGAGTACTACAGAAAAAGATCCCTTAAAATTTCATATTCAGTAAGAACTTCTTGAAACAAACTCAGTGTATGTACAAGGTATCAACATAAGAGCATACCAAGTGGGGCTAACGATTTTAGAGAAAATGGAGCATAAAGTATGGCAATTTAACATTGTTAGTACAGGGGCTGACACCTCCCTTTAAGTTCCATGCTTGCCTTACCTGTCAACAAAGTATAAGATACCTATCGATCGGTGGACTGCCAGAGGCCTGTTATTACAAGACATTACAATCATTCTGTATTGATGGTTTTCACTTTACAATGGAGAAAAAATGAGTGTATCCTCCTTATTCAATACATTATATATTCCATCATTAGACGGAGTAATCAAATTTAAACATGTTTCGGCTCGTTTGAGCCATCTTCAGTGAAAAAGGGGGGTAAATAATTTACATAATATAAGCTAAAAATGCCAAAAAACATAAGAAAGAACAAATGAAAAAACAAAAGAGAGCCTAGATAGAAACTAAATTAGCACAATATACAATATTTACATCATGCGGAGCAAAAAAACTCACTGCGGCAGAATTCAGTGAAATAAGGGTTAATATAAAACATAATTGAAACTAAAAACTGTGTTACCCTAAGAAGAAAAGAAATGAAAACAAATGAACAGATGGAAATGAACAATAAGTGCACATGGTGAGGTTGTGGACCTCTTAGTTTACAAAATATTGGTTTTGTAACAATACAAAACAGGAAGGGTTAATATAAAACATAATTGAAACTAAAAACTGTGTTACCCTAAGAAGAAAAGAAATGAAAACAAATGAACAGATGGAAATGAACAATAAGTGCACATGGTGAGGTTGTGGACCTCTTAGTTTACAAAATATTGGTTTTGTAACAATACAAAACAGGATGAAATCACTTTTAAAAATTCAGGCAGATAATCTATCTTTGTAGAAATCCATCACATCAAATTGGCTAGGAGGGGAGCGAAAAAATTTGAGAAACCAAGCCTGACAGAACGTGCAGGCGAAAAGCCTGTGACAAGGAGAAACAACAATGAAATTTAAAGCTTTAGAACAGCAGCATTCTCAATATCTTCTCAATCTAGCGGTCCCATTCTTGATTATCATTTCATAATGTTGGCTGGCTGGTTTGCCTTATTATAAAAGGTCAAAGGGCCGCGACATAAAATAGAGAAGCTGTGTCAGGCAGATGACAGATGCATGGTAAACTGTAAGTGACCTAGTGGAAACCGTCAATGAAGTTCCAATCTGTAATGGAAAAAATGAGGTTGTGTGAGAAACTTGGGCTGATAAGTAAAAAGTGTGGAATAGGTGTGTAGAAAGCTTAAACTTACGCTGTTTGGAAGATGGTTGTCCTTCGAACGGCCTGGCTTACTCAAAGTAACGGTCTCATTCGTGCAATTGAGTTTATTGTTGGTTCAGCTGTGTTTGCGAGGCTGGAAGGAGGAGAGGGGGAAGGGGTGGTGCGAGGCTGGTGTGGGGAGGGGGAGTGGAGGTGAGTCGGAGAGATGGAGGTGGGGCTTGTTTATATTATGGAAGTTCTGACAAATATATGGAATGAATGTTTGAAGCAGAATGTTCTTTTCCTGGTTGACTTTATTTAAATTGTGAGAGGGGTTCCTATACTGATCTAAATCGATGTGGATGCTCTCGAGAACGTTGAGCAAGGTGCCTTTTTGCTCATACTGCAAGATCTTAAGATCTATATCTATTGAAGTGTATTCATGGCTGGATGCTTTATGATGTTCACTCATAGCTGAAATACGATTATATTTGAGTGTGTTGCGATGTTTGGCATATCTTATGACAAAATTGCGGTCTGTTTGACCAATATAGCTGGAATTACAGGACTGGCATTCTAATTTGTAAACGCCGGAGTTCAAATATTTGTTATTAATGTTGTTATTGTTGACAGTGTGTGGATTGAACATGAGTTTGGAGTTGGTGAGGGAGGTTCTATATGCAATTTTGATGTTGTATTTCTTAAAAATATTGGAAATTTGGTAAATGTTACTATTATTGAAAGTGAATGTGGAAAATTTTTCTTTAGGAGCGGAGTCTTTTTCTAGGGTAGTCTTGGGCTTGCTCTTATATCTATTGATGATTCTGCTGATGAAGGTTCTACTGAAACCATTGTGTTCTGCAATATTGTAAAGAGTATTAATTTCTTTTTTGTGATTCTTGCGATATAAAGGAACAGTTAATGCTCTGAGGACCATGCTATTGTAAGCTGCTTTTTTTGTACGTCTAGGTGCACAGAGGTCTGATGGATGGTATTGATGGTGTGGGTGGGTTTCCTGTATATATTGAAGGATAAAGTGTTGTTGCTGTTGCACATAATGGTTAAGTCCAGGTAATTAAGGCCATTGTTGTTTTCTGACTCTATTGTGAATTTTATATGTGGATCAATGGAAATGAGAAATTCAAGTACTCTGTTGCTGTTGGTAACGCGGGAGTCTAAAATAACAAACGTGTCATCTACAAAGCGTGTCCAGTGTTGAATGCCATTATTTTGCCAATGATGTGAGAATGCTTTAAATGATCGATGTAGATATCTGCAAGATTCCTGAAGCTGGTGACCCCATGGGAAGGCCTATCTGTTATTCGGAGCAAGAGGCACCCTCCCTAGTCAGACATTGACCTTCCTTCAAATTTTGAAAGTTCCATTCTGCAAAATAGAAAAAATAGTAATACAGATACAGAGGGACTCTCTACAAATCATTTATATTCATCTTTACCTGAGAACGGATTAACATTCCAGCCCCACTAACCCTGGAAAATAAGGAGATAACAGCATTAACAATTAAATTTCCAGGTTTTGATATTTCTAAACTACAATGAAATTATAACTGTATTCCAGATTCGAGTGGTCACCCTCACTGGAGGACGGATGATTTAATTCTTTAATAAATCTCTCTCTCTCTTTGAAATGAAACTAGACTATACCTAGGAAATGTGCTGTCACCACTGTTATTTATAATGGTTTATGGGTGGAATTGTGAAGGAGACAAAGGAAAAGTATGGGGACAGGCAACTCAAGGTCACACACACACAAAAGTCAGTGTTGTAGCAGCATGCCCATACAAATCAACATGTCACAGTGTCACAGTATAACAAACCTGCTTCCCGGGGACCTATAACTCTGCCCACTTAAACTCGTTTGCATCCTGATGTATCACCATTGACATTTATGAGCCACAATGTTACTACCATGATTGACAGCTCTTTGCTGACTATATACTTCTAACAGGATACTGTCAATGAATAAGAAACTTACCAAGGATTTGTCCAGAGAACCATTAAATGTTGCTGTAACTTCTTTAGACAACCCATCCTGTAAATTCCCATGAAGTTCAGATTTTGACAAAGTTCTCCTGTGCATCAATCGATGATGTGACTTTAAAACATGAGAGTTAAAAAAGGGTTTGCCACATAACGAACAAGCAAACAACATTCCATGTAAACTGAGGCGCATGTGATATCTCAGACTGGAAACTTGTGTAAACTTCTTATTACAAACAGCACAGGAATTACTAGGTTGATTGTCAGAATGAACTAGAACATGCCTTTCCAGATGAACCAGGCTGCTAAATTGGACTCTGCACACAGCACAGGAGTATGGTTGATCTCTGGAATGAGTTTCCAGGTGTCTGATGCAATTCGCATTACTGGTGAATTTGATCTTGCAAACTGGACATGAATAAGGGAAGATTCCTGTATGCTGTGCCATATGATTTAAAAGACCTTGCTTCCGACCAAAACCTTTCTTGCATATATCACATGTAAAAACATCCTCCTTAGTATGTGTTACTAGATGATTCTCCAATTGGTATGGCCTTTTAAATATCTTACCACAGAATCTGCATGGAAAATCATGCTGCTTTTCCAACACATTTGCCGTAATCAAAGCATCAGCAGAGGCATGTTCTTGCATATGTTTAAAAAGCCTTGTCCTATCTGTAAACGTCCTATTACAAATATTACAATCGTTTTTCCAATTACACGAATGAAATTTCATATGATCCATTAATTTAGAACGATGTAAGAAAGACTTCAGGCACTTAGGACATTTATAAATGTTTTTCGGACGACGATCATGGGCATTTGATAAATGCATTGTTAATTCCCGTTTTGAGTTATACAATTCACCACACTGATTACAGACGTGTATGTTCTTTTTTTGAGCAATTTCACATTTTTGCTGAATTGAAGGCAATTGGGTTTCACCTACTTGGTCTGAGATAATGTGACGAACATGCTTACGGTGAATGTGAACACGAAAGTTTTTTAAGTTGGCGGTACCTTTAGTATGTATAAACATATGTTTATTCAGATCACTATTACCGGTAAATTGTTGATCACAGACTATGCAAGTGAATGGCTTGGCTTTAGAGTGAATTTTAATATGTTCAAAAAGTTTTGACCGAAACTGAAAAGTTCGATCACACTTGGGACACTGGAAACGATTAATTTGCTTGTGACACTTGGCCACGTGACTATTGAAATCGGACTGTCTACGAAATGGTGTATCACACCGTGCACAATAGTAACTCTCTCCAATCCTAGTATAAAATGTCTGAGGCACTATTTCTTCACTCTGAATTTCAGGAGCTGATGACGATAGCCTCCCTGCCCTGTAAAGGAGAAAAGTTAAACAATTTAATTAGACTTCACATCTTCCCTTACAACTGTAAATGGATTACATCACTGGGGCACTCTGTATTGTTTGGAGAATGAAAATCCACAGCCTGTTTAAAGCCATTCAACCAGGTGAGGAATGTAGCGAATGAAAGTCTCATCTAGCAGCGAGGATAGGAATTGTGCTGGTTGCTGAAGCCTGATGAACTACTCTGGGGCAATGATTAATGACTGGAGATGAAATTTAGCAATACTGGAGTGTTGACAATGGCAGAAAAAACTGTAATACCCAGAGAAAAAACTGTTCTGCCTCTGTTTTGTTCTGCACAAATCTCACAGGGAGTGACTGGGATTTGAAACACAGAATCCAGCTGTGAGAGGCCAGAGTGCTGCTGCCTAAGCCACGGATCTGTGCCATTTTGGAAACTGCTGCAATAGGTGACTGAGGTTGAATTTTCTGCCCATTACCAGCATTATGACTATAGAGGCTCAATTTGTATTAGTGACTCAAATTGTGTATGTCCACTGTGAATAGTCTGTGATATAGCTATTCATAATTAGAAGCACAGACACATAGAATCAGAAAAGATCAAGATACTGGTGTATGCTGTCTACGTGGTTCTGACTTGCAGACAGAATTATAAGCCGCCTTTGAGTGAGTGACAGTAATGAACTGCGACCAAATGGCCAAAAGAGAAAAATGTAACTCTTGTTAGGTCTGCTCCAAACAGGCTCAGTGCCATAGTTGCCTAACCCATATTTACTTCATTTTGAGATATTTTAGGTTAAAGTTAGACTACGATTGAAAAATGACTAGTGCATCTTTAATATTACTTTTTATTGCATTACTTAGTACAAATACGTTTTTTCACATACATAAAAAAAATGGCACTAATTATCTCCAGCCAAATTAAACCACAAACTTATAGGCAATTTTGGCTCTGAACTAGAACACACTTCACAAACAAAATTGTTGGTTAGGCAACAATGGAGATATAAGGAACTATTTAATGCTCATTTTCAGCAGGAACTATTGAAATACAGTCTTTACCTCTAAAGGAATTTAAATGACATAAATTAATAATATTTGAATCTGCTCTTGACAATACATAATCTACGGTAATTCCTTATTGTTTTCAATCTTCGTCTACTTCACTTTCTTCTTGTTTCTGAAGTGATCTGTAGAAATGGCGGTGTTGTGGTGGAATATATTTCATCAGATCCAGTAAATCTTTTAATTTCTCTTTTGATATTTTCCTGCCTGTGGGGTAGAGGAGCTCTAGAGAACTTGGTAATTGGCGGATGGGTCGGCCTCGAACAGATTTCTTTCAGAGATCAACTGTCTGGAATATCCCATCTTCATGGCTGTTGTAGATATAAAACAGGGTCTTTGGGTACTCTCTCTGTATCTTAAGCCACCATATCTTCAACCATTCCACTTTTTCCTTTTGTACTTACTTTCCTGTTAGTAACACTTTCTTCCATAGCCTTTGTGCTGAAGAACAGTTCACTAGTCATTTTATGAACAACAAATTCTGGTCGTTGCTTCTTAGCCTTCTCTATAACATCACACCAATCTTCTGGATGAAAAATGTGAGGATGATATTTCTTTTCTGTTTCTATAATTCCAAAGTCTTGATCACAAGTGGAAAAAATATGCCCTGGTAAAAAGAACTTCTGGTGGATCACTTCAATATTTTCTGAAGTTTGAATGATATAATGTAGTATCAGAATTTTGATATTGCGGTTTTGACCACCACAACTGTCACTGTACAGTACAATCTCCCCTGTTGTTGATGGAAGACAGTTTCTGATGTGGTATAAAAGACATGAAGCAAATTTTTGAGGACCACGAGAAGCAATATGTTCTCCCCAAACATACATGTGTCCACAGTTGGTAACCTCATCATGGACTCCAAGGTTATACACCCACAGCTGCCGTTTACAGTATAGTAGGCTACTCCTGTTGTTAATAATGGAGTAGGGAGAGTTTTCTGAATATCAAATACAAAAACGTGTGTCTTACCGTTAGAGGCACGAGCTTCCTCAATATCATTCTTTTTAAAATCTTGGATGCCATCTGCCCTCCGCAGGGGAAGTTCATGTAGCTCAAGTAGCTTCTGCTTTTCAACACCATCTGATAATCCAATCATCTTAGCTAGAAGTTTATCACATGTGTTGCACGTGTCTTTTTTTTGGTTGTGTGAAGTGTAAATTAAGCTTTGTATTGAAAATGTGGCAAAACATGTAAAGTAACACAGCTTTGTGTCCATGATTGGAACATTCTCCTTTGTAGAGCTTAAACATTGTAGCCATATTCAAATCTGGGGATAAATATTTACGGGAACTGTCTCGACAATAGTGACTCTCGTAAGTTGGGATTTTATTTACAAAGTCACTAACTTTCTTTTCATCACCAGGGCTGGTTTGTTGTGTGGTACATGTTTTCCTCTTTTATCACTTTCCGGTGTACCACTGGCTTGTTTCCTTTTAAGAGCATTAGTAATTGTACCATCTCAAATTGCTAATGTACCTTGAAAAATTTCTTACACACTATCTTATCCTCACCCTTCTCATCCTGGAGTCTATACACTCTAGTTTTGCTTCGTCGAGATACCACTTTCTTAGTATAGTCTCTTGATGTCTCTTACTTCAAGTTGCCCACTGATAAATGCATTTTTAGAGGCCAGTGCATTCGGTAGAAAACATCAAAAATTTGCTGTTGTCTACCTGAAGAAATAAGTTTATCACACTGTAGCTGGCAACAACATGAATCCAAGGAACACTGTTTTCTTGGTACTAACTTTCCAGTAACGGATACATATTCCTCACCATGGTTACGTTTGTTCTTCCTAATACATTTCTTACGATTTTCTGGCTGCTTTGGTCTTATCCTTCCTCTAGGTAAGTCAACATTTTCTACTTGATCATTCCTATCTTCATTCGGTGTCATGTTTGGCATTTCATCAGGAACTATGTTATGAGATACTTCTGCTTCAGATGCAGCTCCTTGTGGTTCTGAGTTACGTGTAACCAAGTTACATTAACTCTCAACAACAGGTCTCTAGAACATTATCTCCACTGCTCTTATAGTTTCATTGTAAGGTACGATTAAAAAAACTATTTCATATAAAATCTATCTTGAATTTCTGAACCTAACAGTTATAAAGAAATTTTACCTGAGGTTTGTCAAATAGAATCACATACAGACGTAACAGCTGCAGGCCCATCTTGTCTTCCTGCATCTGAAAATGCATCGGCAGATCAGAGCCAGACTTGCCTAACCAACATAATATTTATAATGGACTTTCTGAATTACTTATATTAATACGTTTACAGCCAGAACTTATCCTCTTCAGTTACTCATTATGTTAGAAGTAGTACTAAATTTAATACATAACATAATCACCATTAAAGGATCAATCAGTTATGTCTAAGCACAATACAATTTCATTTACTTCAGTCACAGCTAGAAATGCCTAACGAACTACATGTATTCCCTATTAATCACAAACCATTCAACTTATTACCTAATATTATCAATATGTGTACCTATTTATTCTAAATTACCCGAGGATTTGAAATCAGCATAGTGATGCTCGTAACCTTGGTCCTTGCCGTTGCCATCATAATTATCCTCCAGGAGCATGTCCACAATCCAGCTCTCTTCAGCCATTTTGATGTTGGATAGGCACAGCAGGCACTAAAGGAACTGAAGGTTATGGAACTTGCCTAACATAATTGCAGGTGGCAGCACCAATCAAGCTACTGGAATGTAGTAGGCAAGTCTGGTCCTGATAGAGGCAACTATTAGGAGTTCATTATAGCACATTAACAGCATTTTTTAAATTTGTGGGTTAGCCACCTATGGCATTGAGCCACTCATATATAAGAAAGAGAATGTAACATACATAGCATACAATAGTTCATGTACAGCAGACTTTGTGGTTTATGAAGGAGCAGACCTTTGACTAATATTTTAAACTATAAAAGAGATGCACAGATTCCTATAAGAACAGCTAAAGTGTGATATGACGCTGAATGCTATAGACTTTCAAGTGATACATTAGACTTACTTCGCCAAACAATTTGGTACTCACAACACTCAACTAGATTATGCTAAGAAAAGCAACAAATATCACAGTTACCTTTTGAAAAGCAGACACCTTACATGAAGGATCAAGTGAAACTACAGGGACATGAAGCACAAGATGGTACTTTTATATCAAAGAGAAAGAAAGCACCAAAAGTCACTCCAGATATATTTATGGAAACATGGAAGAATAATTTCTCCTCATTCTTAAATAAGAAAAGCATCACTGTAGCAGTACATTATACGCAACCAATTCCAAATGTAGTGCAGCCAATCACCAAGGAAGAAGTAAGGTCAGTCATCCTCAGCACAAAGATCAAGAAAGCTGCAGAGCCTGACAGAATATACAATGCCAACACCTGAAAGAAAGAACTGATGAGCTAACTGAGTCGTGGGTACTAGTACTTAACAAATGTTACACAACTGGCAACCATCCCAAAGTATGAAGAAACTCGCAAACATTTTATACAAAGAGAAACTGGAGAAAAATGATCCAAACTCAAATCATACTGGGGAACACTACCTATAAGATATACCAAAAAAATTTAATAATTATGCTAATTATAGAAATGGGAAATGCGACGTCTTTAAACAGAATAAAAATTAACACTCAAATTGTGGAAGGAGATGGTTCTTTTACTTACTTAGGTTTTATCCTGAACACAACTTAAAGCTGAAAAAACCATGTATCTCATTTAGAAGGTAAGATCACTGCTGTTATAGAAGTGTTAAAAAGATTACAGGACATAGGATTCACTACACAGCAGCTTAAAAGCATTTACGGAGGGTTGCCAGAGTTAATACAGGACGAGACCTTGAGCGCACGTGCCACTCCTGGAAGCAGTTGCATATCGATTATTTGTTCTGTCTAGTCAGTGTGATTTAGAGAAGTGCTGTGTAGTCATATCATGCCATTATAGCCTCATGGCTTGCCAAATTACAGATATAGACTACATTGTTGGTCTTTCTGATGCTAATTCCTCATTAACAAGGATTGTACAACAGTGTAAAATGAAAGGTCTCAACACTAGAAAGTTCTCCGTAGGGAATGCAATAAAATTACATCAGAATGGTTTCCCGCCAGAAACAACAACTTCGAAAATTCTGCTAAGGAAGAGAATGAGACCCTCCAGGACTCCGGACATCATGAAGAAAGTAAAGGCTGCTGTCCTAAAGGAAAATCTACAAACTCAAAGACAACTTGCCAGCTACACAGGCACATCTAATGGTACAGTTTGCTGTATAATTAAAGATCTGAGCCTTGTAAAGTGGAAAAGGCACATCTACCTGCTTCGAAAACAACGCACGTTAAAGAACGGTTCACTAATGCCAAAAAATAATACAAAAACTACCTTGCAGGGGAGTAAATGGCAGTCGGTTCTAGCCCTGGATGAAGCTTCGGTTTATTTGGATGACACCAACAAGGCCTGCCAATTTTCAGTCATCCAAAAGAACAAAAAGGGGCTCTCAAACTTTGTCAAGGAAAACAAAGAAAAGTTCTCTAGGGGGCTCATGGTAGTGGCAGGATACTGTGCCTAGGGTAAACTCACAATCCTCATAGTGACAAAAAATATGAATATCAATGCTACCTACTTCCAGAAGAATGTCACAGACCCATATTTTGATGAAAATATCCCTTGGCTATACGATGAGGGAGCTTCAAATGTCGATAGCCACATGGATAAAACATCCAGTCATCTGCCAGACGACATCACCTACTATGAAAGAAAAGAAGCAGAGACGGGTGTCAGTGTCATACACTTTAGTGACATCCCTGTCGAATCCCCGGATGCCTTGCCGATGGATTTCTGTGCCTTTGGTCTCCTGAAAAAAGAGGGCTTACTTTTAGACATCCCACCACTAGTGAGTGTCTTTGGAAAGTGTGCAAGGAGCTATGGGACAATATTCCTCTTCCTGTAGTCCATCACAGTCTTCTATAGTGGAAATTGAGATGTAAGGCAAAGGACTAGGAGTGGGAAGGAAGCGGCCGTGGCCTTAATTAACGTACAGCCCCAGCATTTGCCTGGTGTGAAAATGAGAAATCACGGAAAACCATTTTCAGGGCTGCCGACAGTGGGGTTCGAACCTACTATCTCCCGAATACTGGATACTGGCCGCACTTAAGCGACTGCAGCTATCGAGCTCGGTTCACCTCCGCTTTGTCCAGCACAAATTTCACATGAAGTGACCGGGATTTGAACCACGGCAACCAGTGGTGAGAGGCCGACGTGCTGCCATCTGAGCCACGGAGGATCTTGTATTAAGAATATTTAACAATTTTACCATTGGTTGTACAGCCAAAACAGTGAAGGGCTAATGGCTCATTGGGACAATACTCGAAATAAATAAATAAATAAATAAATAAATAAATAAATAAATAAATAAATAAATAAATAAATAAATAAATAAATAAATAAAGAAACAAACAAACTGTTACTAGCACAATGAAAAATAAACTAATATAATTTTTAGGGCATCTAATATGGTTACCAGAAAATAGAATCAGTAGGAAAATAATGGAAAAATTATGGAAGTGTAAGAGTAATATTAGATGAATCACAGAACTTAAAGAAGACATGAGAGAGTACATATTATAATAGATTTAAAATACAAAACAAATGCATTCAAGGTACTGAAAGATAAATACACTAGACTACAGACAAAAAACAACAAGCAGAGAATAGGAAGAGTGATTCCAGAAACAGAAAGAAAATTACGTTCAGAAAGGATGAAACAGTATAGAGCTGACAAAAATAAAAAACCTCCACTGACCTGATGGAAGTAGTCCTATGTTGGCTAAAAAATTAAAATAAAATAATACTTGTAGAAAAATTTGGCTTTTAAAAGAACAGAGGAACGTGACATGCAATTACAGACTTAAGGACATCCTATGACAACCTACAAAGCAGCTTTACAAATTATTTTTTGACTTCATCAAAGCCTTCAACCTTCTAGGCAGACAACCAATAGCCAAACTAGGACAAAGGATAGCAAAAATAACTCATCAACAGCTACAATCAATGACATTCTAACTTTCAATTACACAGAAATTACTGACGGAATATGTTTGCCTGCATGACTGATTCAAATTCAGTACAAGGCGACCCAATGATCCTAATCCTATTTAATGAAACTACTATCGATATCGCGAGGATCATTAATCGAGGCATGGTCACCTTATATTCATAGGCAGATGACTTGGCCCTGTTATCGAATGAGAAAGAAGACCTGCAAGAAACTATAGTCTACAGACATGGCAGAGGACAACAGATTACAATTTAAAAAAAAAAAAAAAAAAGACTCATCATCCATTTAGCTTGTCCAACTCCCATCGGGTTGGAATGTTTATGACACCTTTCAACCTTCCTCAATCTGATCTCCATTGTTCCTCTTTAAGTGTCTCAGGTAAAATTATAAAATAATTTCTTCCAATCAGCTTTGGTGAAATTCCATCTTGGTCGTGGAGCTGATTTAATGAGAGGAACTGTTATACCAATTTTAACTAATACTGGTCTGTGTTGACTATGTGGGAAGTCATCCAGAACTTTTCTGGAAGAAGGTAATGGACAACCATGTTCATTACAATTCACGAAGCACAAATCTGGATTATTCTCTTTTCTCCAACCTGCAGACTTGAAAGTTGATTATCTTAGGCATCAAAAAATCAAATCAATATTGTTCACTTCTACCCATTCAAGGAGTCTCAAGCCACATTCATAATTTGATTCATATTTCCACTCCTGGAGATGACTGCTGGAAGGGTGTTCAGTAGTAGGTATAAGAGAAACAGGCCATGGTATATTAGGAGGTTTATAAACGTTTGTGATAATAATATCATTTACTTTAATAACAACTATGTGAATATTCTCATCTACACTTTCCCGTAGCAATGTAATATTGGCGATAGAATTACAAACAAATGTTGCTATACCATAGGAACTGTCATAAGTTGCAGTGTAACCAGGAATATGAACTCTTTTGCAGAATTGATCTTCATCTTGCACATGCATCTCCTCAATGAAAACAATATCAACATCATTGGCATGCAGTAGCAATTTTGACAGATATTAACATTTTGATTTACTGATCCCTTCTGTGTTCAGCTTACATATCCGCATGCAAGGTCCTAGTTTCCTACATTGAAAATAAGAGCTCTGAGGAGACTAGCTTTCTTGATATGACAAAGTCATGTATAAATAACCATGAGATCCTAAGTAGACTGGCTGTTTGGAAGAAATTTTCTACTGAACTAGATAAATGTATTCGTTGGATACCACCGAAGAGTAACAGCTATAAACGTTTCATTGGAACAGTATATTGTGCTGCCAAGAGAAGTATTCCAAGAGGCTTTTGTAAAGAGTATATTTCAGGAAGGTCCGCGGTGAGTGAAGTACTCTTTAATCAAACTGGAATACAACAACCCAGAGACTGTTCATGAGCTCACCTTCTCAAAAAACTTGGAAGTAGTGCCCCAGCAATCAGAGAACAACATAAAGTTACTCCAGATCAAGTTGCAAATCATATTATCTCAACATCATGTGTTCCATCTAATAAAAAACATACAAGATATGAAGATTATGAAAACTGCACCTGCCCCTATACCAAATTTTGCTCAACCTTTCCCGGTGGAAGAAATTGATCTTTCTTTAAGAGAGCTGAAATCTGGAAAAGCTCCTGGATTGGAAGGCATTCACCCAGAGTTCCTAATACATACAGGAACATTCACAAGGAGTTGGCTTGTTCAGTTTTACACAGATACATTCCAGACTGGGATACTACCTCCAGATTTCAATACAGCTAAGGTAATCACCATATTAAAACCGGGAAAATCAAGTGATCGACCAGATAGTTATAGACCTATAGCACTTCTCACCTGCTGCTACAAACTGTTTGAAAGACTTATTTACAACAGGATCAGCTCTGCCATTTTCGATCAAATCCCATCAGAGCAGGGAGGTTTTAGACCAAATCGAAGCTGTTGTGATCAAGTTCTATTGCTAGCAACATACACTGAAGCAGGCTTTCAAACGCAAATGAAAACCAGCACAGTATTTACTGACACTGTTTGGAGAAAGCGTCTTATATACAAACTTCTGAAGATCATTCCATGTAGAACAACAGCTCACATCATTAACAAGTTAAGCGACAGAAAAATTTGGGTCACTATGGGAAATGAAATGAGCACCGTAAGGAAACTAAAAAGAAAAAAGGTTTACCTCAGGGCTCCATTCTCTCCCCACTATTATTCATCCTCTACATCAGTGATCTTCCAGTCACCATTTGTAGAAAGTTCTGCTATGCTGATGATATTGCAATAGCAACTCAACACAGTCAGCTACACCATGTTGAGGAAAGCTTGGAAAGTGATCTAAACACCTTGGAAAAGTACTTTAAACAATGGCGGCTTTCTCCTACTGCCAACAAGACTGAAGTTTCATCCTTTCACTTGAACAACAAACTAGCACATAAAAAGCTTAATGTCACGTTCTGCAACAGAGCTCTAAAATTCAACCAGTTTCCCAAATATCTAGGAGTCACCTTTGATCACACATTGTCTTTTAAGAAATATTTTTCAAATGTATATTGACGCTGATAGAGCTCTTTGGTGTGAAGTCTGTAACCTTAGACTTTCGCTCCTTCAAGCAAGATAAATACGTCTATAGACAACCGAATGCTTTTTCCTTGTTCCCACAACTACTTAAGGAAGACTGTTATCTTATTGTAATGCATTCGATTTTCACTCCTTCAGCCAATTAAATAGACTATAGGCAGTTGAACAGCCACTTAAGAGGGCTGTTGTCTTATCACAACATACCAAATCGGCATCTTTAACAGTCTATCAGCTTGGCTTTTTCTTATTTTCTAACAGGAGTATTCAAGGAGGCACATTTCTGTTTCTGTTTCATTATAAAGATTGAGCTGTTTATTGTTCTACCCCTAACAAAAAAAAATTTCTGGGTGCATTGACTCAACGCTCCGGAAAGTATAATCGTGAGAACTTTTGACATGCAGCTTGATACTGCGATTTTAGCCAAGGACATTCTAATAATTTTTATGTTTGGACAGACACCTACATTGATATCCTCTTTTTATGACTTGTAAGAGCAATCAGGATCCTGATTTTTCACCATACAGGTTTGAGTTTGAGGCTGATGATGCCCTTAATACGGGCGAAACATGTCCCTTAACATTTTATAATAATATTTAATTTCTAAAAAAGATCTCCTTTTTACTGAATAGGTGGATATTAAAAAAATAATAATAATACTTGTAACATACTTTGTATATACCTCGGCTTTACGAAAATAATAATACTTCTGGGCTACAAAATACAATAATTCATGCTTAAACAGGATACTTCAATGAAACCATATCTACTTACATCATAGGCCAATGATTTGTAGATGAACTTAACAATCAAGAAAATCAAGAAAAAATCCATGTTAAACAGCAGCAGGCAGCGATAATTGAAAAAGGGTTTGCACAATAAAACTTGTTTAACATCACGAGCAAGAAATAATATAATACACACTGCAAATCACACGCTAGTTTGACTTTAAAGTCATAGTTGTGACCTTTTTAGCATGCTGCAAAAGGTCTTGAGAAAATGTTTTGTCATAACAGGAACCAGAACTCCTGGTCTTCAAAATTGAAATAGTCTCCAGAGATTCATTGGATGTGCATGATCTGAACTCTGTTCTATTTTTCTTAACAAGGCTGAAAACACGTTCACATTCTGCATTGCTATGAGTTATGGTGAGAATAGAGAGCATTACTTTAGAAATTCGGTTGTACTTAAGAAGTCCATCGGCTACACAAATTCTTGATATTTGTGCCCAACAGGAATCACTTGCAGCATCTTGATTTGCAGCCGAAGTGTCATCTACCTAAAGAGCTGTGAAATGCCTCTGAAGCTCATTCATCACCTCATCTGTAGTTTCATTCTCTTCCTTGAATAACATGATAGGAAACTTTTCCAAGAAAAAACGAATGGAAGAAAACTGTGCATCTGTGGAAACTTGTTGATGATGATGATGTCACAGGCAGTACAAAAGTAGTTTCTTACCGATGAAAAGAAAAGAAATTTATCTGTAGCCCATCCTGGAGATCGTTCACTATGTTCGAAGTCTGAATACTAATAACTAACTCATCATCACTTAAGTCGTTTCGTCCACCATGTGCAATATTAGTAATACTCCCACATACCGAGCAAAAGGCAAATTTTTCCTTTCTTGATTTTAGTATGCATGGAAAATCAACAGAATATGATTCTTTAAATGTCTGGAAGTACTGTTTCTTATTGGATTAATTCATGATAATCTACAATAGGAATGTAGCGTAACAAAATGTCCAAGAACAAATGTTTTGATATGTATTGAAATTCAAAATGAACCTGGATCAATGAACGTCACATAAAATTATAACATAACACTCAAGTCAGTCAAACACTTGATTAAAACATGTCAAAGCACACAAAGTCTTAAACCATTAAATGAAGACGATGCCAACCTCATGAACAAAGAATATGCACATGGTAAAAAGCATACACACACGTGGAACGAAAGTAATTCTTCTTCATTTTCTCCTTTATAATTTAATGTGCTTTGCTAACAGCGGTATACCCAGTCACTGGAACGAATGTAATTAGTTCAGCGAATACAGGACTCTGCGGAGCATGAAGTTATAACACAAAAACTCGAAACACTTCATTAAAATATGTCATAACCTTAAAAGGCCAAAACTCTCGAGGAACGCCAACTTCGTAAACAAAGTACGTCAAAGAACATAGGTTAAATCACAACAAGCGAATGGAGCGGAACAAATAATTTTCGGAGCAAAGCCTGTTGACACCTAAAATTCACACGAAAGAACTGTTATCCCGGCTTTAAATTCAATTCCAATAACGACACAAACATCACACGGTTAAATATACCAATCATATCAAAGAATGATTTATCGACTATCATGGACTTGCCTTCGACCAAGACCGAGCGTGCTTCAACCCAGGCTAACAATTGATTGTATGGAAGTGGAGCAATTATCGAATGTTAACGTTTCAAATTTCTGTCCGCAAAATCATAAAATGAAACCGTCCATCCGTAAAACTGTCCAATGCTGCAATTTCTGTAGATTTTACCGATAAACCGTAAAAGTTGGCAGGTATGCATTGGTCTTCATCAGGGCATTTGAAGGTCTGCCTCCAACAGTGAGCAAAGAAATTCTTTGAAGGAACATGGAAGTCATGACTGTACTATGTACGGCCTCTCCACAAACTGGACGCAATGATCGTCGTGCTATGCTGTTTCTATTTAAGTACATATTCTTTTTCCTTTGAAACTTCTTTTTGATATTTTTATATTATGTTCAATCTCGTGTTATCATCTTACAGTAGTCGGCCCTTTGAAGGCAACCTAAGCTTCTTTTTTCCTTTGTTGTCATGCTAGACTCAAATTCTTTTTCCTTCATAAGCTTGCGAATATCAGGACCAACAAAGACTCCCTCTTTCAACTTGGCTTCGGTTAAACCCGGAAACTTGTTGCACAGATATTTGAAACAATCACCATTTTTTGGAACAGCCTTAATAAACTGTTTCACTACATCTAATTTGATGTGCAGAGGGGGGTAACAAGACATTTTTGGCTCAACTAAGCTTTTCCGAATTACATTTTTAGTGCCTGGTTCAAGATTTTGTGTTTTTGGCCATTCTTTTTTTTTTAACCGAATACTCAGTCATATTGTGGCTGTCCCACTCACAAATGAAACATGGGTACTTTGTATATTCGCCTTGTTGACCAAGGAGCATGGATCATACGTTCAAATCACTGCAGATAGTCCAACCATGGTCGGCATATTTTATTTTGTAGAGGTCAAGTGCCAGGTTTTCATAGCATTCTTCTACATGTACCGAGTGTCCAACTGGCATAGATCCATATTGGCTTCCATTATGAAGGACAGATTTCAGGTTCCTTTTTGAAGAAACTATAAATAGCCTATATTCATCTTTATCGTAGGTGACGTTAAATTTACTTATCAATCTGGGAACATTAGAACAATAGACCAGTTTCTCCTTTTCCTCAAAACATTAACAATTTCCTTTTCTCGATTCCTTTACCAATAAAAAAATGTTCCTTTGGCCAAAAAGTTTTTCCTTTCAATCTGGAGCCCAACAATTTAGCTACCTCTTTTGAAAGGCCCAGATCTCTAGTCAGATCAGTCTTCTTACCTTTGTGCCACCAGTGTAAATCATTGAGACACTGCACACAACTTTATGAGGAGCCCAAGATTTGTCCTGGTCTCCGAGTTTCATACAAAAATATGCAAGATAAAATTGTCTAACATAGTCTGTGATGCTCTCATACGATTTTTAATAACACTATATTCGCCACATATATAACAAAAGTCATCTGTCACATTTTCACGTCTCGAACTGGAAGCCATGTTTCATGAAACGCACACAGAAAAGCAACTGTTAAAATATTTTCTGTGAAGAAGTTTCTACTTGTCACTGTATCACAGCACGCACGACTCTGCGTGGTGAGTCTTCCTGCGAGGTCAGGTGGCACATTTTCATAAAGTCTTGAACTGGAAGCCATGTTTCATGAAGCGCACACAGAACAGCAACCGTTAAATAAAATTAAGAATAAAAATAAAAATAAGAATGAGAAATTAGGTATTGTAATAGTATTGACTAGGTGGAATATAAATTATCAGTGGTATATTTGTCAGCAGGGTAGGCCTCTAATCCAAGCCAGAGGTAGGGTACATCATAGGTGGCCTGTTTACATGGGATGAAATGGACGCCTGGTACATCTGACAATGTACCTCACCGATGAGTAATGCAAGAACCTATTGTCAGATCATGTCCATCCATTCTTCTGATTCTTAAGACGCCATCTCCATACGGAGCCAGCTCTGATCTTAGCAGTCCAAGGTCACCTGACCTGAATCCAACTGAGCACTTTTAGGATGCTGTCAAGAGCTGACCCTGCTCTGAACATTACGGGAGCTGTGCAGAGGTCAGGGAACAGTATGCATGCCATTGTTACCAGGGTGAAAGGTGCTGCTACATGCAACTAGCCAGGTATTTCTAAGTCAACTGTCCATACATAACTATAAAACTTACTCTTCAGATGAACTTGGTAATGGATTCTCATCTTCAATTATGAGGATATCTTCCTTCACATCCTAAAAATAAAAATTTATATGTTATTATTCTGAGATTAGGTAAACAAAGATAAATTTGGAAAGCATATCAAAGTTCAGGGAGAGATAATCAAAACCCCGCAATTTGCCTTTGGTATTGTTGCTTTTTACAGAGTCTGCAAAAGATCTGGGGTAATTGTTGAATGGTATGAATATTGTTTTGGAGAAGTAGTTCAAGATGATGACAAATAAACCCAAAACAAATGTAATGGAATGCAGTCAAATAAAGGCAGGTGGATGAATATTTTTTTTTGGGCAGTGGAGTAACTAAGAATGGCAAGAGGAGAAGATAAAATTCAGACCAGCGTAAACATGGAAAGCCTTTCTTAAGGAAATAAATTTGTTCACATCAAATATAAATTTGCATATTATAAAAATGATTTTGTATACATCTGTGTAGAACATGGCATTGTATGGAAGTGAAATATGGACAATAGCTGGTATAGAATGAAGGGAAACAGAAACGTTCAAAATATGTTGTTACAGAAGAATGCCAAAAGTCAGGTGGGTAAAATGTATTGCCAATGATGGGATACTAATCCAGTGGGCAAGAGGAGAACTAACAAATCTGACTAGAAGAAGAGGGATTGATAGGACATATTCTGAGACATCCAGGATTTGTTCAGTCAATTTTTGAGGTGAGTGATGATCGTAAAACCAGTCAAAGTAGATCAAGGCACGAGTATGACTAACAGTTCATATGGAGATAGAGGAGGTAGCAACTACACAGAAATGAAAAGGTTAATACAGGACAGGGAGCATCAAACCAGTGTATGGACTGATGACCCAAATAACAACAACAGTTTGAGATTATTCTTTTAAGAGAAATATGTATATACACATTAGTTAATCTAAAATTTATACACATTTCTTACTTTTCTCTGTAACTTCAACACATACCTGAGATAGTGAAAACTGACACTTAGAATTTCCAGTGACTCTGTAATATATTTAACTATTGATAATTTGAATTACATTTGGTGTAACAAAATCAAGTTTCAAAACAAAGCTCTAAATTCAGTCTATATAACAACACAGGTACATTTGATGGGTTATGCACAACAAGCTGACACACTAAATGAGGCATGTAAATTGATAAGAGGGTGTTTGAAACCAACTCTTCATGACAGCTGGCATTACTCAACCTTGTAAATATCTAGTGAGAAGCAGTTGTTTTGAAGGAGAGACTTAAGGTGATCACTTCTGAATGAGACCCACTGCACAATTACCAGTCCATTCCATTACATGATGTCAAAGTCAAGGGAAAGTTTGATGAATGAAATAGCTGTCACCAGGGGCCTATTCCACAAAAGTATGGTCTTGTACATTACAAGTTACTAGTGTGGGTTCTTGTAATGTATGGAGTTGTACATTTCTGTTCCACAAAAGATTGATAGTCTCTTGTATATTACCAGTGAATTGTTACAAGTTTTACAAGTGACGACATATCAATAAACATACTACGTCATAGCATGAATCAGCTGTTTATCTTCGTATTCCATTCGTTGAATTAGGTTATGCTTGCCTCATTTATCGTAATATCGTATTTTACTGTAACTTATGCAGCAAAGATTGAAAGAACTAATATTCCTGTGAATTTTTTAATGCTACGATGTTATTTTTCAGTTTATTTCTTTGATGATAGGAAATTACTCCGTTATTATCACCCATTCTGTTCTTCCGCGATCCTCGCGTATGTTCTACGAGAGTCTAACATACCTACCTTGGTCTGTCATTAGGAATCAGATGCCGCTAATAATGATATTCGGCCGCCAAACTTAATTGTTACGAAATTGCAAACTCTGCATGAATTGTTAAAATGATGTCAAGAGAAACAAAGTTATTCATTTTGAAGGAAATAGAAGGTAGGAAAGATATTCGTTTCGGTGGATTCAGCGAGAGTCTGAAAAAACAAGACAAAATAAATGGTAGGATGGAAATATTTGACTTGGGAAAAGCTCATGGAGCTTTTGAGGGGAAAAGTTGGACGTATGTAAGAGATATTCTGCTCATTAATGATTCCAGGAATGTCCTTCTTGGAATATGTTTTTTTCAGTATTTTCAGGCCAACAAACAATTTGAGGAAATTTTATATCATTTATTGCAGCTACCACAGACCGAAGATTTTGCCATCCCAAGCATATCTGCAGTACCATGGTACTGACCACCATTTCCTAGCCAATGTAATGTTGTTAGTAAATGTTGTTTGGCAGAGAGAGATTTATTTCTGTTCGTAGGATATTTTAAGCTATGGGCAATATCTATCAAAAGTTCTTCCACTTGTATTGTGCTTAACCTGAAACGTTCATTGTATTCAAATACAGTGTTAAACTGGAATTTTATTCTTTCCCTGTACATACGATAGTTTTCATTTTCATCACCATCACTATCACTACTGCTAGACCACATATTTATCAAAATGTATCCAAAATAAGCGTATTTAAATAGCACTAGTACATTTATATATTATTGTCCTTTCACTGGTAGAGAATTCTTCTCAATTCGCTAGTAAGTTACAAGTACTAGTACTTTTGTGGAACACGCCTATAAAAATTCACTAGTAATTTGTAAGTATGGAGTAGTAAAGTACAACTGTAGAAAATTCTTTTGTGGAACAGAAACTCTGGTATTTGTACAAGTTACTAGAGAATTTACCTGTAATATACAAGACCATACTTTTGTGGAACAGGCCCCAGTCAGCAGAATATTTCAACAGTACAGATATGGTAAAACAGCTCAACACAACACTGGATGACATATCAGATAAGAACTTTGAAAATTATGTAATTTCTATGTTTATGCCTTTATAACATCTCCATCACATATGATCCATATTACCTTGTCATCCATGGGAGCCTGTTAACTTTGTAGGTATAGATTTGACATTTCATTTTACGTAGTCTTAGAATAAGACATTGGCACTACGTAGTCGACAAGCGACTCAACATTCAAATAAGTTGTAGACCCTGAGCAACATGAACGAATGATGGTAAAAGGTTCGCTTGTAGGAGATTGGGCTCGAGTGTGGGTCTTTTGCCGTAAACGTTTGCCTTGATAGTAGTAATAATAATAATTATTGTTTTTTTGTCCCACTAACTACTTTAGAAGTTTTTCAGAGATGCCGGAATTTAGTCCTGCAGGAATTCAGTTAAGTGCAAGTAAATCTATCGACTTGAGGCTGCCGTACCCGAGCACCTTCAAATACTACTGGAGTGAGCCAGGGTCAAACCTGCCAAGTTGGAGTCAGAAGGCCAGCATCTCAGCCATCTGAGCCATTCAGCCAGGCACGTTTGCCTTGATGCTCAGTTTTGCCATTGTCTCAGATATTCTGAAAATATGTATCCAAATTATTTCATAAACTGTTGACTCAAATGTCAATATCTTGTTTATATGCGAAGTTGTCTCAGAGTCGATTTGTTGGAGTAGTGTGCCATACATGGTATTTGCAGCAGCCTTCTACAGCAGCACAGTAATGATGATAATGCCTGGAGTTTAAAGGGGCGTAACATCTAGGTCATCAGCCCCTACAGCACCATAGCACCTAGGCATCGAACCAGTGACAGTCTGCCATTTTCACAGTCCAAGTTTCTGCCACATAAATTGCAACAGAAAAGATGAGAGTTCGAACCAATCTGACTTTTGTATTGATGGTGATGGACATGGTCTTCCAGATGCAAGTCAGCTTAGCTGATGATTTTCATGCCACTATTATGCACTTGCGGATTTCAGGCTTACAATCGCCCGTATTAGTGATGACGGATCCCAGATATTCAAAGCGTATGGTGGTCCTAGTTCATGCTGATCATTGGCTATAATCCGTATCATTAGTGTACAGTAGATTGCAAATATTTTTGCCAAGAACTGTGATACCATTACTCCAGTTTTCGGGGACCTCCTTCATGATCTGCTTGCTGAATATATTGGGGGATGGGGAGTAAAATGCATCCCTGGTTCACTCCAGCTGTAGCTGAGATGATATCTGAGGTGGAGGAAGTTCTTTAGCTCCTCGTTCGATATCATGAGCATGACCTTGCTGGCGTTAGAGATAAGGGCTAGTGTGTAATCGCTTCTGCAATAAAGTGGAAACCTTTCTTTGACAGTGGCATAAAGATCGAGTGACGCCACTCTGGGTAGATTACAGACATCCAGATCTTTCAGCACATGCTGTGGAGAATGTCTACACCCAGCATGCCTATATTCTTCACGACATCACCAATAATTCCATCAAAGTCTGGTGCTTTCAGATATCAAATTTATGTTTTCTTTAAATGTTGCACTTCTTTGCTGTGGATCATTGGTTCTAGGTCTTCGATCTGGTCTCCTGGCATAGGTTGAGAGTCATCGTGGTACAGACTTTTGCAGTACTTGCCCCATACTCTCAGTCTTATGCAATACTCCCAACCATATTTCTGCAATTCTCTTTGCAGTCTTGAGTCGGGTTTTTCACTTTGATTTGGAACTCTTCACAGTGGTTCTCAATTGCAAACTTCGCCCACTCTGCACACAGTGTGGCTAGTGCATATAGTGGAGGCCACTGCATAGGCTACTTGAAGCCACCAGCAGTGCCAATGCATTATGAGAGACTTGGTCTCTATTGCAGAATTGATGCCTGTTAGGCCGTCAAATGATGTAGATATTAATTTCCTCCACTATAGTGGCGTCCATTATATGCAGTAGCCACACACCTTGGTAGGTGTGCTAGTTACCAACTGATGAGATCAAACTGATACAATGGGGCAAAATGCCGGCAACTAAGAATGAATTAGCTGGAAAATATGGTTTTATATTTAAAATAAAAATAAAAGAAAGTTAAATTTTAAAAATTATCTTTGAAATAAGGGAGTAACTATTATGTTTTACTTCCTTGGGGCCCTAAAAGTTTAGGGATACATACTTCTTCAAAATTTAACAATTTTATTGCTTTTTTTTTGTGTCCCCTGTAAACTTTTTTAAAATTTGGATCTGTTCAATTCTAGAACAGGGCTCTTCAATTACACTTACAAAGACAAGAATTTGAAAATAAAAACACAAGAAACATCTGAATTATGAACTTACCAAATCTGCAGCCTCATCTATCTCATCCTCCGAATCTTTTTCACACTTTACAGTAGCAAACTGCATTTCCTCAGACTTATGGATATCCTATGAGAAAAGAGAAAAACAGACAAGTAAAAGCTTCTCTACAACATTTAAATAAAAACTAGATACCTCAAGTATTTCCTTCATTATAACAATTTTTATATTTTAAGACTCCGATGACCATGCCAGTAGATTCTATTAAGCAAAAGATTTACTTTGAAGTCCCTCTCTGCAAATTTTATGGACTTGGTTATTGCTACATGTTCACAGTACTATGTAGTAACAAGTTCTATCACAGATGGCACTTGATGGCAGGTTTTCTTATATTTTTTCACTAGTCAGAAATGCACTGCAGAGAACTGGAAGAATGTAATACATCATCTATGACTTCAGTAGTAAAGATGGCATGAAAAATAGATTACTGATGTGTTTTAAGGTACCACTTTCATAATCTGCTATACCCACCGTCGATGGAACAGTTGTTTAACATGCACACAATTATATTTTTGCCCATCATATATTGAGGATTCTGTACAGAACACAATTAAATAAGTGTACAACAAAAACAATGTATACAATACAGGGTCTTTCATTAAACTAAGACCATCGAAACTGTGTTTCTACTCTGCAAAGCGTAAGCTACAGTATGGGAGGTGCGCAGGCAGCCTGCACGTGTTCAACGTAGCAAGCATCAGTTGCTAGTCTGAACCTCAGCTGTTAACATGCGAGACGGTTATCATGGTAACACCGTATTTTCATATGTAAAAGTTCTGGTTTCATCTTAATTCCCTTCTTAGAATCTTGGAAGTGTTTGCAGACAGAGTGATCAGTGCTGGTCTATTTCCCCCTCGTTCTCCAGATGAAACAGTGTGTGATTTTTACTTGTGGGGTAAACTAAAAGAAAAAGTATATCGAACAAATCCTCACACATTGGAGGAACCGAAAGAAAATATTACGAATGAAATCAGAAACATTACAGTGGTTGAATTCACTCGCATCAGCCAGAAAGGACGACACTTCCAGCAACTTTTATAAGGTAAGATTTCATATAAGATTGTACACACGCTTAAAAGCAGGGCGGCCAAACGCGACGTAAGTTCGGCTGAGGCAGCTGCTGTAGTGGAGTGTACAAGCACCGTGCGTTCAGCCTTACTTTATAAAAAAGACCCTGTACATACCTACATATGATAGCTCATGTTAGCTCATGATATCCAAGAGTCCAGAAATACACTTACAGCTGATGCCAAGAGAATGCTTCTTGAATCTATTTATTAGAAGTAGTGGTTTGCAACTGATGAAGAAGTTGAAGCAGAGGTGAAGCCCTGGCTACAGAGACGAAGGTATCAAAAAACTGCTACCAAGATACCAAAAGTGTTTGGACAAGATAGGGTGACTATGTGGAGAAGTAGTGTTTGAGTTGTAGACTGAAAATAAAATATTTCACAATTGTAAATAACCTGCTTTTCTTATACATATACTATATATAGTATTGACTAGGAGGATTAAAACAGTTTTGTACAATTTTGTAAGAAGTTCAACCGTCAATACGGATTTAAAATGAGATTCATAGTCTGTAATTAAATTCTATGTAAGCATTAAACATTTTAATCAGAAATGTGCATTTGTCCAATTTTTTTGAGTACCAGATATGGATGTCCAACCCTATCTACGAGGGCCATTCGATAAGTAAGTTACCCTATTTTACAAAAAATACAAGCAGGTTATTTACAATTCTGAAATATTTTATTTTCAGTCTACAACTCAAACACTACTTCTCCCACTTTTGGTATCTTGGTAGCAGTTTTTTGATACCTTCATCATACCAAGTCGGGTCCTGTCTCCGTAGCCAGCGGTTCACCTCCGCTTCCACATCTTCATCAGTTGCAAACCGCTGCCTCTAAGGTGCAACTTCAGTAGTAGAAAAAGATGGAAATCACTCGGGGCAAGATCCAGAAAATAAGGTGGATGGGGAAAAAGGTCCCATTTGAAGTTCAGCAGCAAACCTGGATTCTTTGAGCTTAATGGGGGGTGTGCGTTGTCATGAAAACGCGACACTTTCCCGGACAGAACACCAGGATGTTTTTGTTTGATCGCAGCTCTGAGATTCGTAAGAACCATGCAGTACCTCTTAACTGTGACCGTAGTGCATCAGGGCAGGTATTCAACCAATAGAACACCATTACAGTCTCAAAAGACAGTTAACATAACTTTGCCCCCAGAGGTTTCTTCCATACTATGCTTTGTCATTTTGTTTCTGGAGTTGAATGATGCATCAAGCTTTCATCTCCAGTGATGATGCAGGAAAACATTCTATCTCTCTATCTTTGAAACATTTGCAGAAAAGCTGGGGCCGCCACGATCCGTTCTTGCTTGTGAGCATCAGTAAGCAAACGTGGGATCCATCTTGCACAGACTTTTTGATACTGCGAGACATCTGACAGGATCGTCGCAATAGAGGAGCAACCAATTTCCATACCAGGAGGCAGTCGATTCATTATCTCATCAATGCTGATGTGTTGATCTTCGTCCACCACATTCTGAACTGCAATAGTGGCTGCATTGCCTGAAGCGGTAACGGCCCTGCCACTGTGCTCATCATGATGCACATTTTACTGTCCTTCCAGTAGCCATGAATGCCAGCGGCGAACCACTTGGATGGTCATGCATCCTTCACCATAAACACACACTAAATGGTGATGAATGATAGCCGTTTCATTTTTTGCCATGTAAAAGCAAATAACAGAATAGAGTTTACAAGCAGACACACTTTCAAGTGGTAGCTCGATGGCAGCTGGTGCCATACTGGCGAACGCGGAGCAAGAATGTGCTGTTGAAAGTCAAGCGCAGCCACCATACCACAATGACAGTTCCAAAAGTACCAACTTAATTTTAAAGCATGTGGTTTGCAGAGGAAAAAATAGGGAAACTTATTTGTTGGATGGCCTTCGTTATAGTGATATTATAAATGGAGGTATTAGTACATGTAGTTCCCTTAGTATTCAGGCCTTCAATTCTGCTCCCTTTTCTTATATATTTATCACAAAATTTGAGTTGAAAACTAATATTCAAGAGAAAGTCCAGACAGATGTAGAAAGCCTTTGAAACATGGCCAGAAATCTCCACAGTGACTCTCCAGACTAATATATATATATATATATATATTTTTTTTTTTTGCAAGTTGCTTTATGTCATACCGACACAGATAGGTCTTATGGCGATGATGGGACAGGATACGGCTAGGAGTGGAAAAGAAGCGGCCGTGGCCTTAATTAAGGTACAGCCCCAGCATTTGCCTGGTGTGAAAATGGGAAACCACGGAAAATCATCTTCAGGGCTGCCGACAGTGGGGTTCGAACCTACTATCTCCCGAATACTGGATACTGGCCTCACTTAAGCGACTGCAGCTATCGAGTTTGGTAGACTAAAATTTTCACATTACCACATCTAATATTTCTCTTATATTTTCACTCATCCAAAAATATTTTGTGCCAGGGAGTATAAGTCATGTTATATCAGGTCCAAGTAGTACAAGTCACTGATTTAAATTTCAACAGTTAGCAGAAGAAAACGAGTATTAAAAAATGAAAAAAACAATTTTCTGAAATATAAGGGGCAGACAAATGGAAACCGAACACCCAATACAATGTGATCATGGAAGACTTTTATTCAAAAATAATTACCAAACGCGTTAATACATTTACTCCACTGGGAAACGAGACAATCAGTACCAGTTTGTAGAAGGAAGTAGGTCCCTGACGGATCCCCAACGGCACCCAATCTTGCACTTCCTTGTCTGAATGAAACCGACATCTACGAATGTCTTTCTTTCTCCGCGATTCATCGGTCTTCCCGTATAAGGCCATCAATCAGCCCTATCACATCAGGAGCAATGGCTTGACGGGGCTTTCCTGAGCGCGCATCATCTTGCACTGATGTGCGCCCTTCTCGGAATTTCCTATGCCACTCGTGCACACTCATGATGGACATGCAGTGTTTGCCGTACACAGCAGACATGCGACAATGAGTTTTGTGTACTCCAGCACCCTCCAGCTTGCCTCTATTTCTACAGCTCGGCGAACATGCTAGACCATTCTGTGCATCAACAAAGACATAATCCAACAACTGCGTTCACCTATGAGTTTTCACTATGTAATTCTCCTACCACAGTGATGGCAGTATAGATACGTAACAACAGTGTTGCCACCTTTCATGCGAGATGTGTGTTATGGCTGGTGTTCGGTTTTCATTTAACTGCTCCTTATATGTTAAAGGAGGCCTACTCATATGAATGTACACTGACTGACAGAGCAAATGCAACACCAAGAAGGAGTGGTCAGAACTTTATGCCAATTGCAGGGTAGACTGACGTCACTGACGTATGCTCATGATGTGAAATGCGCCGCTGTGCTGCGCACGTAGCGAACGATAAATGGGACACGGCGTTGGCGAATGGCCCACTTCATACCATGATTTCTCAGCCGACAGTCATTGTAGAACGTGTTGTCGTGTGCCACAGGACACGTGTATAGCTAAGAATGCCAGGCCGCCGTCAACGGAGGCATTTCCAGCAGACAGACGACTTTACGAGGGGTATGGTGATCGGGCTAAGAAGGGCAGGTTGGTCGCTTCGTCAAATCGCAGCCGATACCCATAGGGATGTGTCCACGGTGCAGCGCCTGTGGCAAAGATGGTTGGCGCAGGGACACGTGGCACGTGCGAGGGGTCCAGGCGCAGCCCGCGTGACGTCAGCACGCGAGGATCGGCGCATCCGCCGCCAAGCGGTGGCAGCCCCGCACGCCACGTCAACCGCCATTCTTCAGCATGTGCAAGACACCCTGGCTGTTCCAATATCGACCAGAACAATTTCCCGTCGATTGGTTGAAGGAGGCCTGCACTCCCGGCGTCCGCTCAGAAGACTACCATTGACTCCACAGCATAGACGTGCACGCCTGGCATGGTGTCGGGCTAGAGCGACTTGGATGAGGGAATGGCGGAACGTCGTGTTCTCCGATGAGTCACGCTTCTGTTCTGTCAGTGATAGTCACCGCAGACGAGTGTGGCGTCGGCGTGGAGAAAGGTCAAATCCGGCAGTAACTGTGGAGCGCCCTACCGCTAGACAACATGGCATCATGGTTTGGGGCGCTATTGCGTATGATTCCACGTCACCTCTAGTGCGTATTCGAGGCACGTTAAATGCCCACCGCTACGTGCAGCATGTGCTGCGGCCGGTGGCACTCCCGTACCTTCAGGGGCTGCCCAATGCTCTGTTTCAGCAGGATAATGCCCGCCCACACACTGCTCGCATCTCCCAACAGGCTCTACGAGGTGTACAGATGCTTCCGTGGCCAGCGTACTCTCCGGATCTCTCACCAATCGAACACGTGTGGGATCTCATTGGACGCCGTTTGCAAACTCTGCCCCAGCCTCGTACGGACGACCAACTGTGGCACATGGTTGACAGAGAATGGAGAATCATCCCTCAGGACACCATCCGCACTCTTATTGACTCTGTACCTCGACGTGTTTCTGCGTGCATCGCCGCTCGCGGTGGTCCTACATCCTACTGAGTCGATGCCGTGCGCATTGTGTAACCTGCATATTGGTTTGAAATAAACATCAATTATTCGTCCGTCCCGTCTCTGTTTTTTCCCCAACTTTCATCCCTTTCGAACCACTCCTTCTTGGTGTTGCATTTGCTCTGTCAGTCAGTGTATGTATGTTGGGTATTCAGCCTGAAGGCTGGTTAGATTCTCAACAGGTGGCAAGATGTAGTGTTTACAGTGCACTATGTCTTCTGGTATGGGCTATAACAAAATTGTTACTTTCATTGATCTGTCTCAGTCTTATACTTGGTTTTGACAATATGAAAGTGGCTGAGGTATGAGTGACGCTAGTAATGCCATTCCTTATGCAGCCAGTCCCTGCTATGAATGGTGTGAGAATGTCGCTGATGGGGTTGGTTGGTGCATGGATTTCAGTGGGCTTGGCAGACAGATGTGCAATAGCAACTTCTGGCTCATTGAGGAAAGCAACGGGAAACTACATCACTCCTCATTTCCCAAGTACGCCTCTTCAGTGACACCTAGGCCATCTATGACTCATATGAAACCCATAATTAATACTCTCTCTGTTTTTAAAACTTATGTCCTGAAATGCAGCTCCTTTTGGCTTCTACTCTTCAGCCCTGGCAGAAAGAAATGGTATAGATCGAAAAAGTTAGGGAATAAGATAGTAAATAAATTTTGTAATGAGCAATTTTACAGTAAAACCAACTGTAAGAGACACATATTGAGTTTTATATTTTAGACATCTCTCTGATGCCCTCTGAAGCTCTATGCCAGATGCCCAACAACCAGGGAGAATGAAGAGGAGCGCCTGGCAGCTAAAGCCTTTCTGCTGTATACTGGGATGACAACTGACAGAATAGGGAGGTTACTGGGGTAAAAACCATATACAGGCCAACAAAACAAATCTGGGATACAGATAGGTCTTATGGCAACGATGGGACAGGGAAGGGCTACGAGTGGGAAGGAAGTGGCCGTGGCCTTAGTTAAGGTACAGCCCCAGCATTTGCCTGGTGTGAAAATGGGAAACCACGGAAAACCATCTTCAGGGCTGTTGCTGGGCAAGCCAAGGCCCTTTCATGGGCGTTAAGTGCCGTATGTGTGTGTGGGGGGGTTGAATACAATACTGTCAATTCTTATTGATACTGAATAATTTTCATATCAGAAATCTTCCAGAATTAAGAAGTGCTAAATGTGATATTGATGATGGTGGATACATTATGGAGGCTGAACAAAAAAATCAGCGGCTCTTAAACATGGATTTGGTACGAGTTTAAATTAAAGATTATATAGATGTTGATTCCCATAGGGAATCAGAAATATTTGTCCCGAATGAGTAAATTTATAATACCAATATAAATGGTCCGTTATTGGACCAAGCAGGCATCAATTTTTGCTGATGAGACAAAGTCTCTTAGTGCATTGGCACTGCCGGTGGCTCCAGTTAGCCTACGCAGTGGCCTCCACGGTATGCACTAGCCAGCGTATTGGTAGGTGTGCTAGGTACCAACTGATGAGCCCACCCTAGCACACGAGGGCGAAACGCTGGCAACCAGGAATGAGTTAGCTGGAAAATTTATAATGTCCAATAACGGACCATTTATATTGGTATTTTAAATTAAAGGACTTTTTTAAATGGGAAAATGTGTCAGTGTTATCAACTACTCTTCTACACACTTTCTTTGTCTATACGCTTCTGTAAAACTGACAGAATGAAAACAGTAACTGGTCAGAGGTTGCTGAGATACTAGTTCTTGATCAGTAACATTAACACATTCATGACCAAGCCCGTATTTTGTACTTGTCGCTAAACAATAATTTTAGTGATTGTCAAAAAATTCTTTATCTGTACCTTCTCAGTGAATCTTAACTTGTGATAGACCATCAAGATGGTGCAGACATGTACATGTATACAGAGTGAGTTGGTTGTGAGGTCTAGGTTACATACCTGTTAATTTACGTTCAAGGGATGGTGGGTTTGAATCCCACTGTTGGTAGCCTTGAAGATAGTTTCCTGTGGTTTTCCATTTTTTTTTTTTTGCTAGTTGCTTTACATCGCACCTACACAGATAGCTCTTATGGCAACAATGTCTTAGCTGATAATAGTGAACTTATGGTTAGTATCACGATCTCCAACTGGATTAAAGTTTTAATTCTCGGAATCTCCTATGCCACTCGTGCACACTCATCATGGACATGCAGTGTTTGCCGGACACAGCAGACATGCGACGATGAGTTTTGTGTACTCCAGCACCCTCAAACACCAGAAAATGAACCACACGTCTCTGCAGTGGAGTTTGAACCAACTATCACCTGAATGCAAACTTACAGCTGCACGGCCTTAACGACACGGCCAACTCACTCTGTTATAAGCTAAAAATTTCATTTTTGTTCCGTACTGATACTGAAGTGCAATTATAATACAATACAATATAACAAGTAAATGATATTACGTAAGTCTTGGGACTAGTTTCAGCCACTGTTGGCAGCTAGGCGCTTGTATTATCTATTCTATGCGTGTATTTGTATTTTTTGCTAGTTGCTTTACATCGCACCTACACAGATAGCTCTTATGGCAACAATGTCTTAGCTGATAATAGTGAACTTATGGTTAGTATCACGATCTCCAACTGGATTAAAGTTTTAATTCTCGGAATCTCCTATGCCACTCATGCATACTCATCATGGACATGCAGTGTTTGCCGGACACAGCAGACATGCGACGATGAGTTTTGTGTACTCCAGCACCCTCAAACACCAGAAAATGAACCACACGTCTCTGCAGTGGAGTTTGAACCAACTATCACCTGAATGCAAACTTACAGCTGCACGGCCTTAACGACACGGCCAACTCACTCTGTTATAAGCTAAAAATTTCATTTTTGTTCCGTACTGATACTGAAGTGCAATTATAATACAATACAATATAACAAGTAAATGATATTACGTAAGTCTTGGGACTAGTTTCAGCCACCATTGGCAGCTAGGCGCTTGTATTATCTATTCTATGCGTGTATTTGATGATAGACGTTATGCTACCTGTTACGATTACTGTTATACATCAATTTTCATTGAACAACTTTATTTGATTTACGGTCATCTATTCTAGATTTAAATAAATTGCAACTTGTTAACATATATGCAGCTACAAAACCTTGTTTCCCTTTATACAGGGACATTACGCTCCAAGAAGTATTAGATATTCTTGAATCGGACGAACCAATTGGAGATGTTAACAGCATTTTTATTGAACCTCCGGAAGCTAATAATCACTCCGATGAAGATTCAGGAGATGAAGATGTTGGTGGTTTGGTTGATAACCTCACAGGTCGCCAGCTTTCAAGTAAGGCAGATCGTATAGGAGGCGCAGGCGATGATCCCGTTTCAGCAGGTATTTTAGATCAGTCATCTAGCAAGAAAACTAAACTTCAAAGAATAAATCCTGTGTGGAGTAAGGATGACAACCGAGATTCAGTTGGCATATTCCCAGAAGCCGATTTTTCCACTTTATCTGGCAAATCTCCTACAGAGTGCTTTGAACTGATGTTTGACAACGAAGTGATGGAGTTCATGATTCAAGAATCAAGCAAGTTTGCCTTGTTTAAGGATTGTGACGACCCAAAAATATCTAAGGAGGAATTAAAAGTATTTCTTGCTGTGCTAATTCTTTCCGGTTACAACAATGTGTCTAGCAAACGTTTGTATTGGGAAGCAGCGGATGATGTACGTAATACACTTGTAAATGCTATGAGAAGAGACCGCTTTCTGGAAATTTGTCGCCTCATTCATTGCGTGGATAATACTCAGCCTGAAGAAAATAAAAACCTACAACCTGTTTTCCAGTCATTGACCGGGTCAGGGATGTAATGAATGAAACTTTATAGGCTGTTATTACATTGGGGTCGCCACTCCCAAGGTGATTTATTAATGAGTGATAAATGCTATGAAATGATAATGGAGAGTGTTGCTGGAATGAAAGATGACAGGGAAAACCGGAGTACCCGGAGTAAAACCTGTCCTGCCTCCGCTTTGTCCAGCACAAATCTCACATGGAGTGACCGGGATTTGAACCACGGTATCCAGCGGTTAGAGGCCGACGCGCTGCCGTCTGAGCCACGGAGGCTCCTGTACTCAGCCTGATATGAATGATAAAATGTGGAAATTACGACCTCTTATAAACGTGCTGAAGAAAAGATTCCTTGCGAATTTTCGGCCTGAAAAGGATTTAGATTTTGATGAATGCATGGTGGAATATTATGGTAGGCACAGCTGCAAGCAATTCATCCACGGAAAGCCCATCCGCTTTGGTTATAAGGTCTGGTGTTGGAACACTCCCTCGGGCTATCTCATGAATTTTGACATATATCAAGGAAAGAATCCTCATGGTAATACCAAATATGAGCAACGATTTGGTAAGTGTGCTACTCCAATGGTACTGATGCTGGAAGAACTACCTGATATGTCACACTTAGCCTTTTAACTATATTTCGATAATCTTTTTTACTGGAATGGCACTTTTGGGTCATCTAAAACACTGCGGATATGGCGCTACAGAAACCATTCGAGAGAACAGAATTCCCAAAGACTGCTCGATCACACCTTCAAATGAAATGAAGAGACAGGCTCGTGGGACATACAACATGGCAACGAACTCAGAGGGTATAAGTATTGTTCAGTGGGTTGATAACTCCGTGGTTCACATAGCATCAACATGCCATGGTGTTGAACCAGTTTCTATGGTAACACGATACTCCCAGGCAGAGAAAAGGAAAGTGTGTATAAACCAGCCGGCTGTGTTTGGAGCTTACAACAGTGAAATGGGTGGAACAAATAGGATGGACCAGAATGTGTCGTATTACAGAGTAGGCATACGTGGAAAGATATGGTGGTGGTCGCTATTCACATGGCTCCTGGACGTATCCATTCACAATTCATGGTTACTGCTAAGGAGGTCTGGATTGGATTTGTCACATCTAGAATTTCGTCGCCACATTGTTCAAACATATCTACATAAGTTCAAAATAACGCCAGTAAGAAGAGGTTGCCCCATCACCTCAAGATACAGTATCCAGCAGAGAAGTGTCACTGACGATGTACGACTTGATGGGTTGGGCACCTCGTAGCGCCCTGCAATCGACGACGCTGTGCTGGAAAGGAATGCTCCAGTACTGTTCGCACTGAGTACATAAAATGTAATGCTGGACTCTGTGTTCAATGCTTTGTCCTATTTCATACAGTGTGAAGCATACAGTTCTTATATTTGTTCCTATTCTGTAATTTCTGTGAATTAGATAACTTGAATGTAATATATTATGAATATCTTGAGACTTTCATTGCTTTATTTATGTACGCACATATTGTAATTAATATATATTCTTCATAAATTATCATCTTTAGTTTATTTTAGTGTATTTTGTTCATAATTTATCAATATTAATACATAAAATCTATAAATACTAAAGAAATGCTATTTAAAGATAAAAATTTCATTGTTCCGTATTGAAATTATTGATATTAAAAATTAAATAA
This sequence comes from Anabrus simplex, assembly GCF_040414725.1. Lineage (NCBI taxonomy): Eukaryota > Metazoa > Arthropoda > Insecta > Orthoptera > Tettigoniidae > Anabrus > Anabrus simplex. The sequence goes on along the minus strand of NC_090278.1, from coordinate 78,835,278 downwards.
CTGGAAAGGAGGTTCAACCTATTCAATACTCAAAAGAAAGAAACATAGCAATCACATTTCTATTTAAATGGGACCGGTTTCGACCTTAGTCTAGGTCATCATCAGCCATAAAAAACATGTAAAATGTTTATGAATGTTGGAGGTCAGTTTCACACTCTGTTAGGCACAAAGACACGACACCACATTCTGTCCTGCACAAAGTCACAACACTACCAATCAACATGCGAAGATCAAAAAGGCTTGAATTCGCAGACGAACAGATCTGTAGTAGAAAGCCGCCAGCTCCCGGTGACCAGCGCGGCACACTCAAGGTCACGCGCTGCGGCCAAACACCAAAGTAGAGTGGAGAACGTTTCGAAGGTCCAGAACCTGTCACGGCTGCGGGAAGCCAAGTACATATATAAAAATATACGACACCAATTAGTACAACCGAATGAGCACCCGTACTCCAGTTAAGTTCTTGGTAAACAGTTGACTTGAAAAAACAATTGTAGAGAGAAGAAAAAAATGTAGTAAAAAGCGCAATATCAGAAAACAAATGAAAACTTATATGCACAGTGCGCTATTTTTTAAAAAGAAAAAATTTTTAGGTTATGATTGAAGTAGTCGAAGTTGGCGCAAGACAAAAATTTTTGAAAGAGGAGAATAAATTAAACGAGGAAGAGTGATAGTGAAATAAGAGAAAGAATAAAAGAAATTGAAGTTAGATGGTAATAATAATTTCGTGTGGCTATTTCTAGCCGAGTGCAGTCCTTGTAAGGCAGACCCTCCGATGAGGGTGGGCGGCATCTGCCATGTGTAGGTAACTGCGACGGTCGGGGATTTTAACCTTCATTGGTTAATTCCAATGGCCCGGGGGCTGGGTGTTTGCGCTGTCCCCAACATCCCTGCAACTCACACACCACACACAACACTATCCTCCACCACATTACCACGCAGTTACCTACACATGGCAGATGCCGCCCACCCTCATCGGAGGGTCTGCCTTACAAGGGCTGCACTCGACTAGAAATAGCCACACGAAATTATTATTACCATCTAACTTCAATTTCTTTTATTCTTTCTCTTATTTCACTATCACTCTTCCTCGTTTAATTTATTCTCCTCTTTCAAAAATTTTTGTCTTGCGCCAACTTCGACTACTTCAATCATAACCTAAAAATTTTTTCTTTTTAAAAAATAGCGCACTGTGCATATAAGTTTTCATTTGTTTTCCGATATTGCGCTTCTTACTACATTTTTTTCTTCTCTCTACAATTGCTTTTTCAAGTCAACTGTTTACCAAGAACTTAACTGGAGTACGGGTGCTCATTCGGTTGTACTAATTGGTGTCGTATATTTTTATATACGTACTTGGCTTCCCGCAGCCGTGACAGGTTCTGGACCTTCGAAACGTTCTCCACTCTACTTTGGTGTTTGGCCGCAGCGCGTGAACTTGAGTGTGCCGCGCTGGTCACCGGGAGCTGGCGGCTTTCTACTACAGATCTGTTCGTCTGCGAATTCAAGCCTTTTTGATCTTCGCATGTTGATTGGTAGTGTTGTGACTTTGTGCAGGACAGAATGTGGTGTCGTGTCTTTGTGCCTAACAGAGTGTGAAACTGACCTCCAACATTCATAAACATTTTACATGTTTTTTATGGCTGATGATGACCTAGACTAAGGTCGAAACCGGTCCCATTTAAATAGAAATGTGATTGCTACGTTTCTTTCTTTTGAGTATTGAATAGGTTGAACCTCCTTTCCAGTTATTTAATTTTTAATAAAGAAATGCTATACAGACTGAAATGCTAACGCATCCGCCTACCGTGATCATATGAAAACGCCATCTAACGACAAAACCATGAAAAGTATGAGTTTAATATTTTGTAGTTATGTTATACTATGGACCTGATGTGATTTAGACGAATTTCAAAGAAAACGGACGCAAAAAATAATTTCGGTGTTAAAGGGTTAAATTTAGCTATACTGCGAATGGTGTCTAATTCTCTTTAAGTTCTTTTTTAGACAGTCGGATGCTAAAAGCACGTGTACCATACTATGGTATGCTGCACATTTATGGGCGTGTGGGTGTATGGAATCTTGATGGATTGTGTTAGGGGTTTGTGTTAGTTTTCTAAAAATCTTATAGCTCAATGAACCAGGTTGTCTGATGATCGTTCGATCTAGATAATTGAGTTTTTTTATCGTTCTTTGATTCTAGTGTAAACTTGATATGTGGGTCAATGTGATTAAGGTTGGATACAGTGGTGATGGCGCCAGTTGCACTTTCGTTCATGATCACAAATGTATTATAAAAGTATCTTGTCCAAAAAATAATATTATTAAAGATGTTGTTATTATTAATTTTGGAGTCTTCTAGATGATCGAGACAGATTTCAGCTAGGATGCCTGATGTCAGCGATCCCATAGCTAACCCATTTTGCTGATAAATGGTATTATCAAATATGAAATAATTGTTATTCAAAACCATTTTCAGAATAGAGATGAAATCTTGAATTTCTAGTGGGCTACGGTGGAAGCCGACTTAGCCATTAGTAAAATGCCGGTAGATAAACAAGAAGAAATGCAATTTTAAGCTAAAAAGAAACTGGATAATATCTTCAACTCTATATCTAACAGAAACCCTTCCATCCCAATAATCAATGCCAACAGTAATAAAATATGTCAACCTAAGCTCCCAACACAAAAACAAATATTAGATTTTAAGAAGAAAATCACTGACAATGATCTTATAACAAAAGCCAATGAAGGCAACTCCACTGTTCTTATGAATAAGTCAGATTACATAGAAAAAACTAAACAATTCTTCACAGACAGCTCATTTTCTATAACCAAACGAGACCCTACACTAAAAATTCAGCATCAGCTTAAACAAACACTAAAGAATGCATCATGTCTAATAAGAAAGAAAGAAAGAAAGAAAGAAAGAAAGAAAGAAAGAAAATATGAATCCAGGCCTGCCAACTGCCTAAGCAGTTCACAAAATACATAAAACTGATGTTCCTATCTGACCCATCATTAATTACAGACTCAGTCCTTTATATAAAATTTCACAGTTCATCCAAAATTTCCTCAAAAGAAATTACCATTTTTTATCTGGGAATTGCCTTAACAACACTAATGAATTGGCTGAAAAACTAAATTATGTCACTATTCAACCCAACTATTCTCTCCATTCCTTCGATATTGTTACCATGTACCCAAGCACCCCAATTTCAAAAATTTGTACCACTACTCACAACAATTTAAATAAATACAGTGGTCTGAGCCCACTAAAAATTCAAGATTTTATCTCTATTCTGAAAACAGTTTTGAATAACAATTATTTCACAAGTGACAATACCATTTATCAGCAAAATGAGTTAGCTATGGAATCGCCGGCATCAGGCATCCTAGCTGAAATCTATCTGGATCATTTAGAACACACCAAAATTAATAATAACAACAGCTTTAATATTATTATTTTTTGGACAAGATATGTCGATACATTTGTGATCATGAACGAAGTGCAACTGACACCATCACCACTGTATCCAACCTTAATCACTTTGACCCACATATAAAGTTTACACTAGAATCAGAGAATGATAAAAAAACTCAATTATTTAGATCTAACGATCATCAGACAACCTGGTTCAATGGACCTACAAGATTTTTTTAGAAAATCAACACAAACCGCTAACACAATCCATCAAGATTCCGTACACCCACACGCCCATAAATGTGCAGCGTACCATAGTACGGCACACCGTGCTTTTAACATTCCGCTGTGTACAAAAGAACTTAAAAGAGAATTAGAGACCACTCGCAGTATAGCTAAATTTAATGGCTAAACCAGCTCCTTTATAGAGAAAATCATTAATAAACATAAACACCAACCTTTTATCACCTTAACAAAAGAAAAAACTCAAAACAATTTTTTATCTACTTTTACGTTTAATAATAAACAAGTCTACCAAATCACAAACATATTTAAAAAGGAAGATGTCAAAATAGCCTTCAAAACGTGTTACAAAAACACAGATATTTTACACAATACCAATTCTCTTAATCATAGCAATAAGTTCACCAAGTCAGGTGTATATAAACAATTGTAATAATTGTAACGCATTTTATGTTGGTCAAACAGGTAGGAGCTTCCATACAAGATACTAAGAGCATGTTAACGCCCTGATATATAACAGATTTTCGGCCATGGGACAGCACATGAGTGATACTAACCATAAGTTCACTAATATCAACTAAGACATGAAAATTCTCAATGTTACAAAAAAAGGCCCCCTGTTTAATATTATGGAAAATTGTTTTATCCACCTGGAACAGTTTTTCAATCCTAACTTCAATCTAAATGAAATTTCAGAGAATTCAAGCATTTTATTTGACCTTTTAATTCCTAAAATAGTAATCATGTCTCAGATAAAAATAATTCTTTCTTTTATAATCTCTTTAAATTCCCCTCTCAGCAGCAGTCTTTCTTTTCACATTCTTCAGCCCCCCCCCATACGACACCCCTTCTCCCTTCCCTCCACACCCTACCTACTCCTTTGTTTACACTGCTTGCTTCCTACAGCAGGTCTGTGCTTGTTCCCTGCCCACTCCTTTGTTACACGGACTGCCTGCTTCTTCCAGATTGTTCTACATCAGACATTAGAGGTAAGTCTCATAAATAAATAATTTTTCTTCTTTTTAATTTCTTTTCTGTATGTTTATTAATTCCTAATTCTGGCTATCATTCCAGATTTACATCTTTGCCTGAGGTCCTAAGTGAACTTTAAGACATCATGACAAGAAGATTATAACCATAAATTTTGTTATTATATGTAATTTAATGTTATAATTATTCCTGCACGATTGTCTTTGTCTGTTGTAATATGTTTCAGTTGTCACAATCTGTTAAATTTATTTGGCTGAAGATGGCCACTAAGTGGCTGAAACTAGTCCCAAGACTTATGTAATATAATATACTTGATATATTGTATATATTCTTACAACTCACTCTGTACCAAGGCTGTATTATCTGCTACCAGCCGATGAAAGAAAATCGACCACATTTCACATTGTACTGACCAACTGGTTCACATGAGGATTCTAACAGGACTTCTATTATGGTAAACTCCTGTTCAATCTAATCACATCTGGGCTGAGTGGCTCAGACAGTTGATACACAGGCCTTCTGACCCCAACTTGGCAGGTTTGATCCTGGCTCAGTCAGGTGGTATTTGAAGGTGCTCAAATAAATCAGCACGTTGGTAGATTTACTGGTATGTGAAAGAACTCCTGTGGGACTAAATCCCAGCACCACATTATCTCCGAAAACCGCAACAAAGTAGTTAGTGGGATGTAAAACTAATAACATTATTATTATTATTATTAATAATTATTATTTTTTGCTTGTGGCTTTACGTTGCACCAACACAGACAGATCTTATGGTGACAATGGGATAGGAAAGGGCTAGGAGTGGGAAGGAAGTGGCCGTGGCCTTAATTAAGGTGCAGCCCCAGCATTTGCCTGATGTGAAAATGGGAAACCACCGAAAATCATCTTCAGGGGTGCAGACCCACTATCTCCTGGATACAAGCTCACAGCTGCGCGCCCTTAACCGCACGGCCAACTCGCCTGGCATATTATTAATCTAATGACAAAAGAATGGCTCAGTTTCAGTTAACAGATCCTTATATTTTTTCTGCTTTCAAATATTACACTGGATTTTATTTATTTACGCCTATACAAGAGGTGTTATGTTAAAGGCTGTTGGCTCTCTCTTACACTTAACTTTTATTCATGACTAAGGAAACTATGTCCTAAATTGCAGGATCAGGAGCGTGTTTCAGTCCAAAAGAACATACTCTCACAAAATAAAACAAGCAGATCTTTAAAGAAAATATGTTCCTGCATCACTTACCTCGCCTCCACCTTCTTCTGATGACTGAATGTAGTCAACAGAAGCTGGAGTCTCTTCTAGCTTGCAATCCTCTTGTTTCAATGGTAGCATGATTTCATGACATCCCTACAACAATGACAATCACACAGCTTTCATTAAAACTCCATCAAACTGCTCAGTATTCATATTACAGACAATCTAAACTGGAATAAACACGTGGAGGAAGTGAGGTGTAACGCATACAGAGCACTAGGTTTTGTGCATGGATGTCTCTCGGAAAGAAGAAGTAAAGCCCCACGAATGGCTTATATTTCCCTGGTGTGACCCAAACTACAATATAGTCTTCCTTTCTGGATCCCAATGACAACAGAAAGTATGAGGAAACTAGAAGGTGTCCAGCAACGAACAGAACATGTAATTAACAAACACATCTAGGTCATTGCCACCAGTGAAATTGTTACGTAAACAAATAGACGTAGCCTTCCTTAAGGAATCCCTGACAGACAACACACACCTCTCCCCTTTCCACCACCCGCAGATTAATTACCGCTCTGTTAAGAAAGGCCAAGGAGTTACCCTTGTCCCTCCCCTAGCCAGAACAACCTCATATTTAAATGGATTTTATGCAAGGTCTGCTCGTATCTGGAATCTTCTACCATCTGAAGTAAAACTGCTTCCTCTTCCTCACTTCCTCCATGCAGTAAAGAAAATGTATATGTAAATAGAAACCCATATGTGATGTATATAACTTGTATAAATTAGAATTTCAAGAATGTTGTGTGCAAGTACAGTTGAATGCAGGTGAATCTGTATGCGTGGGGGTATAAAAGACTGGGTTTTCTTACTCTAATATTTATAGTATAAATTAAAATATTAATTATTCTAAGAGTAAAGTGGTTGGAGTCTAAATATGTAAATTTGAAATTATCTACACATATGTAAATATTCAGTAGAGTTGATGAAAACATACATGTGGGGAAGGAGGCACTTCCGTGTATGTAGGGCTTTCCCTTTCTCCATCTAGCCCTTTCTCTTCTAGCTTGCAATCCTCTTGTTTCAATGGTAGCATGATTTCGTGACATTCCTACAACAATGACAATCACACAGTTTTCATTAAAACTCCATCAAACTGCTCAGTATTCATATTACAGACAATCTAAAATGGAATAAGCATGTGGGGGAAGTGAGGTGTAAGGTATACAGAGCACCAGGTTTTTACGTAGATGTCTCTTGGGAGGACACTGTACATGTACAGTTTAAGTAAAATTAATAATAATAATAATAATAATAATAAAAACACATACAGAATTTTTATTTAACCCTTTCGCACTCAGCCCATACGCAGGGGTTTGCTCTAAGCAGCTCAAACTAATTTCTGTGATGTTCCACCAAATTACAAAAAATCAACACGGAAATTGTTTAACACATATTAAAATAAAATAAATCACACTAATATAGGAAACTATAAGCATTTCAGAAATGAATATACCTTGGACGTATTATTATTGGTAAAGCCAAAAAATTATTAAATTTTGAAAATAATTTTTGAAAAATAAATATTGGTTTTCAATGACAGAATGATCAGACGTTATTGCACCTTTCTACTTTACTCTTAAACCTGAAAGAAAGAACATTTAATTCTGATTAATTTAATATTAATATGATGTATGTGCTGCAATTCACTCATGAAGTATGATACAAAGTTATTCACTGTACACGTAACTGTCATGGATGTCAGGTTCTTCGTGGTCCAATACACAGTAAGCAGCTGCAACTGTGTGAAAATCTTCAGCAGTAAAATCGTCGCTTTCCACATAATGGGAATCACTTTGACAAAAAAAAAAAAAAAAAATAAATGTCTAAATCATCTGAAAATTCAAGGATATCAGAATCATTCGGCCTTGAACATGGCCCAGTCATGAAGTAAGCACATGCAACAACAGAGTAATGAGAAGTATAGCAAACATACGATATACAAGAGAAATGAAATAACCTCTAAATTAAACTGATGGCAAGATCGAATTGTTGTTTTGATAAGCCGACCAAAAACAGATCCACAGAATAACATCTTCAAAGAACCACAACATAAACATTCACGGTCAACAGATTTCATTTGTCGAAAATAAAAATATTTTGTTGGGCTGCTGGATATATCTTCTTCTGTTGAATAAACTGCAAATTCAATGGTTTAAGTTACTGTCAAGATCATCTGTTATCATTTAACAGCTACAAGAATGACCAAAATCCCTGAATAGAATACAGCCGATGTATCGGCGCCACGAGCATTCTCGCCATAACCTCTTGCGCCGATAGATCGGCACATTGAGTGCAAGAGGGTTAACAATGAAAACCTACAACCTGTTTTCCAGTCAATGACCGGATCAGGGATGGGATGAATGAAGCCCCCAATTTGCGGTGAGGATAGGATTTGTTCCGGCTGCTGAGGCCTGTCGCATTCCTCTGGGGCGATGATTAATGACTGACAGATGAAATGAAATGATAGTGGAGAGTGTTGCTGGAATGAAAGATGACAGGGAAAACCAGAGTACCCAGAGAAAAACCTGTCCCACTTCTGCTTTGTCCAGCACAAATCTCACATGGAGTGACTGGGATTTGAACCATGGTATCCAGCGGCGAGAGGCCAGCGCACTGCCGCCTGAGGCGCAGAGGCTTCAGGTTAACAATAAAATGAAAATTTTAATTTACATTATTTTGTTATAAGACTTTACTCGCTCCTTTCTAGTGGAACTCTCACTTATCTCAAGTATAAACTACAGAGCGATTAAGCCTGAACATTAAATAATTTTGTTCATATTACATAAAAATGAAATGGCGTATGGCTTTTAGTGCCGGGAGTGTCCGAGGACAAGTTCGGCTCGCCAGATGCAGGTCTTTCGATTTGACACCCGTAGGTGACCTGCGCGTCGTGATGAGAATGAAATGATGATGAAGACAACACATACACCCAGCCCCCGTGCCAGCGAAATTAACCAATTAAGGTTAAAATTCCCGACCCTGCCGGGAATCGAACCCGGGACCCCTGTGACCAAAGGCCAGCACGCTAACCATTTAGCCAAGGAGCCGGAAAATACGTGTTTATAATTATTACCACTATGTCTGCATAGAGCAGGTAGGGACCCTCTTCGGAGGCAGTCCTACCCAGGGAGCGGTGCCCCTGCCTATGTCAGTTCCAGAGCACACTGCCCCGGAGTGTAGCATCTGGTAAGGGTTCCAGCTCACACCTCAACGGCGTCTACAGCGGAGATGGTGGACTTTGGTACAGTGGAGACAGCGAAAGAGGCAGCTCTGGACTTGGGGATGAATATGAGTACAATTTAAAGAGGCCAATGGCTTTGGGCAGGGAGCCATGCTGAGAAATCAGCATCAGACAAAAACACACTTACTTTGGTGCGATCCTATCAGCTCGGAAGACTGTATTCAAAGCCCTCTCCATGCAACGTATCATTCTTCGACTGGTGCTTGTTTTTTGCAAGTTGCTTTACGTCGCACCGACACAGATAGGTCTTGTGGCAATGATGGGACAGGAGAGGGCTAGGAGTGGGAAGGAAGCAGCCATGGCCTTAACTAAGGTACAGCCCCAGCATTTGCCTGGTGTAAAAATGGGAAACCACGGAAAACCATTTTCAGGGCTGCCGACAGGGGGTTCGAACCTACTATCTCCTGAATACTGGATACTGGCCGCATTTAAGTGACTGCAGCTATCGAGCTCGGTGACTGGTGCTCGTTAATAAGCCACGTAGCAACATCGCCTCTCACAGCCCATTTGAACGTGCCTGTGAAGTGATCTAATTGGCTAACTTCAGCAGCTGATACAATGACAACGGTGTGATGTATCAAATGATTTTTTTCAAATTATTTATCAGCATATACCCGATTCACATTATTTCTGACCACCCTGTACATAACAATGGTTTATGGTAATATGACCATGGCAGAGTACATGCATGCGCTATATGGCTGTTGATAACGCTTTATTTTTGAGAGGAATTTGAACTGCAAAGAAGTGCCATTTTCTTAGAATAATCCATAGGCACTGACCGGGATAGACACTTTAGCCATCTTGGTGAGCAGCTATAGATAATGATGTTCAGCTACCAGGGGCAAGATAAGGAGTAATTAATAATAATAATAATAATAATAATAATAATAATAATAATAATAATAATAATAATAATAATAATAATAGTAATCACTGATGAAGAAGTAAGTCCTGAAATATAGGGCCAAATTCCTGGACACAGCTATTCATCTCAGTAAACTCACTCACAAGTTCAGGTCAATGTCAAGGCAAAGCCAAATAATGATGCAAGTTAGGTTATGTGTATAACTGAAGATAATTTTTCAATAAGACAGTAATGATGATCTTCTGAAAAGGAGGGAGAGCTGCAACAAAGAACAAAATTAAATTTCACAACAGAGACCTAAGCATAACAAATTTCTTCAAATACCTTGGAATCACCTAACAAACGACAATCAACTCCCACAGAACATACATAAAGTCAATAACAACCATCAAAGTGATATACAGAATTAAAGACATTACAAAACTGTCTTTAAAAACAGCAACAGAACTATTTCGTGCTGCAATAAGCCCAAATGCCACAAATGCATTGAAATTATTTAGGAAAAGTTATCTGTGGCTGACCTTAGGATTCTAGAGAAACTAAAAGCCAGATTTATAAAGCGAGTATTAGGTGTACCTATGGGCACGAAGTCCAGATTAGTGTACAAGCTTTGTAAAGAGCCATTTTATATTGAGGACCTAAGAATCAATCTAGTGCTGCCATTCACAAGACAAAGCACAAAGATACTTGAAGAGAGAAGAATGAAACGGGCCCAAATCCGGCTAGAATTCTATGCCACAGACGCCATGTTGGACCGGAAATGGACAAGCCAACTATGAACAGTGACATGTAGTTACAAGGATGGCAGTCCATGGCTTCCCTCATAAGCTATGTGCGACTAAGCAATTAGGTGAACGATGAGTGTGTGTGCTCTCTATGTGAGGAAGTGTGTGATCGCTACCACACACTTAAGTGCACAAAATGAACAAGGTCAATCAACAAGTACAGTAAGGACAAGTAACTCTTAATCTCTTTGCATATTTGTGCGCATTTCACTTATTATTATTTTTCAAATATCATAGGATAGGTTATGTATTTAGGTTTACTCATGTGTGTATATATCGGTCATATGTGAGAAGTTAGATTATGTTTATCACTTATAAATAATCTTTAGTGTGTTCTGATCATTCAGGAAACTTCTAGTTGTATGTGCATTGACTTAAGACAATGCTGGATTAAGGTTACATTATGCTTATCAGTTGTAAATAATCTTTAGTGTGTTCCAAGATGCTCTTAAAACTTCCAGTGTTTTGTTTTGTTTTGTTTCTGAAGGTAGCCTTGTGCTGGCCCAACTAGCTGCGTAGTTGGTTTGTGATTGCACAAGCGTGTGTATAATTGCGTTCTGAAGTGTAACCATGGCATGTAGGGACAATATAAATGATGCAAGTGGCGCGAATTTACAAAGCACAGTTTTTCAGCTGCTTGAAAATTATCTTGGCCAGGGGTATACAGTCTATGTGGACAATTATTACAATAGCGTTGGACTCGCGAAACAATTACGGGAACAGAACACTGCCGTATGTGGAACAATAGGTCAAATAGGGGTGTACCAAAAGATCTAAAGGAACATCAGGGAATTCTCAAATGGGGGGAAAAGTGAACCCGACATACAAGTACAGTCACCTCTCTCTGACATTTCAGCTCCATCTACTTCATTAGCTCCAAGTCAACGTCCTGCGATTTTACTGCCAAAAAGGGCACCGGCCAAGAATCACCATTTAGGTTAGATGGGAAGAGAAAAGAGCATATTCACTTGAAGTTTCCACCATCAAATAAAGTCAAGTTCCCCTCAAGAAGGTGCAAAATGTGCTTCAAAAAAAAAAAAAAAAAAAATTTATTAGTGAAACACACTATTTTTGTGGAAAGTGTGGTGTTCCATTCACCCAGGAAAGTGTGACATTACCTACCACACCCTGCAGAGATACTAGAGGACTTCATTAAGATATGTGGAAAATTTTGTTTCCATATCTTGTTTAGTTTAGAACTTATTGTGAAAAGAATTTGTTGTTGTTTGCTCTGCCATTAACAGCTGGAATTGCTGGGCCAGCCCTTTAAATAGCCCGCTCAGATGATGGGCGTGAATGTGTTAAGTGAACTGCGGAATCTTGATATACCAAGGACATCTATTTATATAGTAGCTCTAGGTCCTTCCATGTGCCATAATGACAAACTTGTTCCAATATAATTCTAGAACAAGAAGTTGCCTAAGACTTCTGGATGTTAATTGTAGAACCTTCCAGGTATTAATACTATGTTGTAAGAAATGAGAATGATAGTATATTATGTACTACCCAATCTAAAGTAACTGGACACCGCTTTGTAATGCGGAATTGAACCCTAGATGTCACAAAAGGTGGATCTGCCAATATAAAAGGAGGTGGGTGTATTGTGTTGTCAGTAGAGAAGTAGTAACAGCAGAATGAGTTGGTCAGGAGAGTTGAGTGACTTTGAATGTTGACTAACCATTGGATGTCACCTGAGTAACAAATCCATCAGGGAAATTTCAACCCTTCTACAGCTGTCTAAGTCAACTGTTGGTGATGTGATTGTGGAAGTGGAAAAGTGAAGGAACAATTGTAGATAAACCAAGACCAGGCAGACCTCATTTAATGCCAGACAAGGACCGTCAAGCATCGCGAATGTTGGTTGTAAAAAATCGCAAGATATCAGCAGGAAGAATCATTCATGAGTTGCAACGTACTACCAGCTGTCTAGCCAACACAATGACTGTATGTCAGGAGCTTAAAAGAATGGGGTATAATGGGTGAGCTGGTTGCTTATAAGCCAAACATTTCTGTAGTCAGCGCTTGAGGTGGTGAAAAGAGCAACAGCGAATAACTGGAAACAACTGATTTGGAGTGATGAATCATACTGCTACACTCTGCAGCAATCCAATGGAAGGGTTTGGGTTTGGCGAACGCCTGGAGAACATTACTTGCAATCATCTGTAGTGCCAACAGTGAAGTACTGAGGAGGTGGTGTTTCTTGTAGTTAGGGTGTTGTCCCGTTATTGTGCTTAGGATAACTTTAAATGCAGAAGGATATGAACACATTTTAAACCATTGTGTACTGCATACAGTAAAGGACCAGTTCAGAGACAATGACTGACAGTATCAGCATGACAATGCAACCTGTCAAAAAGCTGCATCTCTGAGGCAATAATGGTTTGCGGACAATAACATTCCCGAAATGGATTGGCCAGCCCAGAGTCCTGATCTGAATGCAATGAAACACCTTTGGGACGAGTTGTTCTAACTACAAAGATTCACACAAGAAATGCTGTAAATTATGTACAGTTTTATTTACAAATTTTATACACCCACCCACACACACTGATAACTGCCCTCTTGAACAAAACACTGTTATGAAGAAAGGGAAGAAGAAGACTGCAACACTTGCATGTCAACCAACAACCAACCCAACAAAGTTCACATACTTGACTAACGACTTCCACTACAAGTCTCATTAAACAACTCAACTCCGAAGACTGCCTCTTTATATACATTGCCTGACCAGGCTTCTAGAAGAATATGACACATGTTTTTTCGTAATTTTGAGTCTCCAATAGCCTATTTACAATGAAAAGAATTTTCTACACAATTACAGTAGCAAGATGCATTGTTCTCAACTATTACCATGTGTTACACAACATTACGCTGGATTTATACACATCATATTTACAGGTAATAATAAATAATATACTATTAATTATATGTTCTTACATTAAATAAACTCATATTAATACAGCAGATGTTTCATGACATAACCTCACAAATAATACGATCATAATTTATACAAAAAACATCCATACATAACTACGTAAATAATAATAGTAATAGATGTAAACAACTTCACAGCCACATTTCACAAGCCATAATAATAATAATAATAATAATAATAATAATAATAATAATAATAATAATAATAATAATAATAATAATAAAGCTTGATATTTCCATTATTTACCCATGGGTTAGAGAATTGTTTCCACGAATACTAGTTATACTATACTAGATCATCACCTTTGCTCCAGACCCCAGCATCCAACATCACTACCTTCTCTTGTTTCGGCTCTTGAGAAGGAATGGGCTGCCATTCCCCCACAGACATTGAGACAGCTCATTGAGTGTCCCCAGCACAGTTAAAGACGAAAGGGAACAGAAGATGGGGAGGTATCACCGTTATTTCTTCTTGACTTCATACCTCAGGTATGAATAGTCTGATTTTGGGACCCATCGCATTCAATCCTCTCTGTTTGATTTTTCCTATTATTACATAATGGGGATAGCAATATCTGAGCATTCACTGGATGTACAAATCGTAATATTCAATGAGTATTACCAACGGGATAGAATGTATTACATAAAACACTCGACACTTGTTAATCCCACCATTCCTTGCATAGAAGGTTGCTAACATTAGAGAGAATGCCGGATTATTGAATGTCTGGTAAATTTACTTTGTTACCGCCCTTAACATATCAATTTGTTCCATTCAAACATTTAAGAAAAATGTAATGGAGAATTATAGCCTTAAGGTTTATACAAGAGGTGTTACTAACTATGCAACTTTAGTTGCCGCAATGAAGATGTCCGCTGGCGGCATTCTTTGTCAAGCAACCAAGCATTACGCCAGTTCTGACATATTTATTTTTTTCAACAAAATAATGTAATCCAGGAAGATATCTGAAGCTTCGGCACTATCAGTGTAAGAAATGGTCTCTACGTCTGCTAAATATATAAATGATATGAGTAAAGGAGTGGAATCGGAGGTAAGGCTTTTTGCAGATGATGTTATTCTCTATACAGTGATGAATAAGTTACAAGATTGTGAGCAACTGCAGCGTGACCTCGAAAATGTTCTGAGATGGACAGCAAGCAATGGTATGTTGATAAACAGGGTTAAAAGTCAGGTTATGAGTTTCACAAATAGGAAAAGTCCTCTCAGTTTTAATTACTGCGTTGATGGGGTGAAAGTTCCTTTTGGGGATCATTGTAAGTATCTAGGTGTTAATATAAGGAAAGATCTTCATTGGGGTAATCCCATAAATGGAATTGTAAATAAAGGGTACAGATCTCTGCACATGGTTATGAGGGTGTTTAGCGGTTATAGTAAGGATGTAAAGGAGAGGGCATATAAGTCTCTGGTAAGACCCCAACTAGAGTATGGTTCCAGTGTATGGGACCCTCACCAGGATTACCTGATTCAAGAACTGGAAAAAAAATCCAAAGAAAAGCAGCTCGATTTGTTCTGGATGATTTCTGACAAAAGAGTAGCGTTACAAAAATTTTGCAAATTTTGGATTGGGAAGAACTGAGAGAAAGAAGAAGAGCTGCTTGCCTAACTGGTATGTTCTGAGCTGTCAGCGGAGAGATGGCGTGGAAGGACATTAGTAGACAAATAAGTTTGAGTGGCGTTTATAAAAGTAGGAAAGATCACAATATGAAGATAAATTTGGAATTCAAGAGGACAAACTGGGGCAAATATTCATTTATAGGAAGGGGAGTTAGGGATTGGAATAACTTACCAAGGGAGTTGTTCAATAAATTTCCAATTTCTTTGAAATCATTTAGGAAAAGGCTAGGAAAAAAAAAAAGATAGGGAATCTGCCACCTGGGCGACTGCCCTAAATGCAGATCAGTACTGACTGCTTGATTGATTGATTGATTGATATATATAAATAAAATATAGCAATGAAAGAGGAACGCTACTGGATAGATTCCATGTATTAGTTGAATTCAGTTTGTTGAGGGACTGTGAGAATCCCATTATATAGCCAGGACAAACTTGTGATCCTTAGTCAGACACTGAACCACTGAGGCAGCTTATCACTAATAAATGACAGGGTGAATAGAAGTTAAGCTTTTGGAGAATACATTTCTCACCAAAGATTACATCCTTACCTCCTCCACCCAAACGATCTCAGTCTTCACAGGAGAGTTCTCCATACTGGTTGAGATCCAGAGAGCTGGAAAATAAAAAATAATAAAATATAAAACATTAATCAAACAAAGTATGACAGCTAATAATCAGGATAGTAAGCATCAGCACACAATTAAATATGCACAAATTTAACACTCTTGTCATTTCATTTCATCTGTCAGTCACTAATCATTGCCCCAGAGGAGTGCGACAGGCTTTGGCAGGTGGCACAATTTCAATAGGAAAAGTCCTCTCAGTTTTAATTACTGATTCACTGGAAAAGACCTTAATGCTGGGGAAGACTGATGGTAACAGGAGAAGAGGGCGACAACGGATGAGGTGGATTGTTGACATCAAGGAAGCCACGGCTCTCAATTTAGAAAGACTTCGGAAAATAGTATACGACAGGAAGAAATGGCGTACTTTGGTCCATGGGGTCACGGAGAGTCGAAAGTGACTAAACGACTAACAACAACAACAACAACAATTTCAATCCTCACCGCTAGATGGAGGCTTCACTCATTCCATCCCTGACCCAGTCGAATGACAGGAAACAGGCTGTGGATTTTCAACACCTAACAGCACATGGTACTGTATATGAATAATAATAATAATAATAATAATAATAATAATAATAATAATAATAATAATAATATCAGAAGAGAAGCAGCTGCCAACAATGAAAGGAGAAAATCATCTACTATGACCTCACAGCCACTCTACGGATATCCACCTGCTGAAAGGAGATTAAAATTGAGAAAGAGCTTCCTAACAACTACTCACAACAAGGAATAGCTGTAAAAGCACAAGTTGCAAAGTGGAAGGAGAGAACTAGTAATTTGTCTGAATGGATGGAACCAAAGGAATCTCTACCTCCTGGCCACACAGAGAACTGGCCAATCTGGAAGTCCCTGAACAGACTGCAAGCTGAAGTTGCAAGAATAAGGGACAACTTATATAAGTAGCATTTTATGACCAAGATAGTTCTATGTGGTTGTGATGAATTTCAAACAACACAACATCTCTTATGCTGTCCATTATGCCCATCCAGATGTACAACGAGTGGTTTGACTCAACATATGAGTAACAACACAGTAAAGGTTTCCACCTATTCAATACAAAATATATTCACAATATTTTAAAATTACATGGTACTAGTTTCGACCCATCTAAGGGTCATCATCAGCCATATCAAAGCAAAGATCGCTCTTGACGAAATGTTATTCTCAGTTCAATACGGACCAACAACATGAAATTTATAACCCTTAATGGTTTGACTCAAGCTAATTCAAGTGCTCTCGAAGTGGCTAAGTTCTGGGCAGGAACTGTTTAAAGTCACTTGTACTTGTGTCCATTTCATGCTTCTTTCTTTATGTTTTCTTGTTTTGTAATAGATAAATAATTAAATAAATAAATTTATTAATTCACTTTGAATATAAAATGCTACAACAAAAAAGGATTAAAGGAACTATTAGAGATAATAATAATAATAATAATAATAATAATAATAATAATAATAATAATAATAATAATAATAATATTTGCTTTACGTCCCACTAACTACTTTTAAGGTTTTTGGAACCTCCAAGGTGCCAGAATTTAGTCCCACAGGAGTCTTTTACGTGCCAGTAATCTACCGACACGAGGCTGACATATTTGAGCACCTTCAACTACCACTGGACTGAGCCAGGATCGAACCTGCCACGTTGGGGTCAGAAGATGAGCCCCTCAACCATCTGAGCCAATCAGCCCAGTGAAGTAGAGATTAAGGAACATGAAGTTATGAGAAAAATCTTAGGGCCAGAACTTTGAAAAATTGAATTCATTACACTAAACCTAATCGTGAAATATATCAATGTGTTTCCAAACTCACAGATAAGGTGAGACTACAGCAAATCCAATTTACAGGGCATATAGAAAGAATGGATCCTATCACACTTTCCCATAAAATTTACGAATTTCTGGAAAATAAAGCCACTAGAAAAAAGTGGTATAGCCTAACGTAGAAAGACCTTATATAACTAGGATCATCAAATCTACCAGATCAGAACAAAATCAGAATTATAGTCCAAACAAGGGGATTTGAGGAAGAACAGGAACATACATGAGGTGAATGGTCAGAGGAATGGAAACTTACACAGTCCTTAAGAATGAAGAAATACTGGGCAAGAAGAAAGGCCAAAATGTGTCAATTCCACATGGTCCTAGGTGATCCATGTGCAAAGAAGAAACAGCAAGAGCAATGTACAAACTGAATCTTTGGTGTATATACATTTTCAATCCTCTGACAATGGCTTCTAAACTGGTAGAAGAATGTTTCAATGCACTTTCAAGTCTTGTGCAATACAATAATGCAAATTTGTTGTGGATACCAGGCCAAAGAGGCAACGAGGGAAATGAAAAAGCAGATGAACTTGCCTGATAAGGATCTCATTATGTTTACTAGGACCAGAACCAGAACCAGCTCTTGGAGTACATCAGTGTTCCATCATGGAAGTGATAAGTATTGGTCCAGGGAAGAGCACCTCAAAAGGTGGAAAGCAACCACAGTTATCAAACATGGAAAAATATTCATTAAAGGACCATGCAAAAAAATATGAAGCACTACTTACGTGAATTCAGTTAAGGATAGATAACAGTAGCAGTCATCACAAGACATGTGCCTGTGAAGCAGTACTTGAATAAAATCAGAATTCTGAAGAACAACCTAGGATACAGAATGTACAGGAAGAAGACAGAAACTACCCATCACATAAGCTGCGCATGTAAGGCTCAAGCCTTCAAGAATTATGATTGATATATTTGAGAATATAATCATTGAACCAAAGGAATGAAATACAGATTCATTACTGGGACTGTAGACTCAAGTTAAGAATGTGGGAAAAATGGACTGGGGTTAACTCCAAGCAGTAATGATGGGACCTATCTTAAAAAAGGAAAAACCCCACTTTAAGAGAGCGATGCATTCAGAAATTTAGGAAAGTCAGCAATAGGTTGAAACTGGAGAAGAGTTGAATAAAATTTGCTTATTTGACAATTTTACAAGTAGACCCACCATCTCAATAAATTATTTTGTTGCTGTTGACAATTTGCTTCATGTCGTACCAATACAGATAGGTCTTATGGTAATGATGGGGATAGAAAAGGGCTGGGACTGGGAAGGAAGCAGCCATGTTCTAATTAAAGTACAACCCCAGCATTTGCCTGGTGTAAAAATGGGAAACCACAGAAAACCACCTTCAGGGCTGCCGACAGTCGGGTTCGAACCCACTATCTCCCGGATGCAAGCTCATAGCCGCGCGCTCCTAACCGCATGGCCAACTCGCCTGGTATAAGAAAAACAATTAAAGCAGAAAAGCTGAGTGATAAAATCAGTATGAACAGGTTGAGATGGTCTGGACACACCAAACAAATGAGCATTGAGAGGATGACAAAACAGAGTTCAGAACTGCAGTTGGAAGGGAAAAGAGTTTGAGGAAAACCAAGAAAAAGGATAAATTTAGTGAAGAGCAGCCTTAGAAAACACAACATGTACTGGACCACGGTACTGAATGAGTGGTGAGAAAAGTAGAAAGGAACCATATTAGTCTAACATGCAATGAACTTTGCAAAGGGAAATGATAATGACCACACACACCCCACACATATGTTCAGAAACTGCAACTCATCAACAACAAAAACAACAACCACTACCACCACCAATGTTAACACATTAGCTACCCAGCCATTTTGGCTTCTCCCTCTCAATAAATAAATAAATAAATAAATAAATAAATAAACAAAATTTAAAAAAATGGGGAAGATACTGTCATGCTGATCAGCTTGACTCGTATACTTTTCTCAAGTCAATAGTTCTATATCGTCTTTGTATCATCCTTAAAAGAAATACATTTTTCAACTAATTTATATTAAAAGTACATTTCATCTCTTGCTGGGGACACCTTCAGCTTAGAGAAAATACATAGCAGATACGTAACAAATACTCTAAAATTATTTAAATGTTTGAAATACTGCTTTTCAATGCACAGTTATTGCATAGTATGTCTTATGCCAATGGCATTTCTGTTTATAAAATATGTGATATGATAATATTTAAAATTTGTTGAATTAAAATCTCTTCTTGGAAATTGTTTATTTGTTTGTCAACCCTTGTCTTGTATTTCTACGGGGTTGGGTATGAGGTGAGGTGAACCTGTCGTGGCAGGTTTTTATGGCCGGATGACCTTCCTGATGTCAATCTCATCAGAAGAGTTAATAAAATGAAATTAATGAGGTGATATATGCTAGTAGGAAGGGAAAGGGTGAAACCTGGTGCTGGCACATAGCCTACTCCGGTGGAATAGCCCCAAGGGGTCTTCCCAAGGCTCAACGTCACCATCCGACGGCTGAATCTCATATGCCCTCACTCCAAATGAGTTCTGCACAGAGGTTATGAATTTAATCCAGGCTTTTGGCAGGCAGTACAATAAATTGTATATCACATCACCCCTACCCTGCCAGCCAACATTCTGATAGTGAATATTTTTAGACCAACAGGACTCAAACCAGTTAACCATGGCGTCAGACCATGCAGACTTCAACGCCTTAATGACCATGACCACCAGGTGGGCTTGAAAGTTGTTTATTTGTACTTAAAATTGATGCCTTGATGAATTTTGAGTTTCCCTGGTTGAACTTAAATAGAATTTGTTCAAAAATATTTATTGAGGAGTCTAGAAAAAATAAAAGAAATAATTTTTACTGTAGGGAGTATTGAGACTCTTGTGGTTACTTGAATGAATTAATTGACAGAATTGAGTTCTCACATCCCAGCTGGTCCCTTTAGAATGGGGAACACGTAGCAGTTTACCATTATTATTGCCGGTGGCTGAATGAGTGCGTCAGGCAGCAGTTAAGGAGACATTGTACGGATAGGAGGGGTAAGGCTGCGGTCGGGAAGAGATGTAGGAGGGGACTTTGTGTCATCATTAATAGTTTTATCACATTTCCTTTTCTTAATAAGATATTTCAAAAGAAAATGGAGCCAAAGAATTTGTGATACAACTAGAGTTTCACCAAGATGTCACCCAGAATCTGATCAGCTGACAACGTAAAACACTCCATACAAAAGCAGTAAAAATAAGGAGTAAAGTGACACATCTGATAGTCAAGTCAGATGTGAGGACGGGATGTGTTAAAAAAAACACACACACACACACACACACACACACACACACACACACACACACACACGCACGCACGCACGCACGCACGCACGCACGCACACACACACACACACACACACACACACACACACACACACACATAAAAACAAACACAAACACTGAACGAGTAACAGTTGTGAGCTTGCATTCGGGAGATAGTGGGTTTGAACCCCACTATTGGTAACCCTGAAGATCATCTTCCGTGGTTTCCCATATTCACACCAGCCAAATGCTGGGTCTGTTCCTTAATTACGGCCGCTTTCTTCCCACTCTGAGCCCTTTCCGATCCCATCATCTCCATAAGACCTAAAGCAGATTATAAAAAAGAAGTATAGGCATTATGTGAATTTTGGGCCACACTTGTTGTTTGAATCACATGTCTTACTTTTATACGAGTGGTACAACATTTGTGGTAGATAACTGCAAATCAGTTTGTAACAGGCTTTAATAATCTTTACCCCTCTGTGGTTGGAAACTGTAGAGTAACATCCACAGTATCCCTGTCTGTTGAAAGAGATGATTAAAAGAGGCGCAGGGACTCTTGGAGCGTGGGTTGGTGACCATGGGCCCCATAGCTGAGTCCTGTTTGTTGTGTTCTTTTTTACTTAATTGTGCCAGGCTCCTTACTTTAATTTTATCTAAACGACCTCTGTTGGGTAGGGTTACGGTACGTAAGTCGACCATCGCCAGATCAGTTGTAGGACTATTAGATATATTCATTAGGGCACAAGGAAGGAGTAGAGGTGCGAAACACTCTAATCCTGCAAGTTGTCTTATTCTGAAAATTTGGTGTAGTGCAGTATCCCATTTTCCTTCAAAATGCAAATATATTTCACATTATTATATCGGGCTCGCCCACATTATAACGATGCTTAAGACTCAATATGGCCGTCGCAGCAAAGGATTGTGGTACCGTGTCCAGACCTTGTACAGAATGCCACAGTCCTGAATGCCGCTTAGTGGTCCTAACCCTGGGGGTGATTTGCTTTGGTCACAGTCCCTTGGTTTTGTCACTAGCCCAAATGATAAATTAATACATTTACAGAATGCTAGAAAGAAAAAAAATGACAACTGGAGACAAGATTTTTCTAATGTTATAAGCAAGTGGAAATTAATGAAATCTTACTTGGAATGTGTCTCAGAGGAGAGATGTATTCATAGCGATGTTCAGGAACCCACCATACCACCCCCACAAGTACATTTACTTTTATAACCTAATGAAGAGAATTACACACCATTATCATTGCTGAAGTAGCTACTTGCATCCCTATTGGCCAACGTAAAGTGGCACGTGATCTCATTCCCGTCAATTATAATAACCGTATTCTGTTACCAATCCCAACACAATAAAAATGCGCTGCTATTGCCTCCAGTCCCACTTTGCTTGACCCTATATCACTGGTCTTATCCAGGTCCTATACCGGCCGCACGGCAAGAACCAGTTCAGACCAATAGTGTAACAATAATCACCACCACTATCATCACCTATCGGAGCACCACTCACTCATTAGTTTCTAAGTAGAGAGGTTGGCAGCATTGAGCACCGCCTGATAACATCCTTATGTCATGAAAGAAAGAAAAGTTCCACCCAATCAATACACATAAATACACATACATACCTTATATGTTATAATAAATGTATATTGATTGGGTGGAACTTTTCTTTCTTTCATGACATTTGGTAATTATCAATGCAGAACAAAATGAAATTTATTAACCAAGATAATCAAGATGACAACATCCTTCCCGAGAAGGCCGCGAGCGTGTAAACCACCACTGTCTCAATCTCTATGTACTGCCTGCTCTATGCTATGCGGTTAACATGCATCTTAGCGTGAGCTCTCAGTATCACAAACCTCCGTTAAGAGCGCCAGCTATCGCACCCAGCTTATCTCCATACCCACGTTGAGTTCAGTTCCCGCGTGTTTACTTAGAGTATTTATGTGTGTGTTTCTGGCTGTAAAATGGTGAATTGTTGTGTTCCTCTCTGTAAATCAAAAGCAAGGGAATCCAAATTCTTCACGTGTGAGGTTTCATGAAATCCCCTCAAGTAAATAATTTAGGAAAAAGTGGCTTAACGCTATATCAAGGCAAGGATCAAAGGAGGGTAGTGAATGGATTCCATCTGATTGTTCTCGTGTTTGTAGGCTGCATTTTAGTAATGGGGATTACCGAGAAAACTGTAAGAGAAAGATACTGAAGCCAAATGTTGTACCTATCCAGTTTTGTAATTATCTCTTCAAACGAGAAAAATAGCTCCATGAAAGAGCAGACAGCGACAAAATATTAACAAATTCTAATGTTCTTCAACCGCCAGAAATACCTTGGATATCGAACATGAAATTCATGTGAACAATGATGTCTCAATCCAAGTCGATATCCCATCGAGAAATAAGGAAGCAGTCATCATAAGATCATAAATCAGAGGCTCCGATTGAGAATTCTTAGAATGCGAGAAAAATTGATGAAGAAGGATAATGAACTTAACGACTACAGAGGAAATTCAAAGACAGCCTAGAACTTGATCATCTGAAGAGAATAAAGGAAGCAGCTAAAGAGGATGATCAAAAGGCCGTTTCTCTTTTAGATCAAATCAATAATTTCCGCAAGACAGAACCCATGTGGTCAGAACAAACAATAAGGAACTGTGTGGTGTGGAGAATAGTATCCCCAAAAGGTCATGAATACGGGAGGACTTCTAGTCTAGTGTCAGCTCCATTGCAAAGTACTTTGGACAGGTACATGGGAAATGTTGAGTGTGGTGTCGGGATTTCCCAGTTAGTGAAGGAAAGACTTAAATCCAAATGTGAAACTCTCCAACCAACAGAGAGGATCGTAACAGTGATTGCCGGTGAAATGACTATTAAAGAACGGCTCCTCTACGACCGAACCAGTGACAAGTTTTTAGGCGTGGTCAATGCTGATGATGTATACAACACAGATATTGGAAAATCTCCACCTCTTGCGAATAAGCTGTTGTGTTTTGTTTAAACGGATTTCCAAAAAAGTTCACTGTTTCTGCTGGTTACTTCCTTGTTAAAGGCTTACAAGGCTCCGATCTATTCCCTTTCCGATCCTATCGTCTCCATAAGAGCTATGTGAGTCGGTGCGACGTAAAGCAGATTATAAAGAAGAATAGGCATTATGTGAATTTTGGGCCACACTTTTTGTTTGAATCACGTTTTATTTTTATAGGAGTGGTACAACATTTGTGGTAGATAACTGCAAACCAGTTTGTAATAGGCTTTAATAATCTTTATACCCCCTGTGGGTGGAAAGTGTAGAGTAACATCAACAGTATCCCCGTCTGTTGAAAGAGGTAATTAAAAAGGGGCCCAGGGTATCTTGCAGTGCAGGTTGGCAACCATGGGGCCCTTAGCTGAGTCCTAATTGTTGCAGTTTTTTTTCACTTAATTGTGCCAGGCTCCTTACTTTAATTTTACCTAAACGACCTCCGTTAGGTAGGGTTACAGTACATAAGTCGACCATCGCCAGATCAGTTGTAGGCACCGTCAAATACTATTAGATATATTCATTAGGGTACAAGGAAGGAGTAGAGGTGCGAAACACTCTGTTCCGTATTTAAAAAAATCAATCCTGTTTTGAAAACAATACATGACATTGTGATACCATCCCTCTCACAGTGCGCTTTGCTGAAATGTGATGTTCCAGTTCACGAGCAAATGGTCAGCGAAATAGTGATAGAAAAATTTGTACGTTCACTGCTAGTAAATAATCGGTAAGGAAAGGACTGAAAAAGGACTGATAAGTGAGAGAAATTTGTAAATGTAAAAAGAAGGCGTATCAGAAATTACTCCAGAGTGAAACAAATAGTTGTTGAATCCATGAAGTTGTGGGAAGATTTTGGTAATAACCTGGAAAGGCTAGGTCAAGCAGCAGGAAAACCTTTTTGGACAGTAATAAGAATCTTAGGAAGGGAGGGAAAAAGAAAATGAATAGTGTTTTTGGTAAATCAATACGGTCAATATGAAAATCACTTGAAATCAGGTGAACCCATAACAGATCTCAGGGAAGCACTGGAGAGGTGGAAGGAATATTTTGAAAACCTTGTCAGTGTCACAACCGAGTTCATAGGGAGGAGAACAATGCTGTTGGTGAAATTATGCTTGAGGAAGTGGAAAAGGTGGGAAATAAACTTCATTGTCATAAAGCAGCAAGAATAGCTGAAATAAGACCTGAAATTGTGAGGTACAGTGGGAAGGAAGGGATAAAATGGCTTCACAGAATAACAACATTAGCACGGAGTGTAGGTAAGGTACTGGTACCTTCAGATTGGACAAAACCAGTAATTGCACGTATCTATAAGCAAGGGAACAGGTAGGTTTGGAACAACTATTGAGGTATCTCATTAATCAATATACCAGGTAAAGTGTTCACTGGCATCTTGGAAGGCAGGGTGCAATCAGTGCTGAGAGAAAGTTGGATGAAAACCAGTATGGCTTCGGACCACAGAGGGGCTGTCAGGATTAGATTTTCAGTATGTGGCAGATAATTTAAAAATGCTACGAGAGGAATAGATAGTTATGTTTAAGATGTCGACCGCCAGAAAGAAAGAAAGAAAGAAAGAAAGAAACGAACGACAATGCAATCGTGCGTAAATGTCTGCGCTGAAAAAGTGGCGTATTATCTGAACTTTTGCCGAGATGCATCGTTAACGAGCGTATTGTTAAACCTAGAAAAACACTACTTTGAATTAATGGAATTAATGCCGGGACCAGAATATTTTATCGTTCCAAAGGGAATTATTGTTGTATGGCGATTTCACTGCACCTAAATTTCAGAAAAATCCGCTGTCACATAACGCCCACTTGAGAAGAAATCTCGCATACCTTTCGTAACAGCTGCACAAAGTTTTATAGCCTTCTCTACAGCTGATCGGAGCTGGCCAATAGGAACAAAGATAATGGTGGCAATTCGTTCTTTCAATGCCGTCCCGCTTTCAATTCTCTTATATAACTAACAATACATATGGGGGCAGGATGGTGGGTTTCTAGCAAGCGTAGAGGTAGGGCCTCTCCTCTCTGCTGCGTCAAGTATTGTAAAACATCACTTTTCAATCTTTCTTAACGGAAGAGTCACCACAAGCAAGGGTATGCATATAGGTATTTTAGAGTGCTTGTCACCCTGACAAATACTATTTTAGGCCCTCCCACCTATGTTACTCGAAGTCTAAGGATAGTATCTAATAAAACTGGATGTTTAAGAGTTAGGAATAGTTGATTTTATATCTACAAAAATCATCATTTGTACTGTTAAATCATAAGGTAAACATTGAAACCATACGCTAACAGGCTTACAGCAAGAACAATGTTTACATCACAAGCCGATCTACTAGGTTAAGATCTAGGAAGTTCTCGATTAGATTCTTTCCAATATTCCAGTACTTACCTCTGAACTTAGAAAGGAACCAGCTGTCTAGCTATATGCACAGGAAAAGTCTTCATATGAGCCAATTATTTTGAAAACATCATCCTTTTATTCTTACAAAAGACTGGGAACCAAGCGTATGTATGATATGATGCGAACTAGTGATGAATGCCTCATTCGCGAATCGGATCTTCTATTCTATCCTCTTTGAACCGGATCTTTTGAGCGGCTCTTTTTGATGTTTAACTGCAGGGGGGTGACAGTCGCATAGATCCTACGCTTCCGAGGGCTAAGCCCAGACTGAGTAATTTTTCCCTACGACCAACATGCTTCGAGGTTGTACCTGACGTCACTTCACCAAACTTCACGTGACAAATATGGGAGCTCCTATTGGTAGAAACAACTCCCGATTGCTATTGGTCGATTTCGAGTTGAGAATTCCCGGTCGATGGGGCAGTTTGTCGCTGTCGTAGTTTGTAATTATGTGTTTTGAAGTTGCCAACCCGTTTTTAATTTCGTTTTCACTATATGCGGGTATGTTATTAATAACAATAACATGCGTAACACATATTTATGTCACGTTATGGTCTTTCGGCTGAAATAAATTCGTAATTATTGCTTTGATAACCACGTGTGAGACCAGTCTACTTTGTCATCTTTGTTTATCTTTATTTTCGTTTTCATGCTCTGCGGGTGTTTTTCAGTGAAATTCTGAGTGGAATTTCTTGTTTGAAGAAGTAGAAGATATTTGAGGTAAGAATTCCTTATTATTCTTGTTTTATTAACCTCCTGAGGCCGGAATATAAAATGCATATCACACCAATTAAAATGAAATTCCAATAAATATAACACCGACTTTTCGGCCTACTCAGAGTTATATTTAGTTTATTGT
Source organism: Anabrus simplex (assembly GCF_040414725.1). NCBI lineage: Eukaryota > Metazoa > Arthropoda > Insecta > Orthoptera > Tettigoniidae > Anabrus > Anabrus simplex. The sequence continues at coordinate 78,807,845 of NC_090278.1, read as the reverse complement.
TTAAAATATTTTTTGCGGGATATTTGATTCTATTTTAAACAGTGTCCTCTTAAAAGAACACTAGGCCACAGGAGGTTATGTAAGTTATTAAGTTGATGATTGATAGCTGTTTCTGTTCCCCAAAATATCTTTTTTTAAAGTTTTTTTTCGTGGTGGTTGTTATTAATAACAATAACATGTGTATCATACTTATTTATGTCATGTTGTGGCCTTTCGGCTGCAATAAATTCTTAATTTATTAAATTCAGTTGATGTAGTCCTATTATTTCTGATAAGCCACTGTCGTTTTGATGGTATTGAATTTAGCAGTAAAAGTATAAACTGTAGATAGTGCTCTTAATTATTTCCTTCTATTTCTTTTTATTCCTTAGATCATGCATGGAAAGTGCCAAATTTGTGGGATATACACCAATAGCGAAGAGTTCTGGCAGCAGGGAATCTTATCTTATTTCACCATTTCCCTGTTCCTAGACGTGATATTTGCAAAAAGTGGCTGGACATTGTGGGAATCCGAAAGTTGCGGCAGCTTTCTTCAAAGCAGCTGAGGAACCACACTATGTGTTTGAGACATTTTCGCTGCTCCAGCTATCCAGGACCTCTATCGAAGATACTGTCTCAGATAGAAGTAAGTAATTATTATCATTATTAATATTATTAATGGTCACAGTACTGTGACATATCAAATTTTCCTGTTGTTTATTTCAAATTGCTCTCTGGAGGTAATTATGGTAAATTCAACAGTGGCAGACAAGGTTGAACCTCGCTTCTCATAATGAAAGTCACTGTAATGTCCGTCATACCTAGTCTTGCCTTACCTAGCAAGTTGAAAAGAGCAAAATCAGTCCTTTAATATCCCTCAATACAGTCAAGTGCTTAACGAATTTTGGTGGACAGCATGCTCAGTGTAATTTTATTCCTGTTATTCCTACCTTAAGAACTGTAGGAAGACCATAATAACTATAGATATATTTATAAATGAATGATGATTGCATTCACTGTAGTAGGGGAGAAAAAAATTCATATCTTAGTGATTTTTTTTTTTTCCATATAGATGTGCCTCGACATAAGTCTGGACGTCGGTCAGGTCCTTCGGCTGCTATGAGTTCCGCTGCTGCTGCTCCCACTGCCTCCACTCCTGTTACCGGTACTGCTGCTACTTCTACCACTGTTACTATCACTTGTAGTATTGCTGTTTCTACTACTACAGCCAATAGTGATACTGTTGAACCCTTACCAAAATGCTTAATTCCTTTTCATTTCCTACAGGCATTGGCACGGCTTTCTTCTAAGTGTTAGAATCTCGAGTCAGAACTGTGAGTAGGCTAGTGATCAAAAAGTTTGGTCCCTCATTTGTAATGAAGTTTCTTTGTCTTCTAGACTTCATTACAATGTTACTTTGGATTAAATTGGTGGGTACAAAGGCTATGGACACCTAGGATGTACCAATGGATTTGCTGTCATGCCACCGGGCGAGTTGGCCGTGCAGTTAGGAGTGCGCAGCTATGAGCTCGCATCCAGGAGGTAGTGGGTTCGAACCCTACTGTCGGCAGCCCTGAAGATGGTTTTCCGTGGTTTCCCATTTTCACACCAAGCAAATGCTGGGGCTGTACCTTGATTAAGGCCACGGCCGCTTCCTTCCCACTCCTAGCCCTCTCCTGCCCCATCGTTGCCATAAGACCTCTCTGTGTCGGTGTGACGTAAAGCAACTTACAAAAAAAAGTTACGTCCCGCGAAATCGACTGCTTGCATGCTATTCCACGCTAATCCAGACACTGCTCGCGCACGACACTACGATGTAACTCGTGCAATTATGCTGACAATGATGAAGATTTTTCATTTAAATAAACAGTTTTACAGTGTTTACATTTTAATTTGGAACACATAATGACTGAAATATGTGTAGCCTCTGTAGCTCAGGTAGCAGCGCGGTGGCCTCTCACCGCTGGGTTCCGTGGTTCAAATCCCGGCCACTCCATGTTAGATTTGTGCTGGACAGGGGGGAGACGAGACAGGTTTTCTCCGGGTACTCTGGTTTTCCCTGTTATCTTTCATTCCAACAACATTCTCCACTGTCATTTAATCTGTCAGTCATTAATCATTGCCCCAGAGGAGTGCGACAGGCTTTGACAGCCGGCACAATTCCTATCCTCGCCACAAGATTGGGCCTCATTCATTCCATACCTGGCCAGCCCCGTGGTGTAGGGGTAACGTGCCTGCCTCTTACCCGGAGGCCCCAGGTTCGATTCCCAGCCAGGTCAGGGATTTTTACCTGGACCTGAGGGCTGGTTCGAGGTCCACTCAGCCTACGTGATTAGAATTGAGGAGTTATCTGACGGTGAGATAGCGGCCCCGGTCTAAGAAGCCAAGAATAACGGCCAAGAGGATTCGTTGTGCTGACCACTGACACCTCGTAATCTGCAGGCCTTCGGGCTGAGCAGGGGTCGCTTGGTAGGCCAAGGCCCTTCAAGGGCTGTAGTGCCGTTTGGTTTGGTTCATTCCATACCTGACCCGGTCACTGACTGGAAAATAGGTTGTAGGTTTTCAATGACTGAAATATGTATTAATATTATGTAAACCTAGTGAGTTAGGAGCACGCAGCTGTGAGCTTGTTTTTTGGGAAATAGTGGGTTCAAGCCCCACTGTACCGGGCGAGTTGGCCATGTGGTCAGAAGCACGTGGCTGTAAGCTTGCATCCCGAATCCGACTGTCGGCAGCCCTGAAAATGTTTTTCCGTGGTTTCCCATTTTCACACCAGGCAAATGCTGGGGCTGTACCTTGATTAAGGCCACGGCCACATCCCTCCAATTCCTAGGCCTTTCCTATCCCATCGTTGCCATAAGACCTATCTGTGACGGTGCAACGTAAAGCAACTAGCAAAAAAAAAAAAAAAAAAAAAACATTGTCGACAGCACTGAAGATGGTTACCGTGGTTTCCCATTTTCACAGCAGGTAAATGCTGGGGCTGTACTTTAATTAATGGCCATGCCTGCTTTCTTTCCACTCCTAGCACTTTCCTATCCCATCATCGCCATATGATCTATCTGTGTCGGTGTGATGTAAATTAACCTGAAATATTGTATAATTAGCAGATATCTAGGTTATGATAGCCGGGCGGTCCGTGAAAGTTCCTAGGGAGAGCACTGTGTATGGGTTCAATATTGTTGAAGACTTAAAATTAAACAATTTCAATTTGCAAAATCGTAATGATTGGGTATTAAAGTTTTTAATTTTGTATTACAAAACACCCAGCACGTAGGCTACACAGTGTGGTCACATATCTGTGAGATTGCACTTGGGCAGTGGTGTGTTCGAGTCCCACTGGCGGCAACAGTGAAGATGGTTTCCCTTCTTTGCAATAGGCAGGCAGATATACTAAGGCCGTACCTTAATTAAGGCCACAGCTGCTTCCTTCTGAGACCCATTCCATCGTTGCCATCAATCGGTGCTATATAAAACTCATAGCCAAAAAAATGAGACATCGTTATGAAGCCCATAACATGATTATAATTGTTCATAAAGGTGGAAAACAAGTATATTCATGTTCTGTGTTCTTATTCAAAATATGCCAAACATCTGCATGTTTCAGGCTCCATTTGTCTTAATTGCATTCATAATGACTTTTGTAAATTCCTGCCGTAGAGTTGTATAATCGAACATTTTATTTAAACTTCATGGGACATTTTTTATTATTATTAATATTATAAGGAGCATTAAGCATATCTGCTAAATGGGAAGTGAAAAACTGTGACGTTATTTTTCAGAACAATGAAAGTTTCAAACGTGTGGTTTACTGTCCTCATAGTCTGTTCCTTTATATGAGCTCATAATTTCTGTAGAATTGTGTGATAATGATCAAATACTCAAGTGGAAGTGTCATGTGGTATTGTCTGGATGAATTTTATAAAGAAGTCTTAGTTTTGGTTTAAGCATCCATTTCGAACAAAGGTATTTTCACTGAAAATTTTGTATTTTGGAAACAATTTCTCATCAGAACACAGGAAATATTTTATGATCTCTCTCCTCTCTTATTTGCAATTTGTATGCACATCTTCCTCAACTGAAATGTGTACTGGTATGTATTCAGTGTGCAAGTAACTAAATTAGTATTTGTGAATTTTGTGATGTTGGTAACTCATTTTATGTGATGGTAACAATTGTGCAAACTTTCCTTTTTTTTTGCTAGGGGCTTTACGTCGCACCGACACAGATAGGTCTTATGGCGACGATGGGATGGGAAAGGCCTAGGAGTTGGAAGGAAGCGGCCGTGGCCTTAATTAAGGTACAGCCCCAGCATTTGCCTGGTGTGAAAATGGGAAACCACGGAAAACCATCTTCAGGGCTGCCGATAGTGGGATTCGAACCTACTATCTCCCGGATGCAAGCTCACAGTCGCGCGCCTCTACGCGCACGGCCAACTCGCCCGGTCAAACTTTCCTTACCGTAGTTCTCCCCCTGTGAGTGGGGGCAGTAGAATAATACCCACGGCATCCCCTGCCTGATGTAAGAGGCAACTATAAAGGGTGCCATGGGAGCTCCGAGCTTGGGTAGGCATCCGTGGAGCCCTTAGGTGAATCCTGGCATTGCTTCCACTTGTGCCAGGCTCCTCACTTTCATCTACCAAAATCCCATCTACCTCGGTCACCACCTGTTCTTTTCTGACCCTGACTGTATTACGTATGGAAGCCTAGAGAGTCTTATTTTCACGCCCTTCATGGCCCTGGTCTTTCTTAGGCCAATACCTCCATTTTTTTCGTAGTGTCGACCCCCTTCGATTTCTTCTCTCCGATTAATATATAGAGGATTGTTGCCTAGTTGTACTTCCTCTTGAAATAATAATCACCACCACCACCACTCTTATCGTAGTCGGTGCGATAAAACTGATTAAGACAGAAATGATCGGAAATTGCATTCTTTATAACTTTTGTTATGTAGTTCTTTTCAATAGGACCAATCATCCAGGGTGAATAAAATTATTTATAGCCTACATTGTAGTGGCATATTCCCCGACATAAAATACCAATTTTCAATGAATTCTGTTCAGCCATTTTCTTGTGACAGAAATTATGAAAATTTAACACCCGGATAGTACGAGTCCCTGTGATTAGTACACCTAGGTAAGGAACACCATAGGTTTGCGTTGCCTGTAAATGGCGCCGCAATGTGAGAAACGCCATGGGTGTGTGTTACATGTGCGCATTACATTACCTGTGAGTAGTACCATCCGCGAGTCTACGCTACTTTTGATTAGTATCGCAACATGACAAATACCGTGGTTGTACTTTCCCAGCGATAAATACCATTATGAGGGGCAGATGACCTGGTTTTTGGACCCCTTTAGATTACAAGCATCATCGATTCAGGATTGTGCTTTAGAAGCAGTCCCTCGGTCAGTAATACTTCTGCTTAACGCTAGTTGCTGGCAATGTGGGGCATTACAGGTCGAATCCACTGATTGTTCTAAATTCATATCCATCCATTCATTCTTCGTCATTGTGTTTTGAACCCTGGTCAGTAGATGATTTTGGACTTTGAAATTGTTATTATATTTATCTCATTTCATACCATTAGGGGTCGATGACCTAGATGTTAGGTCCCTTTAAACAACAAGCATCATGGCAAGGAGATTTGTGGTGAAGGCGAGATGTTTGGTGGCCTTGACATATACTAGGAACTGTCCCATCATTCACCTTACTCCAGGCGAAAGGAAAACCGTTCTCAGGACAGCCAGTGGTAGGGAAACAGCCTCTTTCTGTGTCTCAAATGCAGAGGTGTAAAGCCATGGCCACCCTTCCTCTGTTCGGTTGGCCGGTCAGAGTGCAGTGCTGTCAGACCACGGATTAGCCTACTCTGCAACCACTGACACAGATTTCTGCCTTTGATGTACAGTAGGTACAAATGGCGCCGTATTTGAAGTGAATTTCCACCGCCTTTGACTGGCATTTTGATTAGGTCACAGCAAAGCCCCTTGCACACGGTAATGTTGTGGAAGGTAGCAGCATGTTGTTCATAATACTGTACATAAATTAGCGACCAATTCCTTGAACGTAGATCTTAATGGGTTGAGCTATTTTGTGACGTGGCATGCGATTGTTTTGTGCTGGATCAGCTGCCATATTATTGTACGTAGATCCTGATGCTACATATTTCTTTCAATTTATTGGAACTCTCCCCTGCGGATGGACTGAAAGGAAGCATTATTTGTACTTCCTGCATGTTGTAAGAGGGGAACAATCACAGAATCTGTAATCGCTTTCTTGTCTTTTAAGCCCATATACATATTCATGATTCTATCCTTTTCCATGTAACAGAGAAATATAGATATATCTTACTGTCACATGAAATAGAACATTTTTAAGTACTGTAAATACAAGGATTGCATACATTTTTGTAGCTTGACATGGTTTATTATCTAAATGCAGATGACTGATTGAATGATATGCTGTGTTTTGATGCAATATGTAGGAACAGAGTATGTGCTATCCTGTCTTGGTTTCTTCAAACACTACTCTGCCAGAGACTTGCCATCCTCTAGCAGATACAAAAGTACAAATCTCAATATTCCTCAGTGTGTGGCCCTACATGCCTCATTTGACAGACTGAAAGATGTATCATATAGTAAGTTTCTTGAGATAATACAAATGATGTTGCCATAAGCTTTTGACTTGTGTTAGACTCCAAAAAGAGAGAAAAGTATTTATTATGTTGTAACTTGACAGTTCCAGTCTTTCTTTCATAAATGAATGATTTTGTGTTGTATTGTATTGTTTTCTGGCTGATGAATATTAATTCATGATTAACACTACTGAATGTAACTTAATGAAATTATGATATACTATGATCACAAAAAATTTGTGGCAATTTCTACACAATTTTTATACCTGTAATACTGTGGATAGTAGGTAGAATATAGCTCCATAAATCAAAAGATCATGTTTAATTTCAATTTACCTTTGAATCCTACAAACTCCCTCCTTAGCATATGAGTTTCCTTTAATCATTTTGGTTCCTGTGTATAGCTTTCTTTCTTACATTGTATTTATATTTCATTTTCTGCATAATACTATTGACTATTGAGGTTGGCTCAGTGTGTGTTAAAGGGGACCGAGGTACGAGGTGATGTTAGTGTCTATTTCTGTCGTAGTTCATAATCAGAGATAATTATTGCCAATCCCACTCACCTTCTGGTCACTTCCTCCCTCCCACCCTTTGCAAGTTAGCTCCTTTTTTCCTCAGCAGAAAAAAGCAGCACAGGTCAGTCCAGTTAATCCCTTCCTTCATGGCTTTGTGAATTAGTAAAAATAAAATTATAATAAGCAGCACAGGCTGGTAAGCTTCTTTTCTCCAGCAAGAAAAAAAGAAAAATAGAAATAATAATAATAATAATAATAAAGCACAGGCCAACCTTTAGGTGTATCATTGTTCAGAATGAAGTATTCCAAAAAAAAAAGGTAAGAGAAAGAAAGGAAAGAAGAAGAAAGATATGAAAGAAAAGAAATGAATATATTTAAGAGAGGGGGTGGGAGGGAGGGAGGGTGAGAACCTGGGTACCCGACGCGACCCGCGCTAAACGATTTAAATCGCCCGCCCGGTAATTTTAGTTTTTCCCTACGACCACTACGAGCGCTAACGTGCAATTCCTGGTAGTCGTTGCGTCAGCCGCTGTGTACGGAAGTTAAAAATAACGTTGAGTGTCGACTCTTACTTATTCTCTTTGTTTAACTGAGCTGAATTAGTGAGAGGCAAGAGCACTGCCGAGCCGACTTGATCTATCGGTGTAGTTAGCTTCTTCTCTTTAGTTATTGGATTCCACTAGTCACTGGTCATTAAAATAATTCTGTAGTAAACAGGTTTAAATAACTTTATGAGATATCTTCTTATGTATATTAATATTTCAATACAGTTGCATCAGGGACACAACGCCAATGTGATCGATCCATAATGGAATTTGACTACTGACAAACTGGACCGAATCACATATAAGGGTTAGTTTTTGCAACATTTACACTGTTAGTTAACTGTCACGTTAAGAAAAAAATCATTTCTGATCCACGAAATATTTATGGGCCGATGACTTACAAGGTGGGAAAAAAAAAAAAAAAAAAAAAAAAAAAAAAAAAAAAAAAAAAAAAAATGCCGCACGTGGAGGTCGGCTTGCGGTTCCTCGTCGAAATTCACGACAAAAGTTTATCTTGCAAAACCTAGTCCCACTGATAGGTTTAATAGAAATATGAGTAAAGAAACGAGGCTCTGGCAACGCTGTAACGGCGTGCAGCGTGGCCAAGCACAGGTCGCATGAACTCGGCGCCCTGCCGGAGCTGTCTCATTAGCTCAAAGAGACGAGGTAATAATAAAGCCAATACGTAGAACATAATAGTGGATACAGTAACATCGTCTCTATCCAATGCAGTACAAGGAAACACAATACAGTACAGTACAGTAGGTAGGCTACACTGAATTGCCCATTATGCTACGCACAATAATTCCATAGTGTACGTGTGACGTCCAGTCTTATCTTCAGAGAGCTGGTACGTACACTTATGAGCACCGCAGGAGCATACTTTGTCGGACCCTACGAAACACACCTGCATCCACGATTGCCGATGCAGCATGCACGCGAGCTATTAGGTCTTGTACATCCATAGGTGGAGTACTATAAACATGTTCCTTTAAGTGTCCTCACAAATAAAAATCTAGTGGATTAAGGTCCAGGGAACATGGAGGCCAGAAGATTGGACCTCCACAACCAATCCATTTCCCTGGAAATGCTTCATTTAACCAGTTACACACAGCCATTCCAAAGTGTGGCAGTGCACCATCATGCTGAAACCATAGCTGTCGCCGAACACCAAATGGAATGTTTTCTAAAGCGCCAGGCAAAGTATTGACCAGAAATGTATGATAGCGGGGCGCATTCAACTTTTCTGGCAATAGGTAAGGGCCTAAAAGCACTCCTCCAACGATTCCAGCCCGCAGGTTTATGCCAAAGCATGCCTGTAAGCCACATTCACGGGTGACGTGGGTTGTGGTCAGACCAATACTGGGTGTTGTGATGGTTGAAAATATACCTTCCCGAGCGAAGCTACATTCATCACTCCATATCACATTCTTTATAAAATGTTTGTTATCTTCAACTTGTTGAAAAAGCTATTCACAGAACTGTACTCGTTGAATGCGGTCTTCTGGCCGCTGTTGTTGAGTTAACGTGTATTGATATGGATGCAGTTTTTCGTCGTACAACATGTCAACAGCCAGCTTTTGAGATACCTGGAATTGCCTTGCAATATCATGGGTACTTCGCCGAGGTGATTGGTAAACGGCTTCAAGAATGTCGTCCTCTGTCCACTACTTGTGGACGAAGATTACCGGTTTCCTGCAGGCGTTGCTCAAGGTGATGAAAAACATTCTTATCGGGATGGCGCCTTTGAGGGTAGCGTGCTGCATACTCACAAGCAGCAGCAGAAGCTTGGTTATCAGATGCACCCAACACTAAAAGGATATTGACGTATTCGCCGTTTGTGTACTCCATCAGGAAGCCACCCTACATGCACTTGACAGGACCCATTATGGTTGTGCAGTGCATGGTTGGTTGACTCATGCGTTCAGTTGAATGAATCACACCGTCATTTGTTTGACTATTGTCATGTGACAACAGGATGTCATGCTTACAAATGCAGTTACACAATGAGAACTAGGGTTCTGACGTCACACAAACAAAAGAAAAAACCACCCCGACGTAGATTCGAGCCGTAGCTCCATGGTGCATGTGGGTTTGATAACCGATCCATCTACTCAGTGAGCTGCGATGGTGGGTACGGTAGAGGGGGATGATGCACGTTTCTCTATTACATTCCGATGTGCTGCAGAATATGACAGTGTTGCCAGCTTCTCGTTTTTGACTTGTTTTCCAACAGCACCAGATCCGATTTGGCTATAGAAACTTCTGTCTTGCAATGGCATGAGGAATCACATGTCGACCTCCAAGTGCGGCATTTTTTGTTCACCCTGTAGATGTTAAGCCCCTTTAAAAAACAAGCATCATCATGTATATTTATGACATTGAAAAAAAGAAACGGGCGAGTTGGCCGTGCGGTTAGGGGCGCACAGCTGTGAGCTTGCATCCGCGAGATAGTGGGTCTGAACCCCACTGTTGGCAGTCCTGAAGATGATTTTCCGTGGTTTCTCACTTTCACACCAGGCAAATGCTGGATCTGTACTCCTAGCCTTTTCCTATCCCATAAGACCTGTTGTAAAAAGAAAACAGTTGAGTGTCCCAATTCTTTCCCATATATGCATACTCTTTATACAAAACAAATGTCCAGGGGTACATTGCGTGATTTAATCTTGGTCGTATGATTGTGGCGATGAGTCGTCTTGCGTATTTACCAACTGCAGACAATGGTTTTGTTTTCTTTAATATTTCAAATAACTGCCTCCTTTGTTTCTTGATTTTTTTTTCATTCTTTATTCCATTGATTCCAAATGTGTGTAAAACAATATTCCCAGAAGTTTGAATGTGGAAGCGCTGATACGAAGGTGGTTTGAAAAGTCCTGCAAAGTCCGAGAGATGGCACCACCGGTATGTATCGAGGTCATGTTTAGTTAGTAGCATCTCTTGAATGAACACACACCAGTTTCAGTCATATTGGTCTATTTCTTTGTGTTTGGCATTCGTGTGAATCAAGGAAGTCGAGTGATTTTCAAGAAATGGACGAAAAAGAATTTCGTGTGGTGATTAAACATTACTCTATGAAAGGCAAAACGCCTCAGGAGACTAAAGAGAAGCTTGATGAACATTATGGTGACTCTTCACCTTCGATTAGAACAGTTTATAAGTGGTTTCAAAATTTTCGGACTGGCCATATGGGCACAAGTGACGCTGAACGTTCTGGACGGCCTGTGGAAGTTACGAATCCAGAAATCATTGATCAAATCCATGATACGGTGATGGATGACAGAAGAGTTAAGGTGCGTGAGATTGTTAGTGCTGTGGGCATCTCGACTGAACGGGTACATAATATTTTGCCTAGTATCAAACATGGACAAAAGCCATTTTGTTAATTTTTCAGTAGAGCCACATTTTTTTTTTCTCTACGTTAAACCCCCGTTACATGTATGGACATTTTTGTGTGTCATATTTCCAGCCCTATGGACAAGAAAATCATGGTCGACACTTAGGAATTTCAGTCTAAGTCAATGTAAAACACGTTCAAATATGACATCGTCCATTTCTGAAACCAAGATTGGCTTTTGTCCACGTTTGATACAAACATCCATGTAATTGTCCACTTTTGAACGAACTATCCCAATATTTGGAAAAAGAGTTGCAGGATGGCATGGAAGTAAACTTCTATTAAACAAATATAATTAAAATATGAAAGAAACAAGGCTATTCTTATACTTTGTTAACATTTTAAATATATCTTTCAGTTCTTGCTTCACTGTATTTCTGGGCAAATAACCTCTGGTTCATCACAAGGGCCTTCAAAACAATCACATTCATAAATAATCATTAAGAGCTTGTTCATTTTCGCTACAAATGTTCTTATTGATGACTTCGACATACCACTTAAGAGAGGCATTAATTTCCAATCTTTTCCGAAGTGCTTTCCTAGTAATTTGTCAACATCTTTAAGTTTGGGTTTACATTCATGCCAATATCAGTAGGTAAAGGATTCATTAACATTAGACTTACCTGTCATGCTGTTGTGATCTTACGCTCGATACCTGTTTCCAAATACCGAGTTTGATAGCTGCAGTCACTTAAGTGCAGCGAGTATCCAGTATTCGGGAGATAGTGGGGTCAAACCCCACTGTCGGCAGCCACGGCCACGGCCACTTCCTCCCCACTCCTAGTCCTTTCCGGTCCCGTCGTCGCTATAAGACCTATCTGAGTCGGTGCGACTAGAAAAAAAAAATGTTTCCAAATAGTAGCCTACTTCACCTTTAACTACAACATTGCCTTTTTTCGGGCTCCTGAGTACAATTCTTTTACACTGTGAAATCTTAAAATGAAGTTGACTAGCAGGCACACTTTACCAGTCAGAAAGACCTTAAGAAGATGACGACCTTGAATCTGAGGATCGACATGGTTCAGTGCTAATCATTTCTTCAGAGTCCGACTCATTGGCTGAACGGTCAGCGTACTGGCCTTCGGTTCAGAGGGTCCCGGGTTTGATTCCCGGCCGGGTCGGGGATTTTAACCTTAATTGGTTAATTCCATTGGCACAGGGGCTGGGTGTATGTGTTGTCTCCATCATCATTTCATCCTCATCATGACGCGCAGGTCACCTACGGGAGTCAAATAGAAAGACCTGCACCTGGCGAGCCGAACCTGTCCTGGAATATCCCGGCACTAAAAGCCATATGATATTTCGACATTTCAACATTTCATTTCTTCAGAACATACTAATGCACATACCCTGTGAATATGAACTTCCTATCTCTAGTCTTTCAAGGTGTTCTGGTTTTTATGAACATGAGTGTATGCATCAAATTGTGTCGAAGTGATGAATTTTGTTTGCTTTCAAGAAAAGTGGCAGTTTCTGACTTAGTTTCTTGATTGCATGATTCATTTCTTCTTCCCACATGCTTGCAGTTATTCTAGGAAAAATGTGGCTTCAATACTACTTTGTTGGGTTTCATTTTGAAGTACAAGATGCTGCTTGTTTGTACTATTCATTCTGAAAATGTTTAAAATCATGACATCTTGCTTAGCAGTCTTAATTGTACATCTGCAATTTCTTTTGAAGAGATTTACTAACTACTGCCCTTGTCCGGCCCCGTGGTATAGGGGGCAACGCATCTGCCTATCACCCGATGGCCCCGGGTTTGATTCCCGGCTGGGTCAGGGTTTTCTAATTGTAATGATTAATATCCCTGGCCTGGGGACTGGGTGTTTGTGACATCCTTAATCTTCCTTTCCTAACACACAACATTCTACACTACCATCATTCCAATTACATGCAGGTTTGTAGAATATGGTGCCAGTAGGACCAAAAATTCCACATGGGTCGACACCCCGAACAAATAGCATTTAAAAAACAAAAACCAACTACTGCCCTTAAAAATACTGTTCCTATATTTCTACAATTTGCCTCACAAAATTGCAAACACATATTCTTTTGGATAAAACAGAACGACTAGTTTGATTTTGTCATTGTTTCAAAGGTTTCATAGTTGTAGCTGTCACTTCTTTATGTTGAGGAAAGTTTGTTAATACTGAAGGTACAGATTTAGGCAGAAGAAACCTTCTTGTTGTGTTCACATTATAATTGTCTGCTCAAAAATGTCTACCACAATGATCATTCTGAAGGAATCCACACAGTACCTGGTTAATCAACTTGTCGAGAAACAGCTAAAATCCACTTTTATGCCACTTCTTGATTAACAGGAAAGGAATAAAACAAAATGTATTTACATTTTCATAAGATATACAAAATGGTACACAGCAGTGAATCATTTTACAGTAATACTCATTAAAGTAACCACTATTTGCAATGTCTGTTTTTGAGTTAAAACGGTATGAATGCTGAAGTTAGGGTGATAAAATGCAGTTCTAGCAACAGCTGGTGGACTTCATGGAGCATCATTTTTAGGGCAGAACTGCTTGCTTTTCCTGGCTTTGAATATAGTCTAGGCCAATGGTATTCAAACTTTTTGGATGGCATACCCCCCGAAGTAGGAGTATATTGCGATTACCCCAGAAATAACAAATGATTGTTGCTGGATTTCAAATAATATTAACTATCACTATCATCATCATCATCATCATCATCATCTCCCGCAGCTTACCCTGCTTGCTCAGGGTCCCTGCTCGCGCTAGGGCATGGAGGAATTGTAGCCAGGGATTTAAGGTCGCTTGCCCTTCCTGACACCATGGGAGAAACATGTTTCTTCTCGTGAGTGCATTTACGAGGTACAATATTATTAATGTAACAATTACTGTTGTTCTATGTACGGTGCTAATGATGAAAAATTGAAGTGAATGAGCAGATTTCAAGATAAAAAATGTAAAAAATAAAGCAGGACAAGTAAGAATTTTTACATGATGTTGTTTGAGTCATCATTCCATAGGCTGGTTTAATGGAGCTCCCCATGCCACCCTATCCTGTGCTAATCTTTTCATTTCTATATAACTATTTCATCCTACATCTGCTCCAATCTGCTTGTCATATTCATACCTTGGTTTACCTCTACCATTCTTACCACCTACACTTCCTTCAAAAACCAACTGAACAAGTCCTGGATGTCTTAAGATGTGTCCTATCATTCTATCTCTACTTCTCATACAGTTTAGCCACATCGATCTCCTCTCACCAGTTTGATTCAGTATCATTTCATTCGTGATTCAATCTATCCATCTCACCTTCAGCATTCTTCTGTAACACCACATTTCAAAAGCTTCCATCAATGCCACGCTCCAGATGAAAGTCTTCAGAAACATGTTTCTAATTCTTATATCAATGTTTGAAGTGAGGAGATTTCTATTCTTAATTTTATGCCCTCGTTACTTCTGCCATCGTTAGTTATTTTACTACCCAAGTAACAATATTCATCTACTTCCTTTAAAACTTCATTTCCTAATCTAATATTTCCTGCATCACATGCCTTCGTTCGACTGCACTCCATTACTTTTGTTTTGTACTTATTTATTTTCATCTTGCACTCCTAACCCAAGACTTTGTCCATACCATTCAGCAATTTCTCCAGGTCTTCTGCAATCTCAGATAAAATAACAATATCATTGGAAAATTTCAATGTTTTGATTTCTTCTCCTTGGATTGTGATTCCCTTACTAAATTCCTGTTTGATTTCCTTTACTGCCTGTTCTATGTAAACTCTGGAAAGGAGAGGGGTGGGGTGGGGAACTGCAGCCTTGCATCACTCCTTTCTGGATTGCTGCTTCTTTTTCAAAACCCTCGATTCTTATCACTGTAGACTGATTTTTATATAGATTGTAGATAATTCTTTGTTCTTGGTATCTGATCCTAATCACCTTCAGACTGTTCAACATATCGTCACAGAGTGCCCACTCCGAAGATTCAGTGGGACAATAAAGGATATCCACGAGGCCAGTGATGAAGCTGTGAGTTGGCTAACAAAACTGGACATTCAGCTTTAGCAGCAATGCAGATATTGATGAGCTCAAATGTATAAATATAGTTAATAACCAAATTGTAACAATGTATCCTCATGCCATACGAAATAAATAAATAAACCTTCAGACTCTCAAATAGCTCATTACAATTGGCATTATCGAATGCCTTTTCTAGATCTACGAACGCCATGTACGGAGGCTTGCCCTTCTTAATTCAATCCTCTAAGATCAGGCGTAAAGTCAGGATTTTTTTTTTTTGCTAGGGGCTTTACGTCGCACCGACACAGATAGGTCTTATGGCGACGATGGGATAGGAAAGGCCTAGGAGTTGGAAGGAAGCGGCCGTGGCCTTAATTAAGGTACAGCCCCAGCATTTGCCTGGTGTGAAAATGGGAAACCACAGAAAACCATCTTCAGGGCTGCCGATAGTGGGATTCGAACCTACTATCTCCCGGATGCAAACTCACAGCCGCGCGCCTCTACGCGCACGGCCAACTCGCAAAGTCAGGATTGCTTCACATGTTGCTACATTTCTTCTGAAGCCAAATTGATCTCCTCCTAACTCAGCTTCAACTTGACTTTCCATTCTTCTACATGTTAAAATTTTGCAGGCATGAGATGTTAAGCTAATGGTGTGGTAGTTTTCTCACTTGTCAGCACCATCTTTCTTGGGAATAGGTATAACAACATTCTGCCAAAAATCAGACAGCACTTCTCCTGTCTCATATATCTTACACACCAAATGGAATAACCTTGCCCAGCTGGTTTCTCCTAAGGCAGTCAGTAATTCAGAGGGAATGTCATCAATTCCAGATGCCTTGCTCCTATTTAGGTCTCTCACAGCTCTTAAACTCTAACCTCAAAATTGGGTCTCCCATTTCATCAGCATCAACAGACTCTTCTTGTTTACCTTGATACAACTGTTGGATATGTTCCTGCCATCTTTCTGCTTTGTCTTCTTTCACTAGAAGTGGCTTTCCATCTGAGCTCTTAATATTCATACACCCATATTTCCTTTCTCCAAAGGTTTCCTTGATTTTCTTATACGCAGCATCTACCTATCCTAAGACCCATACAACTTTCAACATCCTTGCACTTTTTTTTTCTTCTCGCAAGTTGCTTTACGTCGTACTGACACAGATAGGTCTTACGGCGACTATGGGACAGGAAACGGCTAGGAGTGGAAAGGAAGCGGCCATGGCCTTAATTAAGGTACAGCCCCAGCATTTGCCTGGTGTGAAAATGGGAAACCACAGAAAACCATCTTCATGGCTGCCGACAGTGGGGTTCGAACCTACTATCTCCTGAATACTGGATACTGGCCACACTTAAGCGACTGCAGTTATCAAGTTCGGTCCTTGCACTTCTACTTCGGCCATTCTTGCACTTTCTATCCACTTTATTCTTTAATCGTCTGTATTCTTTTCTGCCCTCTTCATTTCTTGCATTCTTGTATTTTTGCCGTTCATCAATCAGGTCTAGTATCTCCTGAGTTATCCACTGATTCTTAGTTGATCTTTCCTTCCTTTCTAACATTTCTTCAGCAGCTCTACTGATCTCATTTTTCATGACTGCCCATTCTTCCTCTATTGTGTTTCCTTCAGCTTTTTCATTTAGTCCTTGTACAACATGTTCCTTGAAACAGTCATTCACACTCCTTTCTTTCAACTTGTCTAGATCCCATCTCGTTGCAACCTTCCTTTCTTCAATTTCTTCAACTTCAGATGGCATTTCATGACCAACAAGTTGTGGTCAGAGTCCACGTCTGCTCTAGGGAAAGTTTTGCAAACCATCATCTGGTTTCTAAATCTCTGCCTAATCATAATGAATTCTATTTGATACCTTCCAGTGTCTCTAAGGTTTCATCCACATATACAGTCGTCGTTTATGGTGTTTGAACCAAGTATTCGCACGGACTAAATTATGATCAATGCAGAATTCAACCAGCCGACTTCCTCTTTCATTCCTTTGTCCCAATCCAAATTCTCCTACTGTATTGCCTTTTCTTTCTTGGCCTTTCTTGCATTCCAGTCTTTCATCACAATTAGATTCGCATCACCTTTTACATATTGTATTCAGTCTTCTATCTCTTCATACATTCTTTCTATTTCCTCATCATCCACTGAACTATTCAGCATATGTAACTAATGTAGATATCAAGCTCGAATATTATTATTATTATTATTATTATTATTATTATTATTATTATTTTATGATCGTGATTATTATTTCTTGTATGTATGGCTGTGAAGTGTTACATCATGAAAGTATTTGTATTATTATTATGATATGATCGCCTTATGTTGTTAGTATTTACGTAGCTGAATGATTGTATTGTGCGTGAGGTTATGTCATGTATATAAACATTTTTATCAATTCAGTTAATGTAAATACCTATAAATTAATGTTATCATTTGTTATTGCCTGTATATATAAATTGTAATCCATAATTGTGAAACATACTGTAACTTCCAGAATGGCATAAACACTGGACTGATTGAGAATATTCTGTACACTATTTCTTTGTATTGGACACTCTGGAATACTCAAGAAGGTAGTTTTTTTTGGTAATGTACTTTCTAGATATCTGGTCAGGCACATATATAAAAGGAGGCGAACTTGATGGCAACAAGTGAGTTGTGGAATGATTTACTGAAGTTGTGGTTTGGAAGAGAGTGTCTGACACGCCGAGTTAAGGCAGTCCCCGTGTTGAATTGATCAGTAGTTGTGTTTTCAACTGTATTTCAAAATGTAACCTCTGTGGTATTCGGTGTCAGTTGTCAACTGTTTAAAGATGGCGGCTTGAAGTGAAGTGTTTTATTGTGATTCTGTGTTTAAGGTTATGTGAGTGTATAATTTGTGTATATATGTGAATAAAATTAATTGTGCCAACTGACAGCATCTCGTATGTGTCTGTGTGAATACGTTAATATATATTATATTTCACCTTCCTGCCAGTTATTTACGAAAACTGCCACAGTCCTCAAGGACTTAGCTTTAAGCTTCATTTTCTCCAACTTAAATGACAGCCAGCAAGTAATGAAAAGTAGCACAGACATAACTACTGTTCATGGCCTGGAAAAACTATCTCAGGAATACAGTAAGTATTTTTGCTCTCTTGAAAAGTTTAATATTTGGACTGTGGCTGTACTTGTAAAAATAATGTCTCAATTGATTCTCGGAGATACCTTTCTTGGATTTTCTGCTGTTCCTTAACTACTGAAATCTCACCGTTTCTCATTAACATATTGAGCGAAGAAATCTACACTACTATTACACAGGCTAACAAAGAAATTTCTTTTGTCCGTTGCAAGACATTTTAAAACTATTTCTAAGTATTTTGGTATCTTCGATTCCAAATACGAAGTCAGTTTTTCTGTGCATGCAAACATGCTTTATTTTTTCAGACGGTATAATGTCTTCTTCAAGTCGGTATAAATGTAAAAATAACCCTGATGCATTCTGTTTTATATGTGGCCGTTACGTTCTTCAGTGTCAAAGGCGCAGTATTTCATAATTTGTCAGACGTGCTCCACATATTGTGTGTCATAACTGAGGAAATGCTTCGCGATTGGACAAAAGAAAAACTAAATGGCATGCCTTTCAGTGTTTCCATGGTTTGGCGTGAATCAAAGGACCACAGCGATGACTGCTATTTCTGCCTGATCAATACCAAGGCTATCGGCAAGAAAAAGCAGCATAGTATTACATATCCCAGTATTTCCTCAGCAATATGACCTGTCCCACACTCTCTTGCGCTCCCGGTTCCAGTTTTCAATGGTTTTAATTCAGTTGAGGATACAGAAAGTGAACAGAGTGATCAAGAGACTTTTCTTGAGAATGAGAAGATGGTTGCAGAATCAACCAGTCTGAATTAGATGACTTAATTCGAGATCTGGGTTTCTCCAAAGAAGCAACCAAGATATTAGCTTCCAAGCTGCAAGAAGAGAATTTACTTTACTGCTCGAATGAAATTTAGCACAAACATAACTACCATTCATAGAGTACATGACAGGAACTCCAAGACCAGGAAAAACTCTCTCAGGAGTACAGAAAGTACTTTTGCTTTCTTGAAAAGTTAAATATTTTGACTGTGGCTGTACTTGTAAAAATAATCTCATTTGGTTCTCGAAGATCTCTTTCTTTGATTTTCTGCTGTTCCTTGACTATTGACATCTTCCTGGTTCTCATAAATATTCTGAGCAAAGAAATCTACACTACTATCATAATTGTTTAGTGCAATGTTATTTCCTGTTGAGGTAAATTGTTTCCCTGTGTCTGTCAGGTTGAAATGGGAAGAAAAAATATATCTTTCCTGACTGTGAGTATGAAAAGGCATATAATAGTGTAAATTTGCAGGATTTTTTCTTTCCCCACATTCAACATCAGTGTCTAAAGGCAATGCCTTGTCAATGCAACCATTGTTTCCTGTCCTCAGCTCCTCATTTAATTTCATAATAGGAACAATAATGAAGACTCTGTGCCAAGTCTTGAAGGAATTTTTCCTCGGTCATCCTCGGCCTTTCTTCCCAATAAGAAAGGTATTATGTCGCAAGAAGTGGCCAGTGAATTCAGTTCTTCTTCTGTGTGTCATTAGCATCAGTTCTCTCTTTTCTTGGATTTCTTGCAGAATGCTTTTTTTTTGGCTCTCCTTTCAATCCATTTAATCTCAAACACTTCCAGTCTTTTCCAATCATGATCTCTGATTGTCCAAGATTCACAGCCATACAAAAGAAATCACAAATTTCTTCCTAATTCTAAAATCTAAATTTGCACTGATTAAAAGGTTTTTCTTATTACTAAATGCCTATCTGGCAAGCGCTATTCGCCTTTTTACTTCTTTGCTGCACCTGTCGTCATTGGTGATCAGGCTACTGGTGACATGTTCCACTATCTTGTCAGTAAGCTTGATGTTGGTGTGAATTCGTTCAGGATATTTACTCTCAACTAATACCTTGTCTTCTTAACATTAATGTTTAAGTGTGAATTTGACAATGCTGATTACAATACATTCAGCATCTTGGACAACTTAATCTCGGAGCCTGCTACAATTGCTATATCATTTGCAAATCAAATGCAGTGGATATGGTGTCCATTTACTTTTACTCCTTTGGTATTTGCCTTATACTTATTTATGGCTTCTTCAATGAGTACATTAAAAAGGTACGGTGAGAAAAAAAAAACCCTCATTAACTATGCAATTTTAAGTTAGAGACCAGTTTCCAATTTTTTGCACTGATGAACATAAAATACACTAAAGTCCATGCCCAATCTTGAGTTGGGCTGTGTAAAATGCTTATACTAATACATTCTATACTTGAGTATAAGTTACAGCACATTTCCTGCATTATAGGTTCATTGTACAACAGAACTCAGGTTTGGGCAACCAAGAATATGTTCACCAATCTTTTTCCTTTGATGCTGCTGGCTTTGTGCTGCCATCTGTCGACCAGTTAGAAAACTATTAGGAAGAAGAACGAACAAGATACCACATGGCAAGATGGTCTCATGTCATCTTGATAGAAGATGTTGCAACTGTTTTGCAGGTGTTCTACCGTTACTCACTTGCATTTATTTGTTTGTTTATGAAAATGCCATGTATATCACAATTTCTTTGAACTGAAAATGAAATTGAGAATGCCTTAGAATAAGCGATTGATAATTCCAAATACACTTACTACACAGACTTTTTCCTTATCAGAATTTCACATTTTTATCAAATAAACTTGGAAACTATGAACATTGCTTTTTATTTTGAATTCTTCCAACATCAAATGCAGGTTGTGATGGGGGGGGAGGGAAGTAGATACATAGTACTGTACATTAGGTTCTGAAGTTACAGGTTTATACAGAATATACAGAAGTGTTGATACAATTCATTCCTACCTTCTAAAATACCCTTGATCATCATTCCTTCAGAATAAGGCAACTTATTTTTTTAAATATGTTAACAAAATTAATGTACAAAATTATCTGAAATAGTTCTAACAACCTAAGTTTTGAAACTGAGGGGAGAAAAGGGGATTGTAACACAATTTGTTAAACATGCCATATTAACTCACCTAAAACAGAGCCTTCAATTCTCAGTTTTCAATTTTAAAAATACGGGAGCGTATAATACGAGGGGATACCCAAAAATAACCAGAATAACATTGCTGTGAGAGAAGCTTGTGTAGTACGCATTTCTGCCAGTTCAGTGCTGTCTTTGTTGTCGACCTGGATTGTTCCGTTCATCTGCATTGATTGTTTTCTGCTAGTGCTGTTTTGTTCTTGTTTAGTTTTTTATGATGGCAAGGTTATGTGAACAACGTGCAAACCTTTTATAGAAAATTTTTAAGATGATTGCACAACAGTGTTCGTCAAAAAAGTCCCGATTTGTGACAGACAGGAGACTGGTTCGTACACCACAACAATGCACCTGCAGACACAGTTTTTGGCTAAAAATGACATGGTTCCTCTGCTCCACGCCTGACCTGGCTCTGTGCGACTTTATCTTATTTCCACGCATGAAAAGGGGCATGAAAGGACACTGATTTCGCAACACTGAAGAGGTCAAGAAAAAAATTGAGGGAGAAGCTATCAGCCATTTCTAAAGCTGACTACAAAAGCTGTTTCGAACAGTGGAAGCACCGGTGGGACAAATGTATTAGTTGTAATGGAGAGTATTTTGAAGGGGATAAGGTTGTTTTGTAAAAAATTTGTCCGTACGAGTTGGTTGCGCAGTTAGGGGCATGCTGCTGTGAGCTTGTGTCAAGGCAGGAGATAGTGGGTTTGAATCCCACTATCGGCAGCCATGAAGATTGTTTTCTGTGGATTTCCATTTACACACCAGGCAAATGCTGGGCTGTACCTTAATTAAGCCCAGGGCCACTTCTTTCCCTAGCCCTTTCCTATCCCATCGTCACCATAAGATCTATCTGTGTCGGTGAGACGTAAAGCCACTAGAAAAAAAAGAAAGAAAATATATAGCTTTTTAAAAATAATTCTGTTTTTTTGGGTATACCCTCGTAGATGAAAAATTCACTGAATATAGGTTAGGTTGGCACGGTTTAAAAGCAGTAAAAGGAACATCTAGTATCTTTATATGTTTATTTATGCAAGAAGTTATATTAGCACATTTAAACAGTTTTGTATCAGCTGCACAGTGCTACATGCAGTTCAAGGCAGCGCAGCATTGCGTTGTCTGAAGTCTTCTGACAAGGCGGTGAAATACGATCACTTTGTCAGTATAGTCTGATGGAACCCTTTTCCACAACGATGGCCTTCTCTGCAAACTTAGCTCATTGTGGCACATAAAGCATTCTGAACAATCTCCGCTGCTGGGCTGAGTGGTTCAGACGGTTGAGGCCTACTGACCTCAATCTGGCAGGTTCGATCCTGGCTCAGTCCAGTGATATTTGAAGTTGCTCAGATACATCTGCCTTGTGTCGGTAGACTTACTGGCACGTAAAAGAACTCCTGCGGGACTAAATACACAGGTGGTGCAGAAGCATGGGTTTTACCATTAACTGAAATGCTATATTTGCTGCCTGGTCATTTGAAAGATATTTTTGCCAATGCCGTTCCTTTTTTTTTTTTCAATTACATTCTTTCTGAAAACAGTCTAATGTTAAGGGGATGTTATAGGAGAAGGGGTGTTATAGGCAAGTATATATGGTATTTCTTTATATTGCACACACACACCGATATTACTTTTCTTCAGTGATGATGTGTCCTACATCAGATCAGTTTTCACTCAGAGGGAAGTCCACTACTGTGATGAGTATCAGTATCACCATCTCCAGATTTGGTGTCAGAAACTTTGATGAGATCAGCAACCATGTTATTGCTAGATTCTTTATTCTCCTGAACGACAGAAGCTTCAATCACTCTGATCTGACCTGAATCACACACTGGGCTCTTTAGCCTGAAAGAGATAAGATTAGGATTAAAATATAAAATGTTGATACTTACACACATTTATTTTACTGTATTTCATTTGGTGCCATTACAAGGTCATTAACTTTAAATTTGGCGAAGTGAGAGCCTGAGGTGGCCAATCTTGACTACTATACAGAATAGTCTCCGTTTTCTCACTCGCATTTTGTTTACATTGTTAAGACAAGAGAGGTTGGCTCTACATTTGTTAACCTTTTTACTTATGCAAAGTTTGCCATCCCTCTTTTAGATCAGGAGAGAGCATTGACAGAGTCAAACCATTCCTGTCTTCATTTTCTTCAAAGGTGCTACCCAATATGAGCTTCATCCATGGTATACAATTTCTGATGAATCATGAAATATGGTACCGCAATGTGCTGAAGATACCTACAGAAATGCTAATACATCGGCAGTGAATGGCAGTTACGTGGCAAATTACTAGCATGAAGGTCACTCGAACCCTTTACCTTCAAACTGATTGCTTCCAACAACTGGTGATTACTAGTAACTATAGACTTGCAAGACAACCACTAGATATCCTAAAAACTGAATTTCGCCTGCAATCTACTGTAGCGTAGCACAGAAAACCTGAACAAGACACGACTGCTGCAGCAGTCCACTGGAGTGAAAAGGTTTAACATTTGGTCAAATAACATTGCATATTTTAGTCACATTCATTCATGCAAAGTTTCCCATCCTTCTCTTAAATGCAAGGCTTTAGACACAGAACTGGTGGGCTCAAATCCTTCCCATCTTCATATCCTGGATAAGTTTGACGTTCATGATATCTATCGGTTCCCTTATGAGTCTGTAGTCACTAGCAGAGTCACCAGATGTTGCAGGCAATCGGTTCAAAGGTAAGTGTTAAAGTGACTTTCATACTAGATACTTACCACATTTGGTGTTCACTGCCAACATACTGACACTTTGATAGGCTGCTTCAAAGTGTCCCAGTACTATACTCCATGATATATATATATTGTTACAAGTTGCTTTGCCGGCCCCATGGTGTACGGTAGCATGCCTGCCTCTTACCCGGAGGCCCCGGGTTCAATCCCCGGCCAGGTCAGGGATTTTTACTTGGACCTAGGGGCTGATTCGAGGTCCACTCAGCCTACATGATTAGAATTGAGGAGCTATCTGTAGCCCCGGTCTAGAAAGCCAAGAATAATGGCCGAGAGGATTCGTCGTGCTGACTACAAGACACCTCGTAATCTTCAGGCCTTCGGGCTGAGCAGCGGTTGCTTGGTAGGCCAAGGCCCTTCAAGGGCTGTAGTGCCATGGGGTTTGGTTTTGGTTTGGTACAAGTTGCTTTACGTCGCACTGGCAGAGATAGGTCTTATGGCGATGATGGGATGGGAAAGGGATAGGAGTGGGAAGAAAGCAACCATGGCAGTGATTGAAGTACAGTCCCAGTATTTGCCTGGTGTGAAAATGGGAAACCATGGAAAACTATCTTCAGGGCTGCTGACAGTGGGGTTCAAACCCACTATCTCCCGAATAATGGATACTGGCCACACTTAAGCAACTGCAGCTATCGAGCTCGGTACTCTATGATGTAGGAAAAGTTTTATACTGTGAAGGAAGCTCTTGCCATCATACTGGGTAGTGACTTTAAAGGAGGTGAAGATCCCATGGCTACATGAGGTTACCAATGAAGAGGTACTTGTGTGAAGTCTTAACCCTCACAAGACACAGGAAGGCAACCAATTTTTTCCGTATCTACTGAAATGAAAAGTACGGTCTGCTGCTACTGATCACAGAAGGCGGGATTAGAAGGGATGTGGACACAGAAGATTATCCTGAGTGTGGAACCTCCCACGAATGTTCGATATCCACAAAACAGCAACTCTGGTTAGCAAAACATAAAACAGGAATAATTATTCCATAATGGTTGCCAACCTAGTTGTGACAAGAAAGAAATCACAGCAAATCTGACAACTCCTGGTCAAATCAAGTCTATTTCTGACCCCAATGAAATTGTTATTATTTATTTATTCTCCAAGGAAGGTAGCCTTATTTTATCTAAAGTATGTTAGAGCTATAGTTTATAAGAATACAATATTAAATGTTATCAATATATTACCTAGTAAAACAAAATACTGCAAAGAATATTACAATAAGTTAAAAACATTATCTAGGAAACAGATAAAAGCTGAAGTGCAACACGTTTTCACAAATATATCACAAACCAGCAGGGAAAAGTTTATACTGCAGTAACTCAGGTATCCTAACAAATTGTTCCTTTTGATAGCATGTAGTGGACAATAGAAAATTAAATGAGCTAATGTTAGTTCTGATTGGCACTTACAAAGGTATCCCTCTAGTGATTGTATTTTAAACCATTGAAAATAACTTCTACATTTACCATGTCCGGTAATAAACTGTTCAAGTATAAAAGTGGGTTCAATGAATTTTGAAGTTAAATATTGATGAACAGTTGGTAAGAAGAACTCTCGCATGACATGTCCCTTCATGCTACTTGTCTATACTGAGTTCCAACTCTCTCCCATTTCTCTTCTAAATATCTTCTTCGCATGAGATACTGGACACATGGAAAAGCTGAAATCTGTATCCGATCAAGCTGAGGATCTTGCTAACATGTTCACCCTCCCATTTCCAACAGTTCCAGGTTGAACTTTTATCCAACTAAATCAGATATGCATGTTGCTGGATAAGATAAAATTCCTAATGCTTGAGGCCAACGGATGTAGAATATATTTCTCTCTTATGACGGTGATGGAAGACTGAGAATTGCTGGGTATTTAAGCACCATAATTATTTTGTAAGCACCACCTTACTGCCTGTTTTATAGCAAAGAGTTCTGCTTGAGAAATGGTGGTAGAAGGTGCTAACCTGTATCCCTTATTCAAAAATTACGCAACAAATGAGCATTCAACATAGACCGTTTTTAGGTCTGACGCAGTTATCAGAGACTTGTCAGTGTATATAAAGCAGTGATGTATATTGTTGCAGAGGTTCATCAGCAAGCGCTCATCATACAAGCCAGGATGGCTTGACACCAAAAAGTGTGACTTCTCTTCAACATCATAGTGAGGCGTAGCTGGATAACGGGAAATGATAATGATGAGTGAGGCATTTGAAGGGAACTGTTGTAACCTCTCTTTGAATTAGTTACTTTTGCTTTAAACATAGTTGTCAGATACAGTTGTTCAATTCCAGGGATTATCAGCACTGCAACAGTGGAGATGGTGCGACAGCCATGAATGATTCTCAGTACGAAGCCTCTTTGAATGTGGCATAGTTTCATTTGGGTCCACTCTTTGTGAAGGTTATCTTGAAAAGCTGTTGCACAGTATGTGATGATGGGTTTAACAGCACCCCGATATATTGTTTTCAATATGGATGAATTCATCAGGCCCCATGTAGGTTTGGTGGAATTAGATATGAAAGGTTTTTCATTTGCTTGCCAGCCACGTCCCTTACTCTATTCAATGTCCTAATTCCTCAAGACGTTGCCGACAACCACCACTACCAACTGAGGAGGAAAGTATCGCTCTAGAGTGTGATTTATTTCATGCAAATAAATATCACACGAGAACACGTTCACTTCCTTGTATAAATTACTTAATTGTCACTGTAAGTCACAACACACAATTATACACACTAACAAGTGACACTACACCACTTAATAGCGGAGTACCCTTATGTCGATTCTGACAAGTACAGGTATCAACAACACTGACTCGTGCACTATAACATACACTCTCTTGAGCTCACCGACTCCACCTTGGAGCCTAACAGTCATTTGCAGTCCATCACTTGCCTTCGAGTCCAAACTGACTCTGAGTCCAACACTGACTGACGGCTCGATATACATATTGTTCGATAAACCATCTAGAATTATCAATTTCTGGAAGGGTTCTTACAACACTCTCATGGAACACACTCGAAACATCGATCGACCAGCTAGTCAAATGGAGTACTCGAACTATCATTACCGGTACTGTTTACCAATACACATAGAAATCTGTCCAACATTCCTAATGTCTCTACATGTATCTAGATAATAAACCTTACAGTAAGTTTTCAGAACCCTTCATATATACCAAATTATATTAGAATAAATCTAATATACGAACATTATAGAGTTTTCTACTACTTTTGACTATATAGATTTTGAGGTTAAACTTATACACGATACGTATTTGAGGTCATACAAATTTATAATACATATTTACAGGGAACCATGTATTAACCATACTTCACATTTAATAAAAGGTAATTTAGCATTTAATAAAATATAATTAAAATATATTAAACATAATAACTGAAGGTTTTACACCAGTTACGATGTCGTACCTATGATAAATGTAAGGAGTTCTGTACCACTAATTGGATTTCTTTTGTTATAAGGAAAACCATTTTCCTTCAGGTTCCACTTAGTTATTGTATAACTGTGAGGTTCTTCAGTCCAATGTCCGCCTCTGTAGCATAACGGTTAGTGTTATTAGCTGCCATCCTCGGAGGACTGGGTTAGATTCCCGGTACTGCCAGAAATTTAAGAATGGCGGGAGTGCTGGTATGTGGTTGAAATGGTACATGCAGCTCACCTCCAATGAGGGTGTGCCCAAAAAGAGCTGCACCACCTCAGGATGAGGACACAAGTTTACTTTTTTTTTTCAGTCCAATGTTTAACTAATACTGCTACGACACTGCAACTGTACCTTGTATCTCCGAATGATACACAATCGGTAGTAGTGAGACAACACGGGGCCACCAAAAGCCAACACATTTGAAACAAATGGTACTTACAACATAAGTCCCAACATGGAAATGTGAATAACCAACGCACTGGGCCTGGAGGCTACTGTAGGTGGATCAACACCCCAAAGAAATATACTGACTTGAAAGAAGAAGACCAATTTCATTTAAACCATCTAGAATTATCAATTTCTGGAAGGGTTCTTACAACACTCTAATGGAACACACTGAAGGGAGTAATTATCACAATTAAAATCACAATGGATAATGTAAGACTCTGTAAATTAGTAATATCAATATTTTTGAATTGAAATCATTCTGCACATCATTTTAAGGAAAGTAATTAATAATAGGATTAACTGGAGTACCAGGGAAAATAATTTATAGTAAGTTGAGACTTGTTTCTCCATGACTTTTAGTACCCTTAATTACGGAGCAGTATTAAAATGTCACAAGCAAAATTAGTTGACATAAATAGAAAATACTCCCACAAGATAAAGGCACATTCAATAGACAATTCAATTAAAATCGTACTGTCCGGTTCAAGAAAACTTACATCAAAGTGCAATACGCAACATCACACAGAACCAACTTGATACAATCATCAGAATGCAACTGTTCCAAGTCAACAATGTCATGCCCCCTTTTGTTCACAACTGTCACCCACAGAAACAGATCACATTACACAACAAAAGAAAGATGGCTCCTAACACTTACTGGATAGCCATCATCAAAACAACTCTAACTTACTGAATTTTACCTGGAATTGGTTGAATTTACAACTTAATATATTGTTACAAGAAAAGTTCAGAAATAAAATATTACAATGTACTCAAGTACTTGGAACCCAGAGAATAATAACCATCCAATTCACACCAAATTAACGGCTACCGACTCAACTTGAACTTAAAAAAATATATCTTGATTAACAATAATATCCAAACACTTTCGCAATTTAAATCTGATCTCAATAATTCAGTCCGAACTAAGCATCCTTGGTATGTTGGAGATATCTCAGTAGTAAAAATGCCGTTGACTAAAGAATATGAGCAGTTACTTACAGTCTTCCAATGTATACAAAATATGATCAGGCAAACCATACCCAAACTAGAAATTGCCGCCGGTTGGCGACAACTTCAACCAGGATCAAATATCTCGATCATTTCTCCTCCCTTTCCTGTTTTAGTTGTGTTAAAACTTCTATCTGCAACCAGCCACAACAAGTCTTCTTCAACAGGTCAAGCCAATTAAACAACAGTTTGTCGCCCAGGATCGATACTACAGATGATGAACCTGTAGTGTATCGTATGGGCCCAGATGGCAGCACAGTGCAGCTCAGAAGGAACACACAGATTTTTTTTTTTTTTTTAGCGCCCAGCACCAGTAGTGCATACTACCAAGAGAAGAGCTGGTTAGCTCTTCTTATAAAATACATCCCTATGATACGTCGATACATGCAATTACATACCAGACTGCATCTTGATAACAATTTCAAGTTAGATATATCCAAAATACATAATAAACACATCATAATTTTGAGTAATGCATTTATAAACTACCTGTAAACAGTATTATACTTAAAAAAAAAAAAAACAACAACAAAAAAACAAAAAAAACAACCTTTCTGGTTGAAAACTGAGAGATGATTTCTATCCCAATTTTAATTGTTGTGATCCAATTTTAATTGTTGTGATCCCCTTTTTCATCTCCAGTAATTATAGTATGCCACTGTTCTACTTGCTGTACATAAACTGTATCTTCAAAAGGGAAACTAGGCACACATCTTCAACACCACAATAGTCAGATACTTACACATCCAAGGGATCTC
This sequence comes from Anabrus simplex, assembly GCF_040414725.1. Classification (NCBI taxonomy): domain Eukaryota; kingdom Metazoa; phylum Arthropoda; class Insecta; order Orthoptera; family Tettigoniidae; genus Anabrus; species Anabrus simplex. The sequence continues at coordinate 78,778,278 of NC_090278.1, read as the reverse complement.
CATCAACATCATTGCTTTGGACCCCAATTTCATCCTTGCCCTACAAGAAAGAAATATAAATGCTAACTTACATTTTATGATTTAAAAGGTTTTGAGTATAATATATCATAATTTAATTTATTCTGGAAAAACAATGGAAAAGTAGGGAGAAGAATAGGAAGAAAGGTAGAAGGAGAGTTGTAAGATCTATATCGGACCCAATTTTCAGCATAAGACAATGATCAAGGAATTGAGAATATGGAAAGGATCTAGTCATGACATTAATAGATCTAACAAAAGCATATGATAGTGTTCCCAGGGAGATGGTTTGGGAAACCACGGTCAAAAAAAGACTGGCCACACAAACGTAGAAATGATGCAGGCAATGTACAACTCAATCAGCGACTCCATTGGGAGAGGCGGAATGGTTTAGAAATGTAACTAGACTAAGACAAGGGAGTGTGATGTAACCTCTTTTGGTTCTAATGGTTATGGATGAAATGGTAAAGGAGACGAAGGAAGCATGTGGAAATAGGGAGATGAAGTTATGCCTATTTGCAGATGATTTTATGGTCTGGAAAATGAACAGCAAGTAAGTACAAGAACTTGATGCACTGATAGAAAGGATCTAGTTATGTCATTCATATATCTAACAAAGGCATATTCTAGTGTTCCCAGGGAGACAGTTTGGGAAACCATAGTAAAAAAAAAAGAATGGGTTCATAAACGTAGAAATGATGCAGGCAATGCACAACTCCATCAGCAGCATACAGACTCCAGACTCATACTATGAGAAACATGTAGAGCCTTCAGTTTTACAAGTAATATGTCAATGTCTATGCTGCCCAAAGCTTTACTGCAATCTAGTAGTGCCAGAATTGTGAAGTACAAAGGGCGTGAAAATATAGAGGAATGCAAGAAGAAGAAATCTAATCGGGGGCAAAATGATGGAAGAGGAATGGTGGAAGAAGAGAGGACGGTGGAGAAATGCCATAAATGCCCTGAACCAGTAGGAGCTGGATAAGGGGAAAGGAAGAGGATGACAAATTTTATACCTACCATTCATATTCACCTTTCTTCAATATTCTAAATTCGATCTTAGATTATTAAAATTGTATCCACATAAGGTTGCTAGATTTTTTTAATACAGCAATATAGGACATATCTCCCCTCCCCTCCCCCACAATAGCATATTGCTACCTATCGACCAAATCCTTGATTGTCACCTTAAAACAGGAAATTACAAACAGGCTAAGTGATGGTCCAAGTAGAGTCTTGAGCGACTCCCCTGTTCCCAAGGAAACAATTTCAGCATTACCTTTCACACATTGTTGACATCTGTGCTAATAGCCTTTAGTTTTACAAGTACGAAGGGCGTTCAGTATATAATACAACACATTTTATTTCTCGGCCAATTTTAGTTTAAAACAAATGTGATTTTGTCTGGAACATCTTTGAATATTCCTGCTTTGCCTCGTAGAGTTTCATTAATTTCTGATAAGTGGCAGCACTATAGCTAGCCTTCAAAATGGCAACTGTAATGGAGGTGCATATCAAACAGAGAGCATTTACTGAGTTTCTTTTGGCGGAAAACCAAAGGATCACAGATATTCATAGGCGCTTGCAGAATGTCTACAGAGACCTGGCAGTGGACAAAAGCACAGTGAGTCATTAAACGAGGCGTGTTTCATCACCATAAGAAGGTTGTGCAAACATGTCTGATCTCCCGCATGCTGGGTGGCCGCACACAGCTGTGATGCCTGTAAAGTTGGAATGTGGAGACACCCCTATTCGAGGTGTCTCAGTTACAGTTAAGATCACAGTTAAATACCTCGCTGCTGAACTTGAAGTCTCTGTTGGTGTGCTGACACATTTAACCACAAGTTGGAGTAATTCAAAGCTTTGTTCCCACTGGGTTCCTCGACACTTAACGGAAGTTACAAACCATCACTCTCATTTTTGTTCCGTAATGAAAACAGCGATCTCACGTAGTCTACAAAAGGAGTATATTTATTACCCCACCTATTCAATACAATTAGTACCATGCTATGTGGTTAAATAAACATAGAAAATCTAAATTTTATGGGGACATGTTTTGCCCTTCTTTAATTGGGCATCATCAGCCTTATTAATTTAATCTTAAAACAAACATTGTTTAGAGGACACTGACATTTATAATTTGTAAAAATTGAACTGTGATTTCTTATGGTATTAACACTAAGGAATAGTAGTTATAAAATATGATGTTGGGATATGACATATACAACACATGTTAAAATCATGGTAAACAAATTTAAAATCTTGTCCAGAAGAAATTTTGTCATATAATTCTAAAAACGGCACATGTCTGGTACTAAAGTGGAACCTCTTCATAAGAAAATTCAGCATATACTTGCTGGGGCAGTTGTCAACACAAGTTTGCAACAGACTACAATGGTTGAAACAATGAGGGTGAATTTTGTTTATTTTTTGTGTTCTGGCGCTAAAAAATATTGGCCAAGAGAAAAGGCGAATGTTATAAAATTATCTTCATTAAGTTGATTGATCCAAAAATTTATCGTGATATAACCAATGCAAAAAGATGTTGATGTGCTGGTTGAAGCTGCTTTTGAGATGAGTATATCCGAGTATTCGACAGGTAATGTTTGATTATAACGTGAAAATGTAGTCCTTCTAGAAGATGTGGAACACCAAGGAAAAGAATGTGGTTATACTGCAAAGGAACAAAAAGACGAGTTTGACGTGTGTGTTAAAATCGTATGTTACTGTCCAAGAATGATGTATTATGTAAAGCGGGTACGAACTCATTTGCCGTAATTATGTCTACCTTACTGTTTTAGCAGCGCTGGTCTGTCTGGAGTTCCTACTTCTTGTGTTGTAACGATGTGATAGAGGAGGAGGGGAATGCTGAGGGCGAGCGGAGGAAGGCAGAGCATTACATGTCAATGTTAATGTGGGAGGGCGATAATTTGGAGGGGCAAGTGCAGGCGTAGTATTCGGTGAGATAAGGGGAGTTTTTGATTCACAGGATTTAAATATACATGGGACTGTTCTGATTTGGATTGACTGTTTTTAATAGCTTAGGCATTAACGTATATAAAGGACTCTTGACTTCCGTATCTTCGTTAAGGTTTCGATCTTTATTAAACGTATTGTCCAGAAAAATATATATATTCCCTAATTCATTTAGAAGTTTACCTTTGTTTGTATTCCTGATTATTGTGAGATCCTTTTCTATTGAAGTAAAACGGTGACCAGTTTCCGTCATGTGCGTGCTCATAGCCGAATATTTATTTGCTTTTCCGCATTGAAGTGTTTCATGTATCTTATAAAGAAGCTTCGTCCAGTCTGTCCAACAGATGAAATTCCACACTGGGAACATGTTAACTTGTAGACCCCTGAGCCTGAATATTTATTGTTATTATTATTAATTTTATTATAACAGAAAAATGTATTTTGTGTTTTGTTGGTTGTTATAAAGGCTATGTTGATATTATATTTGTTGTAAGTGTTAGCAATTTGGTGGACAACTGGGTTACTATTTGAGAAAGTGGCATACACAGTTCTTTTAGGTTTGTCTGGTATCAGGTTTGTGGATAACTTGTTTTTAATCTTATGAAGTATGCGGTTTACCATTTTGATCTGATAAGTATTAATTTGAGCAAGATTCCTTGTGTAATTTAATTCTGTTTTTTAAGCCTGTAGGGGATAATGGCATTCTTAAAGCTCTATATATCAAAGTATAAAAAGATGCCTGTTTCTGAGAACCGGGGTGTAGTGAGGAATTATTTATGGTTACAGATGAATGTGTAGGCTTTCTATGAATCTGAAACTCAAAGGTGTTATTAGTTCGCGTGACCTTTATGTCTAGGAAGTTTAAGGAGCCTTTGTCTTCATCTTCCTTAGTGAAATTTATGTTAGGGTTGATATTATTTAAGATTTCTATGACTTCGCTGCTATTGGTGACATTCTCATCAATTATTACAAACGTATCATCCACGTACCTCAACCATAAACAAATCCCTTTAATATTAGTTCTCATTTTTGTGCATTCAATCGTGTCCATGTAAATATCTGCTAGGATGCCTTGAAATTGGGTCACCCATCGCTAGGCCGTTCTGTTTATTAATTTTCTTATTATAAGTGAAATCGTTGTTGTCTAAAACAAAATTTAATAGTGTTATGAATTCGTTGGTCTCCATTTTACTGAGGCCACAATGTTTACAGATGTTATTATAGATGATGTTGACAGTGTCTCTGGTCGGGATGTTTGAGTACATGTTAATCACGTCAAAGGAGCATACTGTATGATAAGGTTGAATACCAACATCCCTGTAGCAAGAGCCCTTCCTAAAATACATAAGAATGACATCCCAATACGTCCCATCATCAACTGCCGAAACAGTCCAACCTACAAAGCTTCTAAGCATATTCATGGCTTCCTTAAGAAACTTTACACATTTAATAACAAGCAACCTTTAAAGAATTCCATTGATTTTTGTGAGATCTTAAATAAGTTCAACCAACAACTCGATACTGCTCAATGCCAATCATGTTACACCTCACTCACCTTACAACACATCTACTCTGGTTGCTTGCTTAAGTTGTAATGCAAGTTCTGTGTACAAATGCTATAAAATACAAACACCCTCAAAAGACTGAGATATCTATCATTCCAGCTATGACAGCAATAGCATAAAACACTTGAGTTATTGATCATCATCTTTGATGAGCTGTTCTGGTTCTGCCCACAATGAAGTTGGACTCAATTCGATTTGTGTACTGTTGGTAACAGTTTAGAGAGCATATTCACTATTACAGGTCCCAAACATACATTTCCTTTGGTATGGTCCATATTTTTCATTGCCCCTGCATTGTACCACAGATTTCTTTAAGAGTTAAAAAATATAACAAACCTCTGCATTTAAAACATTGAGGTCTTGTTCACTTTCATGCATTTTAATCTTCTGGACTGGTCATTTTTCACTAATTTTTAATTTTAAAATGAAATACTAGTTTTGAACGTAAGTATTTTTTATATCACTGAATTTAATTTCATACTATATATCTGTCAAAACTGTAATTCAACTGAGGGATCCTTTACCATTAAAATAGTGGATTGAAATTAGTAGGTCCTTCATTTTACTAAAACGTTCAACGTATAACCTCAACTAATAAAATATCGCTGATGAGTTTATTTGCGTTTTTAGGCCGCTCAGAATTGTTTGAACAAGAGATAAATCTGCATAATAATTGATATATAAATATTACGAGTGATTTGTTACGTCTGTTCAGTTGGCGCAAATCACTGTTGTTCAGTGTATGTTCGTTCTTGGCTGCCATTACATGGTAAGAGGAGTTGAGACGGCACAGCTCTCACATGATTTGAAAGGAAGAATATGGTGTGTACAGCTGTAGTTTGCTACCATCTATATTTTTTTCGAGAACTATGTGAAGCAAATCTTATACTGCAGTGCCGATCAATGCACGTACTACATTTGTTTTGTAATAACAATGATGAAAACACATTACGTAGGCCATGCAAGCTTCATTCTCTGCAATAAATGACACAGCCATATGGCCTTAACTTCAATGTGTTAACCAGCAAGTTGTACTGAGACTTGTGTTGCAGTTTCGAATTACTCCTTTAACAGGATAAAACTGCTATTATCTCGCATATCATTTCACCAGGAAGAAAAACATATTTTACAGGAAATGAAATTCTAAATACTGTATTTGCGGTACAGGTTAGTCATTAGTTTGATCATTATCAAATAAAACATGCATCAAAACACAGAAAATATTTTTTGCTAAAAAATTGTAGTTGGGAAGAAATGCATATCACTTTGTTATAAATAACACATTTCTTACTAAACATGCAAAATCTATTTTTAATGGGACTGACAGTTCAGGCACTATATTCCTTCTTGAGTGTCCAAGGTGCATATTATTTCCAATTTGTTCTACATCTCTTAAACAATCTCCTTTCCAAATAAGGCTTGGATAATTATATACAGCGTATAATTATCTGCAAGCTTGTGATGGTGTTACTAAAATCTGTTGAGTGCATCTCAAGATGACCTGTATACACAAACTTTTTCTCCATATAAGTATTAAAAAAATACTGCAAATAAATTTAGAACTTACCAATACTTTATCCCTTTCACTATTGAAAATTGACGTTTCAGCCACTTCATGACATAGTCCATTCTTGGAATCTTTTGTCTCCTGGAAAATTTCAGAGTTCAACTGATATTTCTTATGTATGTTTTGGAGATGTACCCTGAGAGCAGAAGAGTTAAAAAAGTGTCTTCTGCATAATGGACATGCAAACGACTTTCCATGTAAGTGGATAAGCATGTGAGATCTCAGACTAGAAGTGAGTGCAAATTTCTTATGACAAACAACACATGATTGACCAGTGGCATTCAGGTAATGACGTGAAATATGTTTTTCCAAATGTTTTAGTAAATTAAACGATTTATGACACAATGAGCAGGCATAAAGAGGAACTTGGGAATGGGAGCTGATATGTCTGTCTACTAGAGAACTAGATACGAATGCCATTTTACAAATTGGACATGAGTACATCTTGTGGCCTACATGTTTTGACATGTGGTATATCAGGTCATATTTTCGAGCAAATCCCCGCTTGCAGTGATCACAGGTAAAGCATTTCTCTTTTGTATGTGTTAACATATGATCTTTTAAGCGTGAAGGCCACTGAAATGTTTTAGCACACACTGCACAGGAATATTCAAACTTCGGATGTGGACTCTTATGTACATCTTTGAGAAGTTTAGGCTCTACAGACGAATGTTGGTGCGTACGGTCATTAAGGGTGGGCCTTCTTGAGAAATTCTCATTGGAAGAAATCTTGCTCGATTTCATTTTGGAAGAGTGTTTGGAATTATGTTCCAATAGTTTTGATAAGTCAGAGAAAGACACCCGGCACTTTAGACACTGGTAGACATTATTCAAGCAATGAACTGTTGCTTGATGGTGTTGTAGCTCCAACTTAGAGGTAAATGGTTCACTGCACAGGAAACAGAAATGATCATTTTTCTTGATGGTAATTTCTTTTTTCTGATTCATCAAAAATAATGTTTCCTTATGTTTATCAGATACATCTACATGCTTCAATGTGGTAATATGTTTATCTTTCGGTTTACTAGACTCTCGAGTGTATTCTAAACTGGCGCTGTAAGTATGTTTACTATGACTAAACATATGTTTCTTCTGATCAGCCGAACGTGCAAATTGACGATAACAGAACTTGCACGAAAATGGCTTTTTGTCCGAGTGAACAACAAGATGCTCGGCAAGTTTAGATGGATACCGAAAGACCTTCTCACATTTGGGACATGGAATACTCTTAATCTGCTTATGACCCATTTTCACGTGCCTTTTGAAATCTGATTGCCTTTGAAACTGTGCATCACACTGTACACAGTAATATATCGGACCTATTCTGGCACAAGATGTTACAGAAACGTTAGCTGCAGGAACTATTTCTTCACTACGAGTCTCGTGAATTGATAAGGGAAGTGCGCTTGCCCTGCAAAAAAGAAGAAATTAGCAGAATTAAATTGATATGATAATTGGGGACCAAAAACACAAGAAATCCTGCAATGATGATGATATTGTTTTTCAAAGAGGCCTATCACCTAGGTCATCGGCGTGACATTGTGTTAGGTAATAACGGAGTTTGATATAAAATTTAACATCGCTAGGCTAGTAGTAAGAAAGTACTGCTGAATATAGCCCATTCTGTGTTAAGAAAACAGTATTTCTCTTATAGACCTAGAAGGAGTGAACACACCCCTACTTAGACACTTGTAATTCCTTGTGATTTGCACTTTACATTTTATTATGAAGGAAAGAAAATGGATGGGGCCTGTGAATAACTATAGAAGCTTTTCCATTTCTATATCATAAATATATTCACAGGGAGGAAGCACAATGGCGGGAACATCCATCTCTTTGTTGCCTTCTTTCATTTTCCTTCAAAGTTGCTCTGGTACATGCAAATGAGTAATCCGTTACGCTATGAATCGCCGGCAGCTTATCACTGTTGTAGAGAAGTCATCTACTTATTTATGTGTGTATTCTAATATTCTTGTACTGTACAGCAGTTGTTACTTTAGATTTTAATGCTGTGGTGTGCAGCGATACATCACGGCATGACATGTACTGGTACAGAAATTTGCTATGATTTTTATGTGTGCTTGGTTTTAAGGTTTAGCTTTTGTTTCTTAAGTGCATTTTATTTTTGCCACATTCTTACCACTTTTCACAAGGGCATTTAATTGTTACTATTCTTTTTGTGGGTGTTGCCTGGGGAAACTTATTAAATATAATTAACTGCATCCCACGGCCTGAGCCTAAAAAAAAATTTCCTGTTGCCTATTTTCTCCCAGATTGCTTTGAACTTCAATATTGAAGTTTTGTATGTGCAGTAGCTTACTTATATTGCTTTGAAAATGTAAATAAGCCCCTCCTCCCTCCCTTTCAACCACTGCACCATAGATTCTTTTATTTTGAACTTAGGTACTGTGTTTTACCAATATATAAGCCACAGCTTCCCCGTGATGCTGCTGAGCAGAGCCGTTTGATATGGCAACGCTGTTATCATAAGAGCAATATTGTTTTCTTAACATGGAATGACGTAGACAAGAGGGATATCTAAAATCAAAATACCTGGAAGATTTTTGTCAGAAGATAGAAATATGGACAAGGAAACTGAAGCACGAGCAGGACAAGAATATGGATTTTACCAAGAAAAGTTAATGACAGAGTGAGAAGGAAGGAAGTATATTTGAAATACAAAGCCATATTCTTCAAACAATATTATGCAAAAATCCTGTCATATGCTACAGGAACAAGAACAATTATGAAACGGCAGGAGAATAAGATCAAACTGCATGAGTGAAGCTTCTGGGAAGCATGGTGGGTAAAACCAGGAGAGAGAGAGTTTGGAATGAAAAATTCAGAAATTTGATGTGTACGTATGTATGTTTAGTCCTCAGCCCGAAGGCTGGTCGGATCCTCAATAGCTCTGGCATCAGATGTCATAGATGGCCTAGGCATCACTGAAGAGGCGTACTAGGCAAACAAGGTAGTTTCCTGTAGCTTTCCTCACCGAGCCAGAAGTTGCTATTACATATCAGTCTGCCAAGCCCACTGAAATGCATGCACCAACTGATCCTACGAGCAATATTTTCACACCATCCAGAGCAGGGACTGGCTGCAGAAGGAATGGCATTACTAGCATCACTCATACCTCAGTCACTTTCATTTTGTCGAAGCCAGGAATAAAGCTGAGACAGATCAATGAAAGTAACAAAATTGCTCTAGCCCATACCAGAAGACAAAGTGCACTGTAAACACTAGGTCCTGCCAGAAAAGGCACAGAAATTTGATACAAGTACAAAAATTGAAAATAACACAGATATAACCAAACTACATGTGATGAGGATGCAAGGAAAGTGACTGACTACAATAATCTCCAATGAGAAGACAGAAGGAAAGAGACCTAGGGGCAGGACCAGAAAGCGATGCAAAACTTGGTTGTAGACAGTACTGCACAGCATCGCAGGGATGCAGACAGATTCTTCAGAGAAGATTGGTGGAGAGACGATTAGAAATGGGGAGACCTGATACATCACATCACCCAGGTGTAACTTAGAAACGGGATGTGAAAAAGAAATAGATTTCCCTATTTTCCTTCCAACAGCAAGCAGATAGCTCACTGGAGCACTTTCTGCCATATGAGAATAGCTGTGAATAGCAAGCATATCCCAGGACAGGAATACCTTATGTCTTTTGTCCATTAGCAGCTCTGTGAATATCTGTCAAGATGTCCTTCAGTGTGTGTTGATGCAGATGGGCAGTAGAAATGAGCTTGATGGCGGCTGAGGAGGAATGGATACAGAAAAATGTATTTAAGGACAACAGTGTATGAACATTTGGAAATTATCCTTATTTTTTGTGTCCCATGTCAACTCTTGTTTCCTTTTCTGTTGCTGAATTGTCACTGAGATTGTCAGGAATGAATACAATTTAAAATCAAATTAATTTCCGTTGAGTTCTTAAAAACAACTAAGCTTGCAGAAGTGATAAAAACATGCAAGAGTACTAAACACAAATAAAAGTATTTATATAAACTCTTAAACTTACTCTTCAGATGGGCTCATTAATTTTTCATCCTTAATGAGGGTCTCTTCCTTCGTGTCCTATAAATAAAGATTTAAAGTATGCTGAGATTACACATGGTATATTAGGGCTATATATAACAAAACTAGATTTGTATATCATATTACAACTAAAAATTCATACTGGGATGACTTATAAATAAGAAAGCAATAGTCTGATATTCATAAGAAAGAATATTGCAGAAACCACTGAGCTGCATTCCCAAAATGAATTAGATTATTTTAGAGTTATTGCTCCGGTGTGCTGCTTCTCAACAGGAATACATCCGAATCAGCATACTGTTTGTAGTAAGGATGTAAAGGAGAGGGCATACTGTATAAGTCTCTGATAAGACCCCAACTAGAGCACGGTTCCAGTGTATGGGATCCTCACCACGATTACTTGATTAGAGAATTGGAAAAAGTCCAAAGAGAAGCAGGTTGATTTGTTCTGGGTGATTCTGACAAAAGAGTAGCATTACAAAAATATTGCAAAGTTTGGGCTGGGAAGACCTGGGAGAAAGGAGATGAGCTGCTCGACATAATACTGGACATAATAAATTTTCCACCTAACTCATTCCTTGTTGCCAGCATTTCACCCCAGTGTGCTAAGCTTGGCTCATCAGTTGGTCAATAGCACAACCACCAAAATGCATGGCTAGTGCACAGCGTGGAGGTCGCTTTGTAGGCTACTTGGAGGCACCGGCAGTGCCAATGCACTACAAGAGACTTTGCCTCATTATAAAAAATTGATGCCTGCCTAGCAATCAGATGATATAGGTAGGTTCCCTATGGGAATCTACATCTATATCATAAGTGGTACTGGTATGTTCTGAGTTGTCAGTGGAGAGATGGCGTGGAATGACATTAGTACACTAATAACTTTGTGTGGTGTTTCTAAAAGTAGGAAAGATCATAATATGAAGATAAAGTTGGAATTCAAGAGGACAAATTGGTGCAAATATTTGTTTATAAGAACAGGAGTTAGGGATTGGAATAATTTACCAAAGGAGATGTTCAATAAATTCTGTAATTCTCTGGAATTATTTACATCAGTCTGTTTTCAGACCAACTTTGCTTTACGGGAGTGAAAGCTGGGTGGAATCAGGATATCTTATTGATAAGTTAGAAGTAAAAGACATGAGAGTAGCAAGAATGATTACTGGTACAAACAGGTGGGAGCAATGACAGGAGGGTACTCAGAATGAGGAGATAAAGGCTAATTTAGGAATGAACTCAATGGATGAAGATGTACGCATAAACCGGCTTCCGTAGTGGGGTCATGTGAGGTGAATGGAGGAGGATAGATTACTTAGGTGAATGATGGACTCTGTTAAGGAGAGTAAGAGAAGTAGAGGGAGACCAAGATGATGATGGTTAGACTCAGTTTCTAACGATTTGAAGATAAGAGGTATAGAACTAAATGAGGCCACAGCACTAGTTGCAAATAGAGGATTGTGGTGACATTTAATAAATTCACAGAGGCTTGCAGACTCAACATTGAAAGGTATAACGATCTATAATTATAATGTATGTATGTATGTAATTATTTAAGAAGATACTAGGTAAACAACAGGTCGGGTATCTGCCACCTGGGCGACTGCCCTAATTGCAAATCAGTGGTGAGTGATGATGATGTTTTAACCCATTCAAACCAGAAAACTCCTATTAATTTTTTACATTACCTTAGTGTATTGATTATAAATAAAAATAAAACGTATTTACATAGCTTTCTTGCATGGTAACTAGTAAGTGTGAATCAGATCTTAAGAATGAATCAGAGTGTGGTATTCTTTGAAGCAGCTCTCCACATGAGTGGATCATCCCATTTTCCAACAGACAGTAGACTTCTGCTACAATTTTATTGCGATTTCATACTTTACAAGTCCTGGGAGGCTGATGTTTCTTCACTGTTGATGGAAAAGAATTTCGAAAATGTCAGTCATGCTTTTACTGATACAGAAACATCACCTGTAACTTTCCAGCCAATTAGAAATATTATTCTCACTAACAATGATGTTTGTTTATGAACTGACAGATGTTGGTATTTTTTAATTATTTACATAACATTCCTTCAATTGTCAAGGATGTGTTCAACGCCACCTAGAAACAAGGCCTTAACAATGAGCATTACATGAATCTTGATGTTGTCTTGTTTGTATGCAACAGCTGATTCCTTCCACTTCCTTATCCGATTTCATTCTTCATCATTCATTTCATCTTCATTAGGTCATCAACTGAGGTTAGCATCGGGAATGGTATCTGGCCGTTAAAACATTTAACATAAATTCACCTCACCATGTCCCCAACCCCATATCACGAAATGGGACTGAGGAATAGACACAATGGTGGTTTCTGGCAATTCACATACTCGCAAGTGCCCAGCAGACATTTAAATTTTTGTAATGAATAATCAAGAAAATACAAGATTCTGATCATGTAAAGTTTTTACTTTGCACATGCTCTCTCCTATGCTATTGTCACCTCTCATAAGCATATTTCCTGGCAGAATTACAATATTAACCCCTCAATGCGGTGGATTTAAATGCCTGGTCATCTTTATGAAGCGGGAGGAGTTCTGAGAGCGGTTTTTAAGCATTCTCAGATCAGTGCGAGGCTTCATTCAAAGCAACACAACTTTGGCACTGCTTTACAGATTTCAATAAAACTTTCACATGCATGTTTAGAAAAGTCCATTCTTTTGGAAAATATGATTCTATCCTACCTTAATAATTGAGTTTAATATGGAACATCTTGAAGCATCCCTCAACATACAGACCCGCTTCGCAGTATGGACACTGAAACACTGCCTATTTCCGAATATTCTGTTTGTAGCACACACTATCATCGGATAAATTTTGAAAAGGTTGAAGGGTCCCTGATATGTTTCAAGTGCCTTATTGTTGTTGAAATGCATAAAATTATTCACTGATTCAGATACATTCATTGAAATAACTGACCAAAAAATTGGCATAGACAGAATAGAGCTTTTAGGGAAATAACTTCATAGCACAGGATTTTGTATTATAACCATTAGCATATAAAGAGCAATCACAACATATATATCTCGTCCTTCGTGATTGGTTTCCTATCCCGCATTCTGGAACAAAGTGGTAATGAGCCCCTACATCAGATTCTTTACTCAGCATTAAATTTGTTTCATGAATTATTAGTTTCACTAACTCATCCATAAAAAAATCCTCACACCATCACATTCTCCAACTGCTTCATTCTGAGGTATTGGATTCCCTATAAATTGTGTTTTTGACCCACATAATTAGATATGTTGTCCCACTGAAATATATTAGCCGTGGCATGTAGATTGCCATTCTGCATCCGATCAATCATATCTGATTCCGAACCGAGGACTTCACGTACAGCAATGTCAACCACATCACTCAAATCACTATCTGAATCTAACAAACTTTCATCAGAACCACTCAAGTGTTCTAAAACATCTTCTATTTCTAAGCTTGATAACACGCACTTGTTTATCTTGTTTGTCTCCACTCAAGGCCGACGGAGACTTTAATTACTCCCTCATCCCCCAGTCAAGTAAAATTCTCACACTTGCTAGACAAGGCCAATTATGTGAAATGTACATTAGGTTGTGGAGTCTTTGCCGCCCTGATACTTGCCCAAGTGCTAGTCCCTCCACTTTTCCGGTAATGGCTAAATTTGCCAACAAAATGAACCGTAGGATGGATTTAATTCATTGCCATGTAGTCTAAAAAGTTTGAAAGAAAGATGAGGAATGTCAGCTGCTGATGGAAGGTTAAATCTACTACTATTCTGTTAGAGAGAGAATATGAGTATTTAATGTTGCAACCCATCTGACTATGGTGATGTCAAGAGAGGAAAGGCAAGGAAATGGCACCGTGAAAATTGGAAGTCAGAGTCTGGAAATTGTGGACAGTTTTAAATACCTAGGAACTGAATTAATGCAAAATGCTAGGGTGGATATGGAGGTTAGCAGGAGGGTACAGCAGAGTAAGGCATTCCAACAAAGTGTAAGAAAACTTGCGTGGAGCAAAGAAGTACCAAGGAAAAGTAAAGAGATAATATACAAAATGTACTATGTACCCATACTGACTAATGCAGCTGAGACTTTGACTTTGACTAGCAGGTAAGAGATTAGAATTCAGCCAGTGAGATGAAATTCCTAAGAAGTATGATTGGAAAGACAGAGCGAGAAATGAAGATGTTAGGAAAGAAGTTGGGATAGGAAAGCTAAATGAGAGAGTTGAAAAGAGAAAAGTAAAGTAGTTTGGACATGTAAAGAGGATGGAGGAGAATATAATTCCAAGACAGATCCTGGAGACAAAGTACGAGGGCAAGAGGGCAAGAGGAAGACTGAGAACAAGGTGGATTGAATCAGTGAAGAGCGGCATAAGACGGAATTTAGACTGCGACCAGATTGTGGAAGAGGAATGGTGGAAGGAAAGAGGAAGGTGGAGAAGTGCCATAAATACCCTGACCCGGCACAAGCTGGATAAGGGAAAATGATGATACCCATCTGAATAGACATGCTACATACAAAATAGATCATGGGAAACACAGAGGAACATAATATACCTACCAGCATAATGTATCAAACTATGTTTTAGATAAAATATTAAAAATATCCTCCATTAAAATTGATATAAGCCTCAACCTGCCGTCGCATTGAATCCCAAGTGCACTGGTGGCAGGTTGAGGCATGTATCAACGCTAATGGAGGGCACTTTGTATAGTTCATCTAAGAAATAGTTTGATGTGTTATGCTAGCATATTGTGCTCCTGTCTGTTTCTAATGATTTATGTATAATGTAGAGTTTTAGAATCCATGTCATGTAATGATTTTCTTCTTCTACGTGTGAGGAATATGCCTTAAAAGTTTGGCACTACCTCATTGTTACACCCTGTATTATTTACCTAAAAATGTGTCACTTTATAAGCCTTATTTGGTACCCATTATGACCCTCAGGGCTGGAATCTTCAACTCACTGCAGTGGGGAGAACAACTGGCTACAAGCAACAGAAATGAAGCTCATCAAAGTCTAAAATTTTTCAGTCGTAAAATTACCAGCATTTCAACTCAGTGTAGCAGTGGCCTCATCAGTTGGATGCTACATCTTTCCAAGACACCATTGAGACACCACTGCAAGCTCCTATGTTGGACAATACAGTGATGGTGCACAAGGGGAAGCATGTGCCTCCAATTATATAAATGCCTGCCTTTGGCCTATATATATATATATATATATATATATATATATATATATATATATATAAAAAAAGGTTCCTAAAAGGAAACCATAATTTACTTTCATAGACTGCATAATGTTAAAAACATTTATGCTCATCAAAGTATTTAGGCTTTTCAAATCATGAAATTACCAGCATTTTGCCCCAATGTAACAGTGGGCTCATCAGTTGGAATGCTACATCTTTCCAAGAGCAGAAATGAAGTTCCTTAGGCAGAGTATACAGTAGAACAGAAGGGAAAAAATCATCAATAAATTAGTCTACCTCCAACTAGGGTTATAATAGAATGTGTTTCATATTCTAGAAGAATCATGACTGAAATGGTTTGACCAAATTATGAGAACGCAATCAATAAGAACGCCCATAGCATACTTCGAAAGGTTACAAAAAAGAAAAAAAAGATCTGATGCAGACCTAGAGATTTATGACTGGAGCAGATAGAAAAAGACCTTTTTTTTTGCTACTTGCTTTACGTTGCACCGACACAGATAGGTCGTATGGCGACGATGGGACGGGAAAGGCCTAGGAATGGGAAGGAAGCGGCCGTGGCCTTAATTAAGGTACAGCCCCAGCATTTGCCTGGTGTGAGAATGGGAAACCACAGAAAACCATCTTCAGGGCTGCCGACAGTGGGATTCAAACCCACTATCTCCCGGATACGAGCTCACAGCTGCGCGCTCCTAACCGCACGGAGAAAAAGACCTGCTGAGGAGGAATTCAAAATGGGAGATCCTTGAAGAGAAGTTTATAAAGGAGATTTGTTCATTTCCACAACTGACCTGCTGGAATGGAGAATCTACAAATCAATAGGTACATGGCATCTACTGGAGCCTTCATTTAACAGAACCTTAAAAATCCAATACGTTAACATTTTAGAGAAATTTTTGATATTACTAAGGGAAGCATTTTCTGAACCACAGATTTACAAAAGTGCTTCACCTTGATACACACATTAGCACAAAATAGTAGAGCATATTCCTGTGACACTCACCTCTTCTACACCATGTTCCAATGACGGAGTGTCACTGATAAAAGGTGAAGTCTCTTCTGTCTTGCAAACAGTTTCATTCAGTGGAAGCAGAAATTCATGAGGTTCCTAGAACAGAATAAATAGAGATTACTGACATCTGGACAATATTATATGAGGGCAAACTGAAAAGTAACACACAACATTTATTTTACAAAAAACTTTTCGGCTTTGGACATCCAAAGCTGAGTTTGAATCTCATGTGAGTAGGTGTGGGATTAAAGGAGAAATTCATCTGCTGTAAGCTTGCATGCTTATACTGTACGAGTTCTGGTGTTGGCCAACATAGGATCTATGCGGGATATTCTTGTTGTCAGGCATGGCTTGCCGTATGAGTGCTAAGGGTTAATAAGAAGCACGTTGTTGTATGCCGCAGTTCGTAATCAGAATTCATCCATTCTGACGCCATCATCCCATTTCTTTGGTAAAAATCTATCGATATATTCACTTTTTTAGCCTGCAGTTCTTGATGTAAAGCTTAGTTTTGTGCCGTAGAAGGCAATTTTATTTTTAATCCCAGTTCTTCTATATAGAACAGTTAACTTGTGAGCTCATAGATTAGTCTCAAAGGAGCATTTTCTTGCCAGGCCGAGAACCTTTTTAAGATACATGCCTTCATTCTTTCTAATGCAGGCTAGGTTATCCTTCAATAGGTGTTGCCAGATAATGCCTAAGGCATAAGTCATGACAGGGTCTGTTTGTACGTAGACATTTTTCTCTCAGCAGCATGTAAGTTATTACAAATGCTCTGCCATCTATTGAATATATTTCGACGCTGGGAAAGGTTAGAGAATCAAAGAGTATCTAGCAGGGAATAGTATTCTTCCATGATCAGAGGAAGTGTATACTCTCTGGCTTGACAGGTAATAATCAAACATGGCTGCATGCAATGACGTTACTAACGATGAAAAGTCACATAAATATTAATGAAAATGTTAGTCGCTTAGCAACCTGCTATGTACAGAATGTATTGCGGGTTAGAGTAAGTCTTCGCCCTGCAATTATTGGAGTGATCATTTAATGATTTGATTTTATGATTACTCAAAGTTGGCTGAACTTACAGACCTATTGATATCTCGTGATTCACCGGCAGGTAATTCCAAAGAGAATAAATTGAAAATGAAGCAAATCAGTCCAGTAGAATGGACAGACAGATTTGCCAAAGCTGTTTTAGTAAACTCTTTTAATATATAGACAACAATAATAATAATAACAAATACAAAACACATCATCTGCTGTGCATGATACTGAAACACAAAATGAGTACTGATCACTTCTATACTATAACTGTAATTATTATTTAAATAATAACAAAGCACTTTTCTTTGGAAGTAAAACCTAATCATATCCACAAATTGAGATGCAGCCATTATTCATGCAACACTAAACCGTACTCGCTGCTGTGACAAGAGGAATGACCTTCAAGCTCACGACAGGAAAGGCTCATTGCAATACTGAAATTACTTCTACTGTGACACTTCTTATCATTATGGTCACCACATCCATCTGATACCAAGAGTCCTGCTATGAAGAACCTATTTCTTGTTACCTATCACATTTATGCAGATCTAAACAGTTTGAAAGTTTAAAATTTAATAGAAAATTACTAATGATTTTATTGTCTCTACTTCAGTATGTTCCTCTTTTTTCCAATGGCCATGAACTAAAGAACAAATTCTTTCCTTGTCTATAACAACGGAAACACTGTGCGAATGAAGTGCCTGCCGATATGCTCATGAGCAATTCAGACCAGTGCCTCATCTAGATCTAAAATGGCTGTACGGACCAGCTTGTTCTTCTGATTGTGACCATAACTGCGTGGAATTTGAACAACTGTGGCTGGTGACAAGGATATTGAACTACCTTAGATATTATTTATATTAAAGGCAACCCAAGGAACAATTACTGCAAAATGATTGGGTGAGCAAAACCTTCAAATGGAATTGTTTTGGGGCATCTAAAGATCTGACATAAAATATGCACCACTTAATAGGTACTGTGAAAATCATCTTTTCCTTCAGCATTTGTCCCTCCTGGTGCCGGTGTCTGCTACATGTATTCGTTGTCTTCATTTAGTTCTGTCCTGGACCATGTCAGGGTGGAGATTTGATGCTCTTCATATCTTTGTGAATATTGGCCAATCACAGTTTTGGTTGTCCCTTTGGTCTCCTACCAACGACTTCTAACACGTAACCTGCCCCTGTGATATTAACGGCCTCCATCCTTAGTACATGTCCAAACCATCATAGATGAAACTTATGCATTTTGTCTTGAAACAGTGCAATGCCAAATCTCTCTGTGATAGTTACATTGGAGATGCGGTCCAGTTTAGTGAAGCCACCTGACCACCTCAGCATCTTCATCTCCATGATGCCCAGTTGACACTCTGTCTCAGTTGTAGTCAGCTAACGTTCACAACAATATAGTGCAACATATAGGAAGACATTATGACAGATTTTGTGTTTGAGATTGTCTTTCACATCCTCTGGTTGCATGAGATGCCTGTCATTATGTGCTATTTCGCCCAGGTTGCAGTTATCCTTGCATTGACCTCTTCAACAAGTCAGCCATCATCAGCAATTGTGGAGCCATGATACTTCAATCTTCTCACTTGCAGCAGAATGTGAAATGAGGCTGAGAAGAAACTATTTTCAAGTAATGATGATGACGCTGTCATTACAGAGTGTTCTTGATTATAAAATGCTAAATATGGATCATGATGCTGTATTTAGTGTTGTGATAATATGATGTTTCTCTTGTTGGTAATACTGAATCTATATAAGTATCGTAAGAATTGAAATGGTGCTTGTGAAAAAAAACCCTGAGACATCGAGGACTACTGTTGTATGTATATCAACAGTCTCTATTTAAGCCATCAGGACTTGTGAAACCAGCTTAGTTAGCATGCTTGAATATCAGAGGCTCTTCAGTAACATCTTCCTTTCTGACAAATTAGTACAGATGAACGTGAACATATATGGGTCATCACTGTAAATAGGGAAGTAAGTCCGGAAAAGTTACAGAAGAAAATGACATAATGAGTGAGGCAGCCACGAAAATGGTCCGGGTTTTCCATAACAGAATGAATTCAGGATCACTGCAGAAGCAGAATATAAGGTAATTCCAGCAGCAAACATGTGATTCGTTCATGATCTCTCTTCCTTGTTTGGCATACTTTCTACTTTGCTTCCATGAATTTTAACAAATGCATTCATCAGATTCCAACTGAACAGCCATGCAAAAACAATTTTTAAGACAAAAAAATGGATAGCATGATTTTTTAAAAGGATTGTGTTTAGCATGTTTGTGTTTTAATATGTTTTTGTATCCAAACCATTTTAATTGGTATTTATTAAGATTTACCTCAATTAGCTGAAGATGGTCTGAAAGAGGATTAAAACATATTCAAATGTTAAACATGACTATTTATTGTTAATAAATAGTTGATACTGTATTGTACAGGTGGACCCAGAATTAAAGTTATTTTGAGAATTTTGCTCATACACTGACTGAAGTACAAGGTGCGTTCCATAAATAATGCGACCAAATTCATAAAAAATCATTTATTGAATATATTCGTACAAATAATCAAAAATCTTCAAAATAGCACCCTCTTGCGTCGATACACTTCTGGAGGTGGTGTTTCCATGCTTGGAAGGCATCCTGGAAAGCCTTTGACGGAATGTCCTTTAGAGCCGATGTAACATGCGCCTGGATTCTTTCAATTGTGACCCAATGTTTTCCTTTCATGACTCCTTTTAACCGAGGAAACAAAAAAAAGTCAGCGGGAGCCAGGTCAGAACTGTAGGGAGGCTGGGGAACCACTGGAGTGTTGGTTCTGGCCAGGAAGTCCTTGACAATGAAGGCTTTGTGACTCGGCGCATTGTCGTGATGAACTTTCCACGTGTCCTTGATGCCGCTTTGGCACCGCGAGACCCTCCTTTTCAGTCTTTTGAGCACTGCCAAGTAGAAAGCTGAGTTCACTGTAGTTCTGGTAGGTACGAATTCATGGTGGACAATGCCTCTGACATCAAAGAAGAGAATGAGCATGGTTTTGATCCTGGACTTGCTCACGCGTGCCTTCTTGGGACGGGGTGACAATGGGGTGTGCCACTCTGAACTCTGCCTTTTTGTCTCAGGGTCGTACTAAAAAATCCGTGACTCATCACCAGTGATAACTGAGTTAAAAAAATTAGGATCATTTTCACACATTTCCAACATTTCTCGGCACCGAAGCACTCGCATGTCCTTTTGTTCATCGGTCAACACTTATAGGACCAGTGTGGCACACATTGTTTTCATGTTCAAATCTTCGGTCACAATGTGGAAAATGCTTGTTTTTGCCATGTTTAGAGTTTGTGCTATCAATTGAAGGCTCAGCCGTCTGTCAGAGTACAAACAATAGCGTACACGTGTTACATTTTCATCGACTTGTGAGGTTGATGGCCATCCACTGCGAGGTTCGTCGGTGATCTCCTCTCGGCCCTCCATGAACGACTTGTGCCATCGGAAAACTTGTGATTTGAACAAGCAATCAGTCCCAAAGGCCTGCTGAAATAATGGAAATATTTCGGTGGCGGACTTCCCAAGCTTAACGCAAAATTTGATAGCGTACCGTTGCTCTACAGAACGATCCATTGTGCCGTGTTACATGAACTCAAAACAGGCTTGACGGAAACGCACGTCCTGACTCTCCGGCAGCTCGCTGCCAAATGAGACAAAGAGCGTTTGAAGCTAACATCCCCCTCCACCTAGTCCAGCATGTTATTACATGCTGCGGTGTACAGTTGCGGGAGAAAAAAATTGGTCGCATTACTTATGGAACACACGTTGTATGGTTCCAAAACTCTGGACATATTCTAAGTTGAAAATAATAAGACTATAACAATTTACGGGTGTAACTTTCTCACCTCGGGTTGAATCTTTGTCTCCTCCACCCAAATGGTCTCTGTCTTCACTTCAGGCAAGTTCTCCATACTGCCCGAGATACAAATGGCTAAAAAAAGGAAGATAATTAAATATGAATCAAAGCAAATGACTAATCATAGTAAGCAACTAGTACACAGTGACACAGGTACAAATATACTGTAAGTCAGCGGTAGCAAAGACTTGAGCATTTCATTGCTACTGTGCCGTAGGAACATGACCATGTCTGGTCAATGCTCCAGCTATTCCCCTGCATCATCATATTCTGTGAAAGTGTGAGAAAGGCAAAAGACACTGCCAATCCCAGGTCGTGGGGAAAGTGGAAGAAATGTTCACAGTTAATTCGGACTGATGAAGCATTTAGTGCATTCATAATCAAACACAGTATGAAGACAAAAGAATGTGTTCGTTCACTGCTGATCTGCATTTAAGGTTGTCACTCAGGTGGCAGATACCCTATCAATTGTTTATGTAGAAATTTCTTAGATGGTTTCAAAGTAGCTGGAAATTTAATGAACATCTCCCTTAGTAAATTATTAAGATCTAAAAATAGTGCAAATAAGTAAGCAAATATGACCTCAAAAGAGACAAAATATGACCTCAAAAATGAGAAAATATGACATAAAAAATACAAAATATGATCCAAAAATGATTAATCTAAATATGGCGATTTTAAAATAAATTATAAATTGAAACGGCAATTGCTTTGATAAATATTTGTTAACTAAATTCTTTATTCTTATTTTCATATTAATTTTCTGAATATACACGTTTTGCAGCTACTCAGAGTGTTTGATTAACTTATCACACGTTTGTGAACACATACATATAAAGTACTAAGTTCGCGGAGATTAGCAGATCACACAACATTTTTAAATACAAAACCTGTTTGCACACATCACTGGAGGTGTAAAATACGAGAAAACTAGAAATCAATATATTTTAAAAAAAATATTTTGGAACGTTAAAACCCAGATATAATTAATATTATTAAAATGCATTAAAGTTTAAACTGAGCACCACAAAATGAATTAAGTAGATGTCTTTCCATACATTATGGTAGAAAAATCTGTACTGCAATCTGCACCTAAGGCTAAAATGTTTTATATATATAATTCGCTGGGGCCATCAAGGACCACGTTAAGTCTTGTTGCATTTGACACTGAACTTGGCCTTCTTTAGAGCCCAAATTTCCCTCATTCTTTGTGAGTGGGCCTGCTTACGCTCCTCTGTCCAAGGGGCACCGTGTCTTCTCTTCGGCTGCTCGTCTCGGTTTAGCCCGTTCGTCAATATTTTCTTGCGGAAGAGATCTCTGTTAAGGGCGTCTTCAGCTGAGATATGTAGCATTTGCAGTTCTTCTTTGGTATTTCTAAACCAGGGAATTGTGGTTTTGGGGTTTGAATCAAAAAAGTGAAAGATTTCTTTAGATAACTTTCTTCCGTCCATTCTTTTCAGATGACCGTAAAATCGTGCCCGTCTTTTTCTGATTGTGTCGGTAATTTTCTCTATTTTGCTGTAGACTTCCTTGTTGGATCTCTTTTGATGGATTCCATTTCTGTACTTTGATCCCAAGATTCCTCTCACAATTTTGCGTTCTCTTTTCTCCAGTTCTTCAAGGAGTCCTTTGTTGGCATTTAGAGACAGGGTTTCGACTGCATATAGAACTACTGGCTTCAGAACTGTTTCATAGTGACGTATCTTGGTGTTTTGGGAAAGGCATCTTTTGTTGTAGATTGTGCGGGATGTTTGGTAAGCTATTTCCAGTTTGCATACTCGCTCCTGAAGTGCTTCTTTGTCCAGTCCATTTTTCATGATGATCTCACCCAGGTATTTGAATTTGTCTACTCGGGTGATGTCCCCGTATTTTGTATGGAGTTTTGGTGGAGCCTCTTTGATGTTAGTCATTACTTCTGTTTTCTCAAACGATATCTGCAAACCAGTTTGTTCGGCAATTTCCTTTAAAATTTCAACTTGAGCTCTAGCGGTTTCTATGTCGTTTGAGAGAACAGCAATATCATCGGCAAATGCTAAGCAGTCTGTTGCGATCCCCATGGATTTGGTTCCTATTCTCAATGGACTGTAGTTGGTTTCCTGTAATCTCACCCGCCAGGTTCTGATGATCTTTTCAAGAACACAGTTCTAGAGTATCGGGGATAGCCCATCACCTTGTCGGACTCCTGTTTTGATGTCAAAGGAATGCGAGAGACATCCGTGGAACTTCACCTTGGATTTTGTATCGGTCAGGGTGGCTCTAATTAATGCCAGCAGATTCAAATCAACTCCAAATTCATTTAAGATGTTTAGCAGGACTTCCCGGTCAATGGAGTCGTACGCTTTCTTAAAGTCCACAAAGACAGACACATACTGCTTGGACCTTACTGTACAATATCTGATGATCATTTTGAGATTTTGGATCTGTTCAGCTGTTGAGCGATCTTTTCTGAACCCTCCTTGGTATTCACCTATTTGATGTTCGACTTGTGCTTCCAAACGCTCCAGGATGGCAAGTGATAGAATTTTGTAAGTCACGGGTAGCAAAGATATTCCTCTGTAGTTGTTGATGTTCTTCATGCTGCCTTTTTTGTGTAATGGTTGGATCAAAGCTATTTTCCAATCTTCGGGTAGGGTCTCCTTGTTCCAAATTTCTTCTATTTGCTTTTGCAAGATATCAAGTGATTCCTCTGGGGCATATTTCCATAGTTCTGCTACTACTGAGTCTTCCCCCGGCGCTTTGTTACTTTGAGACGGGCAATGTGGCGCTTGATTTCATCTCTGTCGGGTGGTCTGGAATCTGGGTACCTGAGTAAGGGTTCCTTGGTCTCAATGGCGCTTTGCGGTTTAGAGCAATTAAGTAAATTCTTGAAGTAATCTGCCAGAATGCTGCAATTTTCTTCATTTGACGTCGCCAGTGTGCCGTCCTTTCGCTCAAAGCATGGAGATGGTGGTTTATAGCCAGTGAGTTTGCGTTTGAAGGCTCTGTAGTACTCTCTGCTTTCATTCTTCCTAAAATTTTGTTCTATCTTTTCAATGAGAGATTTTTCGTATTTACGTTTCTCAGTTCTGAACACCCTAGCTGCTTGGGCACGTTGGGTTTTGTAGGTTTCCCAATCATTTTCTGATTTCG
This sequence comes from Anabrus simplex, assembly GCF_040414725.1. Lineage (NCBI taxonomy): Eukaryota > Metazoa > Arthropoda > Insecta > Orthoptera > Tettigoniidae > Anabrus > Anabrus simplex. The sequence continues at coordinate 78,753,782 of NC_090278.1, read as the reverse complement.
TAGAGCAGTACTGTTTCCACGCATTGAGTCTTTCTTGGAGGAATGATTCACAGGTACCATTCCACCAGGCATGCTTTTTGCTTCTCTTGATTTCTGCAACGTCTTTGGCACCTCAACAAGGAGACTTTTGGCATTGTTAAAGTCACAGTCATTTGGTCTAGCCTTCTCCTGGAACTCCTCGACCCTTTGCCGAAGTTTATCATTGTCGAAGCGTGTGATCTGTTTGGTTGTCTTAACTCTGTTTGTGGGAATTGGTTTGAATTTGATAAGAGACATATAATGATCTGAGGCCACATTGAAGCCTTTCTTTACCTTGACATTCATAATCTCAGGGCTGTTTCTCCCGGAGATTGCAACATGATCAATTTGGAACTCTCCCAGAGCTTGGACGGGAGAATGCCAAGTCATTTGCTTTCTGGGTAGATGGCGATAGTGGGTCGATATGACCTGCAGGTTGTGATTTTCGCAAACGGATACCAGTCTTTTGTCGTTGGGATTGGTTCTTTTGTGAGCAGGGTAATTTCCTATAACTTTCTTGTACTTCTGTTCACGACCTAGTTGGGCATTGAAGTCACCCAAAAGAAGCTTGACATGGTGTTTGGGGATTTTGTTTAATTTTTCATCCAGCAGGTCCCAGAAATTATCAACTTCGTCTGGATCAGACTTGTTCTTATCGTTTGTAGGAGCATGTGCGTTAACTAGGGCGTAGGTTTTGTTCCCGCATTTAATTGTGAGTATAGACAATCTGTCATTCACAGGTTCGAAATTTGCAACCGATTTAAGGATCTTGGTTCTAACAGCAAACGCGGTTCCAAGCATCACAGCTCCATTTAGGATTCCTCTTTGCGCTTTGCTCTTGAAAAATCGGTAGCCTTTGGATTCAAAAATCTCTTCATCTGGGTACCTTGTTTCCTGTAGGGCCATTATGGATATCTGATTTTCGTGAAGAGCTTTGGTGAGAGTTTTCAGCTTGCCAGTTTGTGTAAGTGAATTTATGTTGAAAGTTGCTAGAAAGGTTTTGGATTTTGGCCTGAGTTTTTGACTCTTCGGGGTACACCGAGACGCTCCGACTCGTCTCTTGCATGATGTCGAGTCTCCCCCAGAATCCGAAGGAGACTCGTGCGCCGTGGCGTTCACGACGAGGGATTTATATAAAGATTTACCCCCTGGGGTATGTTTCTTGAAATGTTATGCCATCATGCTTTTTGACTTGACTTTGCTTTGGACGGGTACCCATCCTTTTACAACTAGGATTGTTAGCCCTAGAGGTTGCCTCAAGATGTTTTCTGGCTTCTGGTCATTTACCAGTCTTCGCCGTAACCCTGGCATGGGACCAGTTTTTTTTTCACGGTGGTATTTTATTTCCCTACTACCCTCTGACTCTGATGGCAGCAGAGCCAGTGAGCTTCCCCAATTCCAATGGGACGTGCCTGATGGAGGTAACCGGTAAATCCCCACATGGGCTAAAATGTTTTTATAATAATTTGAAACAAAACAAAACAAAAAATGCATGATTTCACAAATGCTACAAGTTCAAAAGTAAGTGAAAGGAGGTTGGGGTTCTAATATCTGAACAAAGACAAGTGAGCGATTACCAGTAATTAGCTCGCTGCTGGGATGTATATTTTAGCATTATTTCAGTCTCTACCTGGGAGACCAAGTTGTTGAGTACAGTGGGTGTATCACCATCATTCTATACAAAGGGTATTCCACTTGTATTAAACGAAGATGTGATACCGACAAGCACTTTTCTGAAAACTAGTTCGCATTCGGTAAGTTGAAGATGATCTTGCACAGCTACTGCTGTCATCAAATTGCTGAAATATGACCAAAATATGCATTTATATGACAAAAAAGAAAATCACTTAATTTGTGACGATAATCACCTGATTTGCACAAAAATTCAACCAGACAAGAAAATAGAGAAAAAGAAAAATATGACTTTTTCTAAACATCCAAGCCCTATTAATTACATAAAGTAATTTTTGGGATGCTACAGCAGAAGAAGTCTTGAATAAAATACAAAACATGCATGTAACAAAGAATGCATGGAATATTTTAAGATTAAGTGTATTCTCACTTGTAAAGTGTAAAGTGAAGTGTATTGATTGGGTGGATCATTAAACCAAATATTAGTTCTTAATTAAGCCTATAATACAATGAATACAATGTATAATGAAATCTGTAAAGTGCATAATGAGGGTTGTCAGCAGGTTTCTTTCTTCTGTACACAACGGACGTATGTCATTTAAAATAAGAAGATGTACAATATTATAGGGAAGGATCCACCTTTCAATACTCCGTAGTAAAAAGTAGTTACAACCTGTTTATTGGGACCGGTTTCAACACATTTCAAGTGTCATCATCAGCCAATTAGCGAAGATCTTAAAACAACTAATATATTGAACACAGGCAAAATATTAACATTGTATCATATTGTAGCAATTCAGTTAATGTTCAAAACACAATAATCACAGTCAAGAGAGTAAACAGAACATCACTATCTTGCGCCGAAAACAAATATATTTGAAGTTCATAAGCAGATCAAGTATGCACTTATGTAAAGTCGTTGCTAGGCAGGTCTTGTAGGCATTTGTTTCTCTGGCCGAAGAGTAAAAGGTGACGTGAATGAAGTCTTAGGGAAACAGTGTAGGATTTAATTTCGTCAAAATCAAAGTGGATATATAGGTTTAAAATAATTTAAAACGTTAAAAAAGAATAAAGCCAAATAAAAATATATTAAAAAATGGGAAGAAATAATGAAAGAAATGATAAATCATTTCTTTATCAATTACTACGGCAAGTTGTTTTGAGTTGAACCTCGTATTTCTTTCATTATTTCTTCCCATTTTTTAATATATTTTTATTTGGCTTTATTCTTTTTTAACGTTTTAAATTATTTTAAAACCTATATATCCACTTTGATTTTGACGAAATTAAATCCTACACTGTTTTCCTAAGACTTCATTCACGTCACCTTTTACTCTTCGGCCAGAGAAACAAATGCCTACAAGACCTGCCTAGCAACGACTTTACATAAGTGCATACTTGATCTGCTTATGAACTTCAAATATATTTGTTTTCGGCGCAAGATAGTGATGTTCTGTTTACTCTCTTGACTGTGATTATTGTGTTTTGAATATTAACTGAATTGCTACAATATGATACAATGTTAATATTTTGCCTGTGTTCAATATATTAGTTGTTTTAAGATCTTCGCTAATTGGCTGATGATGACACTTGAAATGTGTTGAAACCGGTCCCAATAAACAGGTTGTAACTACTTTTTACTACGGAGTATTGAAAGGTGGATCCTTCCCTATAATATTGTACATCTTATTTCTCTATTCAATACGGAACAATCATGAAGTTTTTAACTTTAAATGTCATTTAAAAGGCATGGTTGTCATATTTTGTGTTGATTATTTAAACGTCTAGGCATTTAATTTACTCTTACGAGGTGCACTGGCAACAAAGCTGTGAAGATTACTGTTGGGGAATGAGAACTACCACTACCATCACAAATCACCCCCTGCTGAGCAAACAAGGGGCCAAGAGATCAAATGTACACTGTTTCCTTTACTGCTGCCTGAGGATCGGTTGCCTGTCCCAATTACGTAGACAAGTCAGTTTTCCTCAAATTGTTTTTAGGTTGGCTCTATGGCATTGTGTGTTCAACAGCCGCTCAATGGCACTGCTGTCGATATCTGTGGTAGGTTTCAGCATTATCAGATCAGTACAGCTTGCGCTGTTGCAACGTAAAGATGACTGTGCCACTCTCTGTTTGCACCAAGGAAGAACAGACTTCCGTAATCCATTTTTTGAGGTCTGAGGGTGTACGAGGAGCTGTTATCCATAGAAGACTTTCAGCACAATATGGGGACAATATTTTGCCACAGTAAAGTTTTTACCAATGGACTGGACAGTTCAAAAGGGGTCGCAAGTGTGAGAAGGCTGAGGAAGGATACGGGCATCAGTCTGCAGCCGTAACTGATGTCAATAATGAACAAGTGTGCGATATGATCCTGAATAACAGAGGAGTGACTGTTGATACCATGGCAAACCACCTGCCGATCAACAGGTGAAGGAAGCGGTGCATATATGGCTTGCTGCACAACCGAAATTCTTTTTTTTTTAGAGAGTAACAGAAAGATTATGAAATGGTGGACCATGTGCATTGGAAAGCAGGGTGACAATGTTGATATATGAGAGCAATAAAAAGTGAGTACTCTTTTTTGTAGTAGATTATAAAAATTGATTGCAGATACTCATTGACTTGCCCTCGTACATGCATTGGAACTCCAGGAACATGAGGTATCTCGTTCTTTCTTTCCTTTTTTTTTAAATCAGCATGAATATTTGCAATGCGATTAACTGTTGCCTACTAACAATTCTTAGTTGAACTAGGGAATAGGTCATCAACCTGCACTGCTAAATTGCATTGTAGCAGCATGCATACGGCATGGAGGATGATGCTCTTTTGATGTAAAGTCCTTGCTCAATTGCTTACACAATGCTACCAAGTGTTGCTAAACCATTCTCTTTTTATTGGTCTGTGTCAGCCTAGAGACAAAACGCATTCGTCTAACACATCAGCATATAACGTTTCAAAAGGAATGTGTACCAGTGTTGAATTCTGGAAGCAGCAAAAATTGAATAAATTTCAACAAACAGCAGTAGCTTTTGACATCAGAAGTACTGAAAATGTTGCATTTTCTTTTAAGGTACTTTCCTATATGAGTTAGGCCCTAATATATTGTTAGGGACAGACAGGTGGATCCATGACATTGGAAGTGAATATTTCTCTCTCCTACATGTAAGACAAAGTAAGAGTTCTATAATTTCCCTTCCATATTTTTAGAAGTTATGCTGAAGTCCTATTCCTTTAGTTTCACCAATTCAACGTTATTGGCTTTAACTTCCACTGACTACTTTTATGGTTTTCAGAGACATCAAGGTGCTGGTATTTAGTCCCACAGGAGTTCTTTTACGTGTCAATAAATCTACCAACATGAGGCTGATGTATTTGAGCTACTTCAAATATCACCAGACTGAGCTAGGATTGAACCTGCTAAGTTAGGGTCAGAAGGCCAGCGCCTCAACCATCTGAGCCACTTAGTTTTACCAAATTATTTTCTAGACTATAATCAGAAGTAGCCCAGCAATTTAATACTGTGAAAGTAAAGAGATACAAAAATCAGCCCAAAATGCACTCAAAGCCTAGGCTTCATGCAGAGCAATACCACAATGAATTACTTCCTCATCACAGAGCATTACAAACTTTTACTGCACACTTACCATCCATTTCACCTTCAATTTTACCAAGGAAATCTTCGTCTTTTACATTGTCTCCCATCATTCTTATCTTTGCCGTACGTCTTCGGCGCTGGGCTTCATCTTCCCAGCCAGATAAATTCAGAGAAGGTACTGCTTTCTTCTTCAACCTATTATCATGAATTGACACTGTATTTGATATTTATTTATTTGTATTTGATAGAATCTGAACAATAAAAATGCAGTAGCATTAATTGTAACAAAACTGACATCACGCCGTCTTACCTCTCATGCTCTCCTTACTCCGCTGTTCTCTGCCCGGAATGCTGTTGGCTGATGTTTTTATATGGCTGATGTTTTTATATGGCTGCCAATATAACAGATATACAGTATAGTGAACTAACTGTGGTATGGACAAACATTACTGTTAGCAATAAAGCCTTCCCCTTGATGACCCCCAATGGTTATCATTAGTGACTGGCTTGATTCTGATTTACTGGAAAGCACTGTTAGTGACAGGGTAGGTCAAAGTTTGGTTAGATCATGCAGAAAATTTAATACTTATTACTGCCAGTATCAACATTACTGAGAGGGAGAGTTAGGTTACTGTTACTGACAAAATTACTGATAGTGAGGGGTAGGTTACCGTTTGTAACAAAATTAGTGATATTAAGTGGTTAGATTCCAATTTACGTGTAATGAACTTCATGATCTCATCCATAGTTACTTAGTCTACAGGGTAGTCAAAAACAATGTGAACCGGGTATATGACCATTACAGAGTTGGTCATACTGATAAGTAACTTGAAATAAAATTATCTGATATCTCATGCTGATGTCATTTTATCAGCTGCTCAAGTTAGCCAATCAGATCTCTTTGCAGGCAAATTCAATTGGGCTTTGAGAGGCGGTGTTGCCAAATCTGCATGTGGCTTAATACCACCTTGAGAGCCATGCCAAGAAATCAGCATCAAATACAAACACACCATGGGTTTCAGCCGGTATACCGTAATGTACTTGCTGTGACATGGAGGTCCGTGTTCAAATTTCTACCCTGGCGAAGTTCTTTCCTTCTACTGGTGCTCTTAAGACATGTGAAAGTTAGCAATAATGAAAATCACAGCATGTTTCCAGTCATTCAACCAGGAAGGGAATGGAATGAATGAAACCCCCAATCTAGCGGCAAGGATAGGAATTGTGCTGGCTGCCGAAGTCTGTCACACTCCTCTGGGGCAATGATTAATGAATGACAGGTGAAATGAAATGATATTGGAGAGTGTTGCTGGAATGAAATATGAGAGGGGAAAGTGGAGTACCCGGAGAAAAACCTGTCCTGCTTCTGCGTTGTCCAGCAAAAATCTCACATGGAGTGACCGGAATTTGAACCATGGGACCCAACAGTGAGTGGCTGGCACGCCGCCGAGAGTTAGCAATACCAGCTCACAAATCCCTTAGTAATTCACTTGCAAAGAGAACTGGTTGGCTTACTTCAGCAGCTGATATATTGACAACGGCGTTACATACTGAATTACACAAATGCAAGGAGGAGAAGAACTCCACCTAATCAATACTTGTTTATTATTATTATTATTATTAAAAATACAGGACCCGGTAGGGTCAAAACCGGCTGTGTATTTATAATAATAATAATAATAATAATAATAATAATAATAATAATAATAATAATAATAATAAACAAGAATTGATTAGGTGGAGTTCTTCTCCTCTTCGCATTTGTGTGAATCATCAATACAGATATGAAACTTATAAATTACGATAGATACTGAATTATTTGTTCCAAGTTACTATTCAGTTTGACCGACCCTCTAACGCTCATATACCCTGTTCACGTTGTTTCCAACCACCCTATATAGTAAGACAAAATTTCGTATAAGATATTAGAAAAGCTCAATCACATATTCAATACAAAAACAAAGCAAAGCAAAGTCATCTCTGTACAGGCCATGAAGGCCCTTGGAGGGGCGGAAGGTAAAGGCTTCCACTATCCGTTACCTCGGCACTTGGAGTGGTGAGCTTTACTGCCGGCTGCCTTCACCCCCAGGAATTAACCTGGTACTCATTTTTGGTGTAAGCTGAGTGAACCTCAGGGCCATGTGCACCTCTGGAAGTGGAAATTTTGTTTCTTAACATTTTTGATTTCATGTTGGGGCCTATTCAATACAGTACACACAAATATTTAATAACAATACATGTTTCAAATGTTAATTGGGATGTCTTCAGCTAAGTAATCTAGACAGAATTAATACCTAAAGCAACATATTAAATCTAGCCAGAATAATTTATAACCAGCATATTAAAATACTGGTCAACATGTCTGAATATAAACACATCAAGATCTTAAAATGGCATATTTTAAATACATGTTATAAAGTGGGACAATTAATTTTTATATGTCCAGTATAAAATATCTGAATAATAAATCTTTAAAACTGCAACATCCTCATAAAATTCTTACTAAAAATACTGGACACACTGAGACTGAATATTTTAATATGTTGGTTATTATTAATTCTGTATGCCTTGAATATGTATTTTAACTATTCTGTTTCGACTGTTCAGCTGAAGGAGGTCCAATGGGATTTAGAAACATGTACCATTATTAACTGTTTATATGTACTGTATTGAATAGGTGGCTTGAACTTTCGTAATTTCTAGATTCTAATTTACTGGAAAGCACTGTTAGTGACAGGTTAAGTTAGAGTTTGGTTAGGGCATCCAGTAACCTTAGTATGTATTACTGTCATGACAAAATAACTGATTTAATTTAATGTTAAGAATTTCATTTTTGGTCTGTATTGAATCGAAATTCACAATCAAAGATAAGGGTAGAGTTTTCCAACTGTTCAATACTACAAAATAGAGAAATTATTATAATATCATATTTTTATTTAATGTCGTCATTTCTGTTACCGATTTCGGCAACTTAATTTGCCATCATCAGCCTAGGAGATTGTGCAAGACATTTTTGATAGCTACATTAAAATACTTATACTATATGTATGTACATAAACAGGGCATTCTAAACTAAGTTCTGTGTTGTTTACAATTGCATGTATACCTTAAAACTTATGTAGTTGAAATAAAGAGACTAAATCAATTATTATGAGGTTCAGATCCGTCATAATACTTATACAATCTTTTGAATATACAGCTCCTTGCATTATAAAATTGTTTGTAACTATTATAAAAATGTTTACTATAACACCAAATTTTTGATAAAATTTTCTTTTTAAGTATATCTCATTCACTGTTAAAGACGTACAATTAGCCTTCAAGAGGAATAAAAACATTTAACATTTTTTTTGTCTTAAGTGCTCTTTAAAATAATAAACTAACAGCTGGTTTCATTCTAGAATATTGTTATACAATATAAATGGTCAGAAGACAATTTTCAGTGACCAATTTTGATAGAAAACAGTTCCTCATAAAATGTGATTAATGAACCATATGTAGTGTTCGTATTTTTCGTTATTAGAATAAAAGATTTAATGACATATGTCTTGTATGGATACACTGAATCAGCTTGACTACCCTTATCTTTGACTGTAAAATAACTGATGGTATGGTTAGGTTATTGTTTATGACAATATTACTCCTAGTTAAGTCCTGTTTGTGTAAAAACACTGTATGAGACAAAAGTTGCACAATTAAGATTCCATCCACCATTGCAGTACTGATCAAACTATCTTTTATCATATGGTTCATGGTGTGGGTTACTGTAGTCATATCCTAGTTCGTGAATCATGGGCAATGGCTGAGTGGCTTAGTAAGTGGTCCTAAGAGTCAGGATACCAGCTACTACGCAATGGCAGTGGGCATCTCGGACATATTCTGAGTCATGGCCCTCCTTGTGCTCAGGCGGCTAAGACTATACAATCCACCATGGTCCCTAACCCATTAGAGGAGAGATCCTCACTAGGATTGTGTGTAAGTAGGATAACATCCTGCTCACAAAGTTACCAAGCTCAGAACATTTTAAGCAAGCCTTGGACCTATGGGAGTAACAGGGACCTCGGAAACAACTTGGTAAATGAAATGGAATTCCATGGGGAGCTATCAATATTAATGGGGCTTATGCAAGAAAGAAAGCAAGAAAGTAGAGGTGGCTGTGTCAGCAAAGGGGATGCATCTGGATGCGCTAGGAGTAAGTGATATTCGGGTAAGGGGAGATAACGACGAAGAGAAAGGAGATTATAAAGTGCACTTGACGGGTGTTAAAAAGTGAAGGGCAGAGTGTGGGGTAGGACTGTTCATTAGGAATACTATTGAATGCAACATAGTTTCTGTTACACATGTAAATGAGCAAATGATGTGGGTAGATTTACAGTTGGAGAAATTAGGACGAGAATTGTCTCAGTGTATTCACAGTGTACTGACAAGTTTTATGAAGCACTGAGTGACATTGTAGTCAGGATCAACAGCAAGGATAGGATACTGCTAATGGGCAATTTCAATGTGAGAGTTGAAAATAGAACTGAAGGATATGAAAGGGTCATTGGTAAATGGTAATTGGTAAATGTGGGGAAGATATGGAAGGTAATAGGAATGGGAAGCTTTTGCTGGACTGCTGTGCTAGAATGGGTTTAGCAGTTATGAACACATTCTTCAAGTGTGCTAAACATGGGAGGGTACGGGTACCAGATCCATAACAGACTATATCTTAACCGACTTCGAATTTAAGAAATCTGTTAGGAATGTATGCATTTTCTGGGGAATTCCTAATGATACATACTACTATTTGATCTGCAGTGAACAAAGTATCTCTAGGCCTAATATAGAAAAAGTGAAATACACTGACTGACAGAGCAAATGCAACACCAAGAAGGAGTGGTTTGAAAGGGATGAAAGTTGGGGAAAAAACAGAGACGGCACGGACGAATAATTGATGTTTATTTCAAACTGATATGCAGGTTACACAATGCGCACGGCATCGACTCAGTAGGATGTAGGACCACCGCGAGCGGCGATGCACGCAGAAACACGTCGAGGTACAGAGTCAATAAGAGTGCGGATGGTGTCCTGAGGGATGGTTCTCCATTCTCTGTCAACCATTTGCCACAGTTGGTCATCCGTACGAGGCTGGGGCAGAGTTTGCAAATGGCGTCCAATGAGATCCCACACGTGTTCGATTGGTGAGAGATCCGGAGAGTATGCTGGCCACGGAAGCATCTGTACACCTCGCAGAGCCTGTTGGGAGATGCGAGCAGTGTGTGGGCGGGCATTATCCTGCTGAAACAGAGCATTGGGCAGCCCCTGAAGGTACGGGAGTGCCACCGGCCACAGCACATGCTGCACGTAGTGGTGGGCATTTAACGTGCCTTGAATACGCACTAGAGGTGACGTGGAATCATACGCAATAGCGCCCCAAACCATGATGCCGCGTTGTCTAGCGGTAGGGCGCTCCACAATTACTGCCGGATTTGACCTTTCTCCACGCCGACGCCACACTCGTCTGCGGTGACTATCAATGACAGAACAGAAGCGTGACTCATCGGAAAACACGACGTTCTGTCATTCCCTCATCCAAGTCACTCTAGCCCGGCACCATGCCAGGCGTGCACGTCTATGCTGTGGAATCAATGGTAGTCTTCTGAGCGGACGCCGGGAGTGCAGGCCTCCTTCAATCAATCGACGGGAAATTGTTCTGGTCGATATTGGAACAGCCAGGGTGTCTTGCACATGCTGAAGAATGGCGGTTGACGTGGCGTGCGGGGCTGCCACCGCTTGGCGGCGGATGCGCCGATCCTCGCGTGCTGACGTCACTCGGGCTGTGCCTGGACCCCTCGCACGTGCCACATGTCCCTGCGCCAACCATCTTCGCCACAGGCGCTGCACCGTGGACACATCCCTATGGGTATCGGCTGCGATTTGACAAAGCGACCAACCTGCCCTTCTCAGCCCGATCACTATACCCCTCGTAAAGTCGTCTGTCTGCTGGAAATGCCTCCGTTGACGGCGGCCTGGCATTCTTGGCTATACACGTGTCCTGTGGCACACGACAACACGTTCTACAATGACTGTCGGTTGAGAAATCACGGTACGAAGTGGGCCATTCGCCAACGCCGTGTCCCATTTATCGTTTGCTACGTGCGCAGCACAGCGGCGCATTTCACATCATGAGCATACCTCAGTGACGTTAGTCTACCCTGCAATTGGCATAAAGTTCTGACCACTCCTTCTTGGTGTTGCATTTGCTCTGTCAGTCAGTGTATGCCTGCAAACGAATAAGGATAGAAAAACTCCAGGATGAGGAACTTAGAAAAAGTACATGGATATGATTAGTGAGAAGTTCTGTACAGAGGACTGTAAGCAGATGCAGGATAGAGAAAGAGAATGGGAGGCATACAGGGATGCTGTAGTAGAAATAGCAAGGGAATGCCTAGGAACAACTGTGTGTAAAGATGGGGAAAAGTGAACATCTTGGTGAAATGATGAAGTGAGAGCAGCTTGTAAACATAAAAAGAAGGCTTATACGAATGGCTCCAAACAAGGGCTGGTGCAGACAGGGAATTGTACGTTCATGACAGAAACAGAGTGTCAAACAAATTGTTATTGAATCCAAAAAGAAATCCTGGGAATGTCAAGCAGGGAAACCTTTCTGGACAGTAATAAAGAATTATAGGAAGGGAAGGAAAAAGGAAATGAACAGTGTTTTGGGTCATTCAGGTGAACTCATAATAGATCCCAGGGAAACACTAGACAGGTGGAGGGAATATTTTGAAAATCTTCTCAATGTAAAAGAAAAACATCTTCCTGGTGGTGTTGCGAACAACCAGGCTCATCGGGAGGAGGAAAATGATGTTGGTGAAATTACGCTTGAGGAAGTGGAAGAGGTGGTAAATGAACTCAATTGTCATAAAGCAGCAGCAACAGATGAAATTAGACCTGAAATTGTGATGTATAGTGGAGAGGCAGGGATGAAATGGCTTTGTAGAATAGTGAGGTTATCATGGAGTGTTGGTAAGGTACATTCAGACTGGACAAGGGCAGTAATTACACCTATCTATAAGCAAGGGAACAGGAAGGATTGGAACAACTATCAAGTAGCTCACTGATTAGTATACTAGGCAAAGTATTCACTGGCATCTTGGAAGGGAGGATGCGATCAGTGGTTAGAGGAAGTTGGATGAAAACCAGTGTGGTTTCAGACCACAGAGGGGCTGTCAGGATCAGATTTTCAGTATGCACCAAGTAATTGAAAAATGCTCCGAGAGGAATAGACAGCTGTGTTTATGTTCTGTAGATCTAGAGAAAGCATGATAGAGTACCGAGGGATAAGATGTTCACCATACTGGGGAACTATGGAATGAAGGGTAGATAATTATAATCAATCAAAGGCATTTATGTTGACAATTGAGCTGGAGTGAGAACTAATGGTAGAATTAGTTCCTGGTTCAAGGTACTTACAGGGGTTAGACAAGGCTGTAATCTTTCACCTTTGTTGTTCATAGTATACACGGATCATTTGCTGAAAGGTATAAAATCACAGGTACCAGGCGAGTTGGCCGTGCGCGTAGAGGCGCGCGGCTGTGAGCTTGCATCCGGGGGATAGTAGGTTCGAATCCCACTATCGGCAGCCCTGAAAATGGTTTTCCGTGGTTTCCCATTTTCACACCAGGCAAATGCTGGGGCTGTACCTGTACTTCTAGGCCTTTCCCATCCCATCATCGCCATAAGACCTATCTGTGTCGCTGTGACGTAAAGCCCCTAGCAAAAAAAAAATATATATATATATATCACAGGTAGGTGGAAATGTAGTTAGCAGTCTGGCCTATGCTGATGACTTGGTCATAATGGCAGACTGTGCCAAAAGCCTGCAGTCTAATATCTTGGAACTTTGGAACTTAAAAATAGGTGCAATGAGTATGGTATAAAAATTAACCTTTCTAACACTAAATTAATGTCAGTAGGAAATAAATCCAAGAGAACTGAATGTCAGATTGTTGATACAAAGCTGGAACAGATAGATGATTTCAAGTATTTAGGATGTGTTTTCTCCCAGGTTGGTAATATACTAAGTGAGATTGAATCAAGGTGTATTAAAGCTAATGGAGTCAGCTTGCAGTTGCGATCAACAGTATTCTGTAAGAAGGAAGTCAACTCCTGGACTAAACTACACTGAAGAAAATGGAAATTGCAGCACTCAGAAGGAGTGGTGCTACATTGTTGCAATTGAACATGCAGGACGAGTGTTCAGTTGTGATTCGATGATTACACTTTCAGGTCCCTCTGACCGCAAGTTTGGACAACCACCAATACAAGATGTGCCCACCACGAGCTGCAATACATTGATGAATTCGTTGAGGCATGGAGTCAATAAGGCCCTGGATAGCTTCATGAGGAATTGTGGCCCATGCTTGCTGCACTGCACGGGTCAGTTGTTCAAGAGTTGTGGGTGGCTGAGGACGGTCGGCCAGTTGTCGACTCATCATGTTGAACTCATGCTCAATAGGACTGAGGTCAGGGATCTCACGGGCCATTCTAAGGTTGTGATGTGATGGAGAGCTTCTCTGAAGATGCGTGCATTGTGAACCCGGGCATTGTCCTGCTGAAACATCCCATTAGCTATGTTCGCCATCATAGGGACAACCACTGGATTGAGTACACTATCAACGTACTGACGAGCAGTCATAGTACCCTCAACAAGCACTAATTGTGATATCACGTTAAAGCCAATAGCTCTCCAGACCATAATGCTTGGTGTTGGCCCTGTGTGCCTCTCGACAATAACATCTGGGCGGCCCCTCTCCCCGGTATGTCGGCGCACACTGAACTCTTCTCAGAAGAACTCTTAAGGTTTCACATTACTTTTTCCTGCCTGCTGGCTCTTCAGAAATGTATGCGCGTGTGTTTTGTATTCACGAATCATTCAAGACGAATATTTTCGCACTACAAGATGTGTGGTTAAGGTTATTTTTAATATATGTATAACTTTCCCTGTTTTCATCTCCTTGTAAGATGTATATTGTTTAATTTCCTGTTGTGTATGTTTATCAGGAACTCAAGGGAGACTTCATTAGTTAGTCGGAACATAGAAAAAATGAGGAACTCTTCTCAGAAGAACTCTTAAGGTTTCACTTTACTTTGTCCTGCCTGCTGGCTCTCCAGAAATGTGTGCGCGTGTGTTTTTATATTCAGGAATCATTCAAGAAGAACACTTTCGCACTGCAAGATATGTGGTTAAGGTTATTTTTAATATGTATAACTTTTGTTTTCTCAACGATTCATTTGTTTGTATATTCGTCCCTGTTTTTATCTCCTTATAAGATGTGTATTGTTTAATGTAACGCCTTGTGTAATATAAATGCCTACATCTTGCCTATTTCCCACATTTTGGCTGATGATGACGCAAACACAGCGTCGAAACTAGTTCCAAGTGTAAATACATGTTATAAATAAATATAACATTTTTGTATTGAAAAGGTGGACCGTTTTAAGTTTTTCCTAACATCCTTTCTCAGTTCAATACGGACAAAATGAAATTCCTATGTTTAAATGAAGCACACAATTCCGGCGATCACTGTGGGCTAGACAGAATCACGATTCATCACTAAAGACGACCCTATGCCATTCGTTGATCCACGTCAATCTTTCTCGACACCAGGCCAGCCTTACACGTCGCTGTTGTGGGGTCAATGGAACACCTTCTGCAGGGACACAGGCTCGTAAGCCAGTTGCACGCAGGCGATTACCAACTGTTTGTTGAGTAATTTGGGGTGCCACAGCTGCTCATCCGGGCCATCCGAATTATGCGGCGATCCTCTGTCACAGTTGTCTGTTGCGCTGGGCCTGTGCCAGGTCTACGAGTGTGGGTACCTTCATTTGAACACTGCTGCCATACACGTTGTACCGTAGATGCCTGTCGGCCAACACGTGCAGCGACAGTCCTTAGCGATAATCCAGCCTCACACAGCCCAATTATCCGAGCCCTCTCAAATGGCGACAGTTGTTGATAGTGTGCTCTTCTCTGTCATCAAGGTATGTTTGACAGGAAACACTTCATTGCATAGACTGCAAGTTAACTATGCTACACCTGAGTCTGTATACTGGAGTTGATTCCTCCACGACCAATCACATGGGGAGACCTGTAGCAACAATCAAATGGGTCTGAAACTTTGATCGTTTACATCCCTACATGGCATCGTTGCATATCTTGAAAATCAACACAAATGACCAATGCCTTCATGGTGTTGCAATTTCCATTTTCTTAAGTGTATCTTTACATCAGTCTGTTTCCAGACCAACTTTGCTTTATGGGAGTGAAAGCTGGGTGGACTCAGGATATCTTATACATAAGTTTGAAGTAACAGACATGAAAATAGTGAGCATGATTGCTGGTACAAACCGGTTGGAATAACGGCAAGGGGGTATTAGGAATGAGGAAATAAAGGTTAAATTAGGAATGAACTCGCATGGATGAGCGCATAAACTGGCTTCAGTGGTGGGGTCATGTGAGGTGAATGGAGGAGGATGGATTACGTAGGAGAATAATGGACTCTGTTATGAAGGGTAAGAGAAGTAGAGGGAGACCAAGATGACTATGGTTAGACTCAGCTTCTAACGATTTAGAGATAAGAGGTATAGAACTAAATAAGGCCACAGAACTAGTTGCAAAGAGAGGATTGTGGTGACGTATAGTAAATTCACGGAGGCTTGCCCACTGAACGCTGAAAGGCATAACAGTCTATAAAGATGATGTATGTATCTTTTATCTCCTTCTTTCGCACTAACTGATTTCCTTCTAATAAGCTCAATATGGTTAATATTGATGTGTGTGCTAATTATGGATCTACCTCTTGTTATCTGCCAATTACCTAGATTTTATGATGTTGATAATTCATTTTGACAATTGGTTTTTCCAAAAGTGATTGTAATATGAACATGTGTGGAGGAAATTTTGTGTGTGAATTTTTGTTGTTTTTAAAATTGCAACTGTTTCTTTTGTTGTACTCTCTCTATTTTATTTAAATTGGATTTTTTCCTGTCTATCAATTTTGATAATTTATTTTGTGAATTCTTTTTTCTGCATTTCATGGTACAAAATTATGTACTGATGGGCTGGAGAGATATAGCCAGCTCCAAGGGAAGGAATTCATTCACCAGACTGCTTGTGAGAACTGATGATTCTGAAATCAGTATCCAGAACATCGAAGGGCTGTGGGATATCCATTATTTATACATTTTCACTTTTTGTATATTCAAAGGCAGTCCAAATGTAGATTCAACCACTTGGGGAAATCAAGCCAGGTTTCCTTCATGTCGTTCTGAGTTGCAACAAGGTATGCAATGTTGCAACTAGCAATGTAGCAGGCAGGAGCAGAAACCACAGAGTGAGGTGAGTGCAAGCATAGAGCTGCCAGTGTCTGCACGCCTTCTCATTGGCTACGCACGGCTCATGGTAGGACTATCAGTGCAGCTGACAACCCTGACAGTGCTCTGTGCCTTGAGATCCTAAGCGGACGAGTGGGCAGTACATGATGTCAATATTGTTACTGCACCAATTATCAAAAATGCTTCTTACCCTTGGCTGGTTAAATTTGGATTCTTAAAATCCGATGGCTGGAAATGTTTTGCACAAATCTTATTGTTTCTCAGTCTCTGAGGACCATATTTCTTCAATAGATTGTCTAAATCTGCCCTTTGACTTAAGCGAACCCACTCAGCACAACTGCAAGATTGGAATACAAGATTATAAAAATACACAATCAAAGCTTATGAACTAATTTCAAACTGAAGCTGAAATTATTCCTAATATGGGAGAATTTTTATTCTAAACGGACATTATTACTTACATTTCTTCATCTCGTGGAAATGTGAAAAATGACACACTTCTATACTGCCATTCATATTCGTTGCAAAAATACACTGAACACACTTTTCCAGCTTTGCAACTCATCGTAAAAATTAAAAACACAGGCAGTAATCCTCCTTTTGAATGGCCAACTGTTGCATCATACCACTTGGAGTGTTCGAAGAATCTGTCATTTGTTTCTGTGCTGCGTGCCCAGTACTGGTGTTGTACAGTATTTAGACCTAGCAAGTACCAATCAAAGAGTAAGAAAATGTTCCATAACTTTCATTACTTTAGTACACACCAATACATTTTGCCGAACTGTCATACAGGTTGGGTTGAGGTATGGCGTACTGTGCAGCATAGAAAAAACACAATCATAAACTTTATCTTCATAGCAGAATGTAACGTAACAAAAAAACCTAATATTCAAGATATCGCGGAACAGCAAATGGCTTGAAGGTTTTTATTGGGAAAGTTGGTCCCAAGTTTTTTTGAAGATAAATTATTGTTTTGTAACTTGTCCATGATTTTTGACAGAATTTATACTAAGAGTCTGTAATGCTGATAAAATATCTCTGCCAATGTGGAATGAACGGCTGCCAGTTCGAGGGTTATTAAAAAATTTAGGTACTTTTGTTAACCATTCAAATATTAAAAAAACATAGCAAAATAACTTAAGGATACCTCAAGTAGTGCAGAGGAGAGATCCATCCTGAATACTTGTCATGGACCTACCAACCTGCCCTTAAAAGTTATTTGAGTCATCAGTTCATAGACTGGTTTGATGCAGCAATCCATACACCCTATCCTGTGCTAACCATTTCTACATTACTGCTACCTCCTACACTTCCCTTAAAAACCAACTGAACAAGTCCTGGGTGTCTTAAGATGTGTCCTATCATTTTATGTCTTCTTCTGGTCAAATTTAGCCAAATCAATCTCCTCTCTCCAATTCGATTCAGTATCTCTCCATTAGTGATTCGATCTATCCATCACACCTTCAGGATTCTTCTGTAACACCACATTTCAAAAACTTCTATCCTCTTTCTTTCTGAGCTAGTTATCCTCTAAGTTTCACTTTCATATAATGCTATGCTCCAGACAAAAGTCTTCAAAAACATTTTTCTAATTCCTATATTAATGTTCGAAGTGAGCAAATTTCTTTTCTTAAGAAGGCTTTCTTTGCTAGTGCTAGTTTGTGTTTTATGTCCACCTTATTTCTGCCATTGTTAGTTATTTTACTACCTAGGTAACAATATTCATCTACTTCCTTTAAGACTTCATTTTCCTAATCTAATATTACCTGCATCACCTGACATCATTTGACTGCTCTCCACTACTTTTGTTTTGGACATATTTATTTTCATCTTGCACTCCTTACCCACAACTCTGTCCATACCACTCAGCAATTTCTCCAGATATTCTGCAGTCTCAGATAAAATAACAATTTCGTCAGTAAATATCAGGGTTTTGATTTCCTCTCCTTGGATTGTGATTACCTTCCCAAATTCCTCTTTGATATCCTTTACTGCCTGTTCTATATAAACATTTAAAAGGAGGGGGAACAAACTGCAACCTTGCCTCACTCCTCTCTGAATTGCTGCTAAATTTTGCAAAGCCCTTGACTTGATTCTTATCACTGCAGACTGATTTTTATAGATTGTAGATAATTCTTAGTTTTCGGTATATGATTCTGATCACCTTCAGAATCTCAAATAGCTTCGTCCAATCAACATTATAAAATGTCATTTCAAGATCTACAAACGCCATGTATGTGGGCTTGTATTTTTTAATTCGATCCTCTAAGATCAGACATAATGTCTGGATTGATGCACATTTTCCTACATTTCTGCTGAAGCAAAACTGATCTTCTCCCAACTTAGTTTCAACTTGTCTTTCCATTCATTTGTAAATAATGCATGTTAAAATTTTGCAGGCATGAGATACTAAAGTAATGGTACAGTAATTTTCACACTTGTCAGCACTGGCCTTCTTCGGAATAGGTATAACAAAATTCCGCCAAAAATCGGATGGCACTTCTTCTGTTTTATACATCTTACACACTAAACCGAATAACCTTGCCATGCTGGTTTCTCCTAAAGCAGTGAGTAATTTAGAGGGAATGTCATCAATTCCAGTTGCCTTGTTCCTATTTAGGTCTCTTAAAGCTCCTTCAAATTCTGACTTCAAAATTGGGTCTCCCATTTAATCAGCATCAACAGCCTTTTCTTGTTCCAGAACCACATAATCTATGTCTTTACATTGATACAACTGTTGGATATGTTCCTCCCATGTTTCTGCTTTGTCTTCTTTTCCTAGAAGAGGTTTTCCACCTGAGCTCTTAACATTCATACACCTAGTTTTCCTTTCTCCAAAGATTTCCGTGATTTTCCTGTATGCAGCATCTACCTTTCCTACGACCATACAACCTTCGTCATCCTTGCACTTCTCCTTCAGCCATACATCCTTAGCTGTCCTGCACTTCCTATCTACTTCATTCTTTAATCACCTGTATTCCTTTCTGCCCATTTCATTTTGCAGTTCTTATGCTTTTATCATTCATCAATCAAGTCTAGTATCTCCTGAACTATATGTTGATTCTTAGTTGATCTTTCCTTCCTTCCTAACATTTCTTCTGCAGCCCTAGACACTTCATTCTTCAACTATTGTTTTTCCTTCAGCCTTTTCATTTAGTTTTCGTGCAACATGTTCCTTAAAACAGTCCCTCACACTATTTTTTTTCAACCTGTCTAGAACCTATCTCCTTGCATTCCTTCCTTTCTTTAACTTCTTCAACTTTAGATGGCATTCCATAACCAGCAAGTTGTGGTCAGAGTCAACATCTGCTCCTGGGAAAGTTTTGCAATCCAACCCCTGGTTTCTGAATCTCTGCCTAATCATAATAAAGTCTATTTGATACCTTCCAGTGTCTCAAGGTCTCATCCACGTATACAGCCTTCATTTGTGGTGTTTGGACCAAGGATTAGCAAGAACTAAGTTATGATCAGTGCAGAATTCAACCAGGCGACATCCTCTTTCATTCCTTTGTCCCAATCCATGTTTTCCTACTATATTACCATCTCTTTCTTGGCCTAACACTGAATTCCAGTCTCCCATCAAAATTAGAATCTTGTCACCTTTAAAATATTGTAGTAAATATTCTATGTCTTCATATATTCTTTTGATTTCTTCATCATCTGTTGAACTAGTTGGCATATAGACCTGCACTATTGTGGTGGGCATTGCTTTGGTGTCTATCTTGACAACTATAATCCTTTCACTATGCTAGTCATAATAGCTTACCCGCTGCCCTATTTTCTTATTCATTAGTAAACCAACTCCTACATTTCCTCCGTTTGATTTAGTGTTGATAATTCTATAGTCACCTGACCAAAAATCCTGCTCTTCCTGCCAACGTACCTCACTTATACCTAATACATTTAACTTTAGTCTATCCATCTCTCGTTTCCAGATTCTCTAACCTACCATAATGATTCAAACTTCTAACATTCTGCACTCCGACTCGCAGAACGTCAGTATTCATCTTCCTAATGATTGCCCCCTCCCGTGCAGTCTGACCTGGAGATCCAAATGGGGGACTATTTTACCTCCGGAATATTTTTCCTGGGAGGAAGCCATCATCAGAACATCATTCATACAGAGAGAGCTGCATTTCCTCGGGAGTTAGTTAGGGCTGTAGTTTCCCGTTGCCTTGAGCAGTGCAGCAGTATGAACACAGCTAAGCCATACTGAGTATTATTACAAGGCCATATCAGTCAATCATCCAGACTGCCACCCTTGTAACTCAGATCAAAAATAAGATGTATGGCTTTTCAGGCGTTTGCTCTATTAACCAGCATTTCGTCTTAGGTCTGAACACTAGACTCTTCAGAGTGGGATGTGTCAGACCCTACCCATTGACGCTGGGTGTATGCAGGTGAACTCATCAGAAGCCTATTTAAGAGGCACAGTCTGATAACTGCATACGGGAGATAAAACTCCACAGTGGAATTAATGCCCGCCTAGCAATTCCGAATGGAATTCGGAATGTCAGTTGGTAGGGTCTGACACATCCCACTCTGAAGAGTCTAGTGTCAGACCTAAGACGAAACGCTGGTTAATAGAGCAAACGCCTGAAAAGCCGTACATCTTATTTTTGATATGCTCTATTGGTGGAAAAATATCTAATTCCACCCTTGTAACTTCCAAAAGGCTGCTACCCTCCTTACGATGAACCATTCGTTAGTCTGGTCTCTTAACAGATACCCATCCAATATGGTTGCACCTGCAGCTCGGCCGTCTCCTTCATTGGTACATACAAGCCTCCCCATCATGGCAAGGTCACATGGTTCGCAGGTGAGGTCTTAGCAGTAGTCTTACTTATATGGAAGAACTAAAATGCAGACTGTGAAAGCTGATAAATGCCACTCTTTTCTCTACTGCTAATGACCGGCTTGATTAAGTAAAGTTTCCCACTATCTCCATTAGAGCTCACATCATGTGTGTCTACAAGGCTGCCAAATTTTGTGAAAATTGCCGAAAAAAAAAAAAACTGTGTAATCTGACGTAGTCACTCCATGCGCTGGATGTGACTACTCCATCCGAGACCCTTTGGAGTTAGGTGTGATGAAGTGGAATTCACCAAATTTTTAATCAGTACAGGTTGATTAACGTTACTTTTTGTCATTTTCTAGAAGGACTTCAGGGGATACTAATGGGAATCTAATCTGGAGGCTTACACTTCCTGACAAATATCCAACCTACCCAATGCAATTGTCAATTACAGAATTGCCGACATGCATTCTGAAGTTGTCATTGCAGCACTGGACGTGACTGCTTGTTTAATAATTCTGACGTCGTCCGAACTGCGCCATTGAAGGATCTCTAACTTATCTTTGCTGAATGGCCGAAGGGAGTTTTAACAAAAAAAGACAAGCTTGTTTTCAAAATGATACACAAGATGGGTGCCTCATGATGACCCTTTATTTGTCGCTTTTTACTTTGGGTTGCACTGAAATAAATTTACTCAAGATAATGAATAATATAGGAGTAAAATGTATGTTGATTTGAAATTACATTTCCGGCCCATTCCTAAACCCCAAATTTAAGAAATCTAGCTAGAACAGCACTTTTGGAAACACTGTACTCACAGTAAATCTATACCAGATACCGAGCTCCATCACTGCATTAATGTGTTGAAATGTTTTCAACAGTAGGAACAGTGTAATGTTATTGTGACTGTTTAAAAAATCTGATGAAACGTGTGCGTTATACATGCAATTCGAAAAATATGCACAATAAATGTTTTAAAGTAAAAATGTGTATACTAACCTCCAATATATGCAAATGTATCGATCTTGCAATTCAGTTATTTCCCACACACTGCTTGCCGGAGTGAAATTACAGCTTTAAAAGCACTTCGTGCCCGTTTATACATCTTAACACAGCAGTAAACAAAACAATACGCATTTGGTTACAAATGCTGAATATTATCGCTTATAAACCTATTTTGAAGTACCACATAACGCCCACTTGGGGAAAAAAAAATCGCTTAAACTGTATTGTTAAAATGGCTGCAAAATGCAACATGCGGTTTTTAGTCCACACAAAAGCCCCCTCGCAACTAGCTGAATGGAACTGAACCGAGCCGAATAAAATTTGTGTTTACCACGTGTGCACACGGGAGATGGCCATACTTTAAACATAAACAGCTGCTAAGAATAAAGGAGGTCCAATGCATCTCTCAAGCACTATCCATTTCTTCTTGGTAATTTATTGGACTTCGCTTTTAGCAGTTCGACCAGTTACGATGTCACTCTCCATCTCGACTGACCTACGAATTAATATAATTAGGGAGCAGTTTTATTAAATACTTCACTATGACAATACCGGAGAGCTAGCAGTTTTCAGTTGGAATGTCGATAGTGCTGCTACCTACGCGGCACGGTGTGGCGAACTCTGCCCTAGCATATTGCCACTGTATGATCCTAGGCACACGGGCGTGTTGTTTTTAATTTACCAGTGTGTATTGCACCTCAGTAACAGAAGTAGGCTATTATGGCTGGCGTCATTTGTGCAGTTTATAAGTGCTTCAATTACGGCGTTTCCAATTGCTCGAAGTCTTATTTTCGTTTTCCAAAAGACCGTAAGATGTAAGATTGCAATCTGATGAATTGCCTGTTTTAAACTCTACCTTAATGCTTCTTTTTATGACGAGGTGTAGGCCTAACTGAAAATATTGCTTTTTCTGTTAATTTTTAGCTGTAAGCAATGGGTTCAAGTATGTAAAAGGAAGGATTTGGATACCGTATTTAAAAAATTAGGTCCCGAACATCTGAACAAAAACTACCGTGTGTGTTCAGATCATTTTCCAACAACAAGCTTCAGAAATCCTAAGTTACCAAGTCAGGGGTACGTATAAAAAATCTAGTTCTGTTACCGTAGTCCAAATTATTATTAAAGACTTCTTCTATTGTATGATGATAATAATGCTTGGTGCTCATAGCCTGTATTGTGTTTATAGGTTGATTAAAGGAAAAATACCCAGTCAAAATCTGTATCAGCAGCAAGATACTCCTAGCCGAGTCAGCCGTAAGAAAAGGTAATGGGATCTTCCTATGGAAGCATTTGGTATCCTAAGAAAACATTGTGCGCTGAACAAATTAATTCAGCAAGATAGGCGTAAGTGATACTGGAACTGATGTGGACCACAAGCATTAAAAATCATGACCTCAAATCTGTGTTGAGGTTACCTTCAGATTAGCTATGCCCTTATACACGGAGTATAATTTTAGACTTTGTAGCGGAGTACCAAGGCATAGGAGTTTGGAGAAGCAGTGACAGAGAGCACAGTATCCGCAGGGACGAGCGGACTTAATAGTTTCAAAGAAGCGGCATGTTTATGCCTACAGAAAATAAGCAAAACTGAATTCACCAGCTATATACATGCTCAGAACAAGTAAATACATAAAGCAATCAAATAACCAGTAAATGAAACAGAACTCACCACTGAATGAGTCCAGTAAGGTCATAAATATAATCATTTTTGTTTTTCCATTGTGTGCTGACGAATGTGAAATACCACTTCCCAAGTTAGTTTCTGAAGCCACCTACGTGGTCTGACTTACAGTCTTGCCTGTATATCTTCTGACCTCTCCTGTGTGAGAGCTGTTCTCCTTTGCTGTATTTTTCTTATTAGTTATTGAACCAGTACTACTCCACTTGTGAATGAGTTGTTGCACGCAACGTTTCGATGGTACTCTAGAACCGGGAATTTGTGTACGGCATTTTGATGCTGGTTTCTTCTTGTGCAAATAACACTCAACCAAAAATATTATCTGTGCTATAGTGCAGTTAACAATCACGATAACCTTCCAATTTATCTTAAAAGTCCAGTAGTTACTAGCAAACTGCTGTTTCAGCTGTCAAGACTTATCATGTCAAGTCATATGATGCTGTCCAGCTCCATGGCCAAATGGTTAGCGTGCTGGCCTTTGGTCACCAGGGTCCCGAGTTCGATTCCCGGCAGGGTCGGCACGGGGGCTGGGTGTATATGTTGTCTTCATCATCATTTCATCCTCTTTGCGATGCGCAGCTTTCATACGAGATATATGGAGCATTATAATGCCTTAAAGCACAACAAATATTCAGCGATGAGCTCACACATGAGTGAAACAGGACATCAGTTTACATCAATTGATAAAGATCTCACTATTCTACAATGCATAGGCAAAGGAAAATTTATGAATGAATTAGAAAATCTTTACATCTTTTTAGACCAAGCCTATAACAAAGACCATAATCTTAATGATATCACGGAAGCAAAAAATCCTTTATATGAGCTAACTCCAAAGTTATTAGGCATGGTGAATTCAAAACATAATACAATCCCGCCAACTTTTAGAACTTCTTGTTCTAAAGCTTCCACCACCTCGTCAAATGATAGGCCCGCCCATCTTGCTCCTAACAGCCCGCCAATAACAACACATGCGCGCAAGGATCCACCTACCATTACTCCCCCCTCCATGTCCTTCACTGCCTCAGCCACACCGTTATAAGACTAGAAGTCGAAAAGCCAGCCAGGCGAAAGAAGAAGATGGCGACGCAGCGCAGCCACCAGCTACCCCGGGGTCACCAGGCCGGGAGGAGGGCCACCAGGACGAGGCCTCTTCCCCCACCGAGAAGCAACCCCCGGGAAGAAGAAGAAGAAGGCGACGCCGCACCAGGAAGCAAAAGGCGTCGCTGGCTCACCAGGAGAGGACCGCCAAGCCGCAACCCAGGACTGCTCCCAGGACAGCAGTCAACCGAGGAGCCAATCAGGAGAGGACCTCAGCGGGTAGCGGCAGTCAGTGAGAGTAAAACGTCCCCCTCAGCAGCTCTTGCAGTGTTTCCACTGCCTGAGGTGGGGCCACCGTCAGGTCAGCTGTGGGCTCGAGGGGAGGTGCAACCGTTGTGGTGGTGATCACCACTACATGGCCTGCGCAGCACTTAGAGACGCGCCGGTGTGCGCCAACTGCTCGGGGGGCCACCCGGCCTCCCATCGCAGTTGCCCTGTCTACCGGGCCATGGCGCGGGCAGAGAGGAAGGAGGCCCGGCGCCATGACCCACCCCCTTCCAGGAGGCCCCCGCCTCGGCGGGCTTGGCCTCACTCTCCAGGATCGGAGACTGGTTATGAGGTACCCCAAGGAGGTGGAGTCGTGTGACAGGCCCTAGTGGTACTCGACGCATGGCTCCGCAGCCGGCAAGGACCGTGCTAGTCACAGCAATGCCCAGACGGACTGATCCCCAGACGATGGAATGGCGAGGAATTGGTTTATGTTTTGTGCATGTTACCTGTTCCTAACTAACATAACCTCTGGTCTTTTTCCAGCCCACATCCTTGCATGTGCTATCAAAAGATGTCAGGTTTTACATGTAGGCTCTTTCTTCTTTCTGCCTATGTGGTTTTTCCCTGACCCTTCAATACCAAAATTCAACACCATATACCTAATACAATATCGCCTGGTAGCGTGTTTGACATGGAAACAGGCAGATACTCCTTGTATCACTTCCCACTCTTCCCTGCTATCTCTTTCTTCTTCTGAGAAATAATAGCATGTCGGAGGCCATGTAGATTGAGTCGTTGGTCACGCGGGGGGAGCGGGTTTCGGGGGCCCCCCCGAAGAAAAAAAAAAAAAAACCAGTCAAGCTAGCGTTGCTGTAACAACCTGACGTACTTAATACGCTCCGTACGAGTAAGTACCGCATTAGCCATCTTTGACGTACAGGAAGTCTCTTGTACAGTACGGTATTATTCACCAACTTTCTTCTACATTTTGTTTCAGAAAATCCTGAACATTTCTTCCAACAAATGTTTCAACGGAATTAGCACATCAACTTGACTATCTTTTAGATCCATTCGACTACCACATAATTTCCGAACTCCGCTAGCTTTGACATACGTTTTACCATAAGCAACGCCTCTACAGAAGTTCCATTTTCTTCTCGACTTTCAGATATCCCAAACATATACATTTTAACTTGTTTATTACATTCTTCCGTTTTAAATAACTGACAGTGATTTTACCACCTTGGATTCAACTTGGGAATTGAAGAAACATCCCCCTTTGATGATTGTGTTTATACTCAAGGCCATCACAGTCTTAATGATATTATAAAAATATGGATACATTTTAGTTTTAAACTCTCAAAATTTCATGTTTAATCACGTTTTAATCTTCAAAACTATTAATTCACTCTCTTTTAACATACTTTGGTGCATTATCGTTGTTTTAGATGTTATTGTGTAATGTTTTACGAAATCATTTTTCAACATTTTAACCTATAATTTATAAGTATATGTATTATTTTTAAGATTGATATAGGCTGATGATGCCCGTAAGGAGGGTGAAACATGTACCTTTGACTTTTATGTATTATGTATAAAAAAATATTTGACCATATGAAATAGTGGATCATATTGTATTGTATTGAACAGGTGGACTTATAATATTGTAATAATACTTGAGACATACGTCAACTTCAATACGGAACCAAAATGAGAATAGTTACTTGTAACATACCACTTAGTCGAGCAGCTCTTCTTCTTTCTCTCAATTCTTCCCAACTCAAACATTGCAACATTTTTGTAACGCTACTCTTTTGTCGGAAATCACCCAGAACAAATTGAGCTGCTTTTCTTTGGATTTTTTCCAGTTCTTGAATCAGGTAATCCTAGTGAGAGTCCCATACACTGGAACCATACTCTAGTTGGGGTCTTACCAGAGACTTATATGCACTCTCCTTTACATCCTTACTACAACTCCTAAACACCCTCATAACCATGTGCAGAGATCGGTACCCTTTATTTACAATCCCATTTATGTGATTACCCCAGTGAAGATCTTTCCTTATATTAACACCTAGATACTTACAATGATCCCCAAAAGGAACTTTCACCCCATCAACGCAGTAATTAAAACCGAGAGGACTTTTCCTATTTGTGAAACTCACAACCAGACTTTTAACCCCGTTTATCAACATACCATTGCCTGCTGTCCATCTCACAACATTTTCGAGGTCAGGTTGCAGTTGCTCACAATCTTGTAACTTATTTATCACTTTACAGAGAATAACATCATCCGCAAAAAGCCTTACCTCCGATTCCACTCCTTTACTCATATCATTTATATATATAAGAAAACATAAAGGTCCGATAACACTGCCCTGAGGAACTCCCATCTCAACTATTACAGGGTCAGACAAAGCTTCACCTACTCTAACTCTCTGAGATCTATTTTCTAGAAATATAGCAACCCATTCAGTCACTCTTTTGTCTAGTCCAACTGCACTCATTTTTGCCAGTAGTTTCCCATGATCCACCCTATCAAATGCTTTAGACAGGTCAATCGCGATACAGTCCATTTGACCTCCAGAATCCAAGATATCTGCTATATCTTGCTGGAATCCTACAAGTTGAGCTTCAGTGGAATAACCTTTCCTAAAACCGAATTGCCTTCTATCGAACCAGATTTCACAAACATGTCTAATATAATCAGTAATAATGCCTTCCCAAAGCTTACATACAATGCATGTGAAACTTACTGGCCTGTAATTTTCAGCTTTATGTCTATCACCCTTTCCTTTATACACAGGGGCTACTATAGCAACTCTCCATTCATCTGGTATAGCTCCTCTGACCAAACAATAATCAAACAAGTACTTCAGATATGGTACTATATCCCAACCCATTGTCTTTAGTATATCCCCAGAAATCTTATCAATTCCAGCCGCTTTTCTAGTTTTCAACTTTTGTATTTTATTGTGAATGTCATTGTTATGTAAATTTTATTACTTTTTTGGCCTTAGTCTCCTCCTCTATCTGGACATTATCCTAGTAACCAACAATCTTTACATACTGCTGACTGAATACTTCTGCCTTTTGAAGATCCTCGCATACACACTCCCCTTTTTCATTAATTATTCCTGGAATGTCCTTCTTGGAACCTGTTTCTGCCTTAAAATACCTATACATACCCTTCCATTTTTCACTAAAATTCGTATGACTGCCAATTATGCTTGCCATCATGTTATCCTTAGCTGCCTTCTTTGCTAGATTCAATTTTCTAGTAAGTTCCTTCAATTTCTCCTTACTTCCACAGCCATTTCTAACTCTATTTCTTTCCAGTCTGCACCTCCTTCTTAGTCTCTTTATTTCTCTATTATAATAAGGTGGGTCTTTACCATTCCTTACTACCCTTAATGGTACAAACCTGTTTTCGCATTCCTCAACAATTTCTTTAAACCCATCCCAGAGTCTGTTTACATTTTTATTTACTGTTTTCCACTGATCATAGTTACTTTTTAGAAACTGCCTCATGCCTCCTTTATCAGCCATATGGTACTGCCTAACAGTCCTACTTTTAAGACCTTCCTTTCTATCACATTTATTTTTAACTACCACAATAACAGCTTCATGATCACTAATACCATCTATTACTTCAGTTTCCCTATAGATCTCATCTGGTTTTATCAGCACCACATCCAGGATATTTTTCCCTCTGGTTGGTTCCATCACTTTCTGAATCAGCTGTCCTTCCCATATTAACTTATTTGCCATTTGTTGGTCATGCTTCCTGGCAAATTCAGATCTCCCGCTACAATCACATTTCTTTCCATGTCGTTTCCCACATAGCTGACTATCCTATCAAATAATTCCGAATCCGCATCAGTGCTACCCTTACCCGATCTGTACACTCCAAATATATCAAGTTGCCTATTATCTTTAGAAATGAGCCTTACACCTAAAATTTCATGTGTCTCATCTTTAACTTTTTCGTAGCTTACAAATTCTTCTTTCACCAGAATGAACACTCCCCCTCCCACCCTTCCTATCCTATCTCTACGATACACACTCCAGTGCCGTGAGAAAATTTCTGCATCCGTTATATCATTTCTCAGCCATGATTCAACTCCTATTACTATATCTGGTAAATACACTGACTGACAGAGCAAATGCAACACCAAGAAGAAGTGGTCAGAACTTTATGCCAATTGCAGGGTAGACTGACGTCACTGAGGTATGCTCATGATGTGAAATGCGCCGCTGTGCTGCGCACGTAGCGAACGATAAATGGGACACGGCGTTGGCGAATGGCCCACTTCGTACCGTGATTTCTCAGCCGACAGTCATTGTAGAACGTGTTGTCGTGTGCCACAGGACACGTGTATAGCTAAGAATGCCAGGCCGCCGTCAACGGAGGCATTTCCAGCAGACAGACGACTTTACGAGGGGTATGGTGATTGGGCTGAGAAGGGCAGGTTGGTCGCTTCGTCAAGTCGCAGCCGATACCCATAGGGATGTGTCCACGGTGCAGCGCCTGTGGCGAAGATGGTTGGCGCAGGGACATGTGGCACGTGCGAGGGGTCCAGGCACAGCCCGAGTGACGTCAGCACGCGAGGATCGGCGCATCCGCCGCCAAGCGGTGGCAGCCCCGCACGTCACGTCAACCGCCATTCTTCAGCATGTGCAAGACACCCTGGCTGTTCCAATATCGACCAGAACAATTTCCCGTCGATTGGTTGAAGGAGGCCTGCACTCCCGGCGTCCGCTCAGAAGACTACCATTGACTCCACAGCATAGACGTGCACGCCTGGCACGGTGCCGGGCTAGAGCGACTTGGATGAGGGAATGGCGGAACGTTGTGTTCTCCGATGAGTCACGCTTCTGTTCTGTCAGTGATAGTCACCGCAGACGAGTGTGGCGTCGGCGTGGAGAAAGGTCAAATCCGGCAGTAACTGTGGAGCGCCCTACCGCTAGACAACGCGGCATCATGGTTTGGGGCGCTATTGCGTATGATTCCACGTCACCTCTAGTGCGTATTCAAGGCACGTTAAATGCCCACCGCTACGTGCAGCATGTGCTGCGGCCGGTGGCACTCCCGTACCTTCAGGGGCTGCCCAATGCTCTGTTTCAGCAGGATAATGCCCGCCCACACACTGCTCGCATCTCCCAACAGGCTCTACGAGGTGTACAGATGCTTCCGTGGCCAGCGTACTCTCCGGATCTCTTACCACTCGAACACGTGTGGGATCTCATTGGACGCCGTTTGCAAACTCTGCCCCAGCCTCGTACGGACGACCAACTGTGGCAAATGGTTGACAGAGAATGGAGAACCATCCCTCAGGACACCATCCGCACTCTTATTGACTCTGTACCTCGACGTGTTTCTGCGTGCATCGCCGCTCGCGGTGGTCCTACATCCTACTGAGTCGATGCCGTGCGCATTGTGTAACCTGCATATCGGTTTGAAATAAACATCAATTATTCGTCCGTGCCGTCTCTGTTTTTTCCCCAACTTTCATCCCTTTCGAACCACTCCTTCTTGGTGTTGCATTTGCTCTGTCAGTCAGTGTATATATCTATTAAATTACTTAATTCTATTCCTTTCCTTACAATACTTCTACAGTTCATCACTAACAATTTTATGTCATCCTTACTTGATTTCCAATTCCCTGCTCCCTTATTACCGCTTCCTAGGCCATCCCGTTTCCCTGAATGTACCTCCCTATTACCCTTCCAAACAAATTTCCTAACTTATACGTACCACTGCGGTTGAAATGAAGGCCATCTGTGCGCAGATCCCTATCTCCTACCCACCCATTAGGATCTAGAAATTTCATTCCCAGTTTCCCACATACCCACTCCATAGTCTCATTTAAATCCCCAATCACCCTCCAGTCAGTATCCCTTCTACACAGTATTCCACTAATAACAATCTCCGCTTTCTTAAACTTCACCCCTGCTGCATTTACCAGATCCCACACATCTCCAACTATGTTGGTACTTATATCAGCTTGCCTTACGTTGTTGGTACCAACGTGAAACACTACCACCTTCTCCTTCCCCTCCTCCCTCTCTTCTACTTTCCTCAACATCTGCCTCAACCTAATTCCTGGATAACACTCTACCCTGGTACCCTTTCCTCCACACACTTTCCCCACATGTCTAACGATGGAATCCCCCATGACCAGAGCCTCAACCCTACCCACCTCATTTGATCCCCTCCCCTCCTGGTCAGCCCTATCTTTCCTGATAGCTGCAGAAGCTACTTCCTCATCCCTTTTCTCCTTCCCATGACCCTGTTCCACCTGTCTTTTCCTATCCTCTACTCTACATTTTCCTTTCCTACCTCTTCCCTTCCTCCTACTTCCACACATCTCAGCAACAGTTCCCTGTCCCTCATCTTCCCTCTGTTGTTCTACCTGGAGTGACTCGTACCGATTTCGCACGGACACCTGTCCTGAATTCTGATCCTGAATAGAGCCCTTAGCCTGCAATCTCCTTCCCCTTAGAACATTAGACCACCTGAAGGAACGAGGAAAAATACGCGATGTTTAAACGGTACAAGAATACTAATCCTGCTCTACTTCGAGATATACATCTCTCCGATCAAGAGAATGGGAGGAAAGATTGTAAATCGGGAGTCTTTGGCTTAAAAATGGCAGAGTTGGCACATCAGGGTAGGTTTTCTACATTGTGAATGGCACTGATTGCAGTTGTCGTTCTAATACGTGGTTATTGAAGAATGTCATGGTAGGTTGAAAGGTGATGCTCAAGCAATTGCATTTCTCGACTATTTGTAGAGGTTTATAAAATAATAATAATAATAATAATAATAATAATAATAATAATAATAATAATAATAATAATAATAATAATAATAATAATAATAATAATAATAATAAACATTACAATGTCGTCCATAGCCATCTTATTGCCTTTTCTGAACATCTGTACCGTCTTCTCGTTGTTAATCTCAAATTTGTTCTCCTTCGCCCATGCTTTTACCTTCATTGTCGTCTGAACTCTGAAGATTAATTTTGATTTCGAACTGGGCACATTTTAATTTTCCTCTTCCGCGAACATTTGATCATGATAAAGACTACTGGGGTCATTAAGAGGATATCTTCAGTATGTATTAGAGGTGTGACGGTCCAGAAATGATGTGTCACTGCTCCACCTGCTCCAGTGACACGACTGGAGCAGTGAGACGTTGCCGGTCCAGTGACAAACCGGTCCAACCACAGATGGAGCTGAGGAGCATGGCATAGCCTGCAGAGCGCGGTGACACGCTGCCGGTCCAGTGACAGACCGGTCCAGCTGAGGAGCATGGCTGCGCGGTGACAACCGGTACAAGCACAAATGGAGCTGAGGAACATAGCATAGTAGGCTTCCGTAGTCAGCGGACGCACGATTTGCTTTGTTCTTTGATTGTCTGTCTTATCTGATTCGATAATGGCACACTGGTGGTAGGTTGAAAGAATCGAAAATATTTTTTATCTTCAATTAATAAATACATACATAATAATGTTATTTGTTTTACGTCCCAATAAGTACATTTACGGTTTTCGGACACGCCGAGGTGCCGGAATTTTGTTCTACAAGAGTTCTTTAACTTGCCAGTAAATCTACTAATAATAATGTTATTTGCTTTACATCCCACTAACTACTATTACGATTTTCGGATACACCGAGATGCCGAAATTTAGTCCCACATGAGTTCCTTTACGTGCCTCTAAATCTACCGATACCGGGCGAGTTGGCCGTGCGCGTAGAGGCGTGCGGCTGTGAGCTTGCATCCGGGAGATAGTAGGTTCGAATCCCACTATCGGCAGCCCTGAAGATGGTTTTCCGTGGTTTCCCATTTTCACACCAGGCAAATGCTGGGGGTGCACCTTAATTAAGGCCACGGCCGATTCCTTCCAACTCCTAGGCCTTTCCTATCCCATCGTCGCCATAAGACCTGTCTGTGTGGGTGCGATGTAATAAAGCCCCTAGCAAAAAAAAAAAAAAAAAAAAAATCTACCGATACGAGGCTGACGTATTTGAGCACCTTCAAATACCACCCAACTGAGCCAGGATCGAACCTGCCAAGTTGGGGTCAGAAGGCCAGCGCTGTACCGACCAAGCTACTCCACCTGGCACAATTTTATTTCAAGAAGTAAATTACAAGTAGACCTTCTGGAAAACTTAACGATTACAAGTATTTAAAAAAAATGTAATCGTTACAAGTAATCCGACGTAAAAAAAAAACAAAAAACCGTACTTTCTCGGACTTCGCACCAGCGTTACGTCCAGTTTTGAAAAAACGTTTCATTCTTAGGCTCGTATTCATCAACGGGGATAAAGTACCGAACAGGTACATTTATTCCAAAACCATTTGATGTGCAAAGAAAATTTCGAATGATGGTTACTTCTGTGCCCTATTTGTTAAAAAAGAAAATGTTTGAAAGGCATTTTACTACTTACGGAGTTAAATGGGGATTGAGACTCAAGAACAAATCTCTTCATTCTTCCAAAACCATTCAACATATGGAGACGAAACCTCACACGATGGTTGCTCTTTTATGTGTCTGCTGCTTCTTCTGGTCTTAGCTACCAGCTTGCATTCGGGAAATAGTGGATTCTTTTTCCACTGTTGGCAAGCCTGAGGGTGGTTTTCCATGGTTTTATGTTTTCATGCCAGGCAAATGTTAGCTGGGGTTGTAGGTCAATCAAGGCCATGTTCAATTCCTTCTCATACTGAGCAAGTGGGTGTGCGGTTTGGGCTGCGTAGCTATCAGCTTCCTTTCGGGAGATAGTTGGTTCATACCCCACTGTTGGCAAGCCTGAAGATGGTTTTTGGTTGTTTCCCATTTTAACACCAGGCAAATGCTGGGGCTGTACCTTACTTAAGGTCACGGCCTTGCTTCCTTCCCACTCATAGCACTTTTCTAGTTCATAGTCGCCATAAGATCTATCTGTTTCAGAGCGGCGTAAAGCAGATTGTAAAAAAAAATATATATATTCCTTCCTATTTTTTATCCCACCATCGCCGTAAGTCTTACCTGTGTCGGTGCAACGTAAAGCAAATTTGAAAAACACAACAAAAGACTTCTTTTGACGCTATTTCCTTGCAGAAAGTTGGCCATCATCATGGAATCGCATTGTCTACTGTGCATTATTTCCCATATCATGGATTGTGCTTTACTGTTAGAAGTTGTATCATGGAGTATATGTCATTTCTTAAGATGTGACCAAAACTGGCTGCTAATATGCCTTTTACAAGAATTAAAGACTTAACACAATTTCCCAGTATGATGATGTATGTCCCCATTGGTGATATATTATGCCCATTAGATCTTAAACATTTTGCGATATATTTACACTTATAGGACATGCAAAGTCTTTCAAATCTATCGTTGTTGCAAGACTTATCTATGTTGGTGCAACACAGATAGGTCTAATAGCAATGATGGGGTAGAGAAGCTCTAGGAGTGGGAAGGAAATGATTTTGGTCTTAATTAAGTTAATAATTTGCCTGATTTGAAAATGGGAAATAATGGAATATCATACTCAGGGCTGCTGACAGTGAGGTTCGAACCCACTATCTGCTGAATGCAAGCTCACAGCTGCGTGACTCTAATTGCATGGCCAACTGCTCAGTAAAATTGTATTTTTTAAGTGACTATTAGGTAATTAATCGGTGACCTGTCTGGGATAAGAATATCAGTAATTTCAACTAATCACAGCTGCCTATTGCCACGATGTTATAATGTTTGTTTGATCACTGTATTTTTTTGGGACCTCTATGCACCTGTTTTAATGTAAGTTCATTACAACCGCACATTGAAACATCTTTTTAGCTTCTTTGAGATATGTTGAATAATACATTTGACTATAGAGTGTACCATCAACAGGATGTAACTCTGTTATTCTGATGTAGCAGGCAGCTTCCATACTAGCAGATCTTCTCAATGCACAAATGCCATAAAGATGAACTGCAATATTTTTGCAGTTTGTAGTATTCCTTTCAGAAGCTTTGATGCCCGTTGCCCTATGAATGCAACAAGATTGAGACCCTTCCTCATATTCTTGGTTTCTGCCGCAGAGGGGAGCTCTTAAGAAATGACAAGCACCATGGACTAAGAAGAAAGTCAACTGACTGCTTCCAAATACAAACCAGTTCGAAGTTTATGAAGAAGTAACCTGTATGCCAACCAAAGCTCCCATTATATGCACACACATTGTTGTCATTGATAGGATATATAACAAAGGTGTTATTATCCATCCAGCAGTTAGATTTGAGCGAGATGAAAAGCAGTCCAAAGAGGTTGATAGAGAAAAGAAAAGGCACTATGAGCCTTGATTTTGTGACTTGGACCGGGCAAGTTGGCCGTGCGGTTAGGGGTACGCAGCTGTGAACCTGCATCCGGAATGAAGTGCATTTGAATCCCACTGTCAGTAGCCCTGAAGATGGTTTTCTGTTGTTTCCCTTTTCATACCAGGCAAATGCTGTTGCTGTACCTTATTACGTCCACGGCCACTTCCTTCCCACTCCTAGGCCTTTCCTATACCATTGTTACCATAAGACCTACCTGTGTTGATGTGACGTAATACAAATTTTAACAAAAAATTGCAACTTGGGACACAAGTATAAATTTAACTACTGGGAAGTTACTGGTATGTTGCTTGGTGCGCACGGAACAATCACAAATTTCTCTGTGAATATCTTGAAAAGGTTTTGACTCCCTACTACTATTCTACAAGAAATTTCAACTGCAATTTTGAGAGATTCACTCCAAATAATACAAAATCAATTCCTAAGTATGGTACAGCTGATAAAATGTTTGTAGTAACTGTGGGGCCGCAGAATGATATTTGCCCCTAACGTATGCTATAAATGCTATACCTATTACTAGGAATAAGCTTATTACACGTGTTGATCAATAATAAAACTTCGGGAGGTTCCTACTGGTGTCCTGTTATCCATTTTTGTTCTGTACTTAACATCTCTTCAACGCATGTATGTATGTAACACAACCTAATACGTCAATTTTGATTACAGTGCATTAGTGAAAATTCAAATTCAATGACTTGGCCCACAACGGGTGACTTTAGCAGTAGTGCCAGAACTATAGCTTAGAACCTTTCCAGCAGAACAAAGATGACCTAGGCCACCATAGCTCAATTTGTAGAGCAACCGACGCAAAATCGGGAGGTTGTGGATTCGGATATTACAGGTGTCCAGTAAGCCATTTTTGTTCTATACTTAAGGGGGGAGACCCAGCTTAACAAAGGAAAAATATAGGTTGATATTCATTCGATTGTTAAATATGCCACAATTGTTGTTGACAATTGCTGCACATATCCCAGTATTTGCATGTTTCCTGGCAACCAGAAGCAACTTCAATAATGTCAGAATTTTAATAATTTTACTATTTTAAAATAAAATATTCAAAATTTCCCGCCTTTTTAACAGCATATCACTGTTTCCCTTATAAATTCCAAGTTTACAAGAATTTTCGTACTTTTCCCTTTTTAAAGTGTGTATCAAAATTCCAGCTACAAAATGACCCTGAATCATTAACATAGACTGTGATTTGGTTTTTTGTCGTGTTTTTATTCCGAGCACCAGAAAATATTAATAGCTTTTTAAATAAAAATGTTATATAAAATCAAAATTAAATCCTATTGTTCTGAATGAGGTACAGATTGTAGTAAAACATTATGGAAGGAAACTCTGAAGAAATCATAATTATCCATGTTTCAGTAAGAGAGTTATGAAGGAAACCGAGATATATTGTTAAAAAGGCAGGAAATTTTTAACATTTTATTTTTAAATGTTATAATTAGAATTTTGACATTATTGAAGTTGCTTCTGATTGCTCTTAAGCATGCCAATCTTGTGGTAGGTGCAGGATTTTGTCAACAACGTTTGTAGCATATATAACAATCGAATGAATATTGGTCTATTTTGCCCGTGCTGAGCTATGTCTCTCCCCTTAACATCTTTTCAACACTATCAAAGGGTAAGAATGGTCCACCTGTTCAATACCATTAGCTTGTATATTGTGTTATAAAACTGGGACTAGTTTTAACCCCATATATATTTGGTCATCTTCAGCCATGCTTCAGTTGGAAGACATAAGCACGCATATAACCAATAATAATATATACACTCTGGTATGACATAATTTAGAGTCTTAATTTAAAACATTGATGAAGTCCAAACAACTGTAAATTCTGCCATACCAGAGTGTTTATATTATTATTGGTTAAATGTGTGCTTATGTCTTCCAATTGGAGCGTGGCTGAAGATGACCATATATATATATATATATACATATGGGGGCAAAAGTAGTCCCAGTTTTATAAGACAATATACAAGCTAATGGTATTGAATAGGTGGACCCTTCCTACGCTTCGATAGTGATCAATTGTCAATACAGACCTTAATGAAATTCATAACTTATGACCTTTTCAACACGTACTACATGTACATAACATGACCTGATAGGTTAAAAGTCGATTGCGATTATGATGCGGTCATGAAAATTCAATATTCATTGACTTGCCCCACAACGGGGACTTAAACACACTCTATGGTATGATGGCAGTAGTGCCAGACCTGTAGCTTTGATCCTTTCCAACTGAACAAAGATGACCTAGGCCACCATAGCTCAATTGGTAGAGCAACTGATGCAATATTGGGAGGTTGTTGGTACGGTTCTCATTGGTGTCCGGTTGGCCATTTTTGTTCTATACTTAACGTCTCTTCAACACGTACTGTATGTACGTAATATTACCTAATAGGTTGAAAATTGATTTCAAGCTGTGTATAATTGAGTATAATTTCTTTTTTTCTTCCTAAGAGTTTTCAAAATTATGGAGGATGCACACTTCATCAAATGTGAGCCAGGATGGACATCTGAGCAACAGAAATTACCCAACTTGGTAAGAATATTGTACTTAGTTCAAGTTTTGTATATTTACATTCTTCTAAATAATGTGGCAAGTGGAACATAGCAATACTGTTACTGTACTCAACTCTTTCCATCATAAAAATAAAAATGTACAATCAGAAATTTTTCAGTGCAAATAGAACACTGATTTTTCATGAATGGCAGCCCTAAATTGAGCATAATATGTTCATCTTATATTATTTAAATAAAAATAATTTAAATTCTGTAATAGAAGAGAAAAAATGCTTGTAAATGTGAAAATTGTTCTTACTCTTACTTTTGTTGTTGTTGACATTTCTTCCTTTTCTCACATTCACCTGTTATTTTTTAAATTAGTATTTAAGTTTTATTTCCTAGATCCTATATACATTTTTCAGTTTGAATATTTGCATGTTACATGTAATGATTTGCAGGATGATGATGTTCAGCTACCCTGTGTTAATTCAATGAAGATAAAGGTGGAACCATGTCAACAAACATTTGATGAAGCAGGGGATGGTGGTGAAATTGCACATTCAATCAAGGAGGAAGTTGAAATAGAGGTAATGATGTTCACTAATTTTATGTTATTTACCTCTTAAGTGGCAGTTCTCATTCAGTAGACATGCCTGAACACTGAACTTTTTCTAGAGGAAATTATATTTTTTGTAGAAATTGCAAATAGGAACATTTGATTCTAGTGCCTGATGATGATGTTTAAGGATTAATGGAACATTTAAATGTAATATGTTTTAATTATTTACATTAATTTTATTATGACAGTGGTCATTACTTATTGATGGATATTCATTACATCTCCAGAGAGTCAAATGACTCACAATCACAACTGTGAATGTTCAGAATGATTATTGTTTCAGAGAAATACTTATTTTGCTTATGGAATTATTGTTCTTTTCTACATAACCATACTTGTTTTCAATGGATAATGTGCTCCTCTGCTTGATGCATGCAGTATTTGTTGACACAAATCTAAGAGCCACAGATTTGTCATAGTTTATAACAGAGGTCCATTAAAACTAGTGGAACATTTAACTGCTATCTTCTGAGGACCATTCAAAACATTCGCCAGGCACATTCCATAAGCTGAGAGAACTTCACATGATTATAAAGGATGAGTACTAACCACTCCGGTTCACCCTACCAATTAGGCAGAAATGTGTTCAAAATTGTCAGTAATTTTGTTCTTGTAAGGTAGGGTGCTATTTAGACTGATTGGCACGAAGATAATGGCCATACTGTCAATACTGATATTGTCAGTACTATTGAAGATATAAGATCTGCTTTAGTTTATGCTATCTTATACTGGAGACATTTGATTGCTTTCAAGTCTTGCAAAAAGTAAAATGCAAGACCGTAACGTGTCACATGGCCCAATACTTAGAAGGAAGATGATGATGATGATGATGATGATTATACTGGAGAAGTCTTGTATTTGGGTACCCTATCATATTAAGGACAGACCATAAGGCATTACTTTCATCCTATGTACTACAATGGCGAGTGAATGTATATCTCAATGTATATTTTATGTACAGCAATTTTGCATTTCAGTTGATCATTAGGGGCTGATGATCTAGATGTTACACTCGTTTAAACAACAAGCATCATCATCCTCATCAGTTGGTCATAACACAGCAAAGTCTAATAACATCTCTGACTTCTTAAATAAGAATACTGAGATGGAGGTAGAACACTTAAATAATCTCATCTTGATACCAGAGGACTTTGAATTCCCAAACACAAAACTATCAATCAGTCACCAATGATCTGTGTTTAGGGCTGTCTTCCAGGTGGCAGATTCCCTATCTCTTCTTAAATGATTTCAAAAAAGTTGGAAATGTATTGAACACCTCTTTTGGTAAATTATGTCAATCCCTAACTCCTCTTGTAAATAAATATTTGCCACAATTTACCCTCTTGAATTCCAAATTTAGCTTCATATTATGATCCTACTTACTTCTAAAAACTGAATTCAAGCCTATTCTTCTACTAACGTCATTCCATACCACCTCTCCACTGTCAGCTCAATATATTCTGCTTAGTTGAGCAGCCCATTGTTTGCAACATGTTTTGTAACACTGGTAGAGTAAGACCCAAGGATCTGATATTTTAAGAGACTGAAAATAATATTGTTATTCACTTTTATTTCCTTTCTAATATTTCCATTAGCAAAGGGTATTGTGTCGGAGCAGTTTTTCTCCTAAGTCACTCTTTCCAGCAGCATTCAGACACCAATGACAGACTTTCTCATTTTATACCCCTACAAGTGACGTAGAACACTTGTGCCGTCTACTATAATCTAACCAGAGGTACAGAGTAAGACGTGACTTTCGTTTGTTGTTTCATAGTCTATGGTGATCTGGTGGAACAGTAATTTGTGTTAAGTCCAGCTAAGGTAACCAGTGACTTATTGTGTTCTCTCTGTGTAAGTTTTTCACATGCTATAAAATTATTGTTTTTTGTTGAATTTCTTGTTATCATATAATTAAATATGGAAAAAAATGTCATCCCTAAAGTCTTTTGTGAATAAAGATATAAACCTTCTCCAAACTTTAGGGACAAAGCTACTTCAGTATTAAAATATTCATTTTATACATTGAATTTTAGTTTATATTTTGACAGACTTTCTTATTGCTAGTGTTCAAATTACTATAACCAAAGAACTCAGGAAATATGCTTACACTTGTGCTGTAAGAAACACCAAAAATATAAAAAAAGTGGAAGTATGGTTCAAAAGAAGTATTGTTCATAAGTTGCAGAGAAGACATTACTATCCACCATTCTACAAAACATATTTTTTGCTTAGCAATACTACAATGTTGCTGGATTGTGGGAAGTTTTAGAACTGGAACTTCCACTTCACAGATTTTTTCTAAGTAAGGTTTCCCATTGGTATTAATTTTTTTTTTTCATTAATCTTTAATTTTATGTTTTTTAAAACTATTGTTTTTCTGATGTCTTACATATGGTGATGTTGATGTATTCTCTTTTTTAAATTACAAGTATGTTTTCCATCTACCGTAATAGTGATGTCACAAAACAATCAGTAGATAATCTTACTGTCACTGCCTATGAAATCATTCATGAAACAGCTTACTATGTTCCGTAGTTGGCTAGTGCTTGGAGCCACCTTTGCCCAACACTCACTCTGACAGCACGAAGTTTAAACTGCTCATAACTTATGTTAGTTTTCATAAACGTCTAAACTTACTAAATAATTTCATTGAACAAATTATATTGAGTCTTTTCATATCCTTCATTAGCAGCATGTGGTACAAGTCTCATTGGATGAGTCCTACTGAAATGTTGAGTGTCTTTCATGAACAGTATTCTGCAGGGCCTCTCATGTTGGTGACAAGTTAAGGTGCCCTATGGGAATCAATATCTATATCATTTTAAAGTGCATGCACAAAAGCTTCCTGTAAGTCACAGTTCTCATTGGCATATTTTGTCAATTAAAATGTTACCTGCCTGATAGAGCAAAAGATTATAGACTTTTTTAACTTGTCTCAGAAAGTTACAGGTTAGTAAAAAAAAAGGGTTATTAGCTAAATTTTTCAATATTTTGTAAATAAAAAGGACCAAAATAAGAAATATGGATTAAAAAGGGAGAAAGATGGGAATTCAAAACCATGCAATTTTTCTGGTTTGAACTCTGTAATTAATAATAAAAAGGGATTACCTTTAAAATCTGAATTCTGGTGATAATGAAGATGGTAAAAATAATAATGTATACTCGCCATCTGAAAGTTTAAGTTTTAGTGAGATTACAGTTAAATTGTTGCAGCCACAATGAAAGGACAAGAGCGACAATATGAGTAAACCGTCCTATTATTCATTCATTCATTCATTCACTGGAAAGTGTGAAGTGTC
Source organism: Anabrus simplex (assembly GCF_040414725.1). NCBI lineage: Eukaryota > Metazoa > Arthropoda > Insecta > Orthoptera > Tettigoniidae > Anabrus > Anabrus simplex. Next base: position 78,711,557 of record NC_090278.1, on the reverse strand, counting down.
TGAAATGTTAAAGAATAAATTTTAGGATCATCCTCCAGCATAGTGGTCAGTATTTTTTGATGATTTTTTTTCAGTTATTGCATGCAAAATGAATGTTTACCTTAGTAAACAGTTATCTGACTGCAGTAGAAAAAAAGCAGGTGGATAATCTCAGATGGTTTGACACCAGTGAGGATGAAGTAAATAATTATTTTGCTCTTTCGTCGCCATAAGACCTATCTGTGTCGGTGCGACGTAAATCTACTTGCATATTTTGCTCTCTGAAATGTAATATCACAGGTTTGAGAGCATAAATTTCAATTGTTCTGTAGCAAAGAGTGTTTTGAAGTAAATTACACCAAATTTTAATTCTGAAGCTTCATTACAGGCAACTGTATATCCTCTGTTTTTAAAATTAGGAAAGAGCATGAACATACTCCTAATGTCCAATGATCTGTGATAAGTTTTGGTTTGATAAGCACAATTGTATAGTGTAGAGCTTGAGACTGTAAATATGTGATGTTAAGCACTGTGTTGTGGTATTTTTTGCCTGCAAAAGTTTTTTTTGGTTAATTCTAGGGTTAATAAAACCTTGACCTGCTGAGGAAACCAGTGATAAACTATCCCATTCCTCATTTCCCTACTATTCCTCGTTAGTGATATTTGAGCTTACTCTGACATTGGTTGGTGGACCTGTTAGGGTTCCAGCCAACTATAGGGCTGATTTATTGATGTACATATGTTTCTGAATTGTATTGTATTGTATTTATTAATGAACACAACAGGCTTTCCGCCCTGAGTACATGTTCACAATAATAATAAATAAATACTAAATACTGCTACTGTACACCTTGGCCGTGCCATGAAGCCTGTCAGATACTCCGGAAACGTGACCTCAAAAGTTAGGTCACCACGGTAGTCATCCTCCGTCTCTTCATGCTGCCACGTCCAGCTACTCCCCTGTCTAATTCTAAATTCACACTTAAAACATCAATAACTAATGAAATTAATAAACGTAGTCCAACCTAAGCCACCCCTCTCCACCATATACAAAATAAAATGAACAATAAAACAAAAAGACCTAACGCTACAGTTATAGACCAGACCTCCTCAGCCGGGTCTATATTTACATTCTACTGCTGGTGTTGCAACTTTCTGCTTGTTGTCACTCACACATACCCACTCATCATGCAACCTTCTTGCTTCAGCATTTTCATCATCTTTATTGTTCCCTGACCTACTCCAAAATAAGCTACAACAGCAACATTACACAATTGCATACCAAACCAGCCATCTTTCAGATTGCACTTCCTATAGTAGAAGGCTATATACTAACAACAATATTCCGTCATTGCATTTCAATCCACCATACCACAACTTTTACCAATCCGCGTTAACATTGCTTCATTTCATTTCATTCCGTCATAACACTCCATAATAAAATTCCCTCTCCATCTCCAAAAATTTCGGCAATGAATAACAAATACCAATCACGCACATACCAACACCTCTCCACCATCACATTTCTTCGTCCTCTCCATACCAGACACCGATACAATAATACCACCTCCCAACTCCCACGAATTCAGCCGTAAATAAACCATCTCAATACCAAACCATACATCTGCCTTCCACTATCTTATATCACCACTTCTCCCACCACACATAACACCTCATAAAGTAATCATAACACATAATCATAAATACTAAGCCTTCAATACTTCCAACACCACATTTCAGCAATACAACACCAACTCCACATCATTCCAACGATATAACACCTCATAAATTAATCATAACACATAATCATAAATACTAAGCCTTCAATACTTCCAACACCACATTTCAGCAATACAACACCAACTCCACATCATATACCACCTCTACTTATATCACCACTTCTCCCACACCACATTCCAACGATATAACACCACCTAAATTAATCATAACACATAATCATAAATACCAAGCCCTCAGTATTTTCCAACACCACATTTCAGCAATACAACACCAACTCCACCTCATATACCACCTCTACTTCTTCTACAAATACACTCACCTTCTGCCATCCACCATCTTATACCATCACTTCTCCAACACCACATTTCAACATATACCAACACCTCTCCAACATCACATTTCTTCGTCCTCTCCATACAAACAAACCAAAATTTACAAAATGATAATAAAATCACCTCTCTCCAACTCCAAAAATTCAATACTCATACCAGACACCCATACAATAATACCACCTCCCAACTCCCACGAATTCAGCCGTAAATAAACCATCTCAATACCAAACCATACATCTTCCTTCCACTATCTTATATCACCACTTCTCTCACCCCACATAACACCTCATAAATTAATCATAGCACATAATCATAAATACTGAGCCTTCAATACTTCCAACACCACATTTCAGCAATAGAACACCAACTCCACATCATATACCACCTCTACTTATATCACCACTTCTCCCACACCACATTCCAACGATATAACACCTCCTAAATTAATCATAACACATAGTCAAAAATACCAAGCCCTCAATATTTTCCAACACCACATTTCAGCAATACAACACCAACTCCACCTCATATACCACCTCTACTTCTTCTACCATTACACTCACCTTCTGCCATCCACCATCTTATACCACTACTTCTCCAACACCACATTTCGCCCCTATAACATATCATAACTTATATACCACTTCTCCATCACAACATTTCAACCTCCACTAATAAATACCATTCTCGCTTCTCAACTCTACTTTCAGTAACCGAACCACCTACTACTGTTTTTTACTTCTAGTAGCTACCCCCCCTCTCATGTCCACTTTGTACCCCATATTTCTGCAGCTCCCCTCATGTCCGTATAGTTTCTATTTCTCCCTCCGCTCAAACTCAGATTCTGCTCGAGAAACTCACGGAGTGACTCTGACCTTACTTTTTTACCCTGTTCTTGCCTTACTACACCACTACACACGGCTCTCTCAGCTTCTTGTTGCTCACTCTCCTTGCCCCCATCACCCATTTGTTCTTCAGCCTCTCCACTGCACTGTTCGACCACTGCTCTTTCCTTGCCGTTATTCCTACTTCCACTTAGCACTTCTCTCTGTCTCTCTTGACCCTTTTCAGTAATACTTCCGATAATAACACTTCTACCCTCGTTATCTTTCACTTGCCTATTATCATCCACTCGTTTGTCTTCCCCATTATTCACTACACTTCTCTTAGCCTCCTCCTCTTGTTTCATCCTCCGTTCTAGATCCATCAGTCTATTCACCGACCATATTCTCCTCCAGTTGTTGCTTGTCACCACTAATTCCTGTCCTCTGATGACTGCATTCAACCCCTGCTGCCTGGCTCGTATCATGTGTTTTTTTAGGATTCTTTCATTCCTCCACGCTTCCGTTCCCATATCCCTCCTTATCCATATTTTATCCCTTTGTACGTTACCTGCATTACGCACCACTATATCAGCCATCAATGTAGAAAATAATTGCACTTTGATAGACCTATTACCTCCAAATCTTCCCACTCTTGTCACATCATCAATGTCCACTTCACTGAAATTTATTTTCATTTTACCCTGAATTATGTCCACTACTTTATAAATTATACTCGTCTTATCTTCCTTCTTCCCCTCTTGCACTCCATATATAAATAAGCATTTATTTCTGCGACTTCGGGAGTTAGCAACTACGTCGGCTTTCAGTTTCGACACCTCCTCTTCCAATCTCCCTATCTCCTCTCTTAATGCTGAAATTTCTGCACCATTACTTCTCACCTGTGAAGCTGTGTCTTCTACCTTTTCTTGAAACAACCCCTTCATTTTTTCAAACTCCCTCGTTTGTTCCTTGATCATGTTTTTGATTTGTTCAAAGGGACATGTCTCCGCGACCACCTCTTTTACAATTTTTCTGATTGTTTCCATGTCCTCCCAGCTCATATTTCCCCTGGAAGTAGGACCTGGGTTCAGTTCTACTCCCCCGATCCAAAGCAGTATCAAACTCACCGCTGCAGAAAGCATAAATTCTCCTATTTTATCCAGATCTATTGTACATCCTCTTGTCTTCACTTCTTTTTTCTTCTTTCTTCCCTCCCAACCACCTATGCTCGCCCTGTACTGTTCTACACCAATCATTGCCTATACACACCTCGCTGACTTCCAACACTCCGCACTTACACTACCTTCTCCCACTCCAGGGACCCTCCACTCTGTACGTCTGCCCTCGCCGGTGGCTCTAGGTGAACTCCGTGTTTCTGAATTGAAATACTCATCACATAAAAGCTGTTGTGCTTCAAATCTTTAACTGTAGAATAAATAATTAAGATGTGGTTCAGGTAATATTTCTCTTAACATTTGGCCCTTTCATTTTGCATGTTCTCATATGGAGAATTAACGACATATGGCAATAAAAGGGCAGTGTTAGCGGAGGGTGATTTAACATAGCTCAGAATGCTCTGGTTCTTTTGCAGGATATGAAAGAAGAACCCAGCAACGATGATGATATCTGTGGAACGGTGCCAAATGAGTAAGTGCTGATCATAAAATATAAAAGACTAGAATCTTCTTCATTATGACAGTAGTGAATGGTTATTTTCAATTTAACTAATTGAATCAAATGACAGTCCATGTAAATGTATCTTAATGCTGGATATGTACGAGGTTGGTGTACCATTTGACTGGGAGGAATCAGCCGGGACATAGATATTTGGTGATCTCACCGGTCGCACGACTGGCTAATTTGTGCTTTGAGCAGTCAGTTGAGTGAGTGTTATATTTGGATGATTTGATTCATACTAGGACATAGACATTACTGTCAGTGTTCCTTATTGTTTATTTCTCTGTGTTTTTCAACAGTGTAATTGTGGTGTATTATATCAATGAAAATTGAATGACTTTTTGTGTATGACATATTGTAATAGAGAATCATACCATGTAATGTTATGGAGTGAGAATTGCTAGAGCCAGGTACTGGATCTTCCAGCCAGCTCACAGCTGAAAGATAATCACACCTCGTTGGTTGCTGTCTAATGAATCCTTGTTTTATGAATGTATGTGATTTAAAATTTGGTTTTCATTGCAGAAGTATCCAGGTGATAGATATGATACCCTTGTTGTATTCTGGCCATTATGTGAAGAATTTTCCAAGTTAAAAATCTGCTTTAATTGCACATAAAACTTAGTTCTATGACTATTATCACAATATAAACTGTTGCAAAAAGTAACTTTTTCTTTCAGTTGACATCCTAGTTATTCTCATATCACTTTCTTCATCCTGTCATCACTTCGGCTATTATTGTTTTATATTATATATAACTTTGAGATGACGAGCTATCAAAGCATGCTATGAATATCGTGGGTAGTATGAAGAATGAATGACTCCATTCTGCAGGAGCTAAAGATCGCCTCTTTACATGTCTCTGCTAAGCATCCAAAGGCAAATGTTGAGAGGTTTAGTCATGTGATTTGGCAAAGTGGCATTGAGGGGAAAGTTGGTAGGAAATGGCTGAAGGTACACACACTGAACTGGTGCGTTGACCAGATAAGGCGTTTGTCGAATCTGCCACTGGAAAGAATACTGTACACTGCAGAAGACCACTTTATTTGCTGTTGTTGATAGAATTGCTTTCAGGGTCACAACATTTGAAATTTAACACTGACTAAGAAAAATAACTTAAAACCTAGATTGATAAAGTATATCAGGCAAATAATTAATCAGAATCAGAAACATTAAAAGGCTTATATTTTGACTCTTGTGGAACCCAAGGTGAAACTGCTGAATCTCTTAGACATTTCACTTCTGAAGAAAAAAAATTGCTTCCTATTTCTCTCATTTGATTCACCCTTGGGTATTGATAATATTTTTCCAACTGCAGCTGCTTAACGTTTGAATATAGATTTTTTCTGGCTGGGTTGAAAGATTGGATAATGTAAATCGGACTGGAAGTTCATAACCAAGAGTAATCATAGACATGTTGTTCTTGACATGCTTTTTGCTCTGGAGGACTTTTTGCTTTGTGAGCAGTTGTTTCTTATAGGACCTATCTACAAATTTATCTGTTGTGTACTAGGTATTTGAGAGTTCACTTTTTCATTGAATGACATGCGTTAATGAATTACCAAAGCCATTTGAGTGGTTGCAGAGATCAACCTCCATGTATAAACTTACCCTCCTTATGATATTACTATACATTAGTGCTTTATTTCTTCGTACACACTCATACCATTGTAATGTTTGCTACACATTACACATTCTAAACCTTTATTATCTTCAAGAGTGCTGATGATGCCATTTGTGTGACTTAATGTCATGAAATCCGATAGTTGGAGAAATGCTGACGGTGACCACTACGATCATTTTGGCCTTCTGTTACTCTTTACCTAACCTCCTCAATGTGTCTGTTAGGGAGTAAGGAGGCTTACTCCACCGGAGGTGCTCAACCATTATGCATTTCCTACCCTCACTGTTGCTGGTTTAACCATTATTTTATTTATTGTTTGTGGCAGAGATGATGATGTAATTCATGGTAAAAATTACATCTATAACTCATAATTATTTTATTGTCTTTTTCAGTTGACTGCAACTTTTAAATTGATTATTGTTCTAGCTTGAATAATTGTACCGATTCAGGTTTATTTATTGTAGTTTGTGAGGACATCTTTCTTCTGAAACAACAGTGAAAGCTCACTGTTTGGAGATCCTAGGATAAAGCATTTATAACCATTTGCCTGAGCTGGTTGGATGTGCTGTTAAGAAAACAGAGCTGTGAACTTGAACTCGGGAGATAGTGGGTTCACACCCCACTGTCGGCAGCCCCGAAGATGGTTTTCTGTGGTTTCCTATTTTTACACCAGGCAAATGCTGTGGCTGTACCTTCATTAAGGCCACAGCCACATCCTTTGCACTACTAGCTCTTTCCCATGCCATCATCGCCATAAGACCTATCTGTGACGGTGTGACGTAAAGACAATTGCCAAAAAATAACCATTTGAAGACTAGTTTACTGACACAACTGATGTCTATCTCATCAACATAACCTAGGTGGGGATTCGGTAAGTGATAAGAACTTACACCCCGGATGACATTTTAATGAAGAGATGAATAGTCAGAAGACATCATCATCTGTTTTATGAGGCATAGTTATTTATTTAACTGTTTTTAAACTCTAATATTGAATCCTAGTTATTATTTGGACATTTAATTTACAAGTAAATGTATATTATTTTTAGTAATTTTGTAAATTTTATTACCCTTTCAGTCTTTTAACTGACTTTTTATCTACTAGTTCTAGGTTTGAAATTGATTTTAGCTTTTAATTTTGCATTATATCCATTGAATATGATTATATTTTATTCATATTTTAGTAATGTCATTGAAAATAATGCATTTCAAATCAAATTCCACTGATTAGTTATTTTCATATGCATATCCATCTTAGTAATTACATACATTTTAAGTCAGCATTTCATTTCATGTCATCAGGGACCAATGACCTATAAATCAGTACATTTAAGTCATCAACCTTCATCATAACTTTTGTGTAGACAACAGATTTCAATGTCGAACCTCATTGCCCTAGTATGAGTTAGCAGGCTGATGACCTTCAATGTTACGCCCCTTTAAACAACAAGATATCATGGTCATCATCATCAGTATGAGTTAGCTGTTATTTGGTAACTGGCTATTGTGTATGTTAAGACTGAAGATCTGTCCACTTAGTCTCTCACCGAGCACTGAAGCTGTCCCTCGTAATAGCTGGAGAAAAATAATGAGCTCAGAGGGGACTAAGAAGAATCTTGGCTGATGAAGGCAGACTGCAACTATATGAATACATTTCATGAAATGGGTTATTCTTTTGTATGTTAAATTATTGTGTAAAAACATGGAAGTAAACTCAACTTATCCAGAGTGGAGATCAAACTACTTTTGCCAAATCATGGTAAATGAAAAGTATTTTTTAGTGAACAGTTATTTAATATTCTCGTTTTCAGAATGCATTCTGCCATTGGGGAGGCTGGTAAGCCAGACTCGTCAGACGGGTGTAGTATTGCCTCAACACAACCAAGCAGTGATTATGTTGCTGTATCGTGTGATTCTACTTCAACAAGGCAGACTAGTACACTTGCGATTTACCATGAACAGAAACTTGCAATTTATAACGAACAGAAAAATTATACTTCTGCTCACTGCCATATATTTTTTAGCACACCATCTGCTCTTGGTAGACATATTTTAATACTGTAACATGTTGGCGGGTAGATAAATAAATAAATAAATACAGCACCTGGTAGCAACCTATTTCTAAGATTTATTAACTAAGCACTACAATTGCAGATTTACACACACACAGACAGACGATAGCCGAGCTTACAAGTTACACAAGTACACTTACACACTTAGGGTTCGCGCGTTCTCTCTTAGTTTCTCTTAGGTTCCACCTACAATGACACACACACACATACACAGAGTCGTCGATTATTTACAGTACACTCTCTCAGCCACTCAGTCACACTCGTTAGCGCTGTTACGGTCCACAGCCTACACGTCCGTGTCGCAGGTCGGGATAGTATCCGCTGTTTACTCGATCCGTCGAACTCCGCAGTCTTCCACGTCGGGACCCAGTTTTTTCGTCGCGCTACTCCAGAACACTCCAGGTTCTTCTCCAGTAGCCGGCCCCAAGAGATACGCACGACGTCAACGAGACAGGAATGAGTCCTCGGCTCCCACAGGCGCATGCTCCATTCAGGCTGACACCTCAGCCCGACTGCGCTCACTCCTCACACACTCACTAACTAACCCTCACACTCGACCAATTCTCACTGACTAGCTCTCACTGACTCGCTCTTTTATACCTGCGCTGGTTCTTCTAGAATCGTCCGGATGCTGGACGGGTCTAGGAGCATCGCGAGATGGCACACTCCAGATTAATCGCGGAGACATTTCTGTCGTCCCACGCGGTGCGACCACGGACAGAAGAGAGAAGGGCCCGCCCAGCACTTAAATGATGCTCGCGACTGGCGCGCTCGAGTCTAAGGGGGTGGGTGCGATGGGTGACGAGCTCGGCGCGTAGCGACTTGGCATGGCGGACACTATATCTATTACATTGCCCCCTCCTTAAGGCTGCTCGCCCCGAGCGGCCCCACGATACGCTGCAATACGGTTTGTTTGGTTGACCACCACCTTCCCACAGGGGATCCGCTGGGTCGGGTCGACGGTGTCCTCGTTCCCGTTGGTAACGATCAGCAAGTCCTCGCATGGCAGCCGGAACTTCGGTGGTTTTCCTTTCGTCCACACCCGCGTCTACTTTCAGGGCTTGAGCGCCTTTGTAGTCCTCTGGTGTGATGCCCGGGACTGGTTTGCCCGTCCCAGGTTTAGCCCTGCTGGATTTCCTCTTCTTCCGGGGTGCGGAATTCGATGTTCGTACCGGCACGCAGCTTCGTGCCGAACAAGTGTCCTAGTCAGGTGGCATCCTCGTTCGTTGGTCATCGGTTCGTCTTCCATTGCTGCTCCTTCTCCTAGTACGGGTCCCTCCAGCCGTGCCGTTGCAGTCGCTGCCTCTGTCTTGTGGGCCATCATCAGAGCCGGTTCGTAGTTCTCTTTCCTGCCGATTGTCCTCCCTGGACGGATCTCAGCGCCACGTAGTTTATCACAGGCGTCAGCTATATAGCGGACGCTATATCTATTACAATACATACAGGGGAGAAACCTTTCGTTTGTACAGTTTGTGGGAAATCATTTAAATTGAAAGGAGGATTGAACATAACGTTAAGCGGCATAATGGCGATAAGCCGAATGTTTGTTCTGAATGCGGAGATGCCTTCATTGTAGGCTAGGTACTACGAGGGCATTTGGTCTGGCACAATGGGAAGACAAGTTATGCCTGTAAGTTGTGCGGTAAAGGCTTCTGCCAGTCATCTAGTTTACGTGTACATATGCGGTACCACAATGGCGAGAAGGATGTATTTTGTTCCAATTATGGCATAGTTTTCGTAAACAAGGGTGACCTTAGGAGACATATGCCTAAGCATATAAACGAGAAACTCTCAAGTGTGTTCAATGCAATAAATCCTATTCTCATCAAGCATCCCTGAAGGAACATATGTTACAGCATACCGGAGGTCTAGTTTTGAGATGTAAATTTTGTGAAAAGACATTTTCATCTAAAGCTGGCTTGCTATTCCATTCACGTATGCACACAGGACGGCTACTTCATCAATGTGCATTTTGCTGTAAGTGATATCACTTGCCGTTCCCTTGAGATTCATATGCTTTTCCACAAGGGTGAAAGGTCACTTCTTTGTCCTACTTGGGGCAAGTCATTCGCTGTCCTGTCTACCATGAAGCGTCAATGTTTGAAATTATGCCAATAGCTCTCCGGTCACTGCGTTTTCATACACCAATTTGGTCTAACGTCTTTTTTACTGTTCCTGGAAGTTGTTCCTGCTGATATATTCTTTGAACATGGATAAGTGCAATACTATTTAATACCTCAGATGTTTGTTGAATTGACTCTTTTATACTTTATGTTGATAATAGTTTTGCTAAATTTGTTACAGTATAGATGAAGACCTTATGAGTGATTGTGATTTTGAAAGTAGTGTGATAATAAAATGGTGTTCATTAGTTTGGGGTTACTTCTTGACTTTCAAAAATTTGTTTGATATTTTCTGGCTTTACTCAATTGATCTGTTGTGTATTTATAGTTAAGGTTGGAACCTTCTGGCAGGAGACATTCAAGCCGTACTTACTTTTTATTGGGAATGAATCATGATAACATGGCAGAGCAGACATTGCCAGTTGAATTAAATTTTATTTATTTACTAGTTAATAAATTTCTTTCAGCTTGAATGTTCTGTTGCAGTCTATTTCCTAGCCCTTCATCTACTTTTTCAAAGTGTCATAATTAAATTATTTAGAAGCTATGTTGCAATTTTCATATAATTTCACACATTTTGATTTGAAGCTACTCTTTCAGCTCTATAATGCAATTGGCATTTTCATAACCATAATTTAGAATACAGAATTATAAACAATACTATTTCTAAACTAAATTTTCTCTTTGTTTTCTTATTACAGAGATTCGGAAGTTATGGAGGAAGCAGGTTTTATAAAGTGTGAGCCAAAATGGCCATGTGATACAGAAGAATCACCAAATATTGTAAGTGATTCTTCTTTCTTATTATCTGCCTACAGTGAAATTATTCCTTAATACCACATTGTAAATTTATGTATTAATAAACCATTAATAATATGTGGAGGTGAGGTAAACAATTGTAATAGTGTTTACCATACAATAACAGAGAACAGAACGTATACAATTTTATTGTTTAGTTGTACTTTAATTCACCTTTAATGTAAAACTGTGTTATATTTCTTTCTTTACTTCCCACATCTTGAATTGAAAACATGCTGTTAACTGTACTAATTGGACATGCATTTTCATAACTATAATTAATTTCATATTTACTTCAGGTATTAATTATTTTTGCTCCATAAGAAAATGCATATTTCTAACAGTATTTTTCAATTGAACGTCAAAACAAGAGTTTTGATGGTTTTGAATGTTAGCTAGTGTACGGCTGTCTGATGTTGGATCATGGGATTTCTGAAAACAGTGATATGACCTGTTACTATCGAGATGAGTCATTAAGAGTTCTCAAGAGCCTTGTCCTCTCATTGTGTGACGAGCTGCATGCACAGAGATGTGAGACTTATTAGACTCAACACTAATAATTGAATATTTCCATTGTTGAATTACCTATTACTCGTCTTCCTATAAAAACCTTTTTGTGCTGTAGTGGGGCTGATTTATGTGGGCATTAAAAAAAATATTTGTTTGTTGCATCGACCTCTGTAGATCTTTTGCCACTACTGGGACCATATGATATGAACCTGCACGCAAGTGTAATTGCGGAAGTGTAGAATGTTGAATGTGAGGAAAGGAACATTAAGGGCGACACTAACACCCAGTCCCCAGGCTGATTTATGTGTTACATGTTAGTTTAAAGTAAATTATAGGAACAAGTTGCATTTTCTTTCAGTTATATCAGTGACAATATTATAGTCATTAGAGTCCAGTACCAATATTAAAGTCTAATGTTGAGGATTTTTAATTTCTCATTTGAGTGTTATAATGTAAAATGAAGTGGTTCTGTGATATTTTGCTTTACTTGAGTGCTGGGAAAATTTGCTATGCTTCGTACTACTTACTATGTAATCTCTTGGAAACTGGTGTTGTATGATTAGCACCCGGCCAAATAGAAATATTTAATCTCAACCTAATATTTAGGAAATTACAAATAATACAGTATTTCATGAAGTTTAGTAAGGAGGATGAATATTTGAATGAAATATGAGTCCCATGGATCAAATTAGAAAGACAATTGACGGCAAAAGGAAAAACTAAGTCAATTTAATTTATGTCTTCTCCTTTGAGTCTAATAATTTTCACACCTCTGTCGAAGACCTAGAGATAGGTCGAGCTGATTATATTTTGCGCTGGCTATGTGAGTAGTCACCTACAGGTTTTTCCCATTCCGTAGATATTTGACAAGCGATTAGGCCACTCAGTTGTGTACGTCTTTTTTCGATACAGTATTACACAATAGATTCATTCGTTTATCTTATTGCTTTTAATGCCAGGAGAGTTCGAGCACGTGTTTGACGCACTTTGTACAGATTGTTCTGATTGTCGCCTATGGCTGACCTGTGTGTCTGGATGTGGGATGATGATGATGTTCAGGGAGGGTGAAACCTGGAGACAACACATACCCTACCACTCCTTTACAGATGTGCAATGCTGAACTTTTATGTGTTAAGGTCTGATCATTTTTGTATATAGGCAGCTTTATTACCTTATTCTACTGTAAATGAGTAACCTGTGCATGGCAGTTTCATGAGAAAATTAATGGTAAACCACTTGCATAGAAACAAATGAACCTAGCTTCAGTAACCTTAAACTTACTTCGATGAAATTTACTGTATATATAATGGCCTGACAAAAACGAATGTGTGAGCATCTGTTCAAATCTATATTGGCTGATCGTCTTGGAGTACATGGGTTTTTCTATCAGAGGATCAGCTGACCTGTAGCCCTTCCTAAATGGTTCCTTTACCTGTACTATGAACACCTTTGCTCCTGTAGAGGAGTAAAGTGGTTTAGGGCTCATTCAGTGGAGTGTGTTCCAATATGCTTGTGTTTTCGGAGACCAGAAGAGTTCCACTTAGAAGTTTCTTTTTCTTCCATAGATGACACCATTGTCCTATTTTCTTGACACTGTACAATCCTCCCTTTGTGTTAGTTTACTCATTTTATAGAAGCCAATGTGGGCACTTCTCAGACTGATTGAATGTGAAAGTGATGGTGGTTCTGTAGTAGAAAAAGCTTCAAACGAGTAAATTTTCTAGTAATAGAGTGATTTTGGAAGAAGAAATGTGTGATATTTTACAACAATGATAGGTGATGATCTGACACTTCAGGTAGTGAATGTGAGTGTGATTACATGCACAATTAATGTGCTGGAAGGGTGAATAGTAATCTGGACAGAAACAATGACAGAGCTTCCTTTCTATCGTCCATCGGCTCCAATATTTGACGTATGTACAGGTGTAAATAAAAACAGTGAAGAAAACGATGTTATGTTTTTTGTAAATTTTTAAAAATAATGATTTCTTTAACCTTTTAAGAGTTGAGTTACCAGTTGACTGTTTGGTACCCCAGTGCTGTGTTTTTTCTTTCATATGCAAACTTTTTGTACAAGCCTCAATTTTTAATTTATCAATGGTGGTGATTAGCTTGGTTTATAAATATTGGTTCTTTATAAATCTAAAAGCAAATGGAAAATCCTACACTTATATTCAATATTATTTTGAGAGAAAACAAAATTACACTTTTTGTGCCCACGCGTACACCATCTTTATACTAAGTAAAGAGCCCAAAATAAAATTATTTCCTGAAGTATGGAGGCAGCTAATATATGTAATTCCTTACAGGTACATAAGTTGATAGTTTAACCTTTTCACTGCTGAGTTTTGATGACCAGGCAAGCTCTCTGGGCTGGGTTTTTATTTAAGGAAGAAGCACTTCCACAGATAGATATTTACTGATACTACTAATGGAATGCATGTCGTTCCCTTAACCCAGCAGCCAAGACTATATTTTACACCATATTTTTATGGGCGGTTGTCCTTCCCGATGCGAACCTCAATTGAGAATATAATGAATATGAGATGAAAGATGGTGAATGAAACTGAGTAAGGAAGTGGAAGGAATCAGCTATGGTTTATGAATAGGAACTGTCCTGATATTTGCTTGGGAGTGCAAAAGGGAAAAAAAAAAAAAAAAGTTCTCAGGACAGCTGGATTTGGGTTTCGAATCCACTCGCCTGCTGAGTGCAGAGCTTGGCTCCATAGATGTAGCATGTTAATACCTGCACTTACTCTGCTCGGTGGTACTATTACTGAAATATAATATAAAATTTTTGATCCAAGAAATGGTATTATCAAAATCATTTACACTTAGGAAAAAAAAAATTATCTGAGATTATCTGAGGAAGGGGTGACAATTCCGCATGAGATTCATCATTACTACTTTGTCTCGCACTTTCTTGTAGTTCAATATCACTACTTAGATATTCATCTTCATTATCAAAATATAGCTCTCCAGAATCACTATTTATGAGGAAACATTCAATTTCTTCATCAACAAGAGATGAATGTATACTTCGAGACGCCACGATGGCTACATATAGCGGGAAAGTTCTTCCACTCCAACGAAGCTGAAATAACACCAGATTGCTTTCAAAACATGCGAAATGGAGTGGTATATCTGCCATACAGAACTTCTTTGAGCATTTCAATGGAATCTCAAAGCATGACACTATATGGCATCCATTTGTGAGATCGGTGAAGTACACACTGCACCAAAACTTATATATACGGATTTGGCGGACGAGGCACAGTTTTCAGTAATGTATATATACGGGTTTGGCAGTGAATGGGTTAAAGTACTTTCCAACCCTGGAATGTGATGACAGCTCAATGTTTTCTACCAGTTTTTTATGATACCAGATTGTTGTATCAATAGCCATTTGCACCAACTTCAGTAGCAGAATAGTTAAAAAAAACCAAAGATTTAAGTGTTGTCATCAAACACTACTTGGTTCCCAGAGTTTTTCACAGTTACTTGAAAGTCTGGTGGAGAAGAGTCATCTGTTTGCCATGAAAATAGTGATGAAATAGTTTTTGAACTCTTTTTTTAACTTCCTTCAATTAGAACGAGGCTCCGTTTCTTTCTTACAATATTTTCAGCATTCTCTCTGTCACTCTCACTTTCAAAATCACTTATCAATTCACTAAAATCATCATCTTTATCATCACTCTCCATTGTGCTTAATAACTGAAAGAGTCTTTGATCCGAAATAACATCGCTGCGAGAGCAACTAGCCTTTTGCCCACCATGCTTGTTTACATAACAGATGAGCTCTACAGATATCTGCAAGAAGCTCTGCAAGTTACTTCCCGAAGCCATAAACCATGATCAATTAGTTCTTGACAGTGTCCGACGGATGGCAGAACATACCATACCAGAAATTGAACTGGCACGTGAGAGTGAACCAGGAAAATAAAAAATGTAAAGTTCTCAAGCACCGTCTATAGACGGGTGTAGCTGTGGTGGACTGGCTGCGTCAGCCTGTCTATAGGTGGGCGTAATACTCATCGGGCTAATATGCACTAATGTAGAAGTGAGCAGTCAGGTAGGCAGCTTTTAAAAAATGGCTGGGCCACGGCAGTGGCAAGCTGCTCAGGCAGATGGTAGTGAAGGTGTTGATAAAGGCAAATCAAAAGTATTCCTCATTTAAGTGCTAGTTACTTCAGTGCACTTCAAGCTCTTAAGAAAATTTTTATGTGATGAATCAGTTTGCTGCTGGCAGGCGTTTGTCTGTTCTGCCCCAAATTCAAAGAACTCATTATCATAAATAAGCCATACTACTTGCTCAAAATTTTCAGATTCATCAAGTCTGTCATTATGCCTGGAATTCCTCTAATTTAGGTGCACTGTTATTTAACCCACACTCATTCGATGAAATAAAAATGCTCACTGTAGCCCTTCAGGCAAGCAACTTAATGTTGAATAGATCGTAGGGATATGAACTACGAATTTTAGGTGTATAAAATATAATAAATTATGAGAATATATTCGTTATGTACTCCTAAAAATTACGATCCTTTTCTTAACCATTGTTATGCGGTCAATTAGATTAACAGCTTGTCTTTTTCTACCATTTCAAGTGGTAATGTGAGTCAATGCAGAGTTTCACTTGAGTCCTTATAACTACATTCGGTGCAGACATTTTTCAAAAAATCAAAAAAGTGCCGGAGGGTATTGAACCAAGGAACACATTACAGCAAGAATTATGTAAATAAGTTAATTAGGCTAGGATTTGAATCAAAATGAGTAAAGAAAAAAGCCCTTTTTTTGCTGTTTTTCTGGAACTGAATTTGGGCTGGAAGCTTTTTTTTGAAATTTGTTTTTTAATTTGATAGAGCTGTCCAAGACTTACAATTTTAAATTGTTCTGGGCTCTTTAACCCCTTCAAATTTGGACTCAATTGAGGAAATTGCATAATTTTTGATTTTTCATAGTACGGGGGCGCCTAATTCATCTGCTAAGAAATGTTTTCAATATTAATATATCACTCCCATTCACTCTTCCATTACATCCAGTTTGTCGCTGAAAACCTTTGATGTGTTAGTGTGATGTTAAACCAGTAGCAAAATAAAATAATCCTATTGCCAATGTTTGGCTGTCTGTAATTTCTGCTTTTGTCATCTTCGTTTCTGTTTGGTACTTTTTCACCTGATGAACAAACTTAATTGTTTTTAGTCAAAATGGTAAAGTATTTTTTTTAGTCATTCATTCCAGATTCATTCAGACCATGTGACTATAAAGAAGAATTCTTTTTTCCCCTGAGGTCATCTGACAACTTTTTATATTGGTTATGTATTTCTTTATTAGTTTATTCAGTTTTTCATACTATTCAACGCACCTTTCCTCAGCAGCCATCTGTTTTCCCACATCCCTTGGCTCCACATTAATCCCCCCCTTCCGCTCTCTCCCCTTTCCCTTCTCCGACCTCTCTCCTTGCCCTGTCATCTCCCTTTTCTTTGAATCTCACAACTGTTTCTACGAGGCACACAACAATAGGCCATGCACCACATGCCACAAAGAAAGGTCTCATATAACCTGTGCCATTTGAGTAGCTCTCTTTCCTTCGGTTCATTAATATTGTCTTATAATGTATTCAGGTTAACTTCATGGACACCGCATTGAATTGCGAATGTCTACTAGCTACAAATTAAGATTGTGTAAGTTATTTAACCATATCTTCTTGTGCCATCCTTGATTCAACAATTGACAATGTCCAACTGAGGAAGTTCTCATCATTTTGATGATATTTTAACAACAAGCTCTAACAGAACATTTTAACATGATGTGATGCATCAAAGAATTTTAGAGTCTGATTTTAATTTCATCATATTTTACATGTTGTGCACATAGTTCATCCCAGATGTTTATTATTACCTTTTAATGTCATTTGTTTGTGTTTGTACAGTTTTGCATTAAGGATGATGATGACCAGCCAAGGCCAAAACTAGTGCCTAGATTAGAAATATAATGTAAACATTGCACAATATAGTATTGAAAAGGTGGATCATTATGACATAAGTTTAATTATTATTATATACACTACGTACTTTTCTTGGTCCAGATATATACCTTAGTACTTCTTGAATTCTTGAGTTCCTCTTTTTATTGTTTAAGTCTAAACATCTTCTGAATAAAGGCATTCCTGTTTTATGACGGTGTTGTAATGTTAGATTTTTATTTTATTATTGGTATACCAATTCCTTTTTCAGGATTGTACTATTGTGTGTATTTTGTTTTTGGCAAACTGAAACGCTCAAAGGTACTCAGTATTATATAGATATGCATAAAAGTGTGTAGGAGATTTCAGTGTTGCTCATAACATTCTGCTTTTCTTGCAGGATGTGAAGGAAGAATCTGGTGATGATGATTGTGACAGTGAAGCACTTCCAAATCAGTAAGTGCTAGTCATAATTCTTCCTCTGTCACCCTTACAGCATCATGATCAATTCTATTCTTTAGGACTGATTTTTTAATATTATTTATTTACTTATTTTTTTACCATAAAGCAGCAGATATAGGAAAATGATGAAATATAATGGGAAGGCAGGGATGAAATGCTTCATAGTTTAAATAGATTGGCATGGAATATTAGTAAGGTACCTTCTGATTGGACAAAAGCAGTAACTGCACCTATCTATAAGCAAGGAAATAGGAAGGATTGCATCAACTATTGAGGCAAAGTGCCCCCTGGGATTTTGGAAGGGAGGGTGTGATCAGTGTTTGAGAGTAAGTTGAATAAAAACCAGTGTGGTTTCAGACCACAGAGGGGCTGTTAGGATGAGATTTTTAGTATGCTCCAAGGTAATTGAAAAATGCCACAAAAGGAATAGACGGGTATGTTTATGTTTCATATATCTAGAGAAGGCATATGACAGAGTAACGATTATCTACGGAAAGGTATTGACTGGCATGGAGGGATTTAGTTACTGTAGGTGAAAATGTAAGAAGCAGTTTGGCTTAATCTGAAGACTTGGTCGTAATGGCAGATTGTGCCAAATGCCTGCAGGCTGATATCTTAAAACTTGATAATACTAAATTGATGTCAGTAGGTAAGAAATCCAAGAGAATTGAATGTCAGGTTAGGGATAGAAAGCTGCAACAGGTAGATAATTTCAAGTACTTAGAATGTGTGTTCTCCCAGGATGGTAGTATGGTACGTCAGGTTGAAACATTGTTCAGTAAAACTAATGCGGTAAGCTTACAGTTGCAATCATCAGTACTCTGGGAAGTCAGTTCCCAGACAAAACTATCTTTGCATTGGTCTCTTTTCAGACCAACTTTGCTTTACTGCAGTGAAAACTTGGATGACTCAGGATATCTTATTCATAAGTTAGAAGTAACAGGCATGAAATTAGAAAGAATAATTGCTGGTAAAAACAGGTGGGAATAATGGCATGAGGGTGCTCGGAACAAGGAGATGAAGGAAAAGTTAGGAATGAACTCAATGGATGAAGCTGTACAGAGAAACTAGCTTCGGTGGTGGGGTCATGTGAGGCGAATGAATGAGGATAGGTTATCTAGAAGAATAATGGACTTTGTTATGGAGGTTAAGAGTAGTAGAGGGAGACCAAGATGATGATGCTTAGACTGGATTTTTAACAATTTAAAGATAAGAGACATGAAACTAAACAAGGCCATGGAACTATTTACAAATAAAGGATTGTGGCAGCAGTTTGTAAATTACAGAGGCTTGGAGACTGACCACCGGAAGGCATACCAGTCTATAATAAAAATTTATTTATTTACTTATTTATTAATTACATGTCGTCCTTTCACATTCGTGCTTAACAGCTGTGGGGGCAGGGGGAGAAATTATATAAACACTGAAACCTCTCTTTATCGCTCTCTTCTTATACGGATTGATTTGTTGACCCTACTGAAATAATGTAGAGGTAATTAAAATATCAGCTCTCACTTATGGACATGCCTGGATTTGGACATGGATAGCTATCTGGATAGTGTGAAGCTTGCTTTATTTCTCAACTATGGACAGGACTGAGATTTGGAGACCTAATACACTGTACTGTGTTAAAAAATGCAGTTTTTAAATGACTGTACAGAAATGTATTGTATTCACAAGAAGACAATAAGGCTTCTGCAGTAATATTTTACCTGTTACCCCTCCGATACTGGTACCTGGAAGTGCATGAATAAAGAAACTCCTAAAATATTGCCTGACTGAAGGGTCTGAGTTCCAGTTACTCCAGTGTTTCCACTGTGTTGTTATTTGTCGAATTTTAAGTTCCAAGGAATTTCGGTGTTTGACAATCTGTGAAAAAACTTGAAGTCACCAAGTTTGAGGGAAGGGAAGCATAGTCCTCGGCACTTAAGGCTATACACTAAAAAGTAATGTCGCCACCCTATTCTCGTTATTTTTAATTGCTCATCACTGTTGCCAGTTTGGTTACATATTGAAATTATGAGCCATAACCATCAACAAACTAAGCTCAATTTAATTGTCTGTAATGGGGGTTCCCTTACCCAAGTAAATGGTCAATCAAGATATTCATAATAAAGTTCGTTTTCAAGCTTAATAAGGAATTAAGGAAATACACACTCTCTCTCACCCCCACTTAATGTTATATATTTATGCCTTTATTTCGATACACACATTACTGTAACTGTATACTTAGATTTTTGCCTGGTGTAAATAACAATGCTCCCTTCTTGAAATTTGATATTACTTGTTGGACTTCAGTGAAACCATGTAATAATAAACACAAGCAAGTATATTAGATTTACGTATGCTTTAAGTCAATAAGAATACATAAAGGGGAAATCTGTAACACATATCAAAGTCATGTCAGGACAAGGTTAGGTTAGATTAGATTAGGTGGATATTGAAATTTACTTCCATTTCAACTAAACTGATCTTTATAGAGAAGGTAATATACTACCTACCTTTTTTGGATCGGTCGAAACTGGCCAAGAACTGCCGGAAGCTGAATCTGCGTCCTGTAGACTAATAAACGAAGTATAAAAGGCATGTTCCCAAAACAGAGGGACAATAACGTACAGCAGAAGTCATTTTAAATAAATTAAGTTTATTAATATAAAAGTAAAGGGAAACGGTTTGAAGATTAGCATGAAAAAAAATAATGGAGATACAGAGAGTCAAATACTCATGTACATAATGTGTAGCAATACTTCAACCGCAGTAAAAATCTCTTGACTTGTCAGTCGGTTTTCTTTGTATCTGATCCATAGCATTTCTTTCTTAAAAAGGACCATTCACTATGTCAAGGTGAATGTAACAGCTTTCACACAATAAGATCCAACAGCTCCCCAAATAACGTCAAAGTTTTATAAAGATTTAGCTTCCGAGAATCCCCATAGAGATTACATCCCCATAAATCAAAGACACCAGTGAATTAAGACTGGCAGAAAAGTAAACAAATATGGAATGCAAAAGGGTAAGAAAGAAGTTGCCATAGTTACAGAAGCAAATTAACATGTGTCAGAAAGCAAGTAAAATGAGAGCAAAATCCCGAAATAAACATATTAATCGATTGAGGAAGCCAGAAACAATGAGATAAAATAAGAATTATGACTAAGAAAAATATCCATAAGATACTGAAAAGTAACACTGGTCCGATAACCACTCCTCACCCACACACACTTAGAGACCAAATATGCAAAGCAGAGGGCATAAAAATATAATAGCAAGACATGTAACGACAAAAATCGTAACAGCCTAATATGATTCAGTCAACGGCTCATGAGCTTGACCTGTGTGCACAGATCAAAAACTTGGGTCACCGCAAAGAGGCCTGGCCCACCCAGTCTAAACACATAACATAAAGAACTTGCACGCCGTATAACAGATATTCATATCGCACATCTAGGCGAACATAAATCATATGGTATCAGCATTAAACCATAAAGCAGAATATAAGCATGAGCCAAAACATCAAAAATACAGAGAATTAAAAGATCTCCATTCAAAACAACAAGCAAACTCATCACGCAAACAAAATAATTATATCGGTGCCACCTTTCACTTTATTGCAGCAACGAGTACACGTAAGTAGACATGAAAAGAAAGGAAAGAGAGTGAAATAAGTCTGCAGCAAAATTATAAAGAATAATACATTAAATCAGGGATCTGTCAGTAAACAACTAGTTAAACTATGCAAGCCAGGAAAAGTTTAAGCAAGATAAATACCTTAAAATTGTCATATTCACAACTTTAACTTCAGTCAACCATTTAAAATTGTGTTTAAATGTTTTATAGTGCCATTTGTACTAGACAAAAGTCATCTTGCAGGTCAACGGCTCCATCTTTTCTCCAAACATATTATTGTCAGACAACTAGGGATAACTCAAAGCAAAGGTAAGCTAGAAAGAAATGCTTTAGCAATTCTCTCTTATATGAGGTTCCAACTGTCTAATCAGGATGAACTACACGTCAAGTCTGACATAGAGAATACTAAGCAGCCAAAACAGACTGACCTATAATATTGTAAAAAATGTGATGTCTGAAAAATACAAAAGCAAGATATGGAGGTAATGAGGTGCGGCACAGTAATATTGCTTTCAGTTTTGGAGGAATTGTGTTGAATGATGCAAACAACTTTAACATACCCATTTTACGATGACTTTGATTTGTAACCGCAAACCATTATTTAAATTTTTAAAATGAGAGAAGTAACATTTTAAACATAGTTTATGCTATTTTAGTTATTAGGATAGTGATATACCAGCTGATGATGATCTATCTCAGATCAAATCTAGTCCTGTAATTTAAAAAAGAAATGTAAATATCTGTAATTACTACCATACTACAAATTGTACTTATTAGGTGTAAAAATCAAGCCTCTTATAAATGAGAACTGAGTCAGGAGTTGATATGATGCTAATGATGAAATTCTCAGCTTTTCTACGCTACATAACTTTGTCCCTAAAGTTTGTAGGACAACTATCATGGTATTGATATTTTGGGCTCTGAGACTTCTTTCTTACAATACTCTGCATAGAGAGAGGGGTGAGAATAAATAGGCAGTGAATTCATTGATTCATTGATTTGTCTTGTCACCTGCAAAGAAAATGCTTATTTTGATTATAATGTCGCTATGTGGGTTGTTATTTATGTATGTAAATTATTTGATTAGTTATAGTATTAGTTAATGCACAAATTGATGCAAGAATTTTCTGAAGAAATGAGCTGTTCTTTCACTGCATTTGTTAGAAGTGTACTGAAATGAAATGGCGTATGGCTTTTGGTACCGGGAGTGTCCGAGTACAAGTTCGGCTCGCCAGGTTCAGGTCTCTTGATTTGGCGCCTGTAGGCGACCTGCACGTCATGATGACAATGAAATGATGATGAAGACAACACATACACCTAGCGGAATTAACCACTTATGGTTAAAATTCCGGACCCTCCGGGAATCAAACCTGGCACCTTAAAGACCAAAGGCCAGCATGCTAACCATTTAGCCATGGAGCCGGACAGAAGTGTACTGATCAGTTTTAAACCAGAGTTTTATGGAGCAGCTCCCATCATACCAGCCGACATCAGCATGATAAGTTTATCTGTGAAACATTTAGTCCAAGGACCAATCTATGTTGTAGAATTATCTTCAATGAACTGCTTAATCCAAAGAATAAATGCCACAGACCAGACAACACAATTTTATGACACTTGCCTTCCCACTGTGAGTGGCTATGTTGTAAGACATAATGTCAGAACTCGACATCTTAGTAGAGCATGGCAGGATGAGCTGGAAACAAATGTGGCATCACAAGGGTTTGGAAGAGAGAAGCAAAAGATTGTCAGAGTGGGAGGCAACTTTTTTATACAGCACGTTGGTCTTCAGGGGTGGTGATCATGGAATGATTGTGATGATGTTGATAGTCATTTCTTTTTCATTGTCACATCATAATATTCTTCTCTTGTACATTACTGGCATATCATTGCTTCTTATTTTGTTATGCTGTGAATTTTGAAAGAACAATCAGGCAGCCGATTCCAATTACTGCTGAATACCATATATATCCGAATAATCCCTGCATACTCTTTTGTAAATTTCATGTCAAAATTTTGGGATGAGGGTATTATTTGCATCAAGCCTTCTACAGTACTCCTGACTTACAGAAATCTGGATGTTTCTATTTTTTTGGTGTGTACAATTGATAAATTTGTTCCGCCTTTCATTTCACGGACAAAAGGCTAGGTTTCCAGAAATCGAAAATAGGATATGCTAATGTGCAACTGAAAGTATGTAGTTTGGATATGCGGTCATGAGTGAAATGTGTTTGTTGAATGCAACAGCAAAAGCAAGAAAGTTAAAAATTGCAGGCTACAAGGTTAGTTGTGTTTGGATCACACAAGTTTCTGAATGAAATACCTTCAGTTTCTGTAAGAAAACTAGCACTGCAGAATGTCTGGCGGCCAATTTTGAAGAAAATATTGTGAATTTCCGCAGTGATGTCATTAGATTGCACCAGTGAAAAAATATGTTTAACCCCTCAGTGACGGGGAACATTTGAGTGCCTCTTTACCCAGTGGACGGAGGTGATTCAGATGTGAACACTAAGCGAATGCAGCAATCTCTTTAAAACTTCAATGTTACAACAGTTTGGCTCAGATTATTTTCAAATGTTTACAGTAGAGACTCAATAGAATGAAGTTTACATTCATTAACTTTATATTTACCTTATATAGCGTAGTAATGGAGAAGAGACCTTTCATATTTTGTACAGATTGAAAGTGAGGTTCTTGTATTTGCCTTGGTTGATTCACAATGCAATGAAAACTTTGGTCATTGCCTCGGGAACTTTGAGCAGAAGAACGGGGAACAATAGTTCAAAGATTCTTTTAGCGCAAATCCCTGGTTAATGGGACGATTGGTTCATGAGAAAGAGGGTATGTACCTTGGCATGTTTTTTCGTCCATTACTTGGCCACACAAGCCATGCCCTCCCATTCCTTATGTTATGCATTACTCTTGCTTTCCTCGGTTCAGTGTGGTCAAGTGCTATTGTCATCTGATTTATTAAAATTAAATTAATTCTCTTCCATTCAAACTGCACCATATCATTCTTCTGTGCCATACAGTAACATATTTCAAAGTGGCAGAAAGTGAAGTAATTACAAGTCTCAAGATATTTTAGGGAATAGTAAGAATGGTAGGAATTCTCACCAGATGATGTCAGCATTCAGACCAGTGAAGAGATGGTGATTTATTCTATCAATCTATGTAAGGAAACATCCTGTAATGAATTATACATCCGCTTGAATGCAGCAGAAATGTAAGTCTACATGCTTACAAGTGCTAAGAGGTCAGAATATTTCAAATACTTTAGAAAGGAAAAAAGAAACACTCATTTGGGCTGATTCATACATACAAAGTAGGCAGAGATCTTCACCATCAAGGATATGCCATTTGCATCTCGACAACTTTAAAACTTAACAGCGTAGAGCACAATGAAGTTAGGCCTACAGGGGTCTATTCCACGCTTGCAGGTTGGCAGCGTATGAAGAACAGAAGGTCTATATAATGTATGGAGGTTGGAATCAAGGGGTTAGTTTGCAAATTGATAGTGCAGATCAGACATATTTATTGTTCTGTAGCAAGAAGAAAAACAAGTAGTCCACTACAGCATTGTAAGTGCGGCATATAGTGAGAAACCTGTAGCAACGATGGTATTTTTTTAAGCTGCTCAAAAATTTCTATATCGAACTGTGTAATATATTTTTTTAAATATGAACCGTTTCATTGTGTCTTCCATTATTACAAATGACTCAGCACACATACTTTTCCATCAATATTTATACACTGCAGCTTTTATATTGAATGTGGTCAATCAGTATGCGTCATCCTACAGCTCCAAACAAACCTGCAAATTCGAATGAAAACAACGTGTTTTTTGCAATGAGTGCATATTTAATGTGTTGATTGTGTAGCTGAGGCTGACCAGCTGCAACCTGACTATATTCTATTGTTTGTCCTTTCTATTTTGAGAACTTATTGTCTGTGAGACCCATTGCCTTCAAAAGCTATTTAACCACAAATATTTATGAGACATACAGAAAATCACATGACATTATTAGCACAAAGTGTGAAATGGAGAATGGCTATAACAAAATATCATGACCACAGATAAGTTTTGTTACCATTTTCATGGGTTTGCTCCACACAAGAAGTGCCAGAGTGAACAATCAGTGTGTAGATGTCCTTGAGTTTCAAGGTTTGTTCAAATAGATGTCTCTGAGTACTTTCTTCTCTTAGAAAACTGAAGTTTCAAGCTTGCATTGGATAATGAAAGATAATGGTTTCTAATTAAGGTAGCTAAATAAATTCAGGAAACTCTGTCATAAAAAGCACCAGTGTTTCACTGCAGTGCAACGTGGGCTCTTCAGCTGAGAACACTAAGTTTCCAAGATACTGGCTTACTACATGGCAGTAGTGACACCACTGGAAACTATCCTGTGATAAGGACAAATGCAATGCCAACATACTAGCCACTAGCGTGTTAGCTGGCTTTGTGTCATGGAAATGTTTGGTTTTCAACTAATGAGCCCTAGCCCGATGGGGATGAGATAGTGGTGCTTTTATATTTAAATTTCCTGAATTTATTTTTCATAAGATGTGTATAGTTGGCCCTTTGGAGACCTTTGACAAAAGGGAGCAAGTTATTAGTCTGTAACAGTGATAAGCTCTGAGCTTTTGACAACACAGTTAGCTGTAGGGGAGATTGTCTTATTGCCAGCGTGGATGATGATAAATTAAGGGCCTATTTAGAAAAAATGATGGAATAGGAGCTTAACCTCTGATTTGAAAATTGATTACGAAAGTGGCATACCATGAATCCCATCATTATCGCCAGTACTGAAGACGGAGTGCCATTCGGTTCCGGTTTGTTGGATATTTGCAAACTTCCAAATATCACCAGAAATATTGCATCTATCTAAAATGTATGTGCAAATAACAAAATTGTAAAATGTCTAATTTCCAGTCATTTATGTCTGATACATTTCACCATACAAACTCTAATAATGCAAATAATTAAGAATATATATACTGGTGCAGAAGGCCTCTGCATTTGCCAAAGGTTAACAATTGCTTTTTGAAGGTAAAGTTAAGTGTATCCTTCTAATTCAATTCAATAAATTGAAAACCATCAATACGGAATGATTCTAATATCTTGTAAAGATGCAACAATGCTTAGTTGGTGCAAGTCAGCCTGGCACCAACGGTGGGCACATCACCGGGTTATGGCCACTACAGGCAACCAGTGAGACTAGATGGGCACAAAGTGCTCAACTTGCTACTACCACCACAACCATTGCTGCCACCCATGTCTGTCAGTGGTGCAGAAATAAGGAGAGGCCAGAGATTTCCAGCAGTGATCTGAAAAAAAAAAATGCCGGGCTGAGTGGCTCAGACGGTTAAGGCGCTGGCCTTCTGACCCCAACGTGGCAGGTTCAATCCTGGCTCAGTCCGGTGGTATTTGAAGGTGCTCAAATACGTCAGCCTCATGTCGGCAGATTTACTGGCACGTAAAAGAACTCCTGTGGGACTAAATTCCGGCACCTCGGCATCTCCGAAAACCGTAAAAGAGTAGTTAGTGGGACGTAAAACAAATAACATTATTATTATCTCAAAATGATAGACTCTCTATAAAAGGGCAAATGAATGAGCATGAGATGGTTCAGTTTGAGTACAGACCAGCCAGTAATTAGTGTGAGGAGTACAGTTCAGCATCAGTGCTGTCGATTTAGTCCTTTGAAGGACTGGTGTGCAATGTGTGAAATGACAAGGGATAGGAGTGCTGTGTGACAAGGAAGATCAGAACACTGGTATGATATGGGATAGTGGTGAGAACTATTGAGAGAGTGTGAACCTTGTACTACATACAGATTGGAAGACTATGTGTGCATGCTTAAACAGTGAAGTGTGTAGCTGCTAGTAGTGTACTGCAAGCTTTATAGTGAACTGCCCTAGGGTGCAAGTGACTGTTATAGAAGTTTCCAACCTCCCTTTTTGTTGCTTTATTGAGATTTTCATGGATATAATTTGATATTAGCATTCCCAACATGTGTAAGAGATGTTGGTAATCATATTTCAAGTCTCCCTGTCATTTAGCTACGTATTTCACTGTCAAAGGCGTTACAAATGTTAATTGGAACTTCATCAAATCAATTGCCACGTAAAGCTCTAGTGAATAATAATAATAGTATGGCCTGAGCTACCATGTGCAGACATTTCAATTTGATGCCATCTGGCTATCTGTACGAAAATTTCAACACTTTGTTTTACTCTAGGCATACTAGGTGGCATACCGAGTAAACCAAAACTCTCTTGGGTGTCTGTGGCTGAGATTTAATTAATTTGTCTTGTAAGCACCTAATGTGTCAGCAGAGATATTTTACATGCCGACAATGTATATCATGGAGTGTCAAAGGGGCTTTTTTTTTGCCCTTCAGAAATCCGACTGCCTCTGCCAGGCTTGAACCTGCTATCCTGGGATCTGGAGGCCGACACTCTACTACTTATACACAAAAGCAGCTAGCTCTAGTGAAAGCAAAGTCAACATCATGGCTGAGTTGGATGGAGCTAGAAAATTATATTTTTGGAGGAAAGTGATGTCGGTGTGGTTTTGCTGATGAAAGTGATACCGAATTATCTTTGAGCAATGTTGGAATTGGTAACCTCACTGACTTATGTGATTAAACACTGAGAATAAAAAAGAGAGTGCTAACTGAAGTGATTGTACACCTCGGTAATTGTTTGACCATCAGTGTTAATTAATAAATTTCAGAGTAGAGACAACCAGCTGTACATTTGTTCCTCCCCTACCCTGCCATCATGCTACATTATTTTTGTTATGATGACCATCGTGAGTGTAGCCAGATAATCTGTAGTCTGTTATTACTTTTTCCCATCAGCCGTGCCATGAAACTTAATGATGCAGGTTATATTGTTGTCTTGCAGTTTTAATTAATCATTTTAATGGCAAAGAACATGACTACAAAATTTAGATGGAAATGACCTGATGGCTGTGACTATTTCTTTCTTTCCTTGATCCATAGAAGGACATTTAAGGGTCTTTATTACTGAAGAGTCTTCATGTTGCAGTTTTTATAAAAGAATTAGGATGTACTACAGAAAAGATGTTCAGTCATTTAATATTTAATACCTGATATGATAGACAGGAGCACATTATATTCAGAAAGGGGAAGGCTGTATACAGATTTTAAAAAATAAATTTTGAGGTGGTTGTAGTTAACTTTTACAAATTCGTACTAATCTTATTTTGTTAGGAATTGAGCATAGATATTACCTTTTCGATGCTTACAATATTCCATACACACTTTTCAAATTGGTGCCTATTTAAGAATAGTTCTGAAGTATTTGTTTTTAAAGCATATTGTTCATAAAATTGTGCACGAATCTGTCCTTCAAGGTCAATTTTTTATTAATATATTTCTAAGAATATCAGGAAACAGCTGACACTAAGAAAGACTAAAGTTTGTAGAAAGAAAATATTTAAGAAGTAATATGTGTAAATATTATTGGAGCAATATTATTGGAGCAATGGTACATAGTTATATCTTCTAAAAGTTTTATTTATATAGTATATAGTAATTATTTTTCCATGCACTGTGGTAAAATTCCACGTGCTTTATGTGTGTATTAAGAAAATTTACAAATGTAGAACCAGTGCTAAGTGATAGGTTTTGTAGTGCTTACCCACTTCTTCTTTGTAGATAAAAAAGTGAAACTTTCTGCCAGCACCTATAATTTTTTTAAATCCTTTCCATGTTTGTTTCCAGAGTAAATATTACTGTTTCAAATAAATAGGATTGCCATACATGCTGATAAACAAGGACTGTTCTGATTTCAAAGGCCAAAATTACTCTCCTGGAAGTGTGGATAGAAAGTTCAGTATCCAGACATTTGTTTACATGTTAAAAATCTAACAGAACTTAAGTAATTGAGATAACTGCACAAAGATATGTGTTTCATTTGAGCTGCACTAGTGTACATTAACGTATGAAAATCGGTCGTTGTGATAATCAGTTGTGGAATTTTGGTGAAACTATCAATTACCATATTGATCAGTGGGCTCATTGCTCGCTGTTCTCCCCTGTGTCTATGGTCCACATAATGACTTAAAGCACTCAGTTCTCTAGCATATAATGAGTCTACTGAAATGAATGAGGACGAAAACAAAAATTCTTTGAAATAAATGCAAAGGAGCGAGTTTCCGTAATCTTAAACAGTTTGCTTTGGCATGTCTGCTATGCAAATAAGGACTGTAAAATTCAGTGCAAATTTTGAAAATGTATCCATTTAGTATGCTTTTGTAGATAAATGATATAGGTAATAACTTTAATGATCTTTATCTTGTCATTATATCTTTAAAGAATGCTATTTTAAAGTAATGAGGAATAGAAAAATGTTTTGGATGTCATCTAAGAAGTGATGATGAATAAATTTGTTCTCCTTTACAGAATGCAGTATTTGTTATATCCTGCCATCACTGAAGGTGCTGAGGTCAATGGATCAAGAAGGGAATGCAGTAATGGTTCCAACGGATATGAATCTTTAAGTGCAATACGTTGTAAATTCTGTTCGAAGACTTTTAAGGAAAATAAGGGATTACAATCGCACCCAAGTTTACATAAGAGCGTTGATCGAAACCTGTGCCCAACATGTGGAAAGACGTTTACACGTAAAGTAGGACTGAAACAGCATATGAAACTGCATACAGGATTAAATCTTCATTCTTGCCCTACGTGTATAAAGGTCTTTGTTAGTGCTAGATCCCTGAATCGTCATCTAATCGTTCATTGCGACCAGAAGAAATTTGAATGCAAGATTTGCGGCAAGTCGTACTGTCATTCCTCAAGTTTGTCATTACATCGTTTGTCTCACTCTGAAGAGAAATTTGTTAATTGTGTGTCGTGTGAGAGAGCTTTTCAAACTAATAGAGACCTTGCAAGACATTTGATCAAGCACGATAATGCTAAGGCATTTGAATGTGCATCGTGCGGAAAGGCTTTCTTTTCTAAAGAGAGCCTCAAGAGGCATATACCTAATCACACTGAGCAGATGCTGCATACCTGTGATTACTGCAATAAGTCTTACTCCCGTCGGTCTACGTTACAAGACCACTTGAATTAAAATCACACGGTAGATGTGAAATCCAGCTGTAAGTTTTGCCAAAAGAATTTTACTTCACGGACGGGTCTTGCGAAACATTTGCGTATGCATTCTAGGCTCCTGCTTTAACCCCCTTGATCGCAGGCTGTAATGTAGTGGTTTTTGTTTAAATGCCAAGACAATTTTAATGAAAATGCACACACAAAGGAAAAACATATTCCTACTTACATTTTCGGAGGTAAATCCCTGTTCCTTTTTTTTATGGCACATGAGTGTCCCTACAATTGCAATAGAGTTTAATTTTTTAAATTTAAAAATATTTGTATTTCTTACTATTTTTTGAAAATTTAAATTCAAATTTGACCTAATTTTTGCTTATATAGTGAATTTTTGACATGGGTATGATGCCTTTGTGAGAATATTCACTTAATTTTTAAAGAAAACTGAAGTTTTATGTAATTTTTGTTAGTCGTTTTTGAGAATGACAGATTTTTACTCAATTCTGCACACGCAGGTTATACGCTAAGGTTGCCTATCTCTGTGGTAGCCTTAATTCAGTGATACTTTCTGTGATTGAATATCACGGCAATAGGCATCCCTCAAGCACGTTCTCTGAACTCTCAAGGGATGGCGTGAAGTTAGCTTTTTCTAATGTGAACCCCAGCGCTTGGGTTGAGGATGTGGTATACGGCCTACTACGTCATTTCTGAACAGGTGTGAGAAAATAGCTGTGTTTCTGTCCCGTGTGTCTGTTAGTTGGGATATTATCAACATTATTAGGTAAATATTACAATATATGCTTTGATATTGTCTGTGTGGTAGATGAAAATGTAGGCTTTGTTATTATGTTCACTCACAGATTTCTCTACAGAACAGTAGACTCTTTTGAATTTCATGATTTATTTTCGTTTTCCCTGCCTTGTTCTCATTCATATTATCGTCAGAATATATCCCCTACACACAATTCTCTTTTAATGCTGTGTATTGGAATAGAATCTGTTATTTCGTAAACATATAATTTCACCTAGCGTGAATATGAATTTCGAGACCAATTTACTCCACTACAGGTTGTGTGAAAATTTTATAACCTAAAATTAAAATTGTATCATTAAGTACATGGTGAACTCCTACATGGAGGCCTACACACGTTTATATTACATTCATTTCATTTTCAGTTACAACTAATGAGAAGCGTTATGGGTAAAACCGAGAAATCGCACATCTCTAAACCAGGAGATACTAAGCCTATTACTTAAAAGAATTATGAAAAGCAGGCAGTGGAACTAGCTGTCAAGAAAGTTCTACAGGTACACCGGAATTTATTTATTTATTTATTTATTTATTTTGAAAAGGGTCTATACAGAGTTCTCCTCCAACTTAGACCGTGTGCTTGAAAAATAAGTCTAGTAGAAAGTTATAAGTGATAAAAAAAACATGTACAAGGTGAAATAATAAGTGTAACCTGTAGACCGAAGATTATATAACCTGAAGGTCAAAGAAATAAACATTAATCAGCAAGGTCAGCGCTTGGCTAACAAATGTGAAATAATTGCTATAATCAGGTTATGTAACAAGGAGAATGAAAGAAAAAGCAACTTCGTGAAGACCCCTTTCTTCACGTTCATTTGACTTAGTCAGCTTGTCTGGTATTACTACTTACCTCTCCAAGCCAACTTTATCAAAACAATACATACCGCTGAGTGAACATCAGCTTACTGCCTTCTTATGCAGGCGTCCTTGCTGTTTCTTTCCAATTATTTCGTCAGTTATTTCTCTATCCCTAACCATCTGTCTTAAGATACAATACCTTTCACTTTTCTTAAACATAATTTTTTAACTGCTCTTAAAAACTTATTCAAGTTTCCTCCACTATTTCACTGTTTCACTATCCATACTAACATTTTTTGTTCATCATTTTGTCTTTGTGTCGCTGAATGCTTCAAACTATTCCACACTAAAGCTTATTATGTGTAAGACTTTGTTGTCAGACTTAGGCATACCGTTGGAAAGTGTGTAATGTGAAAAGTATTCAATACATCTTAATGCAACTTTTTAATCTGTAGAACAGACCCTTTTATTTTTTTTGATATATACATGTTACAATTGCAACCTACCTACTATTTTCTACAGTTTTTTTAAGAACCTTCAAAATATGGCAGTCTGCCTGCTCATATGCCATCTTAAGACACGGTTAATTCCACTATCCTTCTCTCTATTTTCACCCATACCAGTGCATGATGTGACTAAACCCAATCACCAACCTGTATTCTTTTAATTTTTTTCTAACATATCTTCCAAACTTATTACTAAGTCAATAACACTACCCCCCTGTTCCGTAATATATGTCACTTTTTCCTTCTTTATTACCCTCCCAACAACCATTTTACCGGGTGAGTTGGCCATGCGGTTAGAGACGCACGGCTGTGAGCTTGCATTCGGGAGATAGCGGGTTCGAATTCAGAATTCATCCATTCTGGTGTCATCATGACATCTGTTTGGTAAAAATCTGTCCATACATTCGCTTCTTCATCCTGCAGTTCTTGATGTAAAGCTTGGTATTGTATATGGTATTTTTAATAAGCAGTTCTTCTATATAGAGTGGGTGTCATGCAAAAATATGCTAGTTTAAAATTAACCTATGAGCTCACAAGAACTTTTTTAAAGATACATGGCCTTCACTATTTCTAGTATAGCTAGGTTATCCTTCAGGAGGTGTCCCCTGACAATGTCTAAGGCTTATGTATGATGGGGTCTATTTGTTCGTAGACCCTTTTCTCCTAGCAGCATGTAAGTTATTAGGAACGCTCTGCTACTTGTTGAACATATTTGGAAGCTGGGAACGTTTAGAGAATCAAAGAGAATCTAGCAGGTAATAGTATTTTTCCATGATCAGAGGAAGTGTATACTCTCTGGCTTGACAGGTAGTAATAAAAAATGGCTGCATGCAATGATAATACTAAGGATGAAACTCATATATATATCAGAATATTAATGAAAGTGTTAGTCGCTTTGCAGCCAGCTAAGTACAGAGTGTATTGAATGGTAGAGCAGGCCTTCACCTCAATTATTGGAGTGATTTGCCAAATCTGTTTTAGTAAACTCTTCTAATATATAGATAATTAAAAAAACCTGTTCCTTACTCAAAGGACTTATTCTTTTTACAAGTTGCTTTATCATACGTAATAAATATATTATTCCATATTAAAGAGCAATATAATGTAAGGAAGGAGCTGAAAGGTTTCAACCTATTCAAAACATTTATTGAAACTAAAAAATTAAATATATTTTTGCACTTGGTTTTGGTCTTATTAGAGACCTTTGTCAGTCAAAATCGTGTGGTTATGGAAAGACATAAATTATAATAGATAAAAATGACATTTGGTGCAAGACAAGTAAAGATTCAATAACACACCATTATTTTATAAATTCTATCTATTATAATTTATGTCTTGCTTTACCTAGATGATTTTAAATGATGATGATTCCAAAACTTGTTTCAAATATATGTATCTTTTATAGGTCACAATAAATATTACTGAATAGGTGGAAACCTTTTAGCTCTGGTTTTACATAAAAGTGATTTATGTCGCTCCGACACAGATAGGTTTTATGGTGACAATTAAAAGGGTAAAAATTTAATGTTCTTCTCCTATACTAAGCTGTATTCATTTAAGTCCACGTTGAAGATGAATTTGTTAAAATCTGGAGTGTAGAAGTTGTTTGTATGTCTCATATGTGTAAACATATGTGAAGTGATGGAGTTAGCTTTCAAAATTTCATACAAATTATACCTTATGATAATCTTGTCTTTACGAAAGCAGATAAGTGTAACAGTAGTTATAATAGATAAAAATGAATATATAAGCAAAAGAAATCAATTTTATACATATAGATTATTTTCTACAGTAAAGAAGGACTCTAACCCGAGAATCCAATGTCACCTTAAGCAGACCCTTAAGAATACTTCATAGTTATTGACAGATCAAGAAAAAATGTAATTATTACGAACCCTGGTCTACCCACCGCCAAAGCTTTCTCCAAGATACACAAGACCAGCGTCCCCATTTGCCCGATCATTAACTATAGAACAAGCCCTTTATATAATGTGTCACAATTCATTCAAAGGTTTTAAGAAGGAACTATCAATTTTTGTCTAATACATCCATTATAAACCCTAAAGAATTTATCAAAAAATTAAAAAAGTTTAATATTCATTCCAATTGTTCTCTTCATTCATTTGATATTGTAAACATATGTCCTAGTATACGAGTTTCCAATTTATACCCCATCATTCAAAACAATTTAAGTAACAACAGCTTAAGTACATATTAGAAATACAGTATTTCATGTCTATCCTCAAATTAGTTACAAACAACAATTATTTAACTTTTGATAATGTCATTTATCAACAAGAAGGATTGGCAATGGGATCGCCGGTCATGGGTACCTTGGCTGAGATTTATTTAGATTGTTTGGAAAATTCCAAAATTGATGATAATAATAATAATAATAATAATAATAATAATAATAATAATAATAATAATAATAATAATAATAATAACAACTTTGACAACATCCTTTTCTGGACAAGATACCATAGTAATTGTGAATGGGAGCATAACAGACACTGCTACCACTCTCATTAATCTAAATAACATTGATCCGCATATAAAATTCATAATTGAATACAAAATTGGACAAAATATTAATTTTTAGACTTAACTATTATCAGGCACCCAGGCTCCTTAAGATATGAGATTTTCAGAAAACCTACCCAAACAGTCACTACAATCCATCAAGACTCTTAATTCACAAACGAGCAGCATACAACAGCATGGTGTTCCAAGCCTTCAGTGTTCCAATGTCAGAAAAAATGGATAAACAAAACAACTTTTTCCATAGACATGATATAGGCTTTTGGGCATATTCCGTGTCAAGAAATAAGGTGAAATTCTTTACGTTTCGCAGAGAACTGTGCTTTGCATCATCAGAAGAAAATCTTGACTGCTCACGAGAAAGGCTTCTTAAACACTGAGCTTTTGAAATTTAGACATCATAATAGAAGTGGAAATGGTACATTCATTCGTCACCAGATGGCTCCCCGGATGCGGCACAGCGCTAGCGTTCGAAGCGGAAGCTAACTGAACCATCAGAATCAGTCTAAGAATGATTATAAAAAATTGACAAGTATTGGAAGGTGGGAATCTCCTTATAACTTAACCTTAGTTTCCACAGCTTCCGGTATAATCCTGGACCTGCAGTGTCTAGTGTGGATAAGAGCTCGAGGATCTTGGAACATGACATCATGACCTGATTGACAGAGCGTGCTCAGCTATTGCCAATTTGTCTGTCTGGTTGAGACGAATATTACGTTCATGTTCCTTGATACGGGTACCAATGGACTGGCATGTTTGGCCAATGCATACCTTACCGCAAGTACAGGGAATTTCACATATCCCCGGATGTAAAAGTGGGGACAATTTGTCCTTGGTTTTACCCAGACTGTGAGGAATTTTAGTGGTGGTGCCAAACACGGTTTTTATATTGTGTGTTATGGAGGATCTTGGTAGTTCGATCTGTGGTGTTGTGAATGTAAGGCAAGTAGGCAGTCCTTCACTTCTTCCTTCTGTGAGCTTTGCTTGGTCATTTCTCTGATATGCAGGGCTCTATGAATCTGCAAATCGCAGTAACCATTACCCTTGAACGTGACTTTGAGCGTGTCCATCTCCACCTGGATATTTGATGGCTCATAAATTCGTTTCGCCCTCTTGGCAAGTGTTGTGAGAATGCCTTGGTTTTGTCCTGGATGGTGGTGAGAATCTGCATGAAGATAGCGATTTGTGTGGGGTATGCTTTCGATAGATGGTATGTCTGGTTTCTTTGTTACGAGAACATCCAAGAAAGGAAGGATCCATCCGACTTCATCTCCATAGTGAATTTAATTGAAGGATGTTGCTAATTTTGGTGGTTTAGAAATAGATGAAGGTTCTCAGGACCTTCTGTCCAGACCACAAATGCATCATCAACATACCTCCACCATATCATAGGTTTGGTGGGCACCGAAGCAATAGCCGCCTCCTCAAAATGCTCCATAAAGAAATTAGCCACTATGGGCGAAAGTGGACTTCCCATAGCCATTCCGTCCGTCTGTTCGTAAAAATTCCCACCCCACAAGAAATAGCTGGAAGTCATGCAGTGGTAAAATAGCTTAGTAATATCCTCTGGAAACAGGTGTTCAATAAGAGACATGACTGAGTCAATCAGCACTTTAGTGAACAAGGACTCTACATCAAAACTCACCAAAATAGTGATGGGACATTCGATTCATTTTACTGAATCGATTCATTTGATTCCGTTCACGTTACTGAATCGATACAGTGATCCGATTCACGGCTCATTGGTCACCGCTCCTACTGCATCTGTGTAGTATGTGCTGGTAAGACAGCAGCAACAGCATTCAGTGCTCGCAGCTGCCATCTGGTCTTCATACTATGAACTCCTTTCTTAGAAAAAATGCTAGTTACTCTAATACATCGAAGGTTTCCGGCGACGCAGGGTGGGAAAGGTTAGGAAGGTAGCAGCCATGGCCTGAATTAAGGTACAGTCCCAGCATTTCCTGGTGTGAAAATGGGGAAACTACGGAAAAACCATCTTAACGGCTGCCGACGATGGGATTCAAACCCACCATCCCCGAATGCAAGCGCATAGCCACGCGATATTAACCGCACGACAACTCGCTCAGTCTTTTTTTAAAAATATTTTTCTATCAGTTGAGGATTTTTTTAAATCGTCATATTTTGTATAGGCTACCCGAGATGTACAGTAGCCCGCTGGTTTTCTGATTCAACATACTGTTATTGCGTCTGTCCACATATGATTGAAGTCTTGTGCAACGATGTGACATATGAACTGAGAGAATACTGAGCCGTTCTTCCCAATATAAAACAGGTACTTTTGAGTGGCCATGACTCATGAGCATGACTCATAGTCATAGGGCAGGCTAGAGTCGAGTTTAACTGTCAAATGTCAACTAAGTTATAATACTAAGATTCATTAAACTAATGAATAGTATAACCTAATATCCTACCTACTTACTAGCTACTTCAGAATTATGTTGTGACTACCTTTTTAACACTGCAAATAAATCCATCTATTATTTAAACCTCCCTGTAAGAAGAGGACAGTGAATGCAAATGGGTATTATTTTCAAATGAGCTGAGCTCGAGTCCATTATAGCATACAATTCTTTCAGTCTAGCATGGCTCACTGTATGTCTCGCTGCAGCGGAAGCTCGGCTCTCCGCGTGTCCAGTGAGCCGATAAGGAGCCGTGTGTATCATGTGTCTCACTGAGCCGCGCTCGTTCACGATTCTTTCGATGTGCTATGATTCACTGTATGCCTCGCTGCAGCGGAAGCTCGGCTCTCCGCGTGTCCAGTGAGCCGATAAGGAGCCATGTGTATCACGTGTCTCACTGAGCCGCGCTTATTCACGATTCTTTCGATGTGCCATGATACACTGTCTCGCTGCAGCGGAAGCTCGGCTCCACGTCAACGTCCAGTGAGTGCGCCACTCAGCACTGTCCGCTGGGAGTAAGCTGAATCGTGTGCCAAGAGC
The DNA here is from genome assembly GCF_040414725.1 of Anabrus simplex. NCBI lineage: Eukaryota > Metazoa > Arthropoda > Insecta > Orthoptera > Tettigoniidae > Anabrus > Anabrus simplex. The sequence goes on along the minus strand of NC_090278.1, from coordinate 78,673,126 downwards.
TCGCCGTTCCTGTGAATCGATTCACTCGGATACTTGAATGAATCGTTACACTGCTTCGAATCATGCATTCAGTAGCCAACACTACACCAAAAGAGCATTAGGTTGAAGGGGAACATCTTTTTTTTTATGGATCATAGGCAGTCCATACAACATAGGTGGCATTGCATCCCCCGGGGACAGGTTTAGCCTCCTCTTTTGGAATTGAAGACTGCCTTAAGAGCTTCATGGTGGCGTTGGACACACGAGTGGTGGGTCACGTGAGTTTAATCTGTAATTAGTCTCTGACAATATAGCCGAGGTCTTATTCTTATACTCGTCAGTGTCTATAACCACTGTAACGTTACCCTTATCAGCTGAGAGAATGGTCAGTTCAGGATCATCTCTAAGTTCCTCCAGAGCTCTCCTTCGCCTCTTGTTAAATTGGACGGAGGTACAACAGCGGACCTTATGAGTCTTGCACATTTCTGTTTTAACTCCTCAGCCTCATCTGGCTGCCTCAACGGAAGTAATCAACTCCTCAGGGGTAATTTTAAAGGGAGCGATAGCAAAATTAAGACCCCTAGCTAGAACTGCCGTTTGGTTCTTCTCCAAGCATTTCTTGGAAAGATTGACGACAGTTTTACTAGCATCCGTGTTCGTGTGAGAGACAGCCTGTTTCCGAGCTAGTCGGAGGAACTTTGATTTCTGTCTGAATGACACCTGGTTGAATTTTTGGTCAGCCTGTATAGCAGTAATGTGATCGAAAGTCAACCACAATTCCTGCAAGAGAGTGTCGCTTAACAGCAGGTGTAAATGAAACAACTCTCAGGAGACTGAGTCCAGTTCCTTACGAGCGTAATGCACTCTCTCGATCACAAGAGCCTTGCTAACGGGTCAATATATTTTCCTCGCCTTCAGTGTATTTAACATGTGCTTCAACCTCGCACAGTTGGGAATGATGTTATGGTCCATGGATTCTTTTCCCATTTATCTTTATTCTCTTAGCCTTTTCCTGTAAGACTCATATTGCTTCTTCCATAAATTTGTTGAAAAGGAATGATGAGTCGACAACCCTGCCTTACCACTTTCTTACATCCATTCACGACTATATTTGTACACTGGTTCTTGAAAATCTTCCAGATGAGCCTCTACCTTTCCAGTCAGTTTTTACTTTCATCATACATTTAAATAATAGCTCACAGCTTATCATGTAAAATGTTTTTCCAAATCAGTGAATGCTACAGACACCTTCCTGTTCTGACGTTCTTTCCATTATCATTCTTAATACAAAGATCGCTTCCCTCATTCCTTTGCCTTGTCTAAAACAAAATTGATCTTCATCTATGTACTGCTCTATCCTAAATGTTATCCTGTTCTTCCTAATATGCCATGCTTTTGGAAACCTTTCTCACTTGTATTCCTTCTTCTCCAGGGTTTTCTTTCAAATATTCAACAGTTCAAATTGTTTTTCTAATTAATTTGTCAACACTATGCAGTTAGGGTAGCATTGCTGTGAGATTTCATTCAGGATGGTGGATTTGAATCCCACTGTTAGCAGCTGTGAAGATGGTTTTCTTTGCTTGCCCATTTTCACACCAGCAAATAGTGGGGATTTGCCTTAATTTAGGTCATAGCTGCTACCTTCCCATTCCTAGTCCTTTCTCATCCTTGCATCACCAAACACCTTCAGTGTGTTAGTGAGAGTTTAAACCATTAGCAAAAATGAAGTCGTCACCCTGAGTTACTGGAACATCTTTTCTGACACTGCAAGAATAAATGTGTCAGTTCTTGTAACATACCATATATCAATGCTTTACCATTCAAAAACTCAACTGACTCCAAGCACAGTTATGCCCAGTTTATTAAACCTCAGTTAACATTTAACTGCATGTTAAAATAATTTAACAGTGGATTTAACCAAGTTAGCATTTAATCATCATTGGTTTAGACTAACAATCTGTTAAACTCTCAGTTAAATTTACTGCCCAGTTTGATGCAGTCAAGTTCTCTGTTAGCACAAAATATGGCAGGTGCATTAGATGCAGAACTTTTGTATCTCAAATATTTGGTATATGATGGCCTTTTTGAGAAAGATATAGAAACAGAACAGATGATTTTCATATACAGTAGTTGTTTCAGTTGCTTGATCATACCTTGACTAACATCAGTATGCACGGTCAATTCACTACAAATTTTCTGCCAAGTCCCACTTTTAGATTTGAGTAAAGATCCATTAATTTGCTTACTTTCTATAATAGGTATATACTTGGAAATAATTTTCATAAAGAAGTGAAATTTGAACCATGCATTCTCTTCTCATCATTTTTCGTATTTGTCTATAGAGTAACTAAAAATTCATGGTCAAGACAAAAATTTCTAAAAAATGTTGACTTTGAACAACTTGGTTTACAACTGTATTCAACAAAAGCACATCGAGTGTGCTCAAAAACTGCATGGCTCTGCCACTGCCATCTAGATTATCACTGACCGTGACTCTTGTGAGAGTTAACACTGTGTTGTTAGCAGTTCCCAGGAAATTATTGGATAAATGCAAGAATCTTAACATGCTACAAAATTTTTAATGCTATGTTAACAAACAGTACATTAGTGTTCTTTTAACTGAGATTGAATAAACCAGGCCATAGTCTTATAAATGTATTCTTTTTATTTTCTGATCCTTTTCAATCCTGGGCACATTCTTTACAGGAAGTAACCAGTGCCAGATAAGTATGCCACTGTGCACAGACAGATATAAATTTATTTGATACCCAACATGTACACATCTAAAACTCTGTCAATTATACATGATTACAATGTAAGGAAACGGACACATTTTCCAGCTTACTCATTAATTTAGTGACTCACTTAATGGGGCATACAGAATACCTATCCAAATTTTGAAAGGATTTCAGGCATTAAACCATTTACGTCATACGACAAGCTGTGGTTGCGCACGGTGTTTTGGTGCATGAATAAAATGATGAGTTCAACTCGCAATGACACAGCGCCTCGCTTATCTTTGCCAGATAATTTATAACAAACCACATTGTAGGAAACTAGAGGCATATACTGTTGGTCAACAATGCTGTTTGTATTTCTGGGTAACACTGGAATTGTTGAATAACAGTTTATTTTCATTGGTATTTATTATGCAATAGAACCATATTTCTGGTAATTTTGATGAAAATAAAAGTGCTTATGACATTTTGGCAAATAAATCTGAGGTCAAGGATAGCGACTGCAACAGTGAACATTTCTGAAGTGAGCAGAATATTGAAGAAACCGACAGTGCCGGGCCAGGTTCTTCCAAATGCACATGGCCAGTGACAGAAAAGATCTGTAGTAGTTGAAATTTGGAGGAAAAAGACAATAATTGTGATATATATCCATTTTGTGGATTCAGTGGCATTTCAGAAATACTTATAAAAAATGTATGATCCGCCCACCATCCGAATTTGTGATGTTTTTAATGTACACAGATCTGCTCTCTTTATGACTTTACAGAGGTGTGCAAATTATCAGACTCAAACAAAAAATCCACATACAACCCAGTCTGTTAATTTATTTATTAATGTCTTTCTGTACATGGCAGGGCTCAGGCTATGAAGCCTGCTATTATGCCAAGCCATGTAACTGTACACCTGTATAAACAGAACATCGTAACTACTTAAAATTAAAAATAAATTTAATGTAATTTAAAATTAACATAAAATGTAGTTTATCATAATTTTTTTTATCATTTTAAAATGAATTTATAGTATTTACTATTCTTAAAATTATACCTCAAAAATTGTCAATGTTACTAATCTTACATTTACAGTTTATTCATTTGACTTAATCTAACTTTTGAGGGTACTTCTTGGAGTAAATTATTCTGAATGTAGATAAAAGTTCCAGCACATTCTTTTGAATACCTTTAGGTTGCTTATGTCTCTAATTTCAGCCGGGAGGGAATTCCAGGAACGTATGCTCCCCGGTACAAATGAGTTGTTATACATCCTACTGTGGTGAATGGGGATGGACAACAGGGATCGTGTTGATGACCTTGCGGGTGTACTACCTGAGGGAGAGAGGTAGCTGAAATGTATTCTCAGGTATTTTGGTTCACCTGTTTGCAGTATTTTGTGCAGAAGAGAAAGAGCATGGTGCTTACATCTATCGCATAATCTTAACCAGGACAGCTGATGGAGGAATGGGCTGATGTGGGAATGGAGCCGATATTTAGAATGAATCGAATACAGCATTATGCGCCCATTGAAGTTTAGAACCAAGTGAATAACTTATGTTATTATAGACTACATCACCATAATCAAATATTGGTAGTATTAGTCCTTGAATGAGCAGTTTCCTGGTTTTGACAGGAAGAAAGTCCCTCAGTTTGTGCAGTGAGTGTAATGAGCCAAATACACGTTGACAAATTTTTGTTACGTTCTCTGACCAACTTCAATACTTATCAAAAATTATTCCATGTTTCTTAATGGAGTCTTTCAGTGTTATAGGTGTTTCATTGATCTTGATAACTGGTATATTGATACTTTCTAACTTGGCATGCGCTTTTTAGATCCTATTATGAAGGCTTGCGATTTTAATAAGTTTACCTTCAGGCAGTGGCTACTAGTCCATTTGTTAATGTTAAATAGGTCTTCGTTTAATTTCATGCTTGCTTCTTGTATGTCATTCGGCTTGGTATGAATATACAATTGGATGTCGTCTGTGTATAAGTGATATTTACACTTCGTCAGTTGTTCTGATAGGTCATTCATATATAGGGAGAACAGAAGCGGTGATAGCATCCCACCCTCTGCTACCCCCATCTCAGTATTTAGCCATCTAGACACATTGTCTCCCACTGACACATTGTTTACGTCCACTGAGATAGGAACGTACCCAGCATGATACATTATTAGAAAATTTCATTGTTTCTAATTTGGCTAGTAAAATGTCCTTGTCTACGCAGTCAAATGCCTTTGTAAGGTCAAGAAGAATTAGAATTGTCATTTGTCCGTTATCCATAGCTAGCTGAATGTTGTTAGTTACTTTTGCTAATGCTGTGTTGGTACTGTAATTCGATCTAAACCCTGATTGATATCTGTCGAGTAAGTTATGATGTAAGAGATAGTCTGTCATTTGTTTGTGTACTAGTTTTTCCAGTACTTTTCCTAGTACAGGGAGGATACTAACAGGCTGGTAATCGTCACAGGTTATAGGGTACTATTTTTTGGCAAGTGTTATGCAAGAGAGTTTTATTAAAACACTCTACGTAATGTTTAATACTTAGTATGTAATCCCTTGTTTTTTTATAATCATTTTTATACGGTTTGTCATGCTGTTCATAAGCGTTTTACAATTTTCCTTGATATCTTGGTCCCTGTGCCATATCTTCACAAACTCCTCCAAAAGCTGAATCTTGTTCGTAATCGTCTTCTTCCTCGGCTTCCTTTTAATACTGCCCACAGGTTCTCAATATGGTTTGTGTCCAGGCTTGTATCTGGCCAGGGAAGGAGATTTACATTGTTTTCTTCTAGGAATTTGAGCACTGATTTGGCTTTATGACAGGGTGCTCTATCCTGCATGAATATGAAATCTCCATCTGGAGGAAACCATTCCTTCAATAGTGAATACAGTTAAGTTTCTAGCACTTTCTTGTACTCTTCCTGTCTCATAGTACCTTCTGCCAGGTACAACCTGCCAGTTCCCTTGAATGACATGCAGGTCCATTCCATCACAGAGGTTGGATGCTTCACTGCCTGTGCGATGCACTGGGGATGAAATTCCTCATCCTTTGCTCAGCAAATGTACTGAGTGCTTTCTTGGCTTATAGAGAATATTGATTCATCAGAGAATACGACCTAAAAGAATAATTAAAAGGAACCATAAATATCATGCTACAGTAACTTTCAAAAACAAGACAAATACGTATCCTGTTGTGAGTTATATATTCACTTTATGAACTGCAAATTCATTCTTGCTATTGGTTTAAAAAAATAATATTACTTACCCTACTCCATTCACTACCAAATTTCTCCTGAACTTCCTTGGCCGAAATCAGCCTTTTTTGGCCATTGCAGGCGTGATTATTGCCTTTATACAGGGTCTGTGTGCACAAAGTCATCCCCGAACAATAGAAGGTGATATCTCCCCACCATATGATTTCAGATTGTCTGAAATATCCTTAATGGATGCCCATCTGTTCGCTTTAGCTATCTGTATAAGTTTTCCAGTCATTAGCAGACTCATTTTAGTCTTTCAACCACAGTTACCTTTCTGTTTTGTAACAAGTTCATCACCAGCCTTGATTGCCACATACATTTGGCTCAGTGATTTCTGTGAAACATTTACTTTTCTTGAAATATCGTGTTGAGACTATACCTTTTCTTTCAAGAGGCATGCAACCAAGGCTTTTTTCCTTGGTGATAAGTCTGCCGTCTTCATCATAACCACTTTTTAACAGAAAAGAAACTTCACAGAAGAATCAGTACTGAAGTATCAAATACAACAATGATACCGCCTTTTTGAAACAATGAAGCCTTGTAAATCACTAGAAACAATCCTACTGACCATGCATTATCACATACTCCTCAGCAAAGCAAGAATGATATAGCAAATTACATATCAAGAGGCTGAACAGGACAGCTTGTGTAGAGAAGCTAAACAACCATTGCTGCAACCTCCATAAAAAGAAACTTACCTACCACATATACTTAATACTATGGCCCAATACTATGAGGAACACATAAACAAAGCTCAATGAAATGAAATCAGTCATTCCTCCTGTATTTATTAAGATATAAATCGTGATAGAAAAATGTGAAAATACGACGGTGAGTCAAATAATTTGCACACCTCCGTATTTCAAATGAAATATTTGTACAACAGCCAGCAATTACTGAAGAAAATGGGCGAGTCATAACATTCAGTGACATGAATTTGAAATTTGAGTGGATTATCTGCATTAGTTTTTATTTTATGGATGTTTTTGTGTGACAGGTACGCTTAAACTATCAAAAATCAAACCCCATGATGCAACAAACCCAGAGGGACATAGCTTACTAAGCGACTGCTATTCAGCCTGAAGGCCTACAGATTATGTGAGCGAGCAAATAAAATCTGATTCCAGTCACCAATGTGGCCATTTATGATGACTTAAATGGGTTAATATTCAGCATCATATAAAAAACTAGTTCAAGACAGTGACTGAAACAATGCCAAATAATATTTGGACATTGCAACATACCCTTAAAGAGTATCGCAACACTCTATTTTCTGTCAACTATGACAGTAGGACCATCACACCTAGGCAAAAATTCCCAAAGGAATATATCCGTAGACCAATATGAATGCAAGCAATTCAATAGTCCAATAGTAATAATTTCAGCTTTCCCAATACTGGGAGTGGAGTGCCTAAATCAAGAAATATTCAAATCCTTCTAATTGAGAGAACTTTTAATACACACTCTTAAAACAGATTCTCTACTAAGATAGACGATACATCTATTGGCAAAGAAAGTCTGGTTTTTCAAAATTAATTTTAATATAAGCTTTTTGTTAATTCAGACAAAATAAGTGCTTATTATTCCAGTAATATTTTAATGTAAGTGAAGAATTATTGTAAACATCACAGTTTCCTTATCAATTCAAGCAACTTTATGATCACTGGTAAAATGGTCTATCAATTTTCAGTAAATAATAGACAGTAGTAAATGTATTTTGGTAACACCCAGAATTAGCCTCTTGAAGTAAGCAGAGGTGCCAACATCTGAACTGGGTTGTCAGTAATTACCCATTAGTACTGTGATAAAACAAAGTTTGAAGCTTATTTCACACCTAGCAGCTGCTTTTCGGTGTAGGTCTTCTTGAAGCATCGTTCCCACCCTGTGATGATATTTTCGTCTTTTGGACTATAAGCATTCTAGTGTAGTTGCACTTAATGTAGACCTAAATTCAGTTTGATTTTCCCTAACAAACTGAAATCTCCTGTAAGAAATCTACTGTGAGGTACACTTAATACAATTGTGCAAATACAGCATTACTAAAATTTTTATAGTGAAGAAGAGCAGAGTAGAAATCCTTAATTTATAATGAATACTACTACTAAAGTATTTTCTTTCCTCCCCTGAAGGGTGAGGAGGGCATCTTAAGACAGTAATACAGTGTCTCAGACCAGGAGATTTGTTACGGTGAAGGTGAGGGAGTTGGTGGCTGTGGTCTATACTAGGAACTGTCCTGGCATTCTGTAGTGCAGAATGGAAAACCGCAGAAAACCATTCTCAGGACAGCCATCGGTTGGAGGCCAGCCCTAAGACGTCTCCTGAATGCAGAGGCATACAGCGATGGTAGAACCGTGGCCACCCCTCCTCTGCTTGGTTGGCAGGTCGGACTTCAGAGCTGTGGTAGATTGTGGGCTGAGACCCAATCTGCATCCGATGCACTAAGAATTTCATAATGCTCACAGGTAGCAAAAGGAACAATCTAATAAGTTTAGTTGCAAAAAAAAAATTACCGGGCGAGTTGGCCGTGTGTGTAGAGGCGCACGGCTGTGAGCCTGCATCCGGGAGATAGTAGGTTCGAATCCCACTATCGGCAGCCCTGAAAGGTTTTCCGTGGTTTCCCATTTTGAAAATCACGAGCATTGAAGAGGAAGGTTGAGCAGTTCTTGTTTTTCCAGGATAGTGTTACTTTTTGTAATGATTTCCCCTTTGACCGTAATGCTGTAATCAAGAAGCAAAATCCGAGAATATTACGGACAATCCATAATAGTTGGCACCTCTGAGTAAGGTTACATTGTTTCCGAGAGTCCTCAAGAATATGTCCTCTCCTTATTTCATTTGTTTGGTTTTGCATGAAGAAACTGGTGCAGGTCTATTGAGTAAATTGCAAATGGTTTTGCATATCCAACCCTGCACAGTATGTGCTAAATCCTAAATGAATATATATTGTTAATACAGCAAACGGAAAAATATCCTGTCCTAAAATTTACTGTATCTACATGATGTAATGTGGAAACATCATGCTCAGCAGATAACATTCTGAGTGACAAATCTCTTTCAATGTCTGCAGATGACTTAGTGAAGTACTTTGTATGTGGAATTAGACATTCACAAGATTTTACAAACTTTAAATAAAGTGTAGCTGCTTATTAAAAATAAAGGTTTTGCTATTACATATTAAATCCCAGCTCTAGCAAGAACGAAACACACAACCTGATGCGTGGCTTGGAACATAATTATGATTAATTAAAATATACAGAACTATTTTTTATTCTAAGAAAAAACTTTCTGCTATATTTTTAATTTCAGGAGGAAATAAGAAGTGATGTGGAACATATATGAAATTATTTATTTAGAAAGTCCCACATTTCTACTTTTCTCCCACAGTAAACTCTCATGGCCACCTTTTTACATCTCTCGATTCCCCTCTGCACGAAATATGAAAATGAAAGTTAGTGCGGATCGTTCAATATATGCCAAGTACGAGCCGACTTTTGATCAAACGCCATTCCACAAGCTCCACAGACGTGCTTTTTCTCTCCATTATGGACTTGTCTATGACGGTTGAGATTAGAAGTGCTGATAAATTTTTTCTTACAAGTATCACATTCAAACGGTTTGCCTGTAGTATGCATTACAATATGCCTACTCAATATTATAAGAGTCGTAAAGACTTTCCCGCAATAACTGCAGGTATACGGTTTCTCACCACGGTGAGTGGACATATGTTGATTTAAGGTACCTCTTTGAGCAAACGCCTTTTCACAAATATTGCATATATGAGGTCTGTCACCACTATGGCTTACCATATGACGATCGTAACTATCTTTCAGGAAGAAGATTTTAGGACAAATAGTACAAGTATATTGGCGTTCTCCAGTGTGTAAAGACATGTGGCGTGTTAAATGAGACCGTCTACGAAAGCTCCTTTCACACTCATTACATTTGAATGGCTTTTCCCCTGTATGGATTAGCATATGCTGATTTAAATGCGGTAGTCTAGAAAATGCCTGTCCACATGACGTACAAGAGTGCGGCTTCTCACCTGTATGAATTAATATGTGTTTGTCAAGGGCAGAATTCTTGATGAAATCTTTACCACAAAATTTACATTGAAGAAGTTTCTGCTTTTCATGCGTGTATATATGTCTGTTCAAGGCAGACTGACATGTAAATGATTTTCCGCACTGTTGACACTCGAGTAAAATGCCTCTCTTATAGGTCCGTGGTTTATTGTTTCCATCTTTCACACAGTCCAATGAATCCACTTTTTTAGAATCTTCCCAGGTTTTGTCAGTCGAAGGAACATCAACCTCCGTACTGCACAACAATGATGAGTTCTCCCTGGAAGGGTTATAAAGAATGACTACCGCAAATTACCATGCTTCCAAATTTAAAATATAGATAACTTTAAACAAACCTTCCTCAGAAGAAGGCAGATCAATTTCAGTGATGCAAAATGATGAGGAATTCACACTGGAAGGATGACAAGGAACTACCACAGCACATCACAATGTGCTCAAATGCTAAAAGAAAAATGTTTGTTTACGCGACAATAAACGTGTTGTTTTTATAAGCTATCCAACATAAAAAAAACTAACCCCAGGCGCAACAGCCCTGAAAGACCACTACTCAGTCCAAAGGCCTGCAGATTACGAGGTGTTGTGTGGTCAGCACAACGGATCCCCTTGGCCGATATCCTTGGCTTTCTTGACTGGGGCCGCCATCTCATCGTTAGATAGCTCCTCAATGGTAATCATGTAGGCTGAGTGGACCTCGACCCAGCCCTCAGATGCAGGTAAAAATCCGTGACCTGGTCGGGAAATGAACTCGGGGCCTCTGGGTAAGAGGCAGTCACGCTACCCCTACACCGCGGGGCTGGATAAATTATCCAACATCAACGTAGCAAATTAACAGTTAACTGTGCATGAATTTCTGTTTTAAAATAACTTCTCAACACTCAAATATGCAGCATTGAACACAGGATGGAATCCACTTCTACCACCAGAATAAACATTCCAACAGATACTCTCAAAGGAATTAACACATTTAGGTTCCACGTCTATAGCTTTAATTCTCTCCCTGGTCTCTTTCCCAATATATTGGAGTCAGCAATTTATATTGGTTCAAGCTTGTTTTATGTCTGTTTCCCCTTACTAATGCTGAAATTGTGTGGAGAGTTGTATTCAGTATTGCATGTTTCCATGCTGATTAGTAGTGTGGTGTGTAGTATGCAGATTACGATGAAAATACACCCAATCCCCAAGGAAAAGGAATGAACTATATGCAGTTAAACATATTTACCTGGCCAGAAATGGAACTCAGGGTTCTCTCAACTGAAGCCCAATTCTCTGACCATTCAGCAAAGGAGAAAGATCGTGTCTTTAATTTGAATAATTTTCAAGAGAAAGGCAATTGCCCTCTGTTGTTAATTGCAATGTCACTGCTACTGGTAGAGGCTCGTAGACAAGCTAATGACGTGCCGAGTCCACATCTGGCTAAAACACTCATCATATATGAATAAAAGGAGCCCATCACCTGCATTCTTCTTTTGACACAGACCTACACAACTTCTTTCCCTTTACTGGCTGTCTGAGACCATGCACAAGCACACAACACTGGCTACATTGTGTGCAATATTTCAGGTTGTATTTCCTACTAAATGCATACATTTACAGAGCAAAGAATAAACTGTTCTGCTGTTAAGGCAACTTTTACTTTTGGCTTTCTAAAGATACTGCCTTGTTTTCTAAGCCATGATTACAGAATATCAGTATAAACATTTGACATTAGTGGTATCCTTCCAGCTCAATGGTGGTTTATCCTAGAAAAAATGTCATTCATGGTTCATTACATGTATTATGTGGAATAGCCCATAAGTAGAGCTGCATCATTACCTTCCACACAATAGGTACAAAGGAGAATGTATTTGATTGCTGTACATTCTCCTAAGACAGCATAATATGGTAAATAGTCCAACAAAAGCCAAGAAAATATTATTATTTCCATTTGGTTGATATAACCAATGATGAAATGCTTGTAATTTATATAGAAAAGTAAATGACTCTAAGCAAGCAAGTGGCAAGACCTTACTCAGAACTTATTTGCATTGATTTAGTGATAAACCTGCCCCAGATTCAAAAATGGGATTCCAGGCATGGCAGGTATTTTCGGATATCAATAAGGAATGAAAAAAGAGAACAAATGTTCAAGGTACATCAATCTTTTTGACCAATGTATGATCAAATTGGTCAAAAAGTTGAAAACTGTTTTAAATTCGCTAAATATCTTTGGTGTAAATGAATTAGAAATTACATTAAGTCCTTTAGGAGAATAAACAGAATTATGCAGAATCAAGTAATTTCAGAAAGTCTGCAAGAGCATGTGCCAGAGTACTGGCAGAGCAAGAAAGGGGGGGCCAATAACACAGTGGGATGTAGAACCCAGCAATTCAATTGTACCTGTGAAACCGATGGAGTGGGAGTCGGCTGCTGATTAAGCAACTATTTATACTCAGATAGGTTTGCATCCGTCGTGATAGTCTGCATCCATCAGTGCCAAGTTTATGTACTCGATGTTGATTAAGTACACTGCCACCCGAAAGGAGATTATCTTCAATGCAGAATTTAACTGTAAAATGCTTATTGTTATGAGATATTTCACTCTGATCCTTATCACAATATGAATATGTTGAATCTTGTGCAGGAACAGTTAAATTTACATACGAGATGTATTCAGTGATTCATAAATTAGTTAATCAACTTAGGGAAACGGGGTAATTTTGAGCTAAGAAGTGAAGACTATGAGCACAGTGGTCACAGAAGAATTTCTTGATCACAACAAACCATCTAGAAATTCTGTGGAATCGAAAATCTCCTCCAGCCCTCTGTGAAAAACCATGAAGTTTCATCAATTTAAACTCAGATACCAGAAAGGACAATCACTGAATTCATGGAAAAACATGATTAGTTTATCGAGACAGAAAGTGTTCTTCTTTATCATTAGTATGTTCTAGTTCTGAACATATCATCACCTTATATCCAGTGAAGGCTATTTTCAGAGGAGAAATGGAAGATATAACCAAAAAGACTGTAAATTCAAAGTTTATTTAGCTGTAGAAGTGAAAGTACTTTCATGTTTTTAGAATCAAGATGGCAGACCACTGTGTTGATGATTCCAAAATCGAGCACTTCCTTTTGGAAGATCTTAGTGACAGTATTAATGGTGACATAGCTTATTGTGTTGAGTCCAAAGAGGAAATTATTCCTGAAAGTAGTCAAAAGACAGCGAAGTACAAGGTGCCTCGGAAGTAAGAGAAAATTCTGATAAAGGAAATGATGTTCGAGTCAGTGCAGGTGATGTTATTAATGGCAGTATATCAATATTTTAAAAACGCAGTCAAGTGGTAACAGTGAACTGGACTAACATAGTACTACAAGAAAATAATTATCCAAGTCAAGATGTGCCATTTGTTTTTAATCACCCTGGGCCTATGAACTTGTCTCCCTATAATGCAGCTCCCATTGTATGAAAAGAACTCTAAATCCGTTTTGTTAAAATATCATGGTTTACTTAGCATTCAAACTGAAAATTAGAGAACTGTGTGGGAATATGTAAGAACATACTTCTGTGTTTCAGAACACCATGTTTCAGGGATAAATTATCTCTCAAAATTATTTTCTTAGAGCAAAATATTTCAGCAATTTCCTTTGTTCAAAATAATTTGTAATTATATTTTACTATAGTTAGAAATTGTGAAAACATTTTTTGTTATTTCTGTAATCTTCATGTAGATCAGTCTTTCAGCTTTATATTTGTGAATAATATGGATTAACTAGGTTTAATATGTTATTACAGGTATGGTGTTATTTTCATGGTGTATACTGAGGAAAATAACTATAGCATTTGACAGATAAATTTGCAGCAGTGTTAGAGTTAAACAACAAAATGTTACATCCTGACAACCTCAAGAGGCAATGAGTGTTTCTTGCCGTACATATTTTCCGTGAGAACGCTAAAACTGTACTCACAAATGAATCTCACACTTGTGTTCAAATAAAATGCCAAGGCATATTTTTGTTTTATGTCACACCTGCACAAACAGAGCTTATGGCAATCACAGAATAAGGAAGAGCTAGGAGTGGCAAAGAAGCGGTCGTGTTCATAATTAAGGGACCACCTCAGCATGTGCCGGGTGTGAAGTGGGAAAACCATGGAAAATGATCTTGAGGGCTGCCAAGAGAGGGATTTGAATCATACAATCTTCCAAATGCAAGTTGACACCTATGTGAGCCAAATCCATAGATGTGTTGTTTACCTTACACTGGAAATACACTCATACTTCCCACAGAACTTGGGATTCCGGGCTTAATGGCCTTGGCCAACAGCATAGCTGGACTGGATACACTGCATGCACAAACAACTCATTTTCTGTTCACCTGCTATTATAATAAATAATTTGACATGCTTCCCTTGACTAGAAATAACATGAAGTTCAAAAAATAATCACAAGAATTCAGTCACACAAAGAGCTGTGAATCATCCATCGGATGCTTGCTCTTAGTTGATTTATTCTGCTTGGAATATGAAGTAGTTTGCATGAAAGAAAGAGATCATAATATGGCAGAACCTGATTGTTAACACCCTTGCTCCTATAGAGAAGTTTGGCTGTTTAGCGCTCATTTAGTGTAGCATGCTCCAATATACTCGTGTTTTTGGAGACCAGAGGAGTTCTACCTAGAAGTTTCTTTTTCTTCCATAGATGACTCTGGTGTCTTTTTTCGACACTGTCTGTGATGTTGGATCGAGGAGAAATTCAGTATGTATCTTCATGTTAAAAAAAAGTCAGCATTATTTGGCTTAGTTGGCGGTAGGAAGGGTTCCTTTACTTGTTTACAAGCCAATTTTTGCGCTTTTCAAGCTGATTGAAATTTCAAGTGACAGTAGTTGTTTAGTAGACAAACCTTCAAATGAGTAAATTTTGTAGTAATAAGAGTGATTGCAGAAGAAAATATATGTGATAATTTGTACAATAAAGACAGGTGATGATGTGATAGCTTGAGACAGTGAAAGTGATTATGTACACAGTTAAGGTGCTGGAAGGGTAAATAGTGATCTGGAAAGGAACAATGACTGGGTTTCCTTTCTATCATTCATCGGCTCCAATATTTGATGTAAGGTACATACAGCTGTAAATAAAAATATTGAGGTAAACGATGTTATGTCTTTTGTCATTATTTTTTTCAATGATTATTTCTTTAATATACACTAATGTAGAACTCAACAGTCAAGTAGGCAGTTTGTTAAAAATAGCTGGTCTCCAGCACTGAAAAGCTGCTAAAGCAGCTGGCAGTGAAAGTGTTAAGTGGTGGAAGTCAAACAATTAAACAGCGATTAGTCTGTGATGTCGGTTGAATGAGAAGTTCAATGTAAAAAAAAAAAAGAAAGTCAGCATTATTTGGCTTAGTTGGTGGTAGGAGGGGTTCTACAGGTCCGGATTTCAAATCATCCAAACAAAAACCATATCCTTGGTGATGAGCAGAGCTGTCAAGCAGAACAGCATGACATTAAAACAGTCGTACCAAGTGAATTGGCAATGTAGTTAGTGTTGTTCAGCAGTAAGCTTGCAATCAGGAGACATTGTGTCAGCAGACCTGCAGATAGCTTTGCTTGGTTTTGCCATTTTCACACCAGGCAAATGTTCAGGCTGTACCTTAACTGTTACCAAAAGACCGGTCATATTCGGCTCAACATAAAGCAAAAACAACAAAAACCAACCTTACATTTTAAATATTTTGGCAACTCCAGAAATTAATATTTTTTTCACTCATCTGCAAACTTTTACAAGTCTGTTTCACAGTGTCTATGGGAAGCTAAGTTGTCATTGTGTAAATCCTCCCTGCTTCTCTCCCTAACCTGTTGATTAGAAGTGATTGGTTGAAGAAATTCACAAATAATTGTTGAGATGATGTCTATTGGGATATCCTACCGCGTACAAAGCACAAGAATGAACAGCTTTCTCCCTATATTCTCTGTACACCATTAACCTGTTGGCTTCTTCAACTATTACAAAGTAACTGACAAGGAAGTTGCAATGCAATCAATGCACTATAAAGGAAACTAATATAAGAACATCATAGCCTCATAAGTAAGCAGCTGAATAGAGCAAACAAATGTTGATATTTATAATTTTCAAACTACGATAGCAAGTAAGCTACCTGCACTAGAGATCTGGAAAAAACCTCACATTCCAATTTACTCTTAGTTTTATTTTGTTAATGTCAATACGCATTGTTCTATTTGAAAAAAAGTAACTTTCTAAAATAATACACTTTCTTACACTTCATTTCTGTGGAAAAAAAATCAACATAACAACAGCACCTTCTATTTCAGAAATATTTGGGGTTCAAGTTTTAGGTGATTCACACTGTACAAACAATATGCTATAGATTCTTTTCTAAACACAAAGAATTCAAATTTTCAAAATTGTTAGGAACTTACCACTAAAATTTTAATGAAAGATAAGGATTAAAATATATTCTTTATGGCAGAACATCTAAGAAATTCTAGAGCATGCTGTTGATGTAAGTCATTAAACAAGTTTACAAAAAGATTCATGAAAATATTCCAATAACTGAATCGGTCATGTAAAAAGGCACTACGGTAAGTCAGTTATTGACAAGAAAGTGACATCTGATTAAGATCACTTTATGCATGTAGACACATCTGGTCATGTTACAAGAAATGTAGTCTGCCCTTTCTGTAATGGTAAAAGCAGTAGCTGAATTCAATACTCAGTATCAACTCATTGGCATACTTTGCTGCCTGCCAAGCGTGTGCAGTGACCATTCGTACACACACTTCTGTCAAGTGGTCTACTCAGAAGTAAGCTTTCTGCAATTAGTTAAAGCTTTCTGTCCATTGATGGCATAACATGCAGTATACCGTCTGAAAGCTGAGAATCATAGATTGCATCACACAGCAGGCAACTGCTCTCCAAGAAGGGTCATTACCCGCTTGGTGTTTAGCAGAAATGGTCGGTCCTAGTAAACATTGGATTAAAAGGAATAAAATTGAATGTATATTATGGGACAGTCAGAGTGAATTGGGAAGTGGTATACTTTTAGAAAATTAGAAAATTAAACAATTTTATTTACTAGCAGTGAAAATTATAGCAGCATAACAAACAATTTCACGTGTATATGATGACACGTTTGAAAGTGACGATGATAATAAAGTCCATCTTGCCTACAAAAAGACATCAAACAAGGGTATGATTAAAATTCAGTATGTTGCGGATTACATGTATAAGTTGTAGTAGCATAAAACTGTATCTTATGCATGAAAAAAATTATATAAATGTGCATGCTCAGTACATTAAAATTAGTATGTCAATGGGTTAAAGGGAACTAAGACACCAACTTTTGTTACCTTCTATATGTCCATTGGACGGTTTTGCATTGAAAAACTAGTAATGTGCAGGGACCAGAATTTCATGATATATTTTTTAAATTATCACACACATTGCTAATATGTATAGAAATGTTATTCCTTGTTATTTTGTAAGTTTTAGGTCAAATTTAAAGTTTTGTGTCATTACTGTATCTTTATCAGGTATTTCCTTCATCAACAAGATACATTTAGGACATCTTTCCCCTATTTTGCACAGTGATTTTCAGATCAATTCATTTCAATATATGATCAGCTTTGAATTCAATGATGTCAAGAGGTTCAAACTATACTTGGGGCATTGAGAAAGTGTCTTTGTACACCTCATAATGCTTTCTTGGAAAATCCACATTCCTGAAGTGACAAGATGCTGGAAATAATCTGGGTGACTGAGAAAGTGAAAAGCAACAGGTAGGTCTTAGCAATGAATTAGGTATAGTGTAAGTATTTATAAACTAGAATTTCAGTGGGGTTGTTGAAATACGCAATGGCAGATGTATCCTAATGTATTATTAAGAGAGAGAGATAATCATATAGGCTGAGTGGACCTCACAGTGGCCCTCATATACAAGTAAAACATCCTGGCAAGGAATCAAACCCAGGACCTCTGGGTGAGAGGCAGGCATGCTAACCTTAAGCATGGAGCTTATTAAATCAGAAATTTCCCTATAAATTTCTTTCAATTTCAATGACAAAACCAACCAAAATAAACCATTCAAGAATAATACTGTCATGGTGAATAACACTTGCACAGGAGAGCATAAAATCTTCACATTTACCATGAAAATTCTTTCCTGCATTGAGAAAATTTAGAACAAGATTACTTCCTTTTTATGAATGACCGATTCAATTTACTAGTTAGCAGCAAAAATTCAGTTCATTGTGTTTTAAACACCACTGGGATTTCTAAAATTATGTACAATATTTCATGAATGGAAAAGAATACATGTTAAAACAATGCCAAATTCTTTTTAAGTAGCATTTTTTTATGGCTGCAGTATAAAAATTCAAATTAACTAAATTGAAGCCAATACGTAAAACTGTTGTTAATTCATTTAATCTAAATACTTACTCATTGGAATGTGATACAGCATCATCATCATCATCATCATCATCTTCATGTTCTTGGTGTTCATCCTAGATGAAATCAATAAGAATTTAAATAACTTTACAAACTGTTTACTACTTGCAGTGATTATAAGTATAAATACACCACTTGCCATTAAACTTGAAACACCAAGCAGTACACACCTGATGGAGGAATGCATAGAGGACGATGGGATAATGAAATTATTAGTTATTCAGGCAAGTGGTACAGTATATGAGCCAATGACGACACTGATAAGTGGCAAATATTTCAAATGAAGTTAAGGAAGGGTTCACCTATTCAATACAAGTTCTATATCAAATTTATAAATATTATGTTTTAATTATCATCATGAGGTACTAGTTTCGACCTACTACAGAGGTCATTCTCAGCTATTGACAAAAATAAAATAGATGAATTGGCAAGATCTAGAGCGGATATAGGTGATGATTCTGAAAGGGAACCTGAAAATGAGTAAATAAACAATACTAATATAGTTGGTCCATTATTGGACATCATAAATTTTCCAGCTAACTCATTCCTAGTTGCCAGTGTTTTGCCCAGTTTGCTAAGTTGGGCTCATCACTTGGTAAATAGCACACCTACCACGACGCATGTCTAGTGCATACCATGGAGGGCACTGTGTAGTCTACTTGGAGCCATCAGCAGTGCCAATCCACTGTGAGAGACGTCGTCTCATTTTCAAAAATTGATGCCTGCCTGGCCATCAGATGATATAGATGCTGATTCCCACAGGGAACCTGAAATATTTTTCCCAAGTGAGTAAGTTTATAATACCAATAGCTCGTAGTTGGCAATTATTGGACATTATAAATTTTCCAGCGAATTCATTCCTAGTTGCCAGCGTTTTGCCCCAGTGTGCTAAGTTGGGCTCATCAGCTGGTAAACAGCTCACCTACCAAGACGTATGCCTAGTGCATACCGTGGAGGCCACTGCGTAGGCTCCTTGGAGCCACTAGCAGTTCCAATGAACTATGGGAGACTTTGTCTCATTTTCAAAAATTGATGCTTACCTGGCCATCAGATGATATATATGTTGATTCCCATAGAGAACATGAAATATTTGTCCTGAATGAGTAAATTTATAATACCAAAATTCAGCTTCCTTATGGGAAGCAACATCTCTATCATCTGATGGCCAGGCAGGTAACAATTTTTGAAAATGAGACAAAGTCTTTCACAGTGCATTGGCACTGCTGGTGGCTCCAAGTAGCATATTCAGTGGCCTCCACGGTATGCACTAGCCATGCGTCTTGGTAGGTATGCTATTTACCAACTGATGAGCCCAGACTGGGGTAAATGCTGGCAACCGGGAATGAGTTAGCTGGAAAATTTATAATGTCCAATAATGGACCAACTATATTGGTATTAAGATCTACAGTAGTGAAAAACATTAAAATATAAATAAAGAAAACAGCTAAAACTATGGTGATAGAAAGTTTATGCTTAATACGAGGACGGTTTTAAAAGTTCTCGGAATCACCACTAGATGTCAGTGCTAGAGCAACGAGGTTCCCGCGCAATAATCACACATCCTTTGTGAGTGAACACGTGGCGTGTCAGTGCTCTAGCTGCAGGAGTGTGGTAGTGACGACTCTTTGTTGTTGTTCCCGCCTAGTGATTTGTGACAATGGAAAAACTGATATTTGAGGAGTGATTAAATACTTTGTAAAGAAAGGTATGAAAGCAAAGGAAATTCATGCCGACTTTCAGAGCACACTGGGGGACTCTGCTCCTTCATTTTCAACTGTTGCCAAGTGGACCAGCGAGTTTAAATTTGGTCTGGAGAGCTTGGATGATGATCCGTGTAGTGGACGGCCAAAAAGTGTTACGACCCCAGAATTTATCGCAAAAGTGCATAAAATGGTCATGGAGGATCATGGACTGAAAGTGCGGGAGATTGCTGAAGCTGTAGGGATGTCTTCTGAACGGGTATATTATATTTTAACCGAAGAATTGGGTATGAAAAAATTATCTGACATTGGACATTAAACGCACCAGATTGGAAATGTCCAAACAAAGTCTGGCCCGTTTTCAGTGCAACCAACAAGATTTTCTGCGCCAGTTTGTGACTACAGATGAAACTTGGGTCCACTACTATACCCCAGAGAAAAAACAGCAGTCAAAGCAGTGGAAACATGCTGATTCACCACCACCAAAGAAAGCAAAGGCAGTGCGTTCGGCCGGAATGGTCATGGCCTCAGTTTTCTGGGATGCAAAAGGTATTCTGCTGATAGATTATCTTCCTACTGGTCAAACAATTACAGGGCAATACTATGCAAACCTCCTAGAGCAACTACAGAAAAAGATACGTGAAACAAGGCCTGGTTTGGAAAGAAAAAAGGTCATCTTTCATCAGGAATACACTCTGCCGCACACAAGTGTTATTGCCATGTCAAAACTTCATGAACTGGGGTACGAACTGATGCCACATCCACCTTATTCACCTGATTTGGCACCATTGGACTTTCATCTATTCCCCAAGCTGAAAATTTTCCTCGGTGGACGGAGTTTTTCTACAAGGGAAAAACTGACAGCCGAATTGGAGAGGTATTTTGCAGGCCTGGAGGAATCTCACTTTCGAGATGGGATCAAGGCATTGGAGCATCGCTGGACCAAATGCATTAGTCTACAGGGAGACTATGTTTAAAAATAAAAGCAGTTCCACCGAGGTACGATAGTTAATTCTAGTACATTCCGAGAACTTTTCAAACCACCTACGTATCCTCATAACTTAAATGATGTATAATCTCCACAAGATTATTTTATTAACTTTCCCTCACTTGTCGCACAGAGGATGTCTGGGATGCCATGGGAAGGTGTTTGCTGTCATACCAACAGTTTCCAGCCACAACTCTTTGAGAACTGATGCAACACATGCTTCAAGCACAGAGGAAAGTTCATCAATTCAAAGACTTTCTGATTCAATACCATCACAAATATGAGAATGTATCCAAATTCCAGGTGGTCACACTTATGATTAAAATTCACCATTACCTTGGATGGATTGTTTCCAAAATGGATAAAACTTCAATTACTTAACACATGCTACTTTTTACTTGAAAATATTAATTTGGAAAATTAATTTACTGTAGTAAAGCAGTCTAATAAAGTTCAAGAAGTAACATAATGATCATTTTCAAATATTACAGTTAGGTTTTCTTTACCATTAATGAATTATGACTTAACTCACATTATGCCCCAAGATTTATTTATGTTAAAAAAGTATACAGGTATGGGCTCTGATATATTGTTATATCCACCTAACTGCTCATGAACGAGCTGAGTGAAGCTGGCAGGGAAAATACATTTGAAGAAAAAAAAGAAATAACCTATGTGGGATTGAGAGCCAAACACAGAATACACAACTGGAACATTTTAGTAATTAGGCTGTAAAATCTCCCAGGATGGTAGTATTCTAAATGAAACCAAATCAAGGCACAACAAAGGTAATGCTAAACCTTCATATCAGTCTGTTCTCAGACCAACTTTGCTGTATGAGAGTGAAAGCTGGAATACAGATAACGTACAGAATGGATGGTAAACTGTTTTAATTTGAGCCATCTAAGAGCAACGACTTGAACATATTCTGTAGCATTACTCAAGTTAGAGTATGCTGATGATAATGCAGGTGTAGCTCAGTCTGAAGATGAAATAGTTTTAATCTTGAATGACTGTTCTGCAGTATATAAAAAGATTGGGCTGTGACTGAATGCCAGTAAGACATAGATTCTCTACCAACCAGCCCCTGGAGAAAGACAGACAAATCAATGTCTCCACTGATGAAGTGAACCTTCAAGCCCTAAACATCTTTCCTTACTTTGGCAGCATCCTCTTATCAAGTGTGAATATAGGTTAGGAATTCCAATTTCGAAGCAACCGTGCTTGAGCATCCTTTGCCAAACTAAGTTCTTCAGAATTTGACAAACATTTCAATGTTGGAACACAGATCTTTGTGTGCAATTCAGTTATAGTTCCCAGCCTACTATTCGGATCTGAATCCTGCACATGCTACAGATGACATATTAACATGCTCAATCAATATCACCAGGGATATTTAAAGAGAATTCTGCATGCAACCTGACAAGATAGATGCACAAATGCCTGTTCCTTGAACAGGCACAGACCACCAGTATAGAAGCTAGCTACAATGGATAGGGCATGTAATACGTATGCTTAATAATTACATTATCATGAAAGTGTTTTATTCTGAGTTAAAAGCAGGTAGACACTGTTTATGAGGATGCAATTAAGATGAAACATGAAGACGTGTCACACTGACATTAGCAACTGGGAGACCTCAGCCATCAACCGTTCATCCAGGAGATCATTAGTTCACAGTAAATGAATAGCTAATGATAAGGGGCAACAGAGAATAGTAAGAGAGCAAAACAGAAGAACAGGGGATGCTCTACCTGGGACTATCTGTCATCACTGCAGCAAATTGTGCGCTTCTGGTACTGGGCTGTACAGTCACATACTAACTCAAAGATAAAAACAAGTTCTGTTTGGAAGATCAATCTACTTGTTACGAGTGTTTACTGTTATATTGTAAGTTAGAAGTAACAGATATTAAAGCAGCGAGAATGACTGTTACTACAAAGAGCAGGGAACAATGAAAAGAGATGTAAATTTACTTGTATACAAGTTATAAAGTATTTTAAACCACTGCTGAGAAAGATATAAGAAAATTGAAACTTACACTTTCAGCACTCTGGTGCTCTTCAGATGGTGACTCTTCTCTTTCTAACTTTGGTTTAACTAGGACTTGCTGCATTTCAACAGCTCCTATATCATTATTAGTATCAGAAGTCAATGGAGTCCCCTAGGGAAAAATAGAGACAAGAAGCATAAAATTCCTGATGTGTATTCAGCGAACACAGTACAATGAGCTAGGTCTGCTACGGGTTCTATTCACTCAGAACAGGTTCCTGATATTCACGACTGTCTGCAATATTTATTTTTATGATTTATTTATTTATTTATTCATTGTACATCTAGATGGGCACAACGGACACCATCAAGGATGTTGTGTTGTTTGAAATTTGCCACAATCACATAGAACTGTCTTGGTCAGAAAATGCCAATTATATCATTTGTCCTTTGTTCTTGCAAATTCAGCTTGCAGACTTTCAGATTGGCCTGTTTTCTGCTTGGCCAGGAGGTAGAGATTCCTTTGGTTCCATCAATTCAGACAAATTCCTAGTTCTCTCTTTCCACATGGCAACTCGTGCTTTAGCAACTGTTCCTTGTAATGGTTGAGTAGTTGTTACGAAGCTTTCTCGATTTTAATCTTCTTTCAACCGGTTGATTTCTGTAGAGTGGGTGCAAGGTCACAGTAGATGATTTATTTTTATGATAATAATAATAATAATAATAATAATAATAATAATAATAATAATAATAATAATAATCATAATAATCATAATAATAATAATAATAATAATAATAATAATAATAATAATAATAATAATAATAACTTTACTGGTTTCACATTCCACTAACTACTTTTACAGACTTTGAAGACAATGAGGTGTTATAACTTTGTCCTGCAAGAGTTCTCTCATGTACCCAAAAATTTACAGAGAGGAGGCTGGAGTGTTCGAATGCTTTCAAGTACTACTGGACTAAGCCAGGATCGAAACCACTAACTTGGGCTCAAAAATCCAGCTTAGGGGCCGATGACCTAGATGTTAGGCCCCTTTAAACAAGCATCAATAAAAAATCCAGCATTTGATAGTCTGGAGACACTGAACGTACAGATTATCTTCTTCTCCTTCTTCTTTTTTCTTTACAGCCGCTAGGACCCTGGGCAACTTTTTCTCCTCCCAGAACTTTTAACTTATCAATTTAACTCTTTCCCACAAGTGAACTCGAATCACACGCTGTCTCCTGTGGGTTGCACAGTAAAGCATACTTAACTTCCAAACCAACTTCCTCTGTCTGCTAAACATATAACTTCTTGGAACCTCCAAATTCCCTACACTTCCTAAATACAACTGACATGCATGGAATGCTAAAATAAAGTGATTTTTATACATTTTCTTAGATAGAACAGACAACTGACTGAATGTGAACACATTGTAGCAATATGGATGCAAATAACCAGTTGAGTGAAGAGGATATTTGTTACACATTAGATTAATATGTTGACAAATGCAATGGTAGTGAATTTGAAGTTGTAGGTATGATGATAAAAATGGTGTGGGAAGCAGCTGGGACAGAAGGTGAACCTAAGGGAAATTTCGATATGGTATATTGCACAGGATAGGAAATGCTCATTCAGGTACTGTCCCCTGTTAAAATATTAGGCCTACTTGGACAAAAAATAACTATCAGTTTTAATACTCCAGTTAATTCTGTTTCGGAGTATGGGCCTCTATGTAATTACATAATTTTCCAAGTAATGTCAATTTATCTTCCAATCCCATTCAGTGAACAATAGTTTATAATTCATATTACTGAGAGGCAGTATGATTTGCTATCTAAATATCTTCATCCAACAGATCCTGAAATTGAAATAAATTGGGGATCCGGGGTGAAGTCCTGAGTTCTTTGCATTTTCAAGGAAATAAGAGCCCCATCATGTCGAGCAATTCAGACTGACTTAAGGAACACGCAATTTAACATTAACTTGCACCATGTTGGATGCTTCCTGATTATCATTCTGAACTTGGGGGTTGCTGCGTATAATTAGATTATCTCATTGTATCAGTTTAGAAGAAGTATTTTCCCTTGTCGCAAAATTTCAACCGATATCTTAAGTGGTTTTTACAAAATAAATTATATAGTGAAGGTACTCCACAACTATACTTGACAAGCAAATGATTACTCTAGGTTTTGCCTGACAGTGAGTCAAAGACAGTCTGAAAGAAAGGGTTAAAGAACGATACCCAGAAGCTTCACAAGAGAAAAGTTGATCAACAAGTATATGGTCACCATTTTTGCAGCAACGAAATGCTTAGATAGAAAGCTTCAGGTCTATGGTGTGAGGTGCACTCTTTAATATAAAAGTATTTGTCTTAAAAATTAAACTAATTCTGAAAAACTAGTAGTTATAATTTACCTGAACTAAGTCGTCCCCCTTCACAACTTCTGAAGATTCATCCTCATCATCTGCCTTAAGGAATACATTTTGAGGCTCATCTTTGATCTTCACCACTTCATCAGTGGGAAACTGTAGATCAGACTCCTATGGAAGCAATGTCATAGTACAATGCAGACTTAAAATATGTCCAGAGAAAAACAGATGGCTATAACAGAGGCAAAATATAAAAGAGAAAAACAACTTGCATGCCTGAACTAATTGAGACCACTTGGTAAGTATTATTACAAAAGGTGGTTTGGGATACACATGGTGTTTCAAAATTATAGGTACAGTCATCAGGGATGTGAAGAGGACAGTGAATCATGAATTTGACCATATTTGCTCCTCAGTGGTCCATACTGACTATGCTTATAGAATACTTACTTACTCACTCACTTACTGGTTGGCACTACACTGTTTCGTGCTATATGATTTTTCACGAGAGTTTAATCCTGATGTAAACAAATAGGCGGAGCACCTTGGGTTTGCACGTGGACACAGACGTAGTTGATTGGAGAAGCAACCGTCGCACTCACTGGACTGTATGCGAGCTCGAAGAAAATTAATACGTGGCATTAATTTAATTTTATCTTAGTTTATTACATTTAGATAGTCTGAAAGAGTACGTAATCAAATTAAAATATGGTTGTCATATATACCGGTGTGTATCTATAATTTTTTTAAATAAAACAGTGATTAAATAACGAGATATGAAGGCAGAAGGCGTGGTGTAATGCAGGAAGTCTTCTCATAGCGAGGGAAAGTCCCAAGCTGTACAGCGTGGAGATAAGGTGTTGCATCTTGCAGCAGCTGTCAGTGTCAGTATTCACAGTGAGAGAAATGGAGCAAGAGGTGCTCTAGCCTACGATAGCTTTCTTTAATATTCAGAAATGAATAAATAAATAACGTAGGCCCTAATCTTCAGCAGTAGATCTCCCTTTAGACCCCTCTGTTTAGTTTCGCACAGCTCAAAAACTGTTCCTCGTCTATTTTAGGTAATATGCGCAGCACTGTATGTCCGAACACGAGACGTTGACGGGGCGGAGGTCGATACTACATGTTCAGCGAATCACAACTCTTTCTTTGGCTGAGGCGTGGACATGCCTTGTTTACATCAGGATTAAACTCTCGTGAAAAATCATATACAGTCCATGTAGGTCCTTGGCCTTCTTAATCACCTGCCTCCATACATCTTGGTATCAGCTTTCCTTCTCCAGTATTTAACTCCCATCTTTTTACGGTCATCTCAAACATCATCAATCCATCTTTTTCCGGGCCTTCCTCTCCTCCTCCTTCCTTCAAGTTTTCCTATAAAGACCTTTTTGACAGTACAGGTTTCTTCAATTCTCTGGATGTGACCATCCCACCTAATTCTTCCTTGCTTGATTTTAACTACAATATCTGGCTGGCCAAACAAAACAGACTTTTGTATGAGAAATCCTGTGCTGTTACTGCCTTCTTCTCCACCACTGTACATCAGGATATGTTGTCCAGATACTATCATCCCCTGCCCATTCCATCTTAGTTCCTGCAATGCTCCTATCTTCACTCCATACTTATCCAATTCATTCCTTAATCCCTTCAACTTACCAGATCACTTCAATGTCCTCAAATTCCAAGTTCCTAAGACAATACCAATTTCCCTTCTCTTTAGCCGTTTTTCTCACTGAAGCATCACAAAGTTATCTGATTTTACTTTAGTCGAGCTTAAGGAATCCGTAACAATTTTCTTTTTACGAGGTAAAGGATGCCCAACCTTCAACCTGGAGGACCAGGGTATCACTCTTAGTCTGTCTGGATCCTCACTTCAGACCTGTCCAGCTTGGGTGGCCCTACCAGGAGCATATGCTCCTGCTGGCATAGCTCTAAAGATCATTTGAAACCACAGGCCTCCAAAACACCAAGCAAAATGTATTCTGCCTTCGTCAAGGTGGTGATACCTTAGGGAGCAAGTTTATAGAATACCACAGGTAATAGTCAGATCCGCCCTATCAATATGTTATCAAATAATTGTATAAGTTACAAATTTGATTAGACTATTACCCATGGTATTCCATAAAGGACACTGAAACAAGGAGAAAAGTTTGAATGGGTATAGGTCCGTAAACCAACCATTCCTGAGATATTTGCAACTGTTACAATATTTATGTTGAATGTTCCAGATCTCATGTTTCACATTAGATATCAACAGCAACTCTACCGGTAGTGCCTTCTGATGCAGTTGTCATGACACCTCACACATTGGCACATCCATTCATGAAACAGATGCTGGCCATTTATTTGTTAGAATACAAGCAAGGTGCCATGATGACTGTTTCAAATGCAAAACAAGTTACATCCAATGTAGAGTCTGGTACCTGGAACATAAAGCATGAACAACACTTTAATGTATATAAAACATTATGATGTATATCTCAGAAACTGTTGTTTTTTTGGACTATGTTTATTGGGCTTTTCTTCTCTTGTTTCATTGCCCTGTACCTGTAATTTTGAAACAACTTATATAAGAACTATTTTGTGACACCACTGCCAGCTGAACTGATGGAGCAGCCACTCTTATTAGTTTTTATTGGAGTTGATTAATCTCATTATGCTGTTCTATATTCACACCAATAATATATAATAAACATGAAAAGAAATTATTCTGGATAAGCTGGAACCAAAATAATTTCCTTTAGAGGTTATTATAATGATATTAGGTTATATGTCGCATACAAGAGGTGCCAGAACATCATAAATATGCCTATAAAATTGGTGCTGGAAATTAACCATAAATGTGCATATTTCTTGTCAGAATGAATAATGAAAGTCTTAGAAAAACCACTGTGATAGATAGTGTCTCAGTGCAAAAAAACAGGAACTGCTGCTAAGCATTCGTTCACAAAATGCTCCAATAACAGGACACCAGTGAAGGTGCTGTCTATCTGTGCTTGGACATATCAGGTGAATGGCATGCCAGGAAAACCCATTAACCTAATGCGAGATGAATAGGAGGTTGAATATCTCTCTTTACACTGTAAACACACTCATCCATAACTGTCTGCGGCTGTGGTACATTTGTAAGTCTTGTATACACTACCTTCTTCTGCACCACAATACCAATATGTAAGGAGGAGAAAAATGTGAGGTGAATGTTGTCTGCTTTCAAGCATCCACAAATACGCACATCCATCATACAGATAACTCTTGTTTGTATGCAGAGGATACTCCACAGGTGTGTATTCACAGCAATAAGGCAAAAAACCATACTGTGGAACCATGTTCCCCTCTTTTACCAAGAGATGGAACAGTAAAAGAGGATCTATGTTTTCCCATTTCAGGATATTCCACTGAAAAGCCCAGATGCCAGTCATAGGAACTTATGCATATTCAGACTCGTGAAACAATGGCTGAAAGATCGCCATCCATACAACTTCACTGGCCTTTAGAAAGCCTGTTGTGAGGAATGAGATAGGATTCGTATTCATATACACTTATGTCCATAAGTTACGGGATCTTCAAGATCCATGAGAAGACAAACATGACAGGACAGCATGAGACTGATTAGTATGCCTTAAATAGTCTCTGCAGGCAGACAGTAAGTGAGTTATAGGGAAGCAGGATGTCACAGAGAACACATGTGGATGACATTACGCATGATCAGATCAATAGCAGATCAAATGCCAGCCACAGTCAGCGCCAGGTGGGCCAAGGGATGAATGTTGTCCGTAGTCTCATTTCATGGCTGTGGAGAAGATTCCATGAGGGAGGAATTCAACGGCAGTATGGGCACGGTCAACTATGTGCTACAACAAAGCATCAGTGCTGTCATGTAGCCTTAAGTGCCCAAAGACATTGAAGCAGCATAGCACCTGTACTGGCTACAGACCTTGCAGCAGCCTCTGGGTCACACATCTATCAGACTGCATTCTGTCAGCTTTGAGAGGGTGTTCTGTATGCTTCGTGACTTGCTAGTTTCATTCCCGTCACGGTTCATCAAATGTAGTGTTTTGCTCATTGTGAACAGACCCAGAAACAGTGGGGTAGTTTAGCCTGGAGAGTGACTCTTGCCGTCTGTTCACCTGGCACACCCCTGAAACATATTACAAACCTCCCAATATTGTGGAAAGGGACCGATATGGCAGGCCAGTGTTCTCATCTAGGGTGGTGTCATGTTTGGAGCATGTATCCCACTGCACGTTTTCTAGGGGGACTCTGATGGGTTGGCTGTCTATAGGGATGACATCCTGGAACAGTATGTGTGGCTTTATTGTGCATATGGACCTAGATTACATCTGATAGATGACAATGATGACCCAAACAGGGCTGGCCTGGTGGACAAGTACCTGCAACATGAGGACATCACACGTCTAGAATGGCCAGCTTGCTCCCTGGACTTAAAACCAATTAAAGATGCATGCAATGCTCTAGACTGAAGGATTGCAACCCTAACACTACTGTTTACTTCCAAAGGACCCTTGTCTAGCAATGGGATTCATTGCCTTAACACATGCTGGTCGGTCTGATCCTGAATATGGCGAGTTGTTGTGCATCCTGCATTGCCATGCGAGGTCATCACACCCTGTACTGATCTTCTGTATGCCATCAGCAAAGGACCACCAAACATGCATACATGGTCAGTGCCACCCACTGTCCATGTCTGGTCATCCTGTATAACTGTGTCAGGAATCAAACTGTTGGCAGGGGACCTTTTATTGCACACATTTTCACACCATGCTCCATGCTTTTCTGTGGATCTCGACGATTCCTTAACTTGCAGGGTGATTCTACGGACAGAAGCCAATGCGTAAATGTTGTTATTGGTATGCAAATGGTATTATACATTACTATATATATATATATATTCTCATGGGGCAATGATTAACGACTGACAGATAAAATGAAAAGATGTAGGTGAGTGTTGGTGATATGAAAGATGACAGGGAAGAATGGAGTACCTGGAGAAATATATATATATTGCATATGAAATACAGTAAAGCCTCAGATTGCAAGCACAATTTGTTGTGTTAACATGCTTGTGATCCAAGTAAGTTGTGTATCAAAGCAAATTTTCCCATACAAAATGACTGAAATGCACATAATATGTCACAACCTAAAAACTGATATAAAATGATTAATACAAAATATAAAGTAGAAAGACATACAGCTGAAATGAGGTTCTTGAAGAGTATACAGGGAAAGACAACAAAAAATACAAAATGAGGATAGACTATAAGAAGAGTGGGCATTTGTAAACTTCAAGAAGAGAGGTAAGGGTTATTCTGCCAGAAGGCAGGTCCGAACCTCCACAGAGGTGTTCCTGAGCTGGAGTTTACGTGCAGTAGGGTGGCCAGTTCCTTTCCGCTCCTCCATTCCCTTACCCCCCACCAACAGTGCGTGGCAACCCATCCAACTCCTGACCACACCCAATGTTGCTTAACTTTGGAGATCTCATGGGATCCGGTGTTTCAACACGGCTACGGCCGTTGGCATCAAGAAGAGACTGACACAGCAAAGCTGAAAAGGTCGTGTACATGATGAGAATGCTAGGGGAGAGAATTCCAAAGAGAACATTCATGGATACAGAGAGTGCAAAGAGGCTTAGGAAATGGCCTATAATGAGATGGAGGATCTCTGTAAGGGACTGAGTTGAAACTAGAAGAGTTGATAGCAATATAGTACCAGAAGAGAGTGGTGAAAAAATTGAGCAAGGTGGAGGGCTTTGGTATACAATCTTACCCAGAGAGAATTTGGAAAAGGGAATGTAGTAGTAGTAGTAGTAGTAGTAGTAGTAGTAGTAGTAGTAGTAGTAGTAGTAGTAGCAGCAGCAGCAGCAGCAGCAGTAGTAAAGAAATTGGCCAATACAGATTTACAAGGGTGGAAAGATAGCAAAAATGTGCAGATGTGAGATCAGTATTAAGTAAACATGGTAAGTTAATATAACATCCATACTTGTACTTGACTTACAGATCCGTAGGGTTCTTCTGTATCTGTCCCCCATTCCGGCTCACATTTAATGAAGAGTGGTTCCTCCATTATTTACAAGGACCTAGAAAACAAAATTTATACATTACAATACACATGAAAATCCACAGCCTGTTTCAAGTCATTCAACTGGGTCAGGATTAGAATGAATGAAGCCCCCATCTAGCAGTGAGGACAGGAATTGTGCCAGCTGCCAAAGCCTGTCAGACTCTTGTGGGGCAATGATTAACGACTGACATATAAAATGAAAACATGTTGGCGAGTGTTGCTAATATGAAAGATGACAGGGGAAAAATGGAATACCTGGAAAAACTCTATCCCGCCTCCCCTTTGTCGAGCACAAACCTTACATGGAGTGACCGGAATTTGAACAACCAAACCCAGCAGTGAGAGGCCAGCATCCTGCCACGTGAGCCATGGAGGATCTCACATAACAGTACATATAAAATAAATAAAGGTAATCTACACCACAATACCTGACAGTCCATAGGATCAGTAGAAGGTTCAAGAAGTCATTTATAATAAGACAGAAACACTGAAAGGAACACATGATAGGATAAACACATTGTAGCTTACAAATTTCATTTAGGGTCCTGGGAATTGACCTGGGAAGAGTCTTTTTAACTTTGGCAAAAGGGAGTGAGATGTGTCGTTGCAATCCATCTAGCAACAATAACATAAGGACTCGGAAAGTTTAAGTTCTCTAGCCTCTCTCACTTCAACTCCAAGCACATAACCTATAAGAGGTGCCCCTGCAAAGCGGACAACCGAGTGGAAGGTTAGGGTACCCAACCCCAGCGGGAAACTGGGTCGGCGAGCCGATCAGTGCGGGAGGATCACCAATCCATTATTGAACCAGGTGTGGTGATTAAGCTTCACACCCTTTAAGTCAAATGATGAATGACATTACGGTTAATAAATTCTCCAGAGGTAAAATATTCCCACATTCAGTTCTCTGGGTGGGGCAGCTTTGATGTCTCAGAAACAAAGATCTATTACAAAGAAACCTCAAATATTCTAGGTCTGTACCTATAACTGTCGCTCATTGTTAGGTAATGACAGGCTAGAAGACAATGAACAAGAACTTGGAAAGATCAACTGGAGTATTGTTGATCTAAGTGAAATATGTCAGAAATGAGAAAACTGTCTCCTTTTAAAGTCTGGAAATTTGTTTTATTTCTGTGGTGAGCCAGAAGGAAAACTGAATGGAGTTGGGTTTTTAGTAAACAGGAACATCACTGACAAGATATTGGTATTAGAATGAATATTCAGCAGAATAGCTCGAAAATGTACAAAGTGCAGACTGTACAAGTTTATGCTCCCACTTCAAGCCATTCAGATGAAGAAGTTGAGACCTTTTATGACAGTCTTGAAAAAAATCTGTGAAAAAGAAAGAGATTGTCATTTCCAACTAATTATTGGTGATTTTAATGCAAAAGTCAGTCAGCATCTATAAACATGGTGACTCAGTGGTGGGACTGATGACAGGAATGACTGAGGAGAGAGACTAGTCCAATTTGCAGAATATACAAACATGCCAATAATGAACACGTTCTTCAAAAGCATTCTAACCAAAAATGGACATGGAGAAGCCCCAAGTTCAATGTTAAAAATGAGATGTAGTTTATTCTGTCAAATAGCCTGATATTGTGAAAGACGTCTC
This sequence comes from Anabrus simplex, assembly GCF_040414725.1. Taxonomy (NCBI): domain Eukaryota; kingdom Metazoa; phylum Arthropoda; class Insecta; order Orthoptera; family Tettigoniidae; genus Anabrus; species Anabrus simplex. The sequence continues at coordinate 78,639,890 of NC_090278.1, read as the reverse complement.
TGTTTTAAAGAAATTCATTACTGACAGTGGTCACCGACTTGTAAGAGCAAGAATTGAAATCAATGTATCAGATGGAAGAAAAAACTCAAGGAAGAGAAACATAATCAATCTCAAAAAAATTAGAAGAAAACAAAGAAGAATTCCAAAAGTTATCCAAAGAAAGTTTCAGGTACCGGTAATAAAGGAAGAAGACCTAGCAGAAATGTTAGTTGTAAGTGCACAAGAAATATGTGGCTTATATAAGAATAACGACCAACCAAATAAATTCAATGACAAAACCAAAGACCTGCTACACAGGAGAAGAGAAATGAAAACTCGAACTGATCGGGACACGATAGAATATTCTGAGTTATGTAAGAACTTAAGAAGAGAAATGAAAGTTGATATACAGAAGTTCAATGAAGAAACCTTAAAAATAAGTGTAGAGCAAGACAAGTTTAAAGGCAGCTAAACGTAAGCTGACAATTAGTAAAAATACAGATAATAGCTATTGATGGAGACAATGGTCGAATTACTGAAAAGGAGGAGATTTTTATTTTTATTAGAGGCTTTTATAGCAATTTGTATAGTAAAACAAACAAAATTTCGATAGCACCTGACCTAAAAAGTTTAACTAAAGTTCCAGATATACATCCTTCAGAAGTCAGATGTGCTATAGATAACATGAAGAAAGGAACTGTTGGCAGTAATGATGATCTCTCTGTTGATATTCTTAACTTACATGTGATGAAACAGTAAACCACTTGGCTAAAATCTTCACTTCTTGTTTGCACAATGCTTCAATCCCAGCATCATGGAATAAAGCAAAGATAGCATTGCTGCATAAAAAAAGGAAATATTAACAATATCCAAAACCTATAAGCTTGCTCTCTGTTTTGTACAAACTTTTTATGAAGATTTTGTTATACAGAATCGGCTCTACCCTCGACTCAGTCCAGCCGGTTGAAGAGCAGGATTCTGCAGCAGCTTTAGCACAATGGACCACATTCTGGCTCTGCGTGAAGTGATTAGCAGAGCAAATTAATACCAGATGCCTCTGCGCATAGCCTTTGTCGATTTTGAAAAGGCATTTGATTCAATCAGCCATTCAGCTATCTTACAAACCTTAGATAAGCAGGGCGTTGAAGTGGGTTATATCAGAGTTCTCAATAACATCTACAAGACCTCTTCAGCCTTTGTTAATGGTGGCGAAGCAACTTCAGAATTCCCTGTTGGAAGAGGTACTAAACAAGGTGATCCAATCTCTCCAAAGCTGTTCTCAGTTGTTTAGGAGATGGCAATGTCGAAGTTAAATTGGGAAGGAAAGGGTATAAGGATCAATGGCATAAGGCTTAACAACTTGAGATCTGCTGATGACATTGCATTGCTGGCAAACGGCAATGACAAACTCCAGGCATTAGTTATTGATCTTGCCATGGAATGTGAGTCAGTTGGTTCGAAGATGAACCTTTCCAAAAGAAAAGTCATGTCCAACAAGTGGGTCACAGCAGGAAATGTGAAAATCAACAACATGCTGTTAGAGAAGATCAATGAATATATCTATCTGGGCCACTTGATGAATATGAAAGGTGATATAAGACCAGACATTTTTTGATGCATTAAGCTAGGATGGCAGGCATATGGGAGAAACTCAACTGTCTTCAGATCAAATATTCCAGTAAATCTGAAGAAAATAGTTTACGATCAGTGCATTCTACCTGTGTTGACTTATGGCTGTGAGACCTGGACACTGAACAAATTTACGAAAGGGAAAATTAGGACAGTGCATTGAGGCATGGAAAGGTTAATGCTGGGTCTTACAAGGAAAAATAAGAAGTGAGCAGATGACATCAGATGACATCAGATCAGTCACTAAAGTTAATGACATTCTTGAGAGAATAGCCACCTTAAAATGGCAATGGGCTGCACATATTCCTCCAAGGGAAGATGACAGATGGATGAAGCTAGTGTTAGAATGAGTCCAAGAGATCATCAAAGGCCTAGAGGAAGACCGCCAGACAGATGGGACATCAAGAGAATAGCTGGTGCTATCTGGCGGAGAACTGCTCGAGACCATTCTACCTGGAAATTTCTGCTAAAGACTTACCTGAGTTCATGACTTAAAGAGGCCACATCATATAATGATAGAATTGGCTGATGATGATGATTGATGTATAATGTTGATGAACTCATTTTTTAAAAATAATTTATTATACAATTCAACCTATTCAATACTTTATCATAATGATTATATTAAAAAATCATCTTAAACATCTAGGACATTTTTCGGTCCTTTTGTGGTCATCTTCAGCTAAAATCGGAATTATTTGATCACAAGTTAGGCAACGTGTCTTCTACCAGTGGAACACATAGAGACAGACAAAGGATGTAAAGGAGAGGGCATATAAATCAGAGTATAGTTTCAGTGAATTGGAACCTCAGCAGCATTACTTGATTTGAGAATTGGGGGGAAAAAAATCCAAAGAAAAACAGCACGGTTCATTCTGGCTGATTTCCAATAAAAGTATAAAATGTTGCAAACTTTGAGCTAGGAAGACTTGGGAGTAAGGAGACAAGCTAGTCGATTAAGTGTTAAAGTCCTAGCAGTCAGTGGATAGGTGACATGCAGTGACAATAGTAGACAGATAAGTTTGAGTAGTGTTTTTAAAAGTAGGAAAGAACAGAATATGAAGATAAATTTGTAATTCAAGACAACAAACTGTGGCAATTATTCACTTATAGAAATAGGAGTAAGGGATTGGAAAAATTTATCAAAGGAGATGTTTGATAAAATTCCAAATTCTTTGAAATTATTTAAGAGAGGTCTAGGTAACCAATTGATTGGGAATCTGCTGCCTGGACAGCTGCCCTAAAAGCAGATTGATACTTCCACTATTCTTTTCAGTGACTTGGTTTTAAACTGGTATACACAAACCGAATGAGTGTGCCAAACATTTATTATGTAGTACTACTTGTGTTTACTATTTAAGTTCACATGTGCCAGACTGTGTTTGTGAGTTGAAAGTTGCATTAAAAACATTTAAGTGGGAGGATACTATATTCTTGCTCTTATGTCTCAATGCAGTTACTGAGCTGGCAGTTGAGAAGTGTTTCATTTGGGAAATGAAAGATTTCAACTTCAGGGTGATCGAGAATCTTGTTGCCCAGATATAGAGGAGAGTGCATTTTCTGTACAAATGAGGGTGGCAGTAAATTCCTTTACTGTTTACTTTTGTGTATGTTTTTAGCTAATGTAACCATCCAGCTATTTTGTCCACAAAATGCCACTGCATTTACTTTTCACACTATACCTACTTTGTACACTTATTATTTGAATATTATATTTATTACCATAATTAATTTATTTACTGTACATTTTGCTTTAGGTCACTCCGACACAGATAGGTCTTATAATAACAATGGGATATGAAAGGGCTAGGAGTGGAAAGGAAGTAGCCGTGGCCTTTACAGCCCCAGCGTTTGCCTGGTGTGAAAATGGGAAGCCATGGAAAATCATCTTCAGGGCTGCTGACAATGGTGTTTGAACCCACCACCTCCCGAACGCAAGTTTATTGCTGGTGCTCCTAACCGCACGGCCAACTTTCTCCGTTTACCAACATTTTAAATAATCTACATTGTGTAGCCTATGTTATGAGCCTAGTATAATATTTGAATTTAAACCAATTATCACCAATCTTACCTTAAGGAAAGAGCTAAGCCTTCTTCTGATATATTTGAACTATTCGGTTCCATTTATTCGTATTCAATCAATGACCACTGGTCTGCATTTCAGACAGTCATCTAAGTGGCAGATTTTTCCAGCAGTTGTTTACCTAGCATCTTCTTAAATGTTTTCAAATAACTTTGATATTTATCAAACATTTTCATCGATAAATTAATCTAATCCCTTACTCCTTTTCTTATAAATGAATATTTGGCCCAATTTGTCCTCTTGAATTCCAACTTTACCTTCATAACCGTCTACTAATGTCATTTCTCTACCGACAGCTCGGATCATACCGCTTAGTCGAGCAGCTCGGCTCCTTACTCCCAAGTCATTCCATCCCAAAGTTTACAATATTTGCCTGATGTGAAAATACGAAACCACGGAAAAACCATCTTCAAGGCTTCCAACAGTGGGGTTCAAACCCACCATGTCCCGAATGAAGCTAACAGCTATGGCACCCTAACCGCGCAGCCACTCACTAGGTATATTTTAATATTTAAAATGCTTAGTATTTTAATGTTATTAGATCGCCGAATAGTTTATTCAGCTAAGTGCATTTTGCTATGAAGCGAGATTCATGTTTCACCATGCCATCGTTATACACCCCTTCTACTTCGATGCAATTTACCGTGCACATTCTATTCCAATTCGATGACCACATTCGTGTGATGTTGACACATTACAAAACGCCCAGTTAAACACTGAACAATATCTTTGACGAGGATCACACTGCGAGCTCTCTAACTATACCATGTTTATGTTGTCACACTTGGATACCAGTGCCTCGTGATAAGACGGTACCGTACTTCACTATCTGAAAAGATTTGCTTCCTGACCCCTTAGACACCGAATAAACAATGTTGAGACACTGTTTTAACTCCATTCGAATACAATATTTAGATACGCAACTTCCAAGAAAGACGCACGCACATTAACTTGTTCTTTCCATGTTCATTTATAACCTAACTGCATTTCAAGGTGACTGTTTTAACGGCGGGAGGATATTGAACTGTTATCTTGCTTGTGTTCATCGGAACATTTCTGTACTGTTTGTATTCCAGGTATGAAACCCTAACTGTCTTGTCTTTGGAGCCTAACATACAGTGAAGTTCCTTGGTAAGTAAGCAGCTACTGAAGAAATAATATCCACAATCGACAACGAATATGGGCCACTACAGGTTATGACATTAAATCATATGAGGCTAACGATCTGATTTGTTCGAGTTAAAATTGTTGGAGTAATTTACAGCACTCACCAACTTCCTGTGGATTCAGAGAGATTTAGCAATACAAATCACACTGTCTCAAGACCTGGAGCTACACTGTCATTCACAAGGAATATTGTATTTTTGCCGTCACCTACGTGAACTTCTTTTTCATGTTTGACGTAGGGCGCTGTCACTAGAGAGAACAGCTCCCGAGGATCTGTGACAATTGGGACATGTGACGTACAAAATAACTGTGATTTTTATCGGCGGTTCTTAACACAGCGGTGACTGCAACCGTTCTGTAACATTCGAGAAGCTGTGATTCTGGCATTTGAACCTTGGTGTACTGATTACTTTTTTAGCAAGACAGGTCCTATGGCGACAATGGGATAGAAAAGGGCTAGGAGTTGGAAGGAAGCGGCCTTGGCCTTACAGCCCCAGCATTTGCCTGGTGTGAAAATGGGAAACCACGAAAAACCATCTTCAGGGCTGCCGACAGTGGGATTCGAACCCACTATCTCCCGGATGCAAGCTCACAGCTGCGCGCTCCTAACCGCACGGCCAACTCGCCCAGTCATTTTTGTTGTTACTATCTGCTTTACGTCGCACCAACACAGATAGGTCTTAGGACGACGATGGGATAGGAAAGGGCTTGGAGTGGGAAGGAAGCGACCGCGGCCTTAATTAAGATGAGGACTCTGAGCATTTTCCTGGTGTGAAAATGGAAAATTACGGAAAACCGTATTCAGGACTGCCGACAGTGGGGTTTGAACCCACTATCTTCCGAGACTTTTGCTCGGTCTATGTAAAAAAACAAAACAAAAAAAGTGTGTTTACATACGGGCTTGCAGCTCCGAGTCCCAAAGGCATGTTAAGTTGATTAAGATGGCTAAAGATAGAGCAATGGGCGTCTTACAATCGAAAAACAATGGTTCAAATCCTGGAGGGAAAACATGCCAAAGGCGGGACCCATAATTTTAAATTGGAATCTATTATTTTTTAAATTTTTAATCGAGTGTTTGGCCATCTGAATATCAAATCAAACCCATCATGTTGAGCATCGTTATGCCTAATGTACACGATGCCAATTGTTGAGATAATTGTTGGCGACAGTTGTCCTCTAATTATTGCGGGGTAATCACTGAACAGTCCAGTTGAACGAGAACCCGTTCATACGAGGAAGCTATCGCCATGGCAGGAGATAACGAGAAATGGCTGAGTACGCAGAGTCTGTAGTGTCCCGTGACGAATTAAATTTATTTTGTAATTATATGTGCCGGGAATTTATTTCTAAGTCATGCAAAGTTTTGATCTCGGTCACACGGAATCCTTGAATGTCAATTTTATCGGTAATCACAAAAAGTGCCGTTTGCTTTTTTGGTCTTTATACAGGTCTCGTGCTGGTCCCACAAAAACTGTCGTTCCCTATACTCCTCATCGAATTTTACGTTTGTGTCATCGCCCCACTTTGGAGTCATACGCGAACAGCCTACAAATAGTTTAAAAATTAAAGTATTTAAATTATCAAGACCACGCAGGCGGCTGTATCTCTCGGCTGACACAAGCGAACTGGCACACAAGAAATAGGCCTATCACGTTCATGAGGATGAGCTTGGCAGTCACAGCGAGAGGATGTACGTGCTTCCCGCTGACTCTCCTCGCCAGGCGGTCTGTACTTTTCAAGTACTAGTCAGGCAACTGTACTTGTTGGTACATTTCCGAAAGAGCTTTGTCTAAGCTGAAGGACTTCTCAGTGCTTATATTCTCTCAGTGATTTATTTCAGGAGAACCAGAATGACTACAGCGGCCAACGAGACGAAGTCGTACGCCTAGAGGGACGGGTGTGAGCCTCCTGACGGCTTCGTATTCCGAGAGAGCGGTGCAACCCCGGTGAGCCAGGCTCTCCTCGTGTACTACGGGCCGGGAAAAGACGCAGCCGCTGAGCAGGACGTCGCCGGCCCACCAGGAGACGGCCACCCAGCCGCAGCCCAGAACTGCTGCCAGGGTAGCAGCCGACCGAGGAGCCAATGAGGGGAGGACCTCAGCGGGTAGCGGCAATCGGGTGTGACCGAAACGCCCCCCTCGGCAGCCTTTGCAGTGTTTCCGCTGCCTGAGGTGGGGCCACCGTCAGGATAGGTGTGGGCTCTTAGTGAGGTGCAGCCGTTGTGGGGGTGATCACCACTACACGGTCTGCGCTGCACTTAAAGAGGCGCCGGTGTGCACCAACTGCGCGGGGGGCCACCCGGCCACTCATCGCAGTTGCCCTGTGTACCGGGCCATGGAGCAGACAGAGAGAAAGTAGGCCCGGCGTCATGACCCATCCCTATCCAGGAGACCCCCGCCCCGGCGGGCTTGGCCTCATTCTCCGGGATCGGAGACTGGGTACGAGGGACCTCAAGGGGTTGGCGCTGGGCTTGCGGGCTCTAGTGGCTCTTGACGCATGGCTCCGCAACCGGCAAGGCCCGCGCAAGTCACGGCAGTGCCCAGATGGACTGATCCCCTGATAACTAGACTGGCGAGATGGCTGGTGCATGATACCGTTTCTCAACTAACTCAAACATCTAGACCTATCCAGAAACCACATCCTTTTGCATGTGCTATCAAAATTTGTCAGGTTTTACATATATACTCTTTCTTTTTCCGCCTATGTGGTTTTCCCTGACCCTTAATACCACGCTTTAACACCACCTTACCAACACAAGCCTTGCCTGGTAATACGTCTGACGTGCAAATAGGCAGGTGCACGTGTAGTACCTTTATCACTCTTCCCTGCTATTTCTTTCTCCCTGGAAATTAATACAATGTCGGAGGCAATGTAGATTGAGTCGACTGCCATGCGGGGGGAACGGAATTCGGCCCCCCCCCCCAAAGAAAAAACTGTCACGTTCACACGGCGCCAATTGCCGCAACAATACTGAGCTCCGGGTGGTGGGGTTGCAGCTGGGCCCAGGTAGTTGTCCTCAGTCTACTTTTTTTACAAGTTGTTTTACGCTTCGCGGACACAGATAGGTCTTATGGCGAGGAGAGGACAGGGTAGGGTTAGGAGTGGGATGGAAGCGGCCGTGGCCTTGATGAGGTACAGCCCCAGCATTTGCCTGGTGTGAAAATGGGAAACCACGGAAAATCATCTTCAGGGCTGCCGACAGTGGGGTTCGAACCCACTATCTCCCGAATACTGGATAATGGTCGTACTTAAGCGACTGCAGCTATCGTACTCGGTCCGAATAAGAAAATATTATGTAATGTAATTGGAAGCAGTTCTTTTGAAATAAAGACTGCTAAAAACCTTGAGTAATTATTTTTCAATGAGCCATGTTATTGTAATATCGAATAAATAGTTAACATATAACACATATAGCCTATTGCTGTAGTTATCAACTTCTCTCTCTTTGGAGTTGTCAAGTTCGGCAAAAAGTGGAATCACTTCATGGAAAACTTCATTCCACATTTGAAGCTTTTAATTTCATTTGAACAGTCTCTTGTTCGCTAATCCCACAGACAAGGGCGATTTTGTATTTCTATTAATAACTTTTCCGTATCTATGAATGGAACCGACATTTTGAAACAAAAACTTCGAACTTGCGGCGCACACAATGTTGACTGTCATAACGAACTAATCTTAGTGAGCATCCGGTCGCCCAGAGTGGAAGACACTTCAGGCCGGTTGAGAGCAGCCTGCTGTTGATGAGATTGGACGGAGGTTGTGCCACACGAAGTGTCTCGTGTGAACGCTACCGGCCTTTTTCTACACCTCTGATGGAGTGGAGTGGCGTGGAAAGCAGTGGGTCGTGTGAAAGGGCCCTAAAAGTACAGTAGTTAGAGAGACAGAGATATTATTATTTCACGTGCCGACATCATACAATATAGAGAGCCGAATAAACTTTCTGCCTTCCAAAAATCCAATTATCTCTCCTGGGTTTGAATCCATGACACTGGAATCCGGAGGTCGACTTTACCATTGATCCACAGAGGTGGCTTATGACAGCTGAAATAAAAGACGTTATCATACACAAAATAAACATATTTGTCCAAAGAAGTGCGCCCGGTTCTAATCCTGGTCCTTAGGCTGCCGATTATGAGGCCAGAACCAGTCACTTGCCCAGAGAACTTGGACACTGAAATGTTACTGATTTTCAGTTGGGCAGGTGAATTAAAATCTGTCAAAGAATCCAGGATGCTCTCTCCGAATTTGAAACCCACCGCCCGCGACTGGCCTTCTAATCAATAATTTGTCGCTCCCCAGAACTTCACCGTCATAGACTGATTGCGATTAATCAATACTCTCTCTCACACACAGACGTGGAGGGCACCCAACAAGATTTAATTAAAACGAATAGCTGACACTCCTCACCAGCAGTGCATGAGAATGGCAAGGAGGGATTCTTGGTACATGAACGTACATAAAATTATTTTATTATAAGGTCGACCGAGTCAGTACTAAAATATGTTCCAATTCGACTAAATATTGAACATTCACAAAATAAAAACACTACAGAGGACATGTTTCGATTAATTTGGGTCATTCCCAGCTACATCTTAATAAGGTACAATCATTTTCAATTACGAAGAGTCCGCCTCTCTAGCGTAACGTTTAGCGTTATTAGCTGCCGTCCTCGGGGGCCCGAGTTCGATTCCCGATACTGCCAGAAATTTAACAATGGCAGGAGGGCTGGTATGTGGTTGAAATGCTACGTGCAGCTCACCTCCATTGTGCATGTGCCTGAAAAGAGCTGCACTACCTCAGAATGAGGACACAAGTTCACTTTAGTTACGAAGAATCATACAATTATGCATTTAAAAGCAAAACATCATGTTTAAAATATGAATATGAAAATTGAAGTTCTATTTTCCTAATAATGAAAAAAGTCTTCTCATTCACATGTAGATAAATAACATTCTCGGTAAGACGTTTTTTCTTCTAAAAGCCTTTAAAATAACAGAGGAACATTGTGAGAAATTGTTCTGCATATACATTTGTTGAAATCTTCTTGTTCAGAAATGTACTGAAGGTTTGATGTTTACACGGAACACCGGGTGAGTTGGCCGTACGATTAGGGGCACGCAGCTGTGAGCGTGCATCATGGAGATAGTGGGTTCGAACCCCACTGTCGGCAGCCCTGAAGATGTTTTTCCGTGGTTTCCCATTTTCACACCAGGCAAAATGCTGGGGCTGTACCTTAATTAAGGCCACGACCGCTTCCTTCACATTATTAGCCCTTTCCTATCCCATTGTCGCCATAAGACGTAGTATTTGTGTCGGTGCGACATAAAGCAAGTTCTTCAGGTGGCAGATTCCCTATCAGTTGTTAACCTAGCCTTTTCTTAAATGTTTTCAAAGAACTTGAGAATGTATCGAACATTTCCCTTGATACCGGTAACTTTTTTCAGTCCTTTACTCCCTTAACGTAAGTTGTATTAAAATAATGATGACAGTGAAAGGCGCAATATTTATCTGAATTTGAAGATGTACCTTTTCCCACATTTCGCAAGAAGTATCTGCATACTTTCTCCACCCCAGTACAGATGGGGACAATTGAGCCCTGCTGAATGTTCCTGGCAACACACGACATTAGTTTCACTTAGGGTGAATTACGAAAGACATGTTATATAGCGAACTCAATAAAGCTTTATTTACAAGTGTCCTATTATAACCATGGTAAGAAGTTAATGGCATCGTAGTGGGCAGTCAATAAAAAAATGAAAAAAATAGAACCTGATTAACTGATTTTATTAAATACTCTATAGACAATACTGGGCAATTCCATATTCTCCTGTACTAAACTGAGATACATGTTGACAGTGGCGCACCTGGTGGTTCGACCTTGTAGCCTAAATCAAACGATAAACTTGAAACTACAAAAGTTGCATGATGAATAATGGATCTAAATAATGATTTTCACTTTGTTTGACTACGAAAGTTGAATGTTTACATTAATAGAAATTATAACACTCAATAATGATTTTTTTGTCCGAATACTTGGCTGTAAGGTTAGCGTTGAGTCCTGCGGTTCACAGGGTTCCAGGTTAGATTCCCGGCCGGATCGGGGATTTTAATCGCGTCAAATTAGTTCTTCTGCCTCGGGAACTGGGTGTGTTTGTGTTTGTTCCAACACTTATGTCTTTATATTCACACAACACATGACATTTCCAACCACCATAGAAACATGCATAATGATTACTAGATTTCGGATTTTTAGGTGCTAAAATGTAGACAGGTCCTTCTTTCTTGTAAATGTAATCTAAATCAGTCGTGGCGATTAAGGGGGGCGTGAGGAGGAATTTCCCCATCCCCCAATTTCTGTAGAAAAGATTAAATTTTTATTTCAGTTTGGTCGACTGAAACTAGGAACTATAGGAATTATTAAAAACAGCAATTTGTACAAGCCCTGTTGTCTTACCAGCTAATTTTTTCCTTTGTTTCCTTTAATTATTAACACAATTATTAGCGGAAATACGCACAAAATATAGTTCGTCCCGGCTAACCGACTTATATAGCGCCACAGTAAGTACTGATCTAAATCACTTCTCCTACATTTCGTAACCCATTGATCACGCCTACAACGAAGAAAAACAACCGGGATGGTACCTAACTTAAGGCCACGGCCGCTTCCTTTCTTCTTCTTCTTGTCTATCCCTTAAATCTTCCCATCAACCCCCTCCCCCACAAGGCCCCTGTTCGACATAGCAGGTGAGGCAGCCTGGGTGAGGTACTGGTCCTCCTCCCCAGTTTTATCCCATGACCGTAAGTCTCAAGCTCTAGAACACTGCTCTTGAGGCGGTAGAGGTGGGATCCCTCGCTGAATCAGGGGGAAAAGCCACCCACAGAGGATAAACAGATTAACAGATTAAGAAAGAAAGAAAGAAAGATAGAAAAGCGGAAGAAAGATTTCGATGGCTTCACCAGTTCAAAGTTACTGAAGCCATAAATAGCACAAATCTTACCAGACATGCTTCAGTGCTTCTCTGATTGTAATTTCAAAAACCTTTTGTCCCCGGATAAATTAAATTTCCACGATAATCTTCTTCTTAACGCTAATCCAAGAACAAAATTTCACACTTCATCAGCTGACCGGTATCACTACTTCCACTCCATCTTCAAGGCCGGACGGCTAGGTGAGCTGGCAATCAACGTCTGGCGATATCTCACGAAGTGGTACGTATTCCCTATATTTGATTTTATCTTTATGACTATTAGTAATTGCGAACTGACTCCGGTTGATCCCCTGTCGACGCACGTTGAGAATTTTAAAGCCCGAGCATATTACGTTTCAGTTGAAATGGCAATATACAAAATTTCGCGTACCATGAACTTCTTCCGAATTGACAATCGGAAGTCAGTAAAGCCATGGACACCCACGCTGCTTGTCGTCACCCGATCGGTCGCGCGTAGGTTCAGATTTTATCTAACACGGTCCCTTTTTTTAATAATGACCTAATTCACTCTACTTTTGGTGTGTTCATACTCAAAAGATATTATCTGATTATTTATATCCAACGAGCTAGAAACAGGACTATAGAGTGGCTTTCTTTTTTGCTAGTGTCTTTACGTCGCACCGACATAGATAGGTCTTATGGCGACGATGGGATAGGAAAGGTCTAGGAATGGGAAGGAAGCGGCCGTGGTCTTAATTAAGGTACAGCCCTAACATTTGCTTGGTGTGAAAATGGGAAACCACGGAAAACCATCTTCAGGGCTGCCGACAGTGGGGTTCGAACCCACCATCTCCCGATTACTGGATACTGGCCGGAATTGGACCGCCATACTTTAATGAATCTACTTGAACGCAGCGTCCGGCATATTCTAAGCGATCAGATCAAGTGGGTGTGGAGATGAAACTAGTACAGAGGCTGCGGGAATAAATACCGTTTTACAGTTTTCTTAATTAGAAAGCACTCAAAGATGCATAATGTCAGTTTAAAAGGACATGAAAAATACAAGGTACAGGCTACATACTTACATACTGTATAAAAAAGGAAAATTAACACATTTCCAGTAATTACAAAATAAATCGCAATGCACTGCTATTAAGCAAATTTAGCCCTACTTACAGAGAATGAAAGTATAGCACAGAAAACCTTGAACATTATAACATAACAACGTTGATAAATAATAATAATAATAATAATAATAATAATAATAATAATAATAATAATAATAATAATAATAATAATTCATTGTCTCTTCCCAGTTACCTGATTTGGCATTTTGTATGGATTCAGCCTTATTTTGCGGTGAGTGCCCTTCCTGACGCCAAACCTAGATGGAGTGATGTATTCACTACTGTGTGTCTCTGCGGTGGTTTGTAGTATGTTCCGTTGTGTTAGATGAAGAAGGTTATCCAGTCTCCGATCCAGAGGATATAGCTATCTACTACCCAGTTAAAATCCTCAACCCAGTCGAATCCGGGGCCCTCTGAATCAAAGCCCAGCTCATTCAGCCAAGGAGCAGGACAATAAGCGACTTGGCAGGTTCGATCCTGGCTTAGTCCGGTGGTATTTGAAGGTGCTCAAATCCGTCAGCCTCGTGTCGGTTGATTTGCTGGCACATAAAAGAACTCCTGCGAGACAACATTCCGGCACGTCGGCGTATCTGAAAAAGTAGTTAGTGGGATGCAAAACTAATAATAATAATAATAATAATAATAATAACAAAAATCATTTACAAAATTACGTATTCTAGAGCCGTGGAGGTTTGAGGTGAACAATGGTGTAATAAAAGTATCCTATAATAATAATAATAATAATAATAATAATAATAATAATAATAATAATAATAATAATAATAATAATAATAATAATAATAATAATAATTGTACCGGGCGGTACACCTCTACGCCGCGAATTCAAATACTGCGCCAGTTGAAACCTCTCTACAGGAGAAACTCTGAACTTTAAAATCTGTATTACATCAAAGGTTTCTCGGAAGATGTCTCTACTGTAAATTTTGAAGTGTTCTGAACTATGTCTATTTCGATTTGTATTTGTTTGCTCTGTAGCAAGAAGTGTGTACATTCTCTTCTAGATGGCACTACTTAAGAACTATAATTGTGCACCCTAGTGCGAAGTGAAGGAACTGGTTTTTTTGAAGAAATTTTGTATTCATAAGTTTTGTGTTTACTAAATTTTGTTCTGTGGTTTGTGGGTTAGCAACATTAATCATTTCTACCCGCTTGTTTTGAATTTAGCCAATCCCGAATTTCTCTAATTAATTTTTGACCAATAACGTATGTCTTCTCCGATATGGATATGTTGCTTTAAGCTATCCAATAAAGTTGAGGGGGGTGTGGGTACTCATTCTTGAAAGGTCTCGAATGTTCCACGAGGGTATTTAAACTGCTGATTTTCTTGTCTCGGTGCCACTTCATCGACATCTTGCTTAGTGTGTGATTATGTAGCAGGGGGCGGGAAGCGCCTTTTTCTTCGGGTAGCAGTTCATCCACAAGGTAATGGCCGTTTAATAACTTTATTTCTTGCTAGCTCAGCAGTTTAACCCTCGGGGCAGGTTCGAAACTTTTCTCATGTAACCTATCTTTAAAATGTAATAGACAATGGGTAAAATTTCGTCTCTTTAACTATAAATTGGGATAGAGAGTGCCTAACCTTCTCGAGCTCCCACTCATATTGTTTTGAGGTGACTACGTTTTCATAACCGTTTTTCTTCTCTTCGTAATGTAATAAAGTTTTCTTATCGTGTCACCTCCTTAGTATGGGATTAGCCCTTGCGTAAGCGGCCTAGTGCCAAGTAGGTTTCAAAAGTGTATTAGGTGTGCAAGCTTCGCCTCCATTCTATTTTGTATTATGGGCCAGTAACTTCACCTGATGTTTTATTTTCCTCATGTAAAGGCCCTGTAGGTTGGGTAACAAATACCCCTGTTTCTTGGTGTGCCTTAAGGGCAGACAGAAATGAAGTTTGTTGTAGCCTTTGATAGGCTTGTCAAATTGAGAGCGGGTCTGCTCTTTTTCTTAACGTTGTAATTAGGAGCAAGTGCTCCTTGTACTTAGGGGTTTTCTGCCCTTTAGCTATTGTGGTGGTGAGCTGAGAGCTCAGAAATTAATCTTGGGGCTCGAAGCCCAAATCTTGTAACTATTGTAATTCTTAAATTGTTTTCCTGCTACTTGGTACCTGTTACTCTGTTGTTGTTATCTGTTGATTTTGAAAAGAAAGTATAACCTTTGTTAAAGTTTTAAATTAACTTTAATTTCGTAAGTTGAGACCTATTCCACCCAGCACCTTGTTTCACCTCTGCAAATCCACAAAACATCGTAATAATAATAATAATAATAATAATAATAATAATAATAATAACAGAAAGTTGTAGGATAAACTATTTAACATAATATTGTTTAAAAAGAGCACAGTCCTTTTTGTGTTAATGGTTTTAAATCACATACTTTCTTGAATAATTCGCTTCGATATTTTTGGACGAAGATTATGGTAATATCGATTCTTTTCATATGCTATATGTTGCACCAATTCAGGCACGTCTTGTCGCTACGGTGCAATATTACAAGGGTGCGAAGGAACTGGCGGTGGCCAGGTAGAGCAGTCCCAGCCAGCATTTGCCTAATGTGAAAATGGGAACTACAGAAAACCATCTATCGGGGCTGTCGGCAGTGAGATTCGAACTCGCTTCATCCCGAATGCAAGCTAAGAGGTATATGCCGCGAACCACGTAGCCAATTCGCTCAGTAGTATTGGTGATATAGGGCTGAAAGTTATCATAATTACTCTGTATCGTTGGCAGAAGGGATGAGGTGACGAGGAAATTCAAAACATTGTAGGTGTGGCGTTGGACAATAAGCGCCTTGTACCAACGTTGCTCTCTATATACGAGGGGCGTGTACTGTATTATCTTACACTTTATTTTTTGTACGTCCGGGTATGGTTCACATTTGAAGGTAACTAGTGTCCTGCCAGCGTAGGAGCAGACAACATGGGAAGCAACAGTCAGGGACAGCACTGTACGACTTGGTTCCTATGGAAAGAAGACGTGACCACTGCAGAAATTAATCGGCGCTTGGTAGCAGTCTGTGGAGAACATGCGCCGACACGGAAAACAGATTACAACTGGGTGGAAGGTTGGAAAATAGGGCTCATGGTAATGGAGCCATGTCTCATCACAAGTCACTAGCCTAGTCATGAAGTCGGCTGGATCTTGATCATGGCGTTGCAAAAGTTCTCTGCACACGTTCACACGACTCTGCTTTTCGTCTGCAGACAAGAGTCTAGGCACCGACGTGGATGATACCTTCCCCAACTTTAAGTGGCCGTGCGCGATCCGCTGCAGGCTGTTTCGGCTAATTCCCGTAGCTGCCTCCATTTCCGTAAATGTGATGCATTTGTTTTCTTGGATGGCCTGTTCGACCCGGGCAATGTTGGCTGGTGTTGACACTGTCACATTCCTTCCAGAACTGGTTCCCTTGTCCACCCTGCATTTTGCCACATCACAAGACGACAACTTAGGGAAAAGGCCAGGAGAAAGAGACAGAGCACCAAGCAGATGGGTTTATCAGGTGAACCAGGTCACTCAGATGTCTCTAAGGAAGATCACACGAGAGGCAGAAATTCAAGAACAATATTGAAGCAACAGGTTAGGTCCAGAAAAAATTGACACCATGTTTGAGGTTACGATGCTCAGTCATAAGGAAAACGATTAGAGAGAGAGAGAGAGATGAAAAATATTACTTATTGTTTTCCAGGAACAGCCTGTGATAGACACGCTGAAATTTCTCTCGGCAACTTTTTGCGTATGCAGGGAGGGATTCATTTGGCAATCATTAATTACCTGCATATGGGGCAGTCGCTCAGGTGGCAGATTCCCTGTTAACTATTTACCTAGCCTTTTCTTAAAAGTTTTCAAAGAACGTGACAATTTATCAAACATTACCCTTGATAAATTATTCCAGTCCCCTACTCCCCGTCCTATAAGTTGCTCCCATTTGTCCTCTTGAATGACAACTGTCTTCATTTTATGGTCTTTTAAATGCTTATTTGTCCACTAAAGCCATTCCGCTTATCCTTTCACTGACAGCTCGGAACATACCACTTAGTCGAACAGCTTGTCTCCTTACTCCCGAGTCTTCCCAGTTCGAAGTTTTGAACATTTTCTTAACGCTACTCCTTTGACGCAAATCACCCAGAACAAACCAAGCTGCTTTTCTTTGGACTTTAACCTCTGATTTCTGCGTAGACGGATGCTTGTCTTGTAGTCGCACAGTGGCAAATGTTCTTATTCTCTGGAGTTCAGGGAACGATCATTCATTAACCATATGCAGATAAGTTTAGGTCAATATACTTTCGTTCTCGATATAAATTAGGTCAAATGTCATGACGCAGGATCCGCTTCAGACAAAGTGAAGGTGATAGAACAAAAATTTACTAAAACATGTCAGGTCTGCAACCTAATAATTTCCGAAAAAGTGATCAATCCCCGTTTCCATTGCAACGCCTATATACTTGGAGAGTTACATCGCAGTCAAACGGAGTGGCAGCCTAGTGGTTACCGTACTTATCTGCGAACCTCGAAGACGTGAGTTCGAGTCACGTCGCAGCAATATTTCTTGTACCAAAAATATATATATATATATATATATATATATTTGAGGGAAGGTGAAGATAGAAATGGGAACAAAAATGTTATGCAAATTTCAGTACACTTGATTTTCTACCCGAAATTAATATAGAGTTCGCCTCTATGGTGTAGTGGTGAGCATGATTAGCTTGATTAGCTGCCATCCCTGGAGGCCCGGGTTCGATTCCCGGCTCCGCCACGAAATTTGGAAAGGGGTCCACTCAGCCTCGGGAGGTCAACTGAGCAGAAGGGGGGAGGGTATTCGATTCCCACCTCAGCCATCCTGGAAGTGTTTTTCCGTAGTTTCCTACTTCTTCTCCAGGCAAATGCCGGGATGGTACCTAACTTAAGGCCACGGCCACTTCCTTTACTCTTCCTTGTCTATCCCTTCCGATATCCCCATACCCCCACACGGTCCCTGTTCAGCTCAGCAAGAGAGGGCACTTGGGCGAGGTACTGGTCTTCCTCTCCAGTTATATCTGCCAGATCGAAATCTCACGCTCCACGGTACTGCCCTTGAGGGGGTAGAGGTGGGATCCCTCGTAAGTCCGAGGAAAAAAGCAACCCTGGAGGGTAAACGGATTAAGAAAGAAAGAAGTAAAAGACTTAATATAAGCCTAAACGTTCTCGCAGTTACTGATATATATATTTGAGGCAGTACGAAGCGGATCCTGCGACATGACATTTATCCTCAATATTTTCGAAGACAAAAGCCTATTGACTTGAACCATTATACACGAGTTACTGCTGAGTATTCCCCAACAGATACATTGAAGCTCATTGAAATCGGTTGGCCTGTACTTGTAAGACCTGGAAGAGCAGGGGAATGACTAATAATACAAAGATCCGTCTTGTTGAAACCCTTCTACCGAGCAAGTGGCCGTGCGATTAGTGAGATAGTGGGTTCGAACCCACTGTCGGTAGCCCTGAAGATGGTTTTCCGTGGTTTCCCATTTTCGCACCAGGCAAATGCTGGGGCTGTACCTTAATTAAGGCCATGGCCACTTACTTCCCACTCCTAGCCCTTTCCTATTCCATCGTTGCCATAAGACCTATCTGTGTCGGCGCGGCAAAAAAAAAAAAAAAAAAAAAAAAAACACCTTGTATTCTCTGTTTTCTCATATGGCTGTGAGACCTGGACCGTAAACGCTTAGGACAGAAAACGCATCGATGTCTTTGAACTATGGTTTTGGCGTAGAATGCTACGTGTGGCTCGGACCGCAAGAAGAACCAAAATTAACAACGCCTTTCTTCTCGTATCAATGAAAGAATACTGCAGTCCTTTGGGCACATTGCGAGAGGACCTCGAAAATGTCTAATGAAGTTAATAATCATGGACGGGAAGGTTGAGGGAAGCAGCCACGGGGAAGGACTGCAACCAGATGCATAGGGCAAGTGAAGACCATCATCATTTTATCTTTCCAGTCTGCCCCTGAGGAAAACTGAAGATCGTCCGGGATGGTGAAGCTACAGTAGAAATGTAACCAGGAAAACTAGCGGGCTCACGGCACTCAGAAGTGAGTACCGGTAAATCGATTTGTGATGACGATGATGATTTTTGTTGATGCAAATATAGCAAATAAGCATTATTTTCTCTATTACAGACCCACAGCTAACAAGAAGTAGGTAAATATTTAAATAGTAGGACTAATGGTACCGTATGTTATCATTGGAGAGGCCTGGTTCAATTGTTTCGAGTTAGGGTGACCAACTCGAAATTAGCAAATGGAGGACAGACTCTTAATAAAAAGGAAGACTTTTCATTAAAATGTTCTGAAAATGGAGGACAAATGGAATTTTAATATTTGCATGCAAAATTTAGTATTACATACCTTGTAACTGTTATGTTGATGAATATGCTGAAGTTGTAGCTATTTTATGCTGATACTTATCGACTGCACCCACTGTTTCAGTTTCTTCCAGAACTTACATTTCCTGTTTTGTGCCTCGCCACTTTTGAGTGATGACATACTGATATTATTCAAATTTCATAATAAAATCACAAACACTCCACTCACTCAGAAGGTCCGAATACAACGAGCACAAAAACAAAACTACCGTACGTAATACCGCAGCCAGCATTACTTGACTGGTGAATCCCCGCCGAGAATTTCCCGCCCCGATCGAGCACGTTCAGATCACGCCGGGCGGTGTCACCACATTGGTGACAGGCCCTTCAGACAGCTCTAACTTAAGATATGATTTATTATTGCTCTAACTTAAGATATTATTTATTATTAAGTGAGTAAATGACGTAGTCTGATAGGGGTATGCAGAATATGGACTGAGATAGAGGAAGTGCACCAAAAATAGCTTTGCAAACAGAGAAAACAATAGGAAACTGAACGACTAAGAATACAACATACAAAAGACCGGACATTTAATAGCAAATAATAAATGCCTGCCGGACAGACGACAAGCATGAAAAAAAGGAGGTCATGTCCGGCAAATGCCGGACGGTTGGTCACCCTATTTCGAGTTGAAGTTCATGCGTGACCTGCGAGTCTGTGACGATGTGGCCCAGGCTAGGACGAAATCGAATATCGAAGACGGCAAAGATATCCAGTCCATTTTGCCCCATTTTGGCGACCATGATGCCAATATTTGAGCCCTGGCATTGCTTCCACTTTCTTGTGCCAGGCTGCTACCATGTCCGACCTCTCTTGGTCAACTCTTGTCCTTTCTCGATCCTAATGGCACTAAAGCATTCGAGGCCTAGCGAGTCTTTCATTTCCACGCCTTTTTTTTTGCCCGATACCTTCATTTTTCGAGGTGTCGGGCCCCTTCCATTTTTCTCTCTGAGCAGTGTTAATAGTTGTACCTCCTCGTAAAACAATAATCACCACCATCACCCCAGCCAGAGGAAATAATCACTGAAGGTTAAATATCCACGACCCAGCCGGGAATCGAACCCACGACCATCCTGGACCAAAGAACAGCACGCTAATCAGCGAGCCATGGCGCCGGACAGGAAGGAAGGAGAAGTTGCTAAATCCTACAAACAGTAAAAAAATTAGATAACTGCAGCATTGCTCCGTATACATGTCTATAAACCTCCTTACTTTCTTAGATAATCCTTGGTTTACACGTTGTTTGGAACTCGCGCATTTCCTTGTACAGTATTTTCTTTTATTTTTGTTTGAAATGGACGGTTTGTAACTTGTTCTACTTCATTTCGCGTTAAAACACTGGCCAGAAATGCAGTAATCTATTTTCAACCTCCTGTTCCATGAGTCCATGAATCTGGGGTTTTCGAGACCGAACTCGAGTCCCGGTAAGTTTCATTTGCATCTTTCATTTTAGCATTTTTTTGGATATTCTTGTCGGTAGTCAGCTAAACGGTGTGAAAATTCAGGTGAGGTTTAAAAAGAGGAAAAGTCCTCTCAGTTTTTACTGTGTTGATGGGGTGAAAGTTCTTCATGGGGATCGCTGTGAGTACGTAGGGGGGAATATAGGAAATATCCTTCATTGGGGCTATCACATTAACGGAATTGTAAATAAAGATTACAGATCTCTTCACATGGTTACAAGTCATTTAGGAGTTGTAGTAAGGATGTACAGGAGAGGGCATATAATTTTGTGGTATGACGACAACTTGAGTATGGTTCCAGTGTGTGGGGCTCACACCACATTACTTTATTTGAGAACTGGAACAAATCCAAAGAAAAGCAGCTCGACTTTTTGGGGTGATTTCCGACAAAATAGTAACGTTACAAAAATGTTGCCAGTTCGGTAGAGGGGGAGGGGTTTTTGGGAGAAAGGAGACGAGCTGCTCGACTGAGCGGTATGTTCCGAGCTGTCAGTGGAATGACATTAGTAGACGAATACGTTGCAGTGGTGTTTTCACAATTAAGAAAGATAACAGTATGAAGACAAAATTGGAATTCAAGAGGAAAATCGGGGCAAATATTTGTTAATAGGAAGAGGAGTAAGGGATTGGAACAATGTACGAAGTGAGATTTTCAATAAATTTCTAAATTCTTTTAAATTGGTAAAGAAAAGACTACATAAATAATTGGTGGGGAATATGCTGCATGGATGACTGCCCAATATGCAGATCAATGGAGATTGATTGATTGATTGATTGATTGATTGATTGATTGATTGATTTGATGATTGATAGATATAACCTACCACAAAGACAATTTTTTTGGTATTGGCTTTACGTCGCACTAACACAGATAGGTCTTATGGCGACGATGGGATAGGAAAGTCCTAGAGTTGGAAGGAAGCGGCTGTGGCCTTAATTAACGTACAGCTCCAGCATTTGCCTGGTGTGAAATTGGGAAACCATGGAAAACCATCTTCAGGGCTGCTGACAGTAGGATGCAAGTTTACAGCTGCCTCTAACCGCATGGCCAACATGCTCGGTCCACAGAGACAAAGACGTTGGCTTAATTAAAACAACAGTTTCTTCTAAGCATCGCTTAATTAAAAATAAATAAGATTCACCCAAGTATTAACAATACCGAGCATTATTTTTTAAGTTACAATATTTTATTTTACTTTAGTTTCCAGTTAGGGCTACCAGGTCACCTGGTATAGCCAGTTACTACCTGAATATTAATGTCTTTTCTCAGTCTCGCTTAAATATCCTTAACTACCGTACTGATGTGTGTACCATGGGACCTCTCAGTCCTGAATTTTCTGCCCTCCTGGTGTTAGGAAGCTTGTAAATGAGTCATAAATGTTTCACTCCTATGAAGTGTGAACTAACTATTGAATTTCATTGAACTGGTAGTTCAAACACTTCATATCCTCACACTTCATATCATTCACAACTCATTTGATATGACTGTCGCTCCCTCACTCGCTCTCTTCCCCACCCCCTACATCGGCTCCACCTATTGGCATCTGCGTCATTCATTCTCCCCTTCACTTCCAGTCCCAACCCACCTGTCTACAGTGTTCTTATGCCATTTAAGATATAAAAAAAGACACAGAAAAAGGTGAACATTGCAAACTTTCAGCATGTGAGTCTAGAAGTGAAGCATGCACAGAATTCATAGCCAAAAGAGTATCCTCCTTGTAGGAATATTGATCTCATTTACAACACTTGAAATAATTCAACAAAATGACACTTTGAAGATTAGCCTAATTAAATTAAGAATGTACCAATATGAATAAAAATAAACTGACATGGTACCACTTCTCTTAGGGATTTCCATTTAAAAATGTAAGCCTTGGGGTTAGCCGAGAATCAGTCTCAAAGTTACAGCAGGGATCAATTACTACATTCTCTGCATCATCCATGTCAGCTAATCGAGAATCCGAATGGAATTTTAAAAAATGATCATAATGTAGAATACGGAATTATAAATAATATTATTTCTCAACTGAATTATCTCTATCTTTACTTCCCTTGTTACAGAGTTTTAGAAATCATGGAGGAAGTTCATTTCATCAAGTGTGAACCAAAATGGCCATCGGATACAGAAGAATCAACAAATTTTGTAAGTGTATACTTCTTCCTTAATCGTAAACAAAGAACTCATTTCTCATTGATTACACAGTAAAATCTATGAATTAAAATGAACATAATTCAAAAACAAATGAGTTGGTTATTTTTAAAACCCCTTAAGTCAAGAATTGTAAATTTGTGGGAAAATAAGAAAAACTGAATAACTATGTGGAGAACTTGTATATGATTTAATTACTTCTGAAATTTAAATCTGGTTTGGGCATGCGTGGAAGTATGCAGTTTGCTTGTATAAATATCACAATTGTTGCTAGTCTGGTTTAAAAGTTCATGACTTACGGAATTTAAAAAATTAATGAAGATTTCTTTTATCATAATATAGCACATGTTCCTTACAATAATATATAGAATTACAATATTCATCTGGAAAATGATTTACGTGTCAGTAAAAGAAATTGCTAAAAATTTAAGAAACTTGTGTTTACATGAAAGTACACATCATACAAATTATTTTGAAATGAACATCCGTTGTAACCAATCTCTGTGTCAGTGATATCCCAGTCATACACGGTTATCCAGAATCTTTGAATTTCCTCTTAATTTGATATGTATGCTTCCATTTTTCAAATCCTCCATTTTCCTTATATTAATTGGAAGATTACATTTGCATGCTCTTTCTTGTGGCATCACAGTGGCACTGGGAACACTGTTAAGAAGCCTGAAGTTGTATGTTACAAGACTTCAATGTACTGGCTAGTATTATACCAAAATGGTCCCCAGAATACCTAACTGTTATACTGTGATACCTGAAATATTACTTTCTTACTTCGAGGCACCCCGTTCCCATGCAATTCACTGGGTAGGACAGACTTCTTGAACAGAGGAGGCCACCAGGATTTGTGGTCAACAATAATTAAATTCAGAAACACTGCAAATCAGTTATTTAGAGAACTTCAAAACCAGGTCAAAAGTTCGCAGAGGCACACGGCTGTGAGCTTGCATCTGGGAGATGGTGGGTTCGAATCCCACTGTAGGCTGCCCTGAAGATGGTTTTCCATGGTTTCACATTTTCACACCAAGCAAATGCTGGGGCTGTACCTTAATTAAGGCCACGGCCGTTTCTTCCCAAGTCCTAGGCCTTTCCTATCCCATCATCGCCATAAGACCTATCTGTGTCAGTGCGAAGTAAAGCCTCTAGCAAAAAAAAGTTCCCAGTGTCCTCACATCCATTCTAATCATCAGAATTATGGTATTTCTGCATAGAATGATGCATTTATGTTGCAGCTTTCATTTTCTCTCAAAATATGACAATGATGAAAGTAAGTGACTTACGGGGTTTTAAAAATAACCCAATTCAAATGAGAAAAATATTATCCTAGAAATAAATAAATGAATACCAGTAACAGTCTTGAATGAGGCTGCATTGGGGTCTTGGCCGAATGTTTGATGTAGATTAATACTACGTGACAGGTATTGTTCAAATAAAATATCTATATAGCCTTCCTGCTTGGCATCATACCAGTGTGAGAAACTTGCGGAATCTGAGTGGAGTCCAACATTGAGCAGAGCGACTCATTTGCAGACAGGATAATATAGTTGCAACTAAACCATTTATATTACAAGGGTAATCCCAAAAATAATGTCTCCTGTTTTTTATAAATACAAAGAACCATTTATTTCTATAGTATTTACATCATTTTAAAGGGTGACCTTTTATCTCTTTTTCTACATAATCATCATTTTGGTCAATGCCTTTTGTAGGCGCTGTTTCAGTTTGTGTATGCCCCTGTCATACCAGCTCACCACTATGCTGTTGAGGAAACGTTGTACTCATCTTTCACCTTGTCGGTGTTTGAATTTTTGCAGCTTGGGCGAAGAGGGATGCCACCTTTCACGTGATTGTTATTTGGTTTTTGCCACTATGCATATGAAAAGGACAACTCTTTGGGCTGGACTGCAACAGATGACAAAACCTGGGCATTCCACTTCACACCTGAGACCAATCAACAATCATCGAGTGGCGGCATTCTTCTCCGCCCATGCCAGGAATATTCAAACTAACACCAACGACGAGGTGAAAGATGAGGTTAAATGTTTCCTCAACGGCATGGCAGCAAGCTGGTATGACATGCAAATACAAAAACTGTCACAGCATCTACAAAAATGCTTCGAACAAAATTGAGATTATGTAGAAAAATAGATAAATGTTCAACCTTTAAAGTGATCTAAATATTTTAGAAATACAGTGTTCTTTGTATTCATAAAGTCAGGCTGAGTGGCTTAGATGGTTGAGGTGCTGGACTTCTGACCCCAACTTGACAGGTTCGATCCTGGCTCAGTCCGGTGGTATTAAAAGGTGCTCAAATATGTCAGCCTCATGTGGGTAGATTTACTGGCACATAAAAGAACTCCTGCAGGACAAAATTTCGGCACCTCGGTGTCTCCAAAAATGTAAAAGTAGTTCGTAGGACGTAAAGCAATTAACATTATCATTATTGTATTCATAAAAAAAGAGAGACATTATTTTTGGGATTACCCTTTTGTTAACTATGTGTGTAACTTATAGACCTAATCTTTCTTTGAAAATCTCAGGATGGCACTGTTAAACGGTCCCCATGTCACTGCCTTTAGTTATCATATTGCTCAGTCTGTAGAGCACAAGGTGCATCTCTCTCTCTTTCTCTAGAGCAATGGCATACCAATCCAGGTTTTACAGTCACTCTGCTCAACTCTGGAGTAAGCTTCTGTGTATTATTAAGGACCTTCCTCTACAATTTTGCTGTGAAGTGGAGGCTCTTATGAGCCTGAAAGTAATACCTTTTGTGTATCTGATAGAGTGAGTGATTATCCCATTTATTTATAAACTACCGTATTTTCTTGCAAAATTAATGCACTTTTATTTACAAAAAATTCAGGCGAAAACTTTGGATACATAAATTATTCAAGGAATTAGATATTTAAAAATTATTTACAATTCATTTACATTTAAAAGATACGTCAAATATAATACAAACACAATTGTTCCATCTAATTTGCAGTTATCGTCATTTGGCACAAAATTCCTGCGTGAGGTTTTTGCTGAAAAGTCAAATAGGGTACATCAGGTAAGTTAGCCACATGGGTTGGAAGTACTGATACTGGGAGATATTCTTCCCGTTATGAGCTGATGTTATGACCTGAAGTGAAATAAACATGAACTAATAAAAGTCCAGTTCATGTAATGTCATGACAATGACATGCTGGCAAAAAAATAGAAAACTGTCCAACACAAGAAGGGCCAGGCATCGAAGGAGGGACCCTGCTAGATTTCCCCAAACCATTCGTATCCAATCTTGCACTAGTGACGTGTACATCCACCCTTTTTCTTGAATACGAACATGGATCCCGAATGGAAATTTTGTTTTAGGCATTGTTTTTCATTTTAGAACAATGTAAGGTGCAAGCTTTCTGTCATCAGCTGTTACAGCAAGCATCGTAGTATATTGTCATTTTTCACTTCTGGTAGCCCGTACGATAATACTCTATGTTCCTTTCTTATCGATTGTTAGACTTCATGGCATGTGGAACCTGACTGGCGTCTGACCTGCAGTTCCTATTTGGGATATCAAATATTCCTTCACTTACGCTTTTCAATCACAAAGCTATGAAAATGGTTGAAATCATTTGTCTTTTTTTTTTTTGGCATAGTGTTGTTTTTCATCAAAGAGAAAGTCCATTTCTCTTCATAAAATTATTCAAGCCTCAGCTAATCTTCAAATTCAAGACACTGATTCCATGTGCAACGACTATTTCTCATTCTTTAAAATGCAGTGTTTCGTGAGAAATGGCTTATGCAATGTTGCATAACAAAATAATATATTTAAGCAGATCCTCCTCTACTTGCAGAAACGTGCTGCATTTTGATCCGCAAAATGCTTTGCGAGACTTGTTGGTCGCTTGAAGTGCACTTCTCTGTTACCACGGTAGCGCATGTTGCATTTGGACACTGAATACTTGTGGCCTGCTGCTCTGTTCCCATAGCTTACAGTGTAACTGATAACCGCGAGTTTGTATGATGCAGTATTATGTGAATATTTGCTCACTGTGGACTAACGAGCAATTTTGAGATCACAGAATGTCCAGTACCCGAAAAACTTGTGCAATATGTTTGTTTCAGACTGGAATAGAGCGTCACTAGTCACTTCTGGGCTGATTCTTTCATTGAACTAGTGCAGTGGGATTTCCTGCTGGCTAATAACAGTACATTGCCCTGTATTTGGAATGCCCATTTTAGCTATAGGAAGACTGCTACTTGAGTACGATTGTTGACATCTTTTTGAAACACATCCGGAACTGAATGGTGATGTTCAAAGAAGTCGGTGCATCAAATACGTGAACATTTCTTTTTCTCCACTTTGGACCCAATTATATTGGGATGCATAAATTGTGCAAGGGCATTAATTATGCAAGAAAATACAGTATGTGTTAGTAGAGTCATGCACAGAGTTATTTTTAATGTATATAGCAATGCTCAGGTGTAAAATTGTACACATGTAACATACAAAGATTTTAGTGTGTACAGTAGCTTACATTTAACCCATTCAAGTCACAAAAAATGGCCACATTCTTTACTGTGGTATCAGATTTAATTTGTGTGCCCCTTTAAGCATACCTACCACACAAAAACATGCATAAAACAAAAACTAATGCAGATAATTCATTCAGATTTTACAGTCATGCCATTGAAGATTATAACATCTATTCTTCAGTCCTTGAGTGACTGCTGGCTGTGGTACTAATGTTTTTTTGAAATAATTTCGAAAAGAGCAGATCTATGTACTCTAAGAACATCACGATTTTGGACGGTGGGCGGACTATACAATTTTTGTAAGTATTTCTGAAACAGCCCTGTATCCACAAAATGGATATATATCAGGATTATCATCTTTTTATCCAATTTCCAGTCACTATGGTTCTTTTGTGTCACTGACTGCACACGTTTGAAAGAACCTCGAGTGGCACTTTCACTCTTCCTTTCTTCAATATTCTGCTCTCTTCAATAACTTTCACTGTTACCAGCACTATCCTCGAACTTGGATTCATTTTCCAAAATGTCTTTATTGCCATAATCACCATCTAAAACAATATCTACAAGCGCTTTCAATCTCTTGTCGACATTACTGCAAAACTAGTTCTATTGTGTAATGTATACTAAATACTGATGAAAATAAACTGTTATTCAACAATTCCGGTATCACACAGAAATGACATCTATTCTTCAGTCCTTGAGTGACTGCTGGCTGTGGTACTAATGTTTTTTTGAAATAATTTCGAAAAGAGCAGATCTATGTACTCTAAGAACATCACGATTTTGGACGGTGGGCGGACTATACAATTTTTGCAAGTATTTCTGAATCAGCCTTGTTTACCAACAGTACATGTCTCTAAGTTTCTTACAGTATGTATTGTTACAAATTATATTGCAAAGGGAGTCTAGTATACAAAGATAAGCGAGGCACTGCGTCGTTGCGAGCTGAGCTTGTCATTTGATTCATGCACCAAAACACTGCACGTGACAACAGCTCATCATATGACACAAATGGGTTAATCAACAGAAATGGGACTCTTCTATGTATATGGGGCTTGCTGTTTCCCCATCTGCCATTTGCAAACTGTAACAACAGTTTTTGGAAAATGTATAAATAAATAACTAGACAATAATCAGTATATGTTTGAAATCTGACTGCTGATGTTGTATTTCTTCCTTCTAAACAAATTTATGCACCTTCAATTCAAACTGGGTAGTTACTACTTGTGACATGCAAGTCTGGATATTAGCATCTTGTCTCGATCGTTGTACATTGCTGCTTGTTTCATGTCTGTGCTGAAATGCTGCTTACCATCTCACAACAGTTCAGTATGGAAGGGCATTTTTCCCCACAGCTTCGACAAGATCTCTATGATATTCTGAACATTGCAACCTTGGCAAATGGCCAGTTTGATGTATGCACGCTGTTCTTGTCTTGTCACATTCATTCTGCATGGAGCCTGATTCACTATTGCAGTCCCTTCACCCTTTGTGTGATACTTGTCCAAAGGACCACTGTCTGATGCTTTGTTCCAAGTACTACATGTGTCCCACTTTCCAGGACATATGACCATTGTATGGTAGCACCGTGCAAATGTGAGGAAAATAATAGTTGCCATGACTTATGCAGCAACCCTCGTAATTCATTTTAAACTTGAATGTTTTTCTAATGCTCACCTACCCTACTACAGTTTCTAAAACTATGAATGCAGTAAAAATATAATTGAATATATTTTGAAGTGAGTTTTTCCTCTACCAGTCCTTACGGTGAAGATGTGTGATAGATCATCAGAACACCATGGTTAGCTGGTTTGGGTCCCAGTGGTGGAAAAAATTTCACCAAGCGAATGCTGGCAGGCAGGGTAAAGTGGTCTTATACAGTCACTGGATTGCATGCCAAATGTCTGGAGTCAGTTCCAAAGCTCTCTGGGTTGTTCATATGGAGTGAGGGCATATGAGGTGTTGATATTGATTTGTCTGTTGTATGGAGACATTAAGCTTTGAGCGGATCACTTGGTTTTATTTAACAGGAGTAGGCTAAGTGTTGGCACCTGGTTTCACCACCTCCATACCTCATTATGATCATCTTGCACCTAGACAGGACCTGCACCAATTGAGTTGAACATGTCTGCAGACATTCCTTGAACTAAAACTCATATGCTGAGAATGAATGAATGTTGAAATGTAGTTCAATTTAGGCCAGTTCTGATTGATTGATTGATTGATTGATTGATTGATTGATTGATGTTCTGGCCCCGTGGTGTAGGGGTAGCATGCCTGCCTCTTACTCGGTGGCTCCAAGTTTGATTCCTGGTCAGATTAGAGATATTTACCCAGATCTGAGGGATTGTTCAAGGTCCACTCAGCCTACGTGATTAAAATTGAGGAGCTATCTGATGGTGAGATAGGGACCCAGTTTAAAAAGCTAAGAATAATGGCCGGGAGGATCTGTTGTGCTGACCACACAACACCTAGTGATCTGCAGGCCTTCGAGCTGAGCAGTAGTTGCTTGGTAGCCATGGCCCTTTAGGGCTGTTGCACCAATGAGTTTGGTTTTCTTTTTCTCATTGTTTAAAATCGGTTTTATTTCCTGCTTCCAAATGAGTTACATTGATTATTCTCTCTGAACTACTGTATACATATCAATATTATGTATTTTTACATTCCTTAGGGAGCAGATATTCAGCCACCATATGATGATGATCCAGTGGAGAGTAAAGTGGAGGCATATCTGATGCCTGATGATCCAAGTGATGATGGGGATATTTCAAAGTCAATCAAAGAAGAATTTTTACCACAGGTAAGTACTGTCCAATTTATTGATTAAACAAAAACTTTTGGACTAGATTTTAAGCATCTCAAAGAATATAATGCATCATTCATATAATGTTTTATCTTTGTTTCTAATAGCTACCATGCGGTGAATAACACAAACAAAAATAAATATGGTTACGAAATAGCACAACTTACAAATGGAGGTAGCAAGGGCAAAAAGACACTTGAAATGAGGAAATAAAGATTAAGTTAAACAGGTATGAAACTCTGTGTATGAACTGGCTTTAAGTTTGGGGCCACAAGGGGCAAGTAGAGGACAGGTTACTTAAGACAGTGCTGAGTTCAACCTTAATATACAATCTTCATCCAGAAAGTTTTGACACCGAAGCTGTAATTGTAACAAGAATTTGAATTAACCAGAAATGCTTTGTCTGCATGTAGTACATTATACTGTAAACTTAATTTGGCCCTAAGCTGTGATACATGGTGATTTCACCAGGTGACAAGATGGTGCTTAACCCTCAATTAGTCATGCATCAAATTTAGTTCTGCATGGTCTTGAATACTGGGTTTTGAATATACACTTCCTTCTCCAAAGCACTTTACACACATAGACACAAGTACAAAAAATTAGCATACATGATGAATACAATTTATAGAAGTGAGTAGGCAAACTTCGTGTCTGTATTCATAGATGTTAGTGTATGCTTGATTGTGCACATGCACACTTCTTCTTGATCTAATTTCTATATCCCTTTGCCCATATAACTGGTTCCCATGTTTGGATCCTATATTTGTGTGGATTTCATATCCCTTGAGTAAACTCCATGCCTTAACTATCATGGCTGCCAGACGGGCTTCTTCTCCTGCTCTAAAAACGGAGCAAAAATCTTTCAAGTTGAGTTGTAGAAGCATGTCATTTGGTGGCCATACGAGTAGCCCCTGCAAGTCTTTACAAGGCTGTAAATCACAGGCTCTAGTGGCAAGATCATCCAAATTAACTTTTTACTTGTTCATAACCACAAGAAATTAACTCAAAGTAAACTATATTGTACACTAAATCATACAATATCCTCGAAAGCAAATGTTTCTTGTTCCACCTTGTTAGATACCAATTAGATTCTTAAGACCTTTAAATTATTAGTCTATTAATAGTTGCTAAGTACCAGAATGTTGGTACATGTTTCATCCTTCTTTATAGGACTCTCTGGCCATTACACTTCATAAAATATATTGATATACAATTAAAAATATGTTTAAAACATTGGACATTGCACAAAATAATCTCCTGTGTTGTTTGTTCATTGCACTGAAAAACAAGTGTTCACTTAAAATAGTCTTCTTTGACTAAACTATCCCAAATAAAAGACTGACTAGATAAGGTAAAATCTTAACGGTGATCATTAAACTGTTGTAACTCTTCGAACAGACATAATTTTACTGTACTCTTATGTAAAATACTCTCCAAATTTAGAAAAAAAACATTTAAAAAATCTTTAATCCAATGTTAAAACGTAGCAAAATACTTCCAATATGGAACAATGTAAACATCAGGTGATTAAGATGTTCTTGATATGTAAGTGATTTGATAGAATCTGATGATGCCCTTTTTAGAACAAAACATGTTGTTCAGTTTTTAATAAACTCCTTTATTTTGTAAGTATGTTTTAATGTTAACATAATTTTGTATTTTGTGTTCAGCAGATTGAAAAACTGTATGATTATACAAAATTTGTATTATGTATATATAAAAAAGAAAAGCTGATGATTTCATTGCTATTCATAACAGTTGATTTTCTTGCAGGATGTAAAGGAAGAACCCAGTACTGATGATGTTGACAGTGGAACACTTCCAGATGAGTAAGTCCTAGTCTTAATTCTTCATTGTACGCAGGTCCCCCTAGGCTACTTCTCATACTGCGCTCAATTCAGTTCTTCTAGCTTGGTTTTCTTATTCATCTGCTCCTCCTTTTACTTTTTTGATCCTAAATTGGAATGTTCAGAAAGCTGTAATGTATAAATTTTATAGGATGAGTCTCTCCTCTATGGCAAAAATGAAAGAGACAATTCGGATATGTTAACTCTCTTAGTGCCAGAGTAGTTGTGAGCGATCCTCAAAAATGAACAAAACTTGCCAGTGTTGCTCTGAGAGATGCTGTGCTTTTTCATTGTACGATAGGCTTCTAGACCGAAAATGGCACATTGTCTTGGCATTACTATTAAAGTGAGGTCTAGCTATCATGTTGTGACAACATTCTCTTGTTTTTTTCTATATATCGATAATCTTGAGCGATGTTTAAATTTCCTTGACATGTTTACGCGCGACTCGCAAAAGCATGGCATCGAAGTGTAAGAAGAGGTGTGTAAGAGACGAGGGCGTTAGAACTAATGGGTCCAGAAACTGTTGTGGAACCTGTGCAATATTGTCCTGGGCACCATTCCTTTCTTCCCAGTCACTATTAGTATCTGCATCAACACCGTCACTATCTTGGTTATGTACAGCCACATTCCGTGCAGGTAATTCATTGTCTGAGGCAAAATTGGCACTTGATTCATCACCACGATTGGAATCCCAGTTCACAAACTCTTGAGAGGTCACCAATTTACTCACCAGTCATCAGCTATACGGCTGTTTATTTTCACTCTCATCATTTAATTGTCTTTACTGGTGTGATTGCCATTATTGGTGTATTTTTCAATGCCAGATTTTAGAATTTCAGATTTTTTACGCCCTTACAGACATGTTTAAAAGAAACAAAATGCATTTCTTTGTTCTTGTATAATGTATGTGTGCCCTCCAGTGCTCGTTTTTACTCCATTTGTAAGTGTGTGGTAATAGGAATTACCAAATTTTTCATCTTTTATTTTCCTTAATTTCATTGTGATCTGAAAGTTATCTTGAATTTAGATGACTATATTTTGCACTCCCTGATTGAGTTTTACTTTCATAATGCAAAAAAAACAGAGGAGTTACATTCCTTTTCTCTGAAAGTTTACGTTTTCCATTAAAACTGTCTGGCATTTTTAGACCTCACCTTTCCATTTTTGCCTGGCACTAAAAGAGTTAAGAAACATAACAAGGCCAGGATGTATCATCCAGTTCAGTTCCAGTTTTGTAATACAACTGTATGCAGCTAAGGCAACAATTGTGGATCCACATCTGCATCTGATGATGCTAAAACAACGGTCTATCCTCCATAACATCCATAACGTATTGAACTGTACGTGCACATTCATACCGCAGCAGATTGTTGATGAGTACGCCACACACAACAGGTATCTACTCTGGGCTGGGTGATAACGAGCATCATATCGCTTTTTATTTTCTAGTGGTATTATGTTGCAGTAACCAGAACTGGGAAACAATTGAGTAAAAGTAACTTAATCACTTCTAATGATTACATTCCTCGTAATTTTTACTTAGAGCCTCCATGGCTCAGGCGGCAGCACGCCGGCCTCTCACCGCTGGGTTCTGTGGTTCAAGTCGCAGTCGCTGTATGGGAGATTGGTGCTGGAAAAAGCAGAGGCAGGACATGTTTTTCTCTAGATACTCCAGTTTTCCTTGTCATCCTTCATTCCAGCAACACAACTCAATATCATTTCATTCATCAGTCATTGATCATTGCCCCAGAGGAGTGCACAATTCCTATCTCCGCTGTTAGATGGGGCTTCATTCATTCCATTCCTGACCTGGTCAAATGACTGGAAACAGGCTGATAATTTCCATTTTCAATTTTTACTTAATACACTCCTTGAAATAAAATTGTAAACTTTGTTGTTGTTTCAGTCATCATTCCATCAATTGGTTTGATGCAGTTCTCAATGCCATCCTATCCTGTGCTAACCTTTTCATTTTGACGTAACTATTGTATCCTACATCTGCTCTAATCTGCTTGTCATATTCATACCTTGGTCTACCCGTACTGTTCTTTCTGCCTACACTTCCTTCAAAAACCAACTGAACAAGTGCTGGATGTCTTAAGATATGTCCTGTCATTCTATCTCTTCTTCTCGTCAAATTTAGCCAAATCGATCTCCTCTCACTGATTCGATTCAGTATCTCTTCATTCGTGATTCTATCTACCGATCTCACCTTCAGCATTCTTCTGTAACACCACATTTCAAAAGCTTCTATTCTCTTTCTTTCCGAGCTGGTTATCGTCCATGTTTCACTTCCATACAATGCCACGCTCCAGATGTAAGTCTTCAGAAACATCTTTCTAATTTTTATATCAATGTTTGAAGTGAGCAAATTTATTTTCTTAAGAAAGCTCTCCCTTGCTTGTGCTAGTCTGCATTTTGTGTCCACCTTACTTCTGCTATTATTAGTTATTTTACTACCCAAGTAACAATATTCATCTCCATCCTTTAAGACTTCATTTCCTGCATTACCTCCCTTCATTCGACTGCACTCCATTACTTTTGTTTTGGACTTATTTATTTTCATTTTCATTTTCACTCCTTACCCAAGACTTCGTCCATACCATTCATCAGTTTCTTGAGATCTTCTGCAGTCTCAGATAAAATAACAATATCATCGGCAAATCTCAAGGTCTTGATTTCCTCTCCTTAGATTGTGATTCCCTTTCCAAATTCCTCTTTGATTTCCTTTACTGCCTGTTCTATATAAACATTGAAAACATGAAAAGGAGGGGAGACAAACTGCAGCCTTGCCTCACTCCTTTCTGGATTGCCGCTTCTTATCACTGCACACTGATTTTTATACAGATTGTAGATAATTCTTCGTTCTTGGTATCTGATCCCAATCACCTTCAGAATCTTAAATAGCTTGGTCTAATCACATTCTAGTAATTGCTGTATATCGCATGTAAGCAGAAATGGGGAAAAACGAATGATGATGATAACTTACCAGTTCTACTGCTGCAGAACCAGTAGCCTCACCTGTTCTCAATGAGGTTCCTACTTACGTCTCCAGCACTTTCAGAGACATCGTACTTATTCCAATTATATACATAAAATTAAACACATAGGCCCTGTTTATTCAGCTTCCTTTAAAAGAACACTGATGCACTGTTCGTTAAAATTGCATTAAAAATTGAGCAGCATGTTAAGATTCTTGCATTTATCCAAACATTTTCTGGGAATTGTTAGCTAACATGGTGTTAACTCTCACAAGAGTCACGATCATGCCATTTTTGGAAATATTATCAGAGACCGATCATCTCACTCACATACTTCCTGTGAGGGAATAGAGATGTGTAAATTTTAGCACTGTAGCTTTGCATAGCAACAGTCGGGCTTTGAGACAATAAGTGTTATAAATATATCATAGTGCTGTACTGTGCTAGATGTAGAGTAAGCAGTTTTGACCAATAATGTATATCCTGATTTCTCCTGATTTTTCCTGATTTTCATGTCAAAATCTCCTGATTTTTTGTTTTGTAAAGTTGGCAGGTATGATGTTGATTCCCATAGGGATGATATAGATGTCGATTCCCATAGGGAATGTAAAATATTTGTTCCGAATGAGTAAATTTATAATACCAATATAAATGGTTCGTTATTGGACATTCTAAATTTTCCAGCTAACTAATTCCCGGTTCTAGCGTTTTGCCCCCATGTGCTAGGCTGGGCTCATCAGTTGGTACCTAGCACACCTACCAAGACGCATGGCTAGTGCATACCGTGGAGGCCACTGCGTTGGCGAATTGTGGCCATCAGCAGTGCCAATGCACTATGAGAGACTTTGTCTCATTACCAAAAATTGATGCCTGCTTGGCCATAGGGAATGTGAAATATTTGTTCCAAATGAGTAAATTTATAATACCAATATAAATGGTCCGTTATTGGACTGTATAAATTTTCCAGCTAAATAAATGCTCATTTCTTAGCGTGGTTCTTAAGCCCCATCTAGCCACCTGCAGATTTGAATTCACCCCCGAAGCGATTAACTTCAGCAACTGACAAAATGATAACAGCACAAGGTATCGATGTAATTTCTTCAAATTACCTATCAGTGTGACCAATGCTCTAAAGCTCATATACGCAGTTCACATTGTTTCCGACCACCCTGTAAAGGAACGAAACATATACTAATTAAATGTCATGCTAATTATGTGTTTGTTCTTGATATAGACGAAATAACAGTGCAACAGTGAGAAAACTTTTTTTTTTTTACAAAAGTAGGTGTACTTTATGTATTTCTGCCTTCTGAATTCGAAAATAACACTGAACATGTCATATCACCCTCAGTTTTGGCAGAAAATGTATAGTTTGCTAATAATGATATCACATATTGAAGTAGTGCATATGTATGGAACACGAACCATGCTGAACTAGAATACAAGTTTAACCAACAACATACTGAAATATGTGTATGTTGAACAGATGCATACAGAGAATGTGATAGAAAACATGCAGTTTAATTCATTCCGTGCTCTCTTAGTTGTTATTGTGTGGCCCCTGCTTTTCCTCTTATCGGGCATTTCCGCGTGCTCACGTCGAAGCATCCACCAGCAGTCGCCCATCATTTGAACATCCCAAGTTCCCTGGCATCGTTGTTCCATGTCACTTATATCCTGATGGAACCTTACCCCCTGTTTTTCACCTACAGCACCTAGGTTTGGAGGAGAAAAGTCAAGGTGAGAATGTAAAAAATGTAACTTCAAACTCATTGAGCATCCCAGCATTTTCAATTTTGTCAGTATGTTTTCCATTACATCGACATACTCTGGGCTACGATTGTTTCGCACGGAGTTTTGAACCACACAATTAAAGGCAGTCCAGGCTTCTCACTCCACGGCATTCATTGAATGAAGGAAATCTTTATCTGACATCACTTTTCGAATGTCGGGACCAGTGAACACGCCATCTTTCAACTTAGCATCTGATGGGTTGGGGAACTTGTTACATAGATATATGAAACAGTTGCCACATCTATGTAATGCTTTAACAAACTGCTTAATTATGCCCAGTCTGAGGTGCAGAGGTGGCAAGAGTATTCTGTCTCTTTCCACTAGAGGTCACACTTGATATTTTTGTCCCCTGGAACCAATTCCAACCCTTGGGGCCACTGCTTTTGCATATTATATTATAATAGACACTAAAACATCATATGAAGCTGAGTATATCAATCAGAAAATTGTTACATTAAATTGCATTATCACTAATTACAAATTTATGCCATTTGTGCAAAAAATTGTGGGTCATATGATGTTTTCAGTATTATTTTCAAATTCAAGAGGTCAAAATACAAAAGAACACCTACAATTTTGAAAAATGTTTTTGTGACCTTAATACTTGTTGAATTGTGTAAGTAATGGACTGAAAAGGTGGGAAATCTTTCCAGTAACATGTTATCATAATTATTGGAAAGAGCACTATAATTTTGGAAACATTGCACATTGAATGAAAGACACACCTTTTAAGAATCATTCAGTACAGTTTGTGTGTCTGTGTTGTGTACCATGTTTAATCAACATTGGTCTTGGCATGGTCTTTATACAAAATGACCATGACTGCTGACTGCTTGTCAAAGGTAAGTAGAATTATTGACTGAACAAGAAAGTACGCTTGAACATTTTAAGGCATGAGATAGGTTTGTAAGAGTAGAAAGGAATGTCAGAAATGTCATTGAATACTGTAACTTCCCTTTAGATTAATCTGGGAGGAAAAGAAATATGCATGTACTGTACGGTACCGATATCCTTTACTGTAGCATTTCTTGTTGTTTTGTTAATTCCTTATATTTGCACTACGAAGTTGATTATTACAAAAGTTGTGTTTCATATATGTATGAATATGTTTACAACCTGTACAGATTTTATTACATAGTTTAAGAGCTACAGTGTGTTCAGAAACTCAAAATTAGTAATTTGATAATTTCTTTCCCTCTCCAGTCGCCTCACCTTGGAGGAATGATTAAATATACTGGAAGAAGACAACATAGTCATAAGGGATGTATACACTGAGCCACCAGGTGCAGCTGTACATTCTGATGAAGGCTCTGCAGAGGAAGATGAAGAGGATTTATTAGACACACTCATCAGACAGCAGCTACATGTTCTAACTGAAGTAGTTTACAGCCATAAGCGTGATAAACAGTGCTATGTTCCCATTGAAGAAGACTTTCCTGCAAGTAAAAGGCCTAGCAAAATGCCTCAAGGCACCTCAACGTGGACCCAGGATGATCTCCAGATTAAATTCTCACAATTTCCTGAACCGGACTATTCTTCACTCAAGGATAAATCAGTCACTGACATATTTGAGTGCTTCTTTGATGAGGACATTGTTCAGTTTCTGTGCTCTGGAGCAACTCGATATGCGCTCTCCAAAAATAAAGCTGATCCGAAAATAACACCTCAAGAAATGCGCGTATTCATTGGGATTTTACTTCTCAGTGGATATAATAAAGTTCCAGGTAGGAAGAGTATGTGGGAAAGTGCCTCTGATATTTGTAATGAAATGGTTTGTTCAGCCATGTGCTTTGATCGCTTCATACAGATCATGAAATACATCCACTGTGCAGACAACAATAGTATGAATGAAAAAGACAAACTTTGGAAATTGCGGGCTCTCATAAACAAAGTTTAAGAAAGATGTGTAATAAATTTTAGAGCAGAAGAAAATTTATCGTACGACAAATGTATGATTCCGTATTATGATTATGAGAGGCACAATTGTAAGCAGTTTATTAGGAGGAAGCCTGTTAGATTTGGCTACAAGGTGTGGAGTTTGAATACTGTGGATGGGTACTTGATTTCTTTTCAGATTTATCAAGGTAAAAATCCATTTGCTAATGAACAGTACGAATTAGAATTTGGTAAAGCTGCAGCACCATTGGTAACAATGATCGACCAGCTGCCAGACGTCATTCGGAAAATGCCTCTCAAATTGTATTTCAATAATTATTTTACTGGATTGAGCTTGGTGAATCACCTTCATGCCAGAGGTTTTGGTTGTACAGGAATGATCTGTGAAAATCAAATTCCTAAAGACTGTCCAAGGAAATGAAGAAAATGAAGAGAGGTACTTATGAATATGCACAAAGTAAAGAAGGTCTTATTATCGCTCGATGGGTAGACAATACAGTTGTTTCTATAGTTTCATCCTGTCACAGTGTAAAGGCTGTCACTAATGTGGATAGATATAGTTGGACTGAGGAAAAGAGTGTATCACTCCCTTGTCCAGATTTATTTGGCAAGTACAATCGCTACATAGGAGGAACAGAAAGAATGGTCCAGAATGTGGATCTTTACAGGATTGGAATTACAGGCAAAAGGTGGTGGTGGTGCATCTTTACCTGGCTTATCGATGTCATGGTGCACAATGCTTGGCGGCTTGCTCAAAAATCAGGAATACAGGTTTCTCAACTGGATTTCCGCAGGGAAATTGTGGTGACATACCTCACCCATTACAAGAACCCACCTCGAACAGGAGGATGCCCACCAACTTCAAGAGACAGCATGATCAATATCAGGTATGTGAATATAATTTAGACCTCAGGGTGCTGATATCAGATTAAATGAATGTACAGTATGTAACTTCATTTTCTTTTAGAGTGCCTGACAGTGTAAGACTGGATGGTCTTGATCACCTGATCGCCCGAACAAGTCAGCGTCGAAGATGTGCTGCTAAAAACTGCGAGTCCCGTGTTCGAACTGAATGTATCAAATGCAATGTCGGCTTGTGTGTTGACTGCTTCTTAATATTCCACACGCAACAATAGGTCAGTTGTTGAAGATGGCTCCACAGAACAGACTAGTGTAATGTGTAGAATTACCTTCCTCGTAACAACAAACTTTTTTCTTTCAATTTTATGCGGCTATATATTTGTGTAGATATATTAGAAGGTTATTTTTATCAGAAGAAAAGACCACACAGGGTCATATTCAATAATTATGCAAGCTAAATGTATTACCAAACATAGCAAAATTTGCTTTTATGAGAGACTGTAGTACTGTATACAAACAGTCTGTTATTGACAACCTATTGAGGATATTAAAACATGAAAATAGCTTTTTCCTTGGTTTCCCTTCAATGCACATCTGCAGATTTCACAAAATGAATAAATTGGGAGAAAAATAAAAACTCTATCCTCCCCAGGTTAATTTAATTACATCAACAGCATTTGTCTGGTGTAAAAATAAAAAATTATGGAAAACCATCTTCAGGGCAGTTGACAGTGGGATTTGAACCCAGAATCCCCCAGCTATGTGACACTATCTGCACAGAAATCATCAGTTTATATCTTCCAATGGCACTCTAGGGGAATTACAAATTACAAATCTCATCATTGGGTCTGTATTGAACAGCATGTAGCTTTTTGAAGGAATGTTTGTTGAGGGTCCGACTTTTCACTACGTTATACGCTTTTGTTGATTTATATAAATAATATTACATCTTGACTATGTCTTTTGCCTATTTTAGGCATTTTCAGCCACTTTCCTAATATCTAAGGTCAAAATTATTTACTAGGATCCTAGGCATTATGTACAATGTAAATACTTAGAATAGTTAGACTAACATGAGTTGCTCTGTCTAAAGAGTTGTGCTTTCACATACTGCATATCTTGTAAAAAACTCTTTAATATGATTATCACACATTAAAAAGTTCAGATTATATACTAATTCAATCCAATGTTTTGTTTACTAAAGGATGTAACTTTTTTATAATGTTCATTTTGGGGTAAAAGTCCAAATGTGGTTTTATGAGAAGGTATTGATGTGATAAGTCGTCTGACTTTTTTTCTTGTTGCCTTGTGTTGATTAAAAGTAAGTAAAACAGGGCTGCCTGCTGTTGTATAGGTTGGAAGAGGGGAAGTCTCAAGATTGTTTTTACTGTTGTGGTTGGACCCTATTGTGCTTTAAAAGGTTGAGAGTGGTGGATAGAGAGTCTGTAATGAGGAAAGGTGCCTTAGTTATGAAATTTGAGGTTTATGCAACATTAAGTGCATTCTCCCCCAACTCTTAAAAAATGTAGTTAACAAAGAGTAGTAGTGCATTGGACCATACTTCTTGGCTTATAATCCTCATCTCCCGAGTAGCCTTCCTGCATTTCCATACAGGAGAGATGAAGGTTGTAGTCTATTGCCAAACTAATAATTCATCAAAAAATGTACATAGAATAGAACTTGGTACACAACATTAGGAGTGACATTACTGTTACAGTATTGAATGATTCTGACTCAAATTTTTAAAATTATATTTCATCAACAATATCATTTTAGTTGGTAAGTTTATGTTCAAGTGATTCTTTTAGCAAATATTGAATATGGATCAATTTCTAAAACACCATCATTCCTCCAAGTGTACTGGATGGCTCTGAAACATGGGCAGCCAGGAAGACTGATAGAGGAAAGCTCAATATCTTTGAAAGAAATGTGATGTGATGAACTCTCGTGCCTATCAAAGATGAAGAAGGGTGGAAGCAGAAGGCTAACAAAGGGCAGTGACATGGGCAGATATGGTATCTTAAACATCAAGGACATGTTTCGGCTCGTTTGTGGCCATATTCAGCTAAAATCTGAATTACTTGATAACTGAGAAATGTGATATGTTATGAATAAAAATGCACATTAAAAACACACACAATTACAAATTAAACTAAAGGGCAACATTTATGACAAGTGAAATATTTTTCTCTTTAAGTGTTCTAATAATGTTGTTGCCAGGACAAAACCTCCTTTCTGAAAATATTTTTGGAGATATACTGACCCGCAGCATATACATTATGAAGAGCAAGAATACCTTGACAATATTCACACAATATTGCACTTTAGATGACAGAACCTTACCGTCCAAAGTTCTAAGCAAAAATATTTCACACAGGAGGTTTTCTTCTGGTAGCGATGATATAGTCTTTAGTGAGAAAATATTGATGTAAAGATACCGCTGTATATTTGTGGTGGATACCGGACAAAAGGTGATGGCAATAGAGCACTTGGTTGAAATGCTGTGTTTATAACAATGTATGTTATTTTGGTTGTCAATATGGAACCTGTGGAAGTTTATGCTTTTCTAGTTCAAACTGTAACACACTTCATAAAGATACCGGGCAAGTTGGCCACGTGGTTAGGGGTGCACAGCTGTGAGCTTGCATCCAGGAGGTACTGGGTTCGAGCCCCAGTATTGGCAGCCTTGAAGGTGGTTTTCCATTTTCACACCAGGCAAATTTGATGGCTCTAACATAATTAAGGCCTCGGCCACTTCCTTCCCATTCCTAAGCCTTCTCTATCCCACTGCCGCTGTAAGACCTGTCTGTGATGTAAGCCCAATTCTAAAAAAATCTTCATAAAGAAGTGTTGATGATGTCAGGTCTGCAGAGACCAGATAACCACTTCAAAATATGTTTATTTACCTCTATAAATGACATTTTAATTGTTACCTGAAATGTTGGTTATCCAAAACCACTTTCCCTGTTTGTTCCAGTTAACAGAGGTTCTAATGTATTAAAAAGCAAAGTTAATTTTGGATGTAACTCAGTAAGGAAGAATAGTTCTAAACAATGACTGTGTACTTTCCAGAATGCTGTCCTTGTCACATTCCAACATCAATGAACTCAACTCCATTGAGTCAACGAGGGATTCCAGTAATGATTCTCAGAACCATGTGGGTTTGTTAAGTGCAACACACCTAGGGCAAGATTCTAGTGAATTTGGTGAAGTAACGAGATACAAACATGAGAAATCCTTTCCGTGTAAGGATTGTGAACTGGTATGTCGGAGCCGATCTGCTCTGGCCAAGCATATTGTACTTCATACAGGCCTAAGGCCGTATGTTTGTAAATTCTGTTCTAAGTCATTTACAAGGAGTGATGCATTAAAAACTCACGTAATGCGGCATACGGGTGAGAAACCTTACGCTTGTACTACGTGTGGGAAAGCTTTTGTTAATAGTGTTGCTTTGAATCGTCATATCAGAATTCATACTGGGGAAAAAAAATTCATTTGTAAGATTTGCAACAAATCATATTCTCAATGGTCAGGATTGAAATTGCATTGCTTATCTCATTCTGGAGAGAAGGCTTATGCTTGTGTGTCGTGTGGAAAAGCTTTTGTTTCTAAGGGTGCTCTCAAGAAACATATGCCTATGCACACAAATGAAAAATCACACATCTGTACTATTTGCAATAAGTCGTATGCTCATAGGTTTACTTTAATGGAGCATATGTTAAAACACACAGGAGGAAGGAATTTAAGCTGCAAATTTTGCAATAAGAGTTATACATCACGTGCTGGTCTGGCATTTCATTTGCGTATGCATACAGGGCAAAATCTTCACAGTTGTACTTCTTGTAATAAGTCTTTCACTACTCAAACTTTGCTAGAAAGACATGTGTTGTCCCACAGTGGTGGTAAACCTCATGAATGTCCCTCCTGTGGTAATGCGTACGCACTTAAATCCAGTCTGAAGAGGCATCTTTCAACACATGGAGAATAGATTTCCTTTTTCTTGTTTACCGATTTGGAAGAATTGTTTTATTAGAAGTGGCAGAGCCAGCTTTCAGAATATTCTTCAAATTATACACTAGAAAATTTTCAAAATGATCCTGGAATTGTTAGAGGAAGGAAATTGTACTGTACATTATGTATCAAATTAAAAAGGAAACTTAAATTTCATAGCCTCGTTTGTTAAATACCC
Organism: Anabrus simplex; assembly: GCF_040414725.1. NCBI lineage: Eukaryota > Metazoa > Arthropoda > Insecta > Orthoptera > Tettigoniidae > Anabrus > Anabrus simplex. Next base: position 78,596,041 of record NC_090278.1, on the reverse strand, counting down.
TTCTTTTGTAGGACTATCAGGGACTTTGGCACTATGAGAGGGTTGTGACGAACATGGCAGTGAAGACAAGAGTTTGCTAGTGACACTTTATCATGGGTCAGAATGGTGTTTTCATAATATAACAGAAATCAAAGTGCTTTAATTAACATTGTATGTACAATTTTAAAATTATTTTGAAATCGATTGTAGCAGATGTCACAATATGATATTACAGAGAAACTGTGTGATAAATATTCCTGTTGTATTAAGGAGCCCCCTCACAATAATTGTAAATGTCTGTAAATAATAAATGTATTTTTCCTGTAAAAAGTGTGTGCCGGGATATATATTCAGTCAATGAACTTCTATTGTCATACCTCACTGATGTACATATTTTTATTTAGCATGACCTCATAAGGAAACTTTGTCATTTCATAATATTTATATTAAAAGAAAATAACTAATGAATAAGTGGCGTTCAATTATTACAAGTAAACAACTTTATAAATTTTATTATGTGTTAAGTAACGGAACATGTTAAGATATATAACCTACCTACAAATACATTGGCCGTGAAACGTCCTCATTAGGGTGCCAGAGAATCAGCTTTTAAATGTATTACAAGTTCCACAATAAATCCCTATGCCATGCCAATCATGTGTGTCAATTATTACCTCTCCACCTGTAATATTCCATGAAGTATTGCTTTGTCAAATGCTAACAAATTTTTAGGTCGCCCTGTACATACACCAGCATAGGAGCTGCTTGGCATTTACCCCTAACTACTTCCATTTAAGTCTTGCCACATTTTATATCTGTCGCTTTTGTTCTGCTTCTAACAATTGTGTTTCTCACATTATCCTTTATGCTGACACTAAATGCTACACTTCCCATTCCTCTTTGCCTGATACATAGTTTAAAACGGAAGTTTCTCAACCTGTCAAAACTAACTCAGGTTAAGTGAAACTCGAGAATACCTGAAAAAGAAATAATCAAACCTTAGTACTCACATAAGTTTGTCTGGTAACACAACTCCACTTGTATTTATTCTTCTGGAAAAGTATGGGGGACTGTTATCTAATCTTACATCAAAAACTGAAATAAAGATTTTACTTGGCCATGTAAATCTTGAATTAAGTATTTTTAGGTATGCTTTCATTGTTTATTTTTACCCTCTGTATAGCAATCACAAAGCAAACATCTTGATGAAGATCTAGTGTCATTGCAAAGATTTTTAGAAGTGGGTTTCATTTCGCCTTTCTTCGTTCTATGTATTAACACTCTTAGCCAATGCCTTTGTAATATTTCGAGTGTGTGTCAAGATGAAGTGTGGCATTGTCTACAGTGGTCCCTCAATTGAAACAAGAAATACATCGGACAGACTATGAACTGGTACCTTACAGACACGATACTGTCAAAGAGTTGCTAAAAGCTTAAATCATGCAATTAACATGTGCTGTTCTTGGAATAAACAAACAAATTTAATGGATTAAATTAAAATGTCTTGTTTCATTTTTGAAACAATGACATGAGATTCTTTAAAATCACACATTCAATTTTTATGTTATTATGTGTACTGATGAATGAAAATCTAATGAAACTATATTAGAGTCTGTTGCTGGAGTGAAAGATGACATCAAAAACTGGAGTACTCAGAGAAAAACCTGCCCCATCTCTTCTTTGTCCAGCACAAATCTCAATTGGAGTGACCAGGAATTGAACAGTGGAAACCATTGGAGAGAGGCGTGCACTGCTGCCTGTGCTACAGAGGCTCATATTAGTTGAATATTGTGAGCAAATTTGAAAGCATTTTAAAAATATTATTGTGAAAATGTCAGAACTTATCACAATGAAGTACATTTCCTGTACTTGCTTTCTCCTCAGTAGTGCAACAGGACTCCAATGTATAATCTATGGCTTCAGGCCTGCTGGCTTGTTTACAACTTTCTGTTACCTCATGCTCTAGTGATGTCATTTTCTTTACTTGTACCTTTATGATTATGATTATTATTATTATTATTATTATTATTATTATTATTATTATGGTGCATGGCCACAAAAGAGGCCTGGTGCAGGTCTTTTGTGTTGATGTCATATAGGCGATCTTCACATCTGCAAGGATGGGGCCTTATCTGAGATGAAATCTAATGTTGAAGATGTCACAAACACCCAGGCCCTGAGCCACAGGAATGAACAAATGAAAGTTAAAATCCCTAACCTACCCAGGAATAGAATCAGGGTCCCCTGAACCAAATGCCAGCATGCCTACCACTTTGCCATGGAGCCAGATATTATTATCATATTTTGAACTATTTTCAAAATGATTTAGGGGTAGTTTAATGAGTTTAATGAATTTATATAATTTAATTGAGTTTTAATTACTGTGCTGGACTATGGAGATTACACAGAATACATAAAATTACACAATAAAGTCCACATTCTCCAGCCACTTGATAGCATCAGCTGTGTGCCTGAAGATTTGTTTAAAGTGCCTGTCAGGTAAACTTATACATTAAGAGTACAACTTTACTCTTTCTCCCCTGTTAATAGTGAAGGTAGTGATTTATAGTTATTTTCTGTTAGGTTCAATTCAGTGTCGCTAACTATGAAGTTTACGGACTCTTACTTGTCGAATGATGTCTTACAGTTACTGTTAATCTTGCAGGTTGTAGTCATGATTTTTTTAATGAACTGCAAGATTATACCTACTGATATGTACTGCCACTGCAAGAATCAGCTTCATTTCCTATATCAAATCTTATTTATAATTAATCAATAACAGTAAATTTCCACCTTTCTGACACTTATATTTGCTTTAAGCAAATCAGTTGATCATTTATAGTACATGTTTCATTCAATTTGGAACATCTTCAGATATATTACAATGCTTAGGTGAAATTACAAAGTTTATTTATCTTCTTGAGAACATCTTAATGAGTACATTGTTTTGCTTAAAACCTATGTGAATTTTAAAAACTAAAATAATTAAAATAATTGTGAATGTTTGAATGGGGCAGTGAAATGGGAAGGAAAATGGATTTACTTATTTTAGCCTATTTTAAAACTGTATCTATTTATTTGAACATATGTTAAAAATATTTTGTTCCCAGCACTTTTCTCACTATGATGTACGATTTTCTGGTGGTCTATTAATAAAAAGTTTTTAAAAATAATTTTCCTTTGTCACTGTTCTATTTTTTACAAGGGCTTCTCCCAGAGACCAGGTATAGATTATACTGAAACATTTGCACCAGTAGCACGACTCAGCTCAATACGAATGGCTATTGTGCTCGCTGCTCATCATGGAATATATGTACGACAATTCGATGTAGCAACTGCATACTTAAATAGAATTGTTGAAGAGGAAATCTTTACGGAAGTACCAAACTCCACCAGAGAAGTACTCGAATTCATCGTACACGAAAGCAATGCAACATCCGAGGTCATAGCTGAAGCCAGGAGGATGCTGAAGATGTTGAACAAGGATTGTGTGTGCCGTATTAAAAAGGCTCTGTATGGCTTGAAGCAGGCTGGCCACTGTTGGCACCAATGCTTGAATGAGCAACTACTAAAGCTTAGTGTCAAACCAACGTCCAGCGATTTGAGCGTCTATGTGAAGGGTTCTGATGCTGATGCTCTCCTAATCATAGTTTATGTTGATGACATTTTAGTTTTGTCACGGAACTCGAGAGAAATTGACGAGGTCCACACATTTCTACAAAAGTCATTAAAGGTCGAAGACCTAGGAGATATTAAGTACTGTCTCGGGATTGGGTTTTCTCGAGATGAATCTTGTATCACCTTGAAACAGAAAGGTTATGTTATGGACATCTTAGATCCCTTTCGAATATCTGATTGCAAGCCCATGGCCACACCAATTGAAGCTGGAATTAAACTGACAAGATCAAATATTTGGTCCAAGGATGATGGCAAGAGGCCTCCCTACAGAGAGCTCATAGGTGCTCTTACGTACCTATCAACTGCAACGCATCCAGACATATCTCATGGAGTGAGTGTCTTAAGCCAATTTAATGATTCTTTTGGCAAACAACACTGGCAAGCTGCAAAGAGGGTACTGGGGTACCTGAAGGGTTCTTCTGATGTGCATATCACCTTTGGAAGCGATACCAGTAATTTAACTGGCTATGTAGATGCTGACGCAGATCACACACTGGCTTTGCCTTTACAATGTATGGCGGAGTTGTATCTTGGGAATCCAGGACACAAAAGATAGTGCCATTGTCCTCAACGGAGGCTGAATATATGGCCTTGAATGAGGCTTCAAAAGAGGCAGTGCACTTACTACGACTAGCAAGGGAAATAGGCATTAACAGCGTGTCGACTGTACAGCTATACAATGACAACATTGGAGCTCAGAAGCTTGCTGGAAATGCTGTTTTCCACTCTCGGACTAAGCACATTGATGTGCGACATCATTTTGTATGAGAGGTTCTTTCATCTGGGGACATTCACCTCGAATGCTTGTCAACTGAGAGGATGCCTGCAGATATATTAACCAAGGGACTTCTGAAGGATAAGCACTGGAAGTGTTTAGAATGTCTGGGTGTCAGAAGAGTGAAATATTGAAACTGGTTCAGCCTTCGAGAGGGGGAGTTGAGAATATTTACATATATTCATATGACTCTGGCTGAGCCACCATCAAGTAGCGCCACCTACACACTACGTTTTCTTTGTCCATTCTGACATGTCACAATTGTAATCTCCATGTCTATTGTTTTCACTGCATCCATCTGTGATTTACATAAGTAATAAATAGTGTCATTCTAAATAACCCGTGCTGACCTTATTACTTTCCGAAACATTGTGCCTTTTCAACTTTTATAAAATTTAAACAAACAACATTCACCTTGGAAAGAGCAAATCCTTTTAAAAAATAGAACAGTGACGAAGGAATTATTTTTCAGAAACTTTTTATTACTAGACAACTAGAAAATCATACATCATAGTGGAAAAAGTGCTGGGAACAAAACATTTTTTAACATCTGTTCAAATGAATAGATATAGTTTTAAAACAGGCTAAGTAAATTCATTTTCCTTCCCATTTCACTGCCCCCCATTCACATAGATTTTAAGCAACCAGGGTACTTATTAAAATGTTCTAAAGAAGATAAATATACTTTAAAATTCAAACTAAGTGTTGTAATATAGCTGAAGATGTTGTAAATGGAATGAAACATGTACTATAAATGATTAATAAACCAATATAAGTATCAAAAAGGTGGAAATGTACTGTTATTGAATCAATGTATTGCCATGCTGAATTGTGAAAATCACTGCTGTTAGGTTTGCAGGAGTAAGTAAAGCATATTTTCTTTTTTCTGGAGGATCGAAAATCTGTTTGGGTAATAACAGATAAGTAGAATTGTGGCCTATCTGAATAATGCATTAAATAATGTATCTAGGTAGTTGGTGTTAAATGACAAATGCAGCAATTTATTAATACAGTCTTATTTTGGATGTATAAGAAGAAAGAAAAATCTGCAAGAATTCCTCCTCTATAAAGATCAGTTCAGTAGAAATGGATGGAAAGTTCATTATCAACATAACTTAACCTGAACTTGTGCTGTTACAACTTTGGTGTGGTGTGCAGATTTAGCCTTTGTGTATTATTCTTGTCTTATGGCATATGGGTTTTTTACAATGTACTTTACGTCGCACCAACACATACAGGTCTTATGGCGAGAATGGGAGAGGAAGTGCCAGGGAATGTGAAGGAAATGGTCATGGCCTTAATTAAGATACAACCCCAGCATTTGTCTGGTGTGAATGTGGGAAAGCATGGGAAACCATCATCAGAGCTGCCGACAGTGGGGTTTGAACCCCCTATCTCTTGGACACAAACTCACAGCTGTGCACCCCTAACTGCATGCCCAACTGGTCTGGTCTGGCATATGTACATGTAATATATTTGCTTGTGTGTATTATTACAACATAGCTTCACTTCATTCTGACAAGAAATAACAAATTGAAGAAGGGAGCTGAATTATTTGTTCAAGGCAAATACTGAATAATATGTTTATAGTAATGCATATATCAAAATAAAGGTAGAAATATATACCATTAAATTGAGTGAGGGTGAGAGTGTTTATTTCCACAACTCCTCACCGAGCTTGAAAACCGACTTAATTATGAACATCTTGATTGATCATTTCTTTGGCTAGGGGATCTTCCATTACTGATACTTATATTGAGATAAATTTATTGATGTTTATGTCTCATGATTTCAATAAGCAACTAGTCAAGATGGCAACAGTGATGAGCTGTTAAAAAAGGGAAATAAGCGGCGATATTTGCTTTTTAGCCTTATGTGCCAAGTAATATGCTTGAGTCAGAAGCAATAATGTACATGCGGTAAAGGAATGTTACAATTATTACATGTATACATTATCATTATAGACTGTTATGCCTTTCAGCGTTCAGTCTGCAAGCCTCTGTGAATTTACTAAACGTCACCACAATCCTCGATTTGCAACTAGTGTTGTGGCCTCATTTAGTTCTATACCTCTTATCTTTAAATCGTTAGAAACCGAGTCTAACCATCATCGCCTTGGTCTACATCTACTTCTCTTAGCTTCCATAACAGAGTCCATTATACTCCTAGGCAACCTATCCTCCTCCATTCGCCTCACATGACCCCACCACTGAAGCAAGCTTATGCGTACAGCTTCATCCATCGAGTTCATTACTAAATTAGCCTTTATCTCCTCATTCCAAGTACCCTCCTGCCATTGTTCCCACCTGTTTGTACCAGCAATCATTCTTGCTACTTGCTACAATTATAAATTCAAAAATATATATATAAATAAAATCTATCAACTTGCATTATCGTTGCCAAGAAATGGGTCACTTCCATACCACTGTCACAGCCTACCATTAAACACTTGTGTTGTGCAAGAGTATACACACAGTTCCCTGGTACACAGGTGTAACGTTGTCTATCCCTCCCCACACTCACAGAGATCTGAACCTTGTAGGTGTCCCCATTTATGTAAATTAACTCTACATCTTCCCACACCACTCGTAAGTCTGCAAGTGATCACCAGATTTCCCATTTGGCTTCATGACCTGCAGGAAGGCTTTCTTTGGCTTTCATCCATTTTGGTGGTACAGTGGATTGCCATAGCTGTGTCCTGGCTACCTAAAGTTTTGCAGTGAGCACTGTTGTCCTTTATTTGAAACCTCTCGTAGCAGCTGGTGACCAAAGAGGGCATGCGATTGGTTCTCTACAGATGTTGTTCATTCACTCTGTGCTATGACCTCACAATGTATCCTAGGAGGGGTTATGCTTGCCAGGGAGTATTTCAGGCATCTAGAAATTATTCTCTCGAATCACTGAGAACAATATTCACTGGTTTCGCATGAGTTGGATGATACCATACAGATGCTATGGCTTCCAGGGTCAGAAACAGAGGATAATGCTAGATGAGGCATTTGATTGTCTGCTCCTCAAGAGCACAGTTGCATAATTCTGTGCCAGAAGTAGCAGGTGTATACAGTCAAGATGTGAGTAAGGTTCTGATCTTCATTTTATCCTAATACCCTGTGTATTGTAAGTGCTATCCTTACAAAGAGGACAAGAACAAACAGGAGCACATATTTCCATTCACTGTTAATTCCCTGATGAGAAAATATAGCCTTCAAGCTTACTTTTTCAGGTACTATAAAGCATAAGAACAAACAGTGGCATTTTTCATAGACTTTTTATTGCCTTTGGGTGTCCAGTTACTTTAAACATTATGTCACAGTTGTTGCACAGACAAAATTTAACTAAACATTTTGAAAATCATGCTGAAATTGATTTAAGTCATTGGGCCTGAGCCATGGAACTATTCCGTGCTTCATCTTGCTGGACCACGAAACTGTACAGTTGTCTCACTTTACTACATAATAGCTGCCTCTGTGGATCAGCGGTAGAGTGTTGGCCTCCGGATCCCAAGATAGCGGGTTCAAACCCGGCAGAGGTAGTCGTATTTTTGAAGGGCGGAAAAAAGTCCATTCGACACTCCATGTCGTACAATGTCGGCATGTAAAAGATCTCTGGTGATACATTTGGTATTTACCCGACAAAATTAATCAAATCTCAGCCATAGACGCCCAAGAGAGATCCGGTTTACTCTGTCTGCCATCTAGCGGACCTAGAGTAAAACGGAACGTCGAAATTGATGAGCAGACAGCCAGATGGCGTCAAATAGAAATGTCTGCACATGGCAGCTGAGGCCATACGATTATTATTATTATTATTACTACATAATTCAAATTTTCTTCAAGACACGGCAGAGTGGATAGCATTTGGGACTCTTCATCTCCAATGTTATATACTCTTTGTTAATATAGATCAATAATGTGCTTGGTAATATTAGTTTGAAGTGAGCTATCTCTAGACATTGAGATTCCCTTGTAAATAAGATGGCTGCCAGCAAACGACTGAAAGTTACCAATATACAGTAGCGTAGCCACCATCAGCCAATGTGGGGAGGGGTGTCTGTCTGTTAGGTCATCAGCCCAGAGGCTGGTTGGATCCTCAAATAGCACCACCAAAGGCTATGCTGTTATAGGAAACCCACAAAAACCAATGACAGCACCAAAATGTGGCATATTAGGCAAGATGAGGAGTGAGGTAGTCTGCCATTGCTTTCCTCACTGGGTCAGAGTGTGCTGTTGTAGCATGACTAAGCCTTTGAGCAATACCTTTCACAACCCTCAGACACATACGATGTGCTCCGACTGTCATTACTTAGCACCACCCATACCCCAGCAGCTTCCATATTGTCACAGCCATGGATGAGACTGGGACTTCGGTGGAAGGTACACTTTGCTCTCGCCTGTGCCAAGAGGTGGATGCAAAAGTACTGTATACATCAAGAATGGGGAAGGGGGTTGTAGTTACAAAATGATGGTAGAACGCAATGGAGAATGAGTGACTTGTCATTATAAGAACAATGACACAAGTGAATTATAGATCTGTTGGTTCTACAATAAAATGTCTCTGAATGTTTATTTTGTTTGTCAGTTCTGTTCATTTTCTTTTTGTAAAACTTCTATGGGGGGGTTCAAACACCCCCCCACCCCCAGTTAACGCCCCCTGGCTACGCCCTTGCCCATATATAACCCCTTTTATAAAAAAGTAATGACTAGGAATACTTTTTAGTGAAATTAGTAATGGTATTAGTAATAGTGTGAGTTATGTGGAAATCAAAGAGGAAGTGAAAGGAGATGACCGTGTTACAGCCCAGCAGGCGGACTGTGCATGGACCCGTGATGCTAATAAAATAAAATGTATTTAAAGTATTCGTGGTTCGTGACTTGGATGCCATTTATTTTCATGTTCATTTAAACATTCAAAGCTCTTGTAAGTAAGAAATTTCTCATCATGCGAAAGCTTCACTGTATTTCCTTCAAGATAATCCCAGCCCCAATTCAGTTTCAATCCAACCAATATGCAGGCCTCAATGGGTTATGACCTGCTTTTTCTGGCAATTCACTTTACTTATATCATTGCTAACACTTCCCATCCAACATGGCAATAGATTTTATGATCACTAAATAATATTTTGTATGTAATGACTGGAAGTTTTAAAAGTCTGATCTATTACTGCCTGGCTTTGTAAGATAATTGATTCTAAAAGTATGACACTAAATTTTGTGCAATTTGATGTAAAGTGAATTCCAAAATGAAGATAAAATACAACACAGTAAAAGGGAAATATGAAAAATTGTGCCAGGGTATCTGACTAACAAGGAGATCTTGGAAACATTTCCCCACTGATTTGGCCCTTCAGTATAAATGAAGATCAGGGCATGAACTTTCACCAGTTCTAAGAAAACTGAATTTGAGTAGTTTGACATGGCGTCACAAGATCAGCAAACGCAACACATTCTCACAACACATGCTCATAATCGATGGCTGTATCAAGTGTGCTTTGCAATGAAAGATTTGAAAACTCTTGTTATTTGTGAGAAACATGATCTCTGTTCAGTGTGCCAGATGCCACATAAATTGCAGCTTTTATTGTTTTTATGATTAGCACCACTGCACTACATGTAATAATCTATAGTTGGAATGCCATTCTTATAAGGGTATATATCTTATATAAATGACAGACAACAAATATTTTGAAGAACATATGTGAAATACAATTTGTGCATGCTCTGTAGCACAACTGTTTACCCAAATGTGAAATGAGAACAGCACAAATACTGTGAAACCAAACTCATAATCATCAGTTGTAAGTGTACCTACAAAGTTCTTGAAACAATTACTTCTTAAGAATAAGGTACTTATGCCATTGGTAGCAAAATTGTACAGTGCGGATTCAATAATGGCGCAGTGTGATTATAAGCATGGAAGGACCACTTCAGCTTGTTCTTAAACTGCAGTTCTTCTGATAAACAAGACCTCCTCCAGCATGTGTCACAATATCCTTGACAACCATGGATGGCAGCTGTACCTACTTTTCATGAATTTTATAAGGCTCTTCATAATCTAAAACCAAGAAAAGCTCCTGGACCTGACAATAGTGTCCTTGAGTTCATAAAAGTGGAGGCTTATCTCTGAAAACTAGGCTTTTGCATCTGATCCTTCTAATATACAAATTGTGCAAGGTCCCTGTTGACATGACGTATTCCACCACTGTCACCATCTTCACAAAGGGTAATCAAGCTTTGCTAGTAATTACCATGTCATATCCCTTCTCTCCTTCCCTGATAAAAATATTTGCTAGAATTCTATTGAATCATCTCCAGATAGTCTCTAAGAACATACTTCCCGAATCCCAATGTGGGTTCCATCCCTCAAGAGGCACTACTGATATGATCATATGTTCGGGACAAATCTAGGAAGAGCACAGAGATCAACAAAAGCCTTTGCTTTTTGTGCTCTACAGTATGGAAAACATCTTTGATACAGGAGCTAGAGAAGCAATGTCTTTGATTTTAAGGTGATTTGGATGCCAAAAACACACTGATGGATTGATACAGGCAGTCGATGATATGCTTGAATAAGTGTTACACCAAAATCAAACTTCAAAACAATTTCCCATCAATAATGGGTTTAAGTTAGGCTGTGTATTTGCACGAACACTCGTTTCTCTGTACCTAGCAGCCATACTCTAACGAGACATGTCTGAGAACAACACAGATGTGGAACTTAAGTACAGGCTTCATAGAGGCCTATTCAATCAGGCCAGACTCCAATCCGAAGTACTTACTAGTCTCACTTATGTAACTGAACTGCAGTATGCATATGACAACAGTTCTCCAGTTCATACACCTGACGAGCTGTAAATATCAGTTAACTGTTTCACTAGGGCAGATGAACAATTTGGCTTAACCATCAACATTCCCAAAAGAGATGTACTTGCACAGCCAGCTCCTGGAAATGCTTTCCCAGATTTCAGTACTTCTATCTCCATTATCATTTCCTCTATCTAGGAAATATTCTCTCTTGTTACTGCTCAATGGAGAAGGATACAGATTATGTGCTGCCCATATAGCTTGTCGACATTTTACACAACGGGGCTTCCTGAACAAAGATATAAGAATATATACAAAACTGATGATGTGTCGAGCAGTTGTCATCTTCACCATACTCTGTGGATGTGAAACATGGATGCTATATTGATGTGATATGAAGAAATTTGAATACTTCAGTCAATAGAAGCTCAGATATATTATGATTGTCAAACAGGATTACTACATTCCAAACACAAACAGTTCCTAGAGAGGGCAAAGATGAACAGTATGGAGGGCCACCATTGTTGGTCACAAACTTAGATGAATTGGACATGTCCAGATGACCAACTTCCTTAAAAAATTCTGTGCAGTGAAATCAATAGAGGGAGGAGATCCCATAGTACCCCCTCTGAAGCGCTATAAAGATCAGATTAAGAAGACTTTCAGGAGCACTGACAATGATTCAAATACTTGGCACATCATTGCAGAAGACTGCATTTGCGGCACACAACTACTGTACCTTTGCAAAATTTGAGCATGAAGAATGTAGACAGGATGTACAAAAACATCAGAGGCATAAACAACACCAGGCTCAATCACAAGCTACACCCTCTAAAAGATGCAACCAATGTAGTCATATGTTTCATGATACATTGCAATCCTTAACCATCAAAGACGTCTGCACCCCCGAATTCAAATATTGGAACAAGAGCAAGAGAATATGAATATCTGCCACTGCCAACGACTTCAACAAATACCGTGGTCATCAGATGTGTGCATTATTCTTTCAAATGACAGATTGATCAGACTCTTCATCTGGTCAATGTACAAGTTTGAGAAACAACCTCTCAGCTGTTTTCCATCAACTTTACCCTTTGCTTCTCAGTGATGTCTTGCCAGATAAAAGGGCCGAAAGGAATTCATTATTCACCTCTGGATGTTTGGAAGTAGGCGTGCATTAAGGGCAATCTTTAACTCCTGAATGGATTCATGCATTATTCTTTTGCTAGTGGTTTAACGTCTTACTAATACTAAAGGTTTTTGGTGACAAAAGAATAAGAAAGGACTAGGACTGGGAAGTTAACAGCTGTAGGCTTTATTTACATACAGTCCCAGCATTAGCTTGCGGTAAAAAATTGGAAATCAGAGGAAGCTATCTACAAGGTTGCTGACGATGGGTTTCCGACCCACATTCATATCGAAGCAAGCTCAATGCTACACAACACATACTGCATGGCCAACCCTCTTGTTACTGTTGTTCTTATTGACCATGATACTTGAAGCATTCTTCAATAACATGTCACCTCATAGGTTCATTTCTCCTACAGCATGCAACATTTATAGTCCAAGACTCGGAGACACATACAGTGATAGGAAATACTAAAACTTGAACCAGTTGCTTCTTTTGTAGGTAACATGATGGTATTTCCATGCCTATTCTTTATTTGATTTCTCCTCCACAATTTCCCTTACTGGAAATTTGAACCCCTCGGTAGACTAATTCTTCCTTGAGATCTCTACCCTGTATAAGTTTGAAGGGATGATTTAATGCACCCTGCCATTCAATTACAATCAAGTAACAGTGGACTGATTTAATTCAGTGCTGGTTCGTCACTGAACTTTTCAGTGCATTGTAGAAATTGTGACAGCTCTTCCTCCGAACTAGCAAGTAGCGAAGTATAATCTGCATAGTGGAGGTCTAAGATTGTGTAATAAGTGAAAATTTATTACAGTGAATGCAGTTATGGCACTTCAAATTACATTATTTGGGACCTTGTTTCTTGAAGGCTGTTTTAGAAGAGCTTTGCTGCATAACAATCATTGACACAACTCCTCATTAATGTCCTTTGGCAAATAATTTTTCAGGCCTTCTAAAGAAACCTATTTTTAAGAGTAAGGTAATGTTACAATAAACCTTTCAGAGTAGAACATGATTTTTGCTGCAAATTTTATTCACAAATTTTCTTCTCCTTGTTGTGAATTAACATATGAATTTTTAAAACAAATATATTGTTAAATACCTTATTACACACAGAGCAGGGGTAAGGTTTCTCGCCTATATGTTGCATGATGTGAGGTTTCAATACACACGCGTTGATAAAAATTTCGTCACACACAGGGCAGCGGTGACATTTCTCGCCTTTTTGCCGTTTTAAATGAGTTTTTAATGAATCTTTCCTTCTGAACGCCTTTCCACACGTAGGGCAAAGATTAGATTTGTCACTTGTATGAACTAATAAATGATTTTTCAGTCCACCTTTCAGCCTGAACGACTTAAAACAGAAATTACAAACAAATGACTTCTCACCTGTATGAATTAAAGTGTGCCTTGCTAGATCGTACTTGTCCCTAAAAACTTTTCTACACTCCTTACAGGGAAAGGGGGTTTTATGCTTGTACCTTATAACCTCACCAAATTCATCTGAATCATTTCTCAACTGTGTTGCACTTTGTGAATCGTTGTATTCCTTATAATTATTACTGGATTCACTTGATGACTTACAGGAGATTTCTTTCTTGACCCCAGCGACATCTAGATGTACTGCAGAATGGTTTCTAGAAAGGAGAACACAATTAATAATACTCTATGAGCAGAATAATGTCTTCTTGTTTCATCATATTAAAATTACATTCCTAATCGGCACAATGCACTATGAACACCCTTCAATGTTCTTTTCTTGTCTGACTAACCGGGCACTTCCTCACAACAGACAAGCAGGTCACCCCAGGCAACAACTCAAGAACGTGCATGCTCCGATCCTCTCCAATGACTGCTAACCATTATTTTTATTATTATGACTTCTTCAACTGGTCAGTTTAAAAATCACTAGATTACCACTTTGTTGGGGAGCCTGAGATCAAGTCTTCTGTGCTACGATGATACAAACCATTATATGATTTCTATCACCCTACTTACTAGAATACAAGTGAGAAGGAAAAAAGAAATTGAAACTACTGCCTATATTAGGGGCTAATGGGCTGAGGTAGAAAAAGCAATTGGTTCACCTGGAAGAACATGTGTTCGGTTCCCTGTCAGGAAGTCTAAAATTTTTTAAATGTAATTTCCACTTCCGGAGGTGCACATGGCCCTGAGGTTCACTCAGCCTACATAAGAAATGAGTACCAGGTAAATTCCTGGGGACAAAGGCAGCCAGACGTAAAGCAAACCACACTACCCCATCAAGTGCCGAGGTTAGGGATAATGGAAGCCTTTACCTTCCACCACTCCAAGGGCCTTCTTGGTCTGTACAGAAATGAATTGTTACAGTTCTGAAGTTATAACTGAATTTTATTGTACTTGATTGCATGGGAGACAATACCTTCTGAAGTCAAAAGGTCATTTTGTAATTTAACATTACACCTTTGTATATATTTCATAGCATTAAAGTTTCACTCTTGTTGTGATTTTAGAACCACAACGCAGTAAAATACACAGCCCAAAAGTCTTTATGTGGACCAAAAGTGAACAATCGATCAATACACAGATCAAGTTTGAAACGTAGTTGCTCACCATCTAATTTCAAATACAACATACATCTTTGTGTGGTAATCTCACTTACTGAAAGACAGAAATAATTATCAGGATTTTGCCATATTTCTTAGTCACCCATATGACAGTCATTTTGGCCTTTCATATAGGTACAGACCTGCTTTTTTGCTAGCTGCTTTACATCGCACCGACACAGATAGGTCTTATGGCAACGATGGGAGAGGAAAGGCCTAGGAATGGGAAGGAAGCAGCCATGGCCTTAATTAGGGTACAGCCCCAGCATTTGTCTGGTGTGAAAATGGGAAACAACGGAAAATCATTTTCAGGGCTGCCGACAGTGGGATTCGAACCCACTATCTCCCGGATGCGAGTTCACAGCTGTGCGCTCCTAACCACATGGCCAACTTGCCCGATAACAATCCTGTTTTCCAAGGACGTATGGCAACTCTATCTATGCGAAATTATAATATTTATTTTTGAAACATCGCCTCGCACCTCACATGCATCGGTTCTGAAAAACCAAGCCTTAAAGATCTAGAGTAGGTTCCTACATTCTGTGCTCATTCATTTTTTCTTACTTATTTTACAGTTTATTTTATCTCTGCTGTATTTTTATCTTGATGACACACCTATGTGGATCAGCACATTTCAAAAAGTTTTTAATCACTGATGAGGGACCTTAGTGTCTGACAACTGGTTATGAATTATAATTTGCTGTGCTGAATTGACTGTTGGATTTTGATAACAATAACAATAATAATGGATATATGATGCAAATATATTGCTGTCCAAATATTGGTTAGAAGAGATTGTGATATTCGTCATGTTACAAAAGAGATTGTGAATATTAACATCTCCTCAGCAAAGCAGACTGTTGCCCTCTGAAAATAGAATAAACTGTATTCTTTCCTGCAAAAAAAAA
Organism: Anabrus simplex; assembly: GCF_040414725.1. Classification (NCBI taxonomy): domain Eukaryota; kingdom Metazoa; phylum Arthropoda; class Insecta; order Orthoptera; family Tettigoniidae; genus Anabrus; species Anabrus simplex. Next base: position 78,580,178 of record NC_090278.1, on the reverse strand, counting down.
AAAAAAAATATTTGACTTGACACTTTGATATAGAAATGATGAAATGATTTTGCACAACTGAAAACTGGTATTTGCTCAGATATATTAACAGAGTCGCTAAATGCCAACAGTGGGCTGGCGACAAATTAAGAAGGAATCTATGGGAGGGTTGAGGCAGATAAAGGTGTAGGCAGCCAGCAGCAAACTGTTTATATTGTAAACTTTCTTTTGTCCTTTATATTTTGACAACTTACTGCACGCAAAATAAATCAAATGTCCTTTAACTGCAAAATATTTCTAAGGAAAGGAAATTCTAAATGAATATTCGACACTCCATGTTGTACGATGTCGGCATGTAAAAGATCTCTGGTGACACATTTGGTGTTTACCTGACAAAATTCATTAAATCTCGGCCATAGACCCCCAAGAGAGTATCAGTTTACTCGGTCTGCCATATAGCAGGCCTAGAGTAAAATGGAACGTTGAAACTGATGAGCAGACAGCCAGATGGCACCAAACTGAAATGTCTGCACACGGTAGCTGATGCCATTCGATTATTATTATTATTATTCTAAATAAATAAACAAAATGAAAAATATCTGGACATTATCAGCACAAAACACATAAATATGACTTGGAGAGTGGTTAAGACATTTACAACATTTACATTTACATTTACAACTGGTTATGAATTATAATTTGCTGTGCTGAATTGACTGTTGGATTTTGATAACAATAACAATAATAATGGATATATGATGCAAATATATTGCTGTCCAAATATTGGTTAGAAGAGATTGTGATATTCGTCATGTTACAAAAGAGATTGTGAATATTAACATCTCCTCAGCAAAGCAGACTGTTGCCCTCTGAAAATAGAATAAACTGTATTCTTTCCTGCAAAAAAAAAAAAAAAAATATTTGACTTGACACTTTGATATAGAAATGATGAAATGATTTTGCACAACTGAAAACTGGTATTTGCTCAGATATATTAACAGAGTCGCTAAATGCCAACAGTGGGCTGGCGACAAATTAAGAAGGAATCTATGGGAGGGTTGAGGCAGATAAAGGTGTAGGCAGCCAGCAGCAAACTGTTTATATTGTAAACTTTCTTTTGTTCTTTATATTTTGACAACTTACTGCACGCAAAATAAATCAAATGTCCTTTAACTGCAAAATATTTCTAAGGAAAGGAAATTCTAAATGAATATTCGACACTCCATGTTGTACGATGTCGGCATGTAAAAGATCTCTGGTGACACATTTGGTGTTTACCTGACAAAATTCATTAAATCTCGGCCATAGACCCCCAAGAGAGTATCAGTTTACTCGGTCTGCCATATAGCAGGCCTAGAGTAAAATGGAACGTTGAAACTGATGAGCAGACAGCCAGATGGCACCAAACTGAAATGTCTGCACACGGTAGCTGATGCCATTCGATTATTATTATTATTATTATTCTAAATAAATAAACAAAAAGAAAAATATCTGGACATTATCAGCACAAAACACATAAATATGACTTGGAGAGTGGTTAAGACATTTACAATATAACCAAAAATCATTTTTATACCACCTTTTGTTCAAATATGACATTAATAAAATGTTGCAAATGTATTTCTGTTAAACATAAGAACCATGTTCTCGTGCTTCAGGTTGTTAAGTTGTATTTAATTCAAATTTGGAAAAAAAAAAGAAATCAGTTGAAAAATACGTCATGGAACCCTAATTTTAATTAGTACAAGAGTCATCCAGACACAGAGTCAAATCTTGAATATATTTTATGTGATACAGACTGTATTAAGCACTTTGCCACACACAGTATAGTGAAATTCCTTGTACTGATGGTGTTTATTAGGAAAAGTTACCAAAATAAAACTAATACTATTGCTAAAATCTTCATTCAATGATAATTTTTGGAATGGTATATCCAAAAATAATTCAAACTCCTTTATTACTGAGACCCTCTGAAACTCACTAATTTCTGGATGGTAAGTATATAAGGCTGATCATTTGCCATGTTTTTCGTCCTTGTTAGAATGGGACACCTATGAAGGCAGGCATCATATTAAGGAGCCATCACATCACTGCAACATCATCTTCTCTAAGCACTGTGCTCAATATGGAGTCACCTCAATCTTTCTGTTCTTTTTATGTTGTGTGGTTATTAATATGTATGTAAGTCTTTGTAGTAAAATTTGTCTTTAATATGTAGGTGATTTCAGTGCTCTCCTGATAAATAAATAATGGTACTTTAGGGCCCTAACAAATACAGAACCATAAGGGATTCCTTACTGTCTTCATGTCAATCCAACACATTTCTGTATATTCATCCAAAATATTTTTTCTAATTTTGTACATAACAAAATACCACTAGAAGACACCACCATCAGAAAGGTGCCAACGGTCAAGTACCTAGGAGAATGGATCTCTACAAACCAGAGTGAGAAGCTAGCCTTAGACACCAAGTGCATTGAGTCTGAGAAGGCTTATCACTCCTGCAGAACCATCAAAGTACCTCTCAAAAAACCTCAAACTCAGGCACTATAATGCGGTAGTGAAACCATCTGTTCTCTATGCCTCTGAGTATCTTGTGTTGACCAGAAAAGGCGCCCTCAGAAAACTAGAACTCGAAGAAAAGAAGATCCTGAGGAGAATACTGGGACCCATAAGAGAAGAGGAAGGCACCTAATGAATAGGGCACAACAATGAAATATACAAACATCAAAAAGGCATCGTTACTTGTGTTTAAAAAAGGCGCCTGGTCTTCTATGGGCACCTAACCTGCATGAAACCCTGCAGGCATACCAACAGGATCTTTGCTGTTGCAGATAGAGGGAAGGTGTCCAGGAACAAGTGGATCTCTTCGGTCTAGTTGGATCTGGAACAACTGGGGATCTCACATGAATCCATACATGACCGCCCATAGTTTTGGCAAGCCATCCAGCAGGGAATTTTTCCAATGTAACTTACGAGTAGGAAGAACACAGGAACCAGCAAACCCATGTGAACGGATGAAAGAAAGCTGGCTCACAGCCAGAGAATGAAGGAATACTGGAAGAGGAGAAAACAGAAGGCCCAAATGATGAGAAGATACGAGCCACAAGGTCTGCGGTAGGCCCAAACGACAAAGAAGAAGAACACCACAGTGTATCAGGCCTCGAAATGCCAGTTCTGTCGATAGTCAAGATATTAAGCTTTACGACTCCCAAACGCAATTAGTCCATGAACAAGGGTTGATATTTTAATTATTTCAATATTTTTTTTAGTTAAGACAAAAATCTGTCCATATATGATGAGAGAACCTAAAGAGAGGTTCACCCTAAATGTAATTTTTTATATCAGATTTTGAAATTTCCAATTAGGAAGCAAAAATAAAAAAGAGGTAGTTGTGTACAATCGTGATGAATAAAAGAAACATAATTCCAATATAACTGGTCTGTTATTGGAAATGATAAATTATCCAGTTCACCCATTCTTTGTTGCCAGCATGTTGCACCAGTATGCCAATTTGGACTCATCAGGTGGTAATTAACACATTGAGATTGAGTGGTAGGTCCAATAATGGACCAATTATACTGGAATTTTGAATTAACTCATTCCGGGAAAGTATTTCAAGTTCCCTGTGGGAATCAAAATCTACATCATCCGATAGCCTAACAAGCATTACTTTTTGTAAGAGGGACTAAGTCTCTGATAGAGCATTGGCACTGCCTGAGGCTCCAAGTAGCCTGTGCAATGGCCTCCATTACATGCCCTAGCCATGCTTCTTGGTATGTATGCTAGTTACCAACCGATGAGCGCAAATTGGCATACTGGGGCGAAACACTGGCAACCATGAATGAGCTAGCTGTAAAATTAATAAGTTCAATAATGGACCAATTATGCTGGAATTATGAATTTACACATTCAGGACAAATATTTCAAGTTTTTAGCTGATTTGAAATCTATACAAAAAACTAACAATTAAGATATTAACTGAGTGTGATGCAATATACTGGGGACTAGTTTACAATGAATAATTAAAATTAGCACTTACTCATTTGCAAATGTTCCACTGTCAAGATCATCATCATCATCATCATCATCATCATTGAGTTCTTCTTTCAGATCCTGTGAGAAAACAAGAATGTTTTGTGCAGCACTGAAATCATCTGCTCATCTTGTTCATATCTACATAATACAGAGCTTATATAACATTTTTCAGTGCCAATATCAACTTGCAAATACTGTATAAGAAAATTTCTTTATAATTTTATGCAATGGGTATCAGTAATAATGACATGTAGCTGAAATTCTTTTAATGTATTTTAGCAGATTGAAATTTCTCTCCTGAGGATTAGTAAGAAATTGAAAATTAAAAAAGTCAATAAGGAAAATGATTTAGTTCGACTTAATGTTTGTCAGCAGTGAATAGAATGAAAGGAAATCACATAGCATATTGTGAAAAGTAAAATATTAAAAACGGAGAACTTGGTTACTCATTTATATCGTCTGTATAGGTTTTTAGTGACGGATCGGCAGGAAAAGTCTGGGATTGAGAAGGAAGCAGTCATGGCCTTAATTAAGGTACAGCTCCAGCATTTGGTTGGTGTGAAAATGGGAAACCACGAAAAACCATCTTCAAGGCTGCCAATAGAGGGATTTGAACCCATCATCTCCGGAATGCAAGCTCATAACCATGCGACCCTAACCGCACGGTCAACTTGCCCAGTGATATGAGAAAAACTGTCAGCCCATGAATTTATGTGGACCTCCTGTTGCTGTTCATGCCAGGGCTTCCAAGAAATATTTTGCAACGACATAATGCTAGGCCGTACACAGCAAATTTATTATAGGAATGCCTCCGCAACATGGTCACACTCAAGTAGCCTGCTGTTAGCCAGATTTATAATTCACTGATCATATCTGGGACTGCCTGGTGTGCCAACATAAGCAACCTAGAAGTTTACATGATCTTGAGGAGTAGTTGCAGCACATATGGGCAGCTATGCCTCAGAATACCATGTGAAACCTGTCTGCCGCCATGCCTGCTTGCATCACATCCTAGCTAGAGGAGGACCCACTGGATATGAGTCAACCTTCATGTGTTCAGTTTTCTGCTCTCTACAGCCAGTAAGACAACAGGGGGGAGGGCTACTAGACTTTTTCATGCTTATTATCCCTTCCTGGCAATGTGGTGCGAACCCACTATCAATCAATCATTACTGATCTGCATTTAGGGCAGTCGCCCAGGTGGCAGATTCCCTATCTGTTGTTTTGCTAGCCTTTCCTTAAATGATCACAAATAAATTAGAAATTTATTGAACATATCCCTTGATAAGTTATTGCAATCCCTAACTCCCCTACCTATAAATGAATATTTGCCGCAATTTGTCCTCTTGAATTCCAGCTTTATCTTCATATTGTGATCTTTCCTACTTTTAAAGACATCACTCAATCATATTCGTCTACTGATGTCATTCCACGCCATCTCTCCACTGACAGCTCAGAACATACCACTTAGTCTTGCAGCTCGTCTCCTTTCTCCCAAGTTTTCCCAGCCCAAACTTTGCAACATTTTTGTAACGCTACTCTTTTGTTGGAAATCACCCAGAACAAATCAAGCTGATTTTTTTGGATTTTTTTTTCCAGTTCTTGAATCAAGTAATCCTCCTATCTCCTTAATGGTAGCTCACAGTCACATGACCAAAACCATACAACAAATTCATGTGGTGCCTATTTTCTACCATTAAACAGGGAGATGGCTCCTTGATGGTGTGGGCTGCAATTTTGTGGTATACTATTACTCATATTCATGCTATTCAGGGAAGAATTACAGCCAAGGATTAAGTAGTACTTTTAGGTAACAAGAGCAATTTATGTTACGGATGTAATTTCATAACAAAGACGCCATCTTCTGGGATGAAAATGCCTTCATTTATACTGCTAGCTCTGTGCATGCAGTGTTTGACAAACTTGTACACGAACTTCAAGACCTCTCATGGCCTGCCCAAACACCTGTCCTCGATATAATCAAATATGTGTAGTCCATTTTAGAGCACAGAATCTCATGCGTATTTCCTCCCTCATCATCACTGACAGAACTAATCGCTGCACAGCATGTTGAATGGTACAAAATTACTCTGGAAACAATACATGAATTGAACGAATACATTCAATGAGGAATCACTGATACAAACAAAATGTGGTCCAATGCCAAGTAAAACAAAAAGAAAAAAAAAATCAAAATCACTTTATTTGCAAATGAGGTGTCTACCTTGGTGTTAAATGATACACAAAAATACATTATTATCAAGCACTAAATTTTGAAATAATAAGAATAAAATTCAGTATTACACATATTACACTAACAATTTTTCTATTAAACTCACGGCTCATACTTAAAAATTTATATTATTTACAAAATTCTACTCATAATGTCTTTTGTACTTACATATATAACCAACTCATATACAGTAAGTGGAATCAATTCAAATAATACTACACAACTCCTATAAGATTTAAATTTACAATGCAATTTTTTTACCCACTTCAGTACCTAACATGCATCATGTTAATTATTTTCATTTAGATGCTTCCATTATTGCGACAACCATATGCACATTTTTGTTCAATCTATGACCACACGGTTAGCAAATACAGTGGGCATCAAATGGACAAAAACTCTGTCCATCAGGTAAAATAAGTAATGCAGAAAGAGATGATCATTTCTTAAATGAAACAAGTATTCCTGAAACAATAATCATAGTCAAATCCAAGGCTGTGATTGGGAGACATCTGTTACTTCAGAAGATGAAACGAATATTCATGACTAAGCCACAACTACTGCTACCATAAAAGTAATGTAAGTAAAATGGAATGTAATCATACTGTAATTTTAAATATTTGAATGAACTTCAAACATCTTTATCCTGTGTTACAATAAAGAGTTCTTAATTTGATATCTCTCAGAAGAAAATTTATTGTTTGAGTATGTCAATTTAATGAGAACCTAACACTCAAAGTATAAACAGAAAAGTAGAGAACATTATTACCTGTATTATAAGTTCCTCATTGATTGAATCTGAAATTTTCTCATCATCTTCTTGGTCATCAGACTTAAGATATGGTTCCACCTTTATATCCAATGGATTTGTACAGGGTAGCTGAACATCTTCCTCCTGAAACATATTACAAGCAGGCCTACCATTCAAAGATCTATTCTGGAGACTGTATATAACATCCAGAAAATAAGCTCATGTTGCAAATAAAATTAATGAAATCAACGGAAATGAAAGAAAAAAGAACAAAGTACAGTTTATTATTTACAACTGTATGACATTGTTACTGCATGATAAGGTACTCAAAAAATTTTCAATTAATATCATTCCCTCAGTTGTCTATTTACAGTGTTTCCTTCTCTGGGGTATTTCAATAACATTTAGCAAGAATTTATTCAAATATACACATAATCAATGATAAATTACATTGCAGATGAATATTTTACTTGCAGTACATGAGGAAGCAAAGAAAGGGAATGATAGTTATCATTACAAGAGCCAAAAGTGAGGTCTTATGCATGAATTGAAAACTTCCTGGCTGAGTAAGAATTTCATAACAGATATGTGAAAAATTTTCACTAGAGTAGCATACAAAATTTTCTGTCATATACTACTGAATTACTTTGATTTTATTTTAAAACCAAACCAAACCAATGGCAGTGCAGCCCTTGAAGGGCCTTGGCCTACCAAGCGACCGCTGCTCAGCCCAAGGCCTGTAGATTGCAAGATGTCATGTGGTCAGCACGATGAATCCTCTCGGCCATTATTCTTGGCTTTTGAGACTGGGGCCGCTATCTCACCGTCAGATAGCTCCTCAATTCTAATCACATAGGTTGAGTGGACCTCGAACCAGCCCTCAGGTCCAGGTAAAAATCCCTGACCTGGCTGGGAATCAAACCTGGGTATTCTGGGTAATTGATTTTATTTAAATAATATTCATTTCATCACACTTTCAGGGCCGCCATCTACTAAAGACTGATCATTCAATGCTCACAATTAGGATATATGGCATAATTAACAGAGGTCAAATTTTGTCCTGTACTAAAATCTCATGCGCATCAATAAGAAATCAAGACAGAGATAGAAAATGAATTTTAAAACAATAAGTCATTTGGAAAATTAATACAAAGAAGTCCAGTATGGTAAAATTTTTATGAATGTCTATTTTCAAACCCGTTTGCGCAGTAAAATATTCTTTATTGGGGAAAGGAACAGAATCTATACATTTGGGGAATTTACAATAGTATGAAGTCCTGTCAGTTACAGATAAAACAATATTGAAAATACCACTATCGTCTTCATCACGACCAATATTTTCTCATCATTAGGTTCACATAAACTCTCATTTTCACTAAATAAATCATTATCGTGATACAATTCTCTTTCAATATCATCAATTAGCAAAGATCACAAAACAATGTGCGATGAGGAACCTATACTGTAAACAAACAGCGCCTGGCATCACTCTTTAGGTAAGGTTGAGGCATCTTTTAATGCTGCTAATAGCCGTCGTTTTCGTTCTAGGAATATTCAACTACAGCACAACCTTTCTTCTTTTGTGCACTTACAGTCAAATATTCCGCCTGCCTCATAACCCCTTAACCCTAGAACACTAACCCTATTTTGCCACACATTATTACTAACCCTTCATAAATTTGACTACTCCAATTTATAATTGTTATATTTTCTATGTAACAGCTTATATTTGGCAAGATATTGGATATTTAGAGTTCCTATAGTGTTGTAAACTTAACATGAATCAAAATACGTAGATATTGAATAATTTTATGTGATTATTTATTAAATATAGAAAACTTGTCACACAAAAAATATTAAATGAACATGTTTTATAAGAAATGAATTTAATAACACAACATATTCAAATAAACCCTTCAAATTATGAATATGTGTTATTTACATCACAAAGAAACCAAAACTACCAAGAAAATAAATAAAATAAGTATAAATGTAAAAAAAAAAGGAATGAAGACACATTATACTTTTAAGTTCACACTGTCACTAACCATTCATCAATATGACGACACCCACCCAATTATTACAAGAATGAACAAAGATATAAACAATAGCACATGCCACAGTCATTAACTGCTTGAAAAAATCAGCTACACAGAATGGTGGCAGGTATGCATGCACGGAGGGCAATAAACTATAACGTTCTGCTACCTACCGTCGTAAAATTTACAAAGGGTTAGTGTTCTAGGGTTAACTAAGAATTATTAACAATACATAAACCTCCATGGCTCAGATGGCAGCACGTCAACCTCTTACCGCTGGATTCCGTGGTTCAAATCCTAGTCACTCCATGTGAGATTTGTGCTGGACAAAGTTGAGGCAGGACAGGTTTTTGTCCAGGTAATCTGGTTTTCCCTGTTATATTTCATTCCAGCAACACTCTCCACTATCATTTCATTTCATCTGTCAGTCATTAATCATTACCCCAGAGGAGTGCAACAGGCTTCGGCAGCTGGCACAATTCCCATCCTCACCACAAGATGGGGGCTTCATTCATTCCATCCCTGACCCAGTCACTGACTGGAAAATAAGTTGTAGGTTTTCATTTTCAACAATACATCATCATGCCAATATAAGAACCAGATCACCGAACTTTTAATGTAACTACTACGTGTGTTCAACAATTTTATCTTCAGTTCAACAGAACAAATAAGGGAACTGTTCCAATATTTTAAGAACATTCTTTGGATTTTATCATGTAATTTAACTTGACGTATTTGGTAACCCGAATCATATTTCACATAATTTTGGAGAATGAAACTAGATATAGTACGAAATAAGAATAATGAACTTACAAATTTTGATGATTCTTCTGTATCAGACGTCCTATCTATCTCACATTTGACGAAGTGTACTTCCTCCATAATATTTAACCTTTAAATGAAAGAAAACAAAAAAGTTATGCTCAATTTTGTATGTAAATACTATACACTTCATTATGCGTCAAATTTCAACAAAGACCTTCAATTTCTTTAGCTTCACAAAAGTAAGGATTTTGGCCTTATAATAAACATTCCAAAACATTCATGGTAATCAGCAATCACAAAATTACCAATGCTGTTATCACCCCAGATGAAAACATCAGAAAGTGTGTCGCATTTCAAGTACCTAGAATGCTGTCTACCACAAGAAATGAATCTGGATGTAATATCAACACCAGAATGATAAAGCATGAAATAAGTTTCTCAAATTAAAACAATTTATGTGCAACCATTTCCTCAAATTCAAAATTTGGTGTGTCATGAGGTGTTGTGAGTTATCATTGTCACTTTATGGTGTCAAAGGATGGACAATGAGGGCTTCCTAAATAGGACAACTGGAGGCCTTTGAAAAATAGATGCAATATAGAATGTTGACAACTGCTCTCACAGGTCTGACACATTCATATAACACCATTCAACTGTAACTAACAGATGGTATGGTACAGCTTGGTCTCGAGACACCTGCCTTTCAGTCAATCACTAGATGGCAGGCCCAGGCCAGCCTCGCATTGTCTGTAAGGTAGCAGAGGCTGGGCCCAGTGGAGAAGTGGCAGTTATTGTTTTATGAGGAAGTACAACTAGCTAACCAACCTGCATTAACACTAATCAGAGGGAAAAAATGGAAAGATCTCACCTTTTGAAAAATGAAGGAATTGGCTAAAGAAAGACAAGGGCCATGAAGAGTGTGAAAACAACTCCTTAGGCCTTGAATGCTCTGATACCTAATGTTAGGGTCGATGACCAAGGGACAGGACAGATAAAAGTGAGGAGCCTGGCTCAAGTGCAAGAGGGCTGCCAAACCATGCTCCAAAATTAAGTCCCTGGGTCCCTTTTAGTCACATCTTACAACACACATGGGAGACTGTATTATTCTACCAACCCCACCCACAGTGGGTGAGGGGGGACAGAGCATGTGTCTAAAGATTCTGAATGCACTGTACAATGATCAATATCACGACTTCTCATGTGATATTGTTTGTCAATAGTTATCATGAAGCTGAATGAGCACTGTTCCATGCTCTTAAAAGCAATCATAAAAGTGCCCAGAACAAACCACAACTTATAGGGAAGCAGCTTCATTCTCTAACTGCTGGGAATGTACAAAGGTCAATTCCAAATTACAAACTAAATGAAAATGTTTTAAAAACATTAAGTTCACTGCCTGAGGACGCAGAGCAAATCTTCACAAAACGTTCAGATTTCCTACAGCTTCCTTGTTTCATATAGCAAAAAACACTACCAATATTGGGTTTAATCTATGACCTGAAAGCATCAATTTAACCATTAGTCATTCATTTATCTTACTTCAGCTAACTATGCACTATATCATTTCAACCATCTCCTTCTTTGAGCTTTAACATTTGCCCAATACTTTCGTATTAATTGTCAGTGTTGTTCCTTTCTCTTCTGTGTCCATGCCTTTCCTGTTTTCAGCTTTGGCTTTTTTCCTTGAATACATGGCAAGCCTCAAGTCTCTTCTTGAAAGTGACATGCTCCGGGGTGTCATTGCATGTGTCCATTCTTCAAGATTCCTTACTACCTCAGTGATCCAGGCCCTTTTGATTTTCTTGTTCTGAAAGTAGTTAATGATCCAATAGGCCTACCTTGGTGGGATCATTCACATCACGTGTCCAAATAAGGCGATCCTTTATTTCCGGATGGTGTTAGTTTACTTCTACATATGTATGGATGGTTCGTGATTGTGCCACTTTGTGTATTCACCATTTCCACTCGAAGGGCCGAAGATTATTCTAAAAAATCTTTCTTTGACCTACAGTTTTTCAATCAGCCCTTTCTTATTCATTCTGAGACATACCGCAGTGTATCAGACCTCTAGTCAAACAATACTGAAGTTATGTCACAGATTCACATTGAAGGAAATTGACTTTTCGTTGTAGACATGCATAGTTAGCTAGTATGCCATTTCCATTTTGTTCATGCATGACCTGAATGCTTCTTTCACAGAGATGTTGGGTTCTATCCACTATCCCAGGTACTTAATCTTTTCTGCTAGACTGATTTTTCCTTATTCCATGATTAAGTCTCTGGGTGCCAGCTTGATATTAGATATGAACTCGATTTTCTCAAAGGAGATCTGGAGTTTCACCTTCTCAGATTTTGCCCTAAGCTGATAAATTTAGTTTGTGGCCGAGTCTAGGAGGTGGGTTGGCAGCCATGGAGTCCTTATCTGAGTCCTGGCATTGCTTCCACTTCCTTGTACCAGGCTCCTCACTTTCATCTATCCCGTCTGATCTCACTTGGTCAACTCTTGTTCTTTTCGGACCCTGATGGTATTAGAATATTTGAGGCCTAAGAAGTCTTTGATGCCCTTGATGGCCTTGTCATCTTTAGTTGATACCTTCATCTGCAAGTGCTAGATAATTGATTGCAAGCTTTAGGTTTCTGTGGCCCAGCTTGACCCTATTTTCAATTACTTCATCAGTCATTTCTTCACATCACTCACAAATGACTTTCTCGAAGACAGAGTTGAAGAGTATGGGTTATAGCTCATCTCCTTACTTAACTCCTGTCATAATCTCAAAGGCATCTGATACCTCTCCCATAAACTTCAGTTTAGAGGTAGTATCTATGAGGATTTGCAGTATGGCACTCTTCTTTTGTTGTATAAGAGAAATTATTTTAGGATCTGAATTACTGTGGAACAATCAACAATTGAGTCATAGAGCTTCTTGAAGTATACAAAGGCCACAACAAACTTCTTGTTCCTGAGCTTCAGATAAGAAAGGGTGTATTTCAGGTTCAAAATCTGCTCGGCATATGAGTGCCCTCTCCTAAAGCCAAATTGATACACTCCAACTTATGGATCTAGTTGTACCTCAGCTCTAGCCTAAGGTGGTAGTGATTATTGTTTTAAGAGGAAGTACAACTGGGCAACTATCTAAACAGAGGAAAATACGGAAAGGGTCCAATGCTCTTTTAAGTATTATCATTTAGAGTTTCATGTCTGTGTAACTATTCATATATTTTTGGGATTATGCCGAGTAATAAAGCATATAAACACTCAACACACATAATTCCAAAAATTTTAAACACTCTTTTAAGTACTGTAAGTCTTATTCACCATGACAATAATACACCATTTCTTGCAACACGCATGCAAACATTAAAACACAAAAAGACCTATAGTAGCTCTAACCTATCTTTCGTGTTTGTAAAAGGCCAATGTATAATACACCAATATTGACAAGCCTCTTCAGAGCATTGTGAGATTGTTGAGGGAGTTGCCGCCACTTTCAATCTCTAAACTATATTTTGCAAACCAGCAACCAAAGTTTTACCAAGTAAAAAAGTAGGCGCTATTTGGAAAGCCGTACAATTCAATTGCACTCAAATTGAGAACATAAAAGTACCGTTTTCTGTGTGCGAACAATGATTACATAAGTATTTTCAAATATGTTATTGAAAAATAATTTTGTAAACATTTCAAAGTGTGTACCTGGAATACATTTCTTGCATTTCTGCCAATGTATGGATATTGTTTTATATTTTGAGGAAAATTGTGGAGAGAAAGAAAACCTGGATTGTTTTAAATGTATTATTATTATTACCATCATGACATACATTCTGTAAGCTTACTATGGATCACACAATGAGAACTGTTGTTCAATTAAGCTAAAAGACACATCATGTTCCCTCTCCCTCTCAATAACCACTTGCCAGATGGATGACACGCGGAGAGATGAATACATTTCCTGCACCCTTATTTTTTGCTTTTCCTTCTCAGTGCCTTTCCCAGAAGCCATCCTGTTCTATTTTAATTGTGGTGTGAAGAAGAAAGGTATTGTAATAACATGAGAGCATGGACTAGGGAGGAAAAATCCACTGTTCTAGCCTTTGAGGTAAGTAACTCAATGTTGAAAACATCCTAGGGGTATGAGCTTCAAATTTTAGGTAAATAAAATATAATAAAGTATGAGAATATATTCTTTATTTATTCCTAAGAATTACAATCCTTTTCTTAATCATCGTTATCTGGTTGATCAGATTAGCAATTTGCCTTTTTATGCCACTACGAGCGCTAATGTGAGTCAATGCAGAGTTTCACTTAAGTCCTTAACTACATTTAGTGTGTACATTTTTCAAAAATCAAAAAGCGCCTGGGGGTATTGAACCAAGAAACACATTACAGAATGAATTATATATATTTACTCCATTACTTCCCTCAATGACGGGTTGCCACAATGGACAAAGTAAAGCGTATCAGGATACAGAATGTTTTGTCATATAGAAATATAGCAACAATATAGTTTTTTTTAAATATGGAGGTACGAACAAATGAGACTTCAGGATGTGTACAGATCCACGTATGGTGGTGGTAATTATTCTTTCAATGCTGTTCATGCATTTGTGGATGAGAGCGACTAATGTGAATGTTTACACCTCTTGCTCCTTAAAAATATCCACCACAGTGAGGGCATTGGGTTCTTTGTGTATCGGAATTATCTTCCGGCCTGTTCGCAGTTTCCTTGTTTTATTCATCCTGTACATATTCACTTTCTGTCTCAGAGTACGAATATTTATATTGTGGTCTAGAATTTCTCCCTAATGAAGACAATATTCCCGTGGAGACTGTCGACGTAGTAGGTTGTTCTGTCGAGGCATAGTACTTATTCTCTTAACCTATCTTTATGCTTCTTCTCCATATGAAGAAGCAAGCCTTTCTGAGAATTTTTTTTATCACATTGAAGGTATTTATTTCTTTTCTCTAAATCGGTCTCCATTCTGAATGAGGACTGTGGTTAAGAGGAATACCAAAGTTCAATGATATGACAATTCATGGCAGAGTACCATAGCGACCTGATAACAGCTTAACTAAAATCTAGCTCCTAGTGATTGCGGCGGAAGTATTATGAACTCACGGACAGGTCAGACTGCACTCTTGCAAAGACAGTGTTGACTAAGTACCATATTATCGCGGCCCCCTTCACCAGCCTCTATTGGCAGTTACTTGAGTTAAACATAGTATACTGAGTATACTGCGTGTGCTATTTTCAATGGACGGTTTGCTTGGTAACGTGCAATGTATGACTGAAAAAGCAAGATCCATTAAAATGTCTAGTAGCGTTGGTACCAAATCTATTATAACCAAGTAAAATAACTCACAAAACGAGCCACGATTCCGTCAGATAACATCAGTGCACTATTAAAACCCACGAATAAACAGCACAAATTAGCAACGACCCCATAAAAACCGACCTGGCACTTATTTCTTACAGCACAATGTCAGAGAACATAATGCGCACAGCCATCTTGAATCAGTGATGGTAGGATTTGAATAAAAAGGAATACTAGTAAAGAAACAAGCAATTTTAGGCTGTTTTTCTGGAAATATATTTAGGCCATAAGTGATTTTTGAAAAATGTTTTTTCATTTTGATAGAGCTATCCAAGACTCACATTTTGAAACCTTTCTGGGCCCTTTAGCCCTTCCAACTTGTGGCAGAATTGAGGAAAATGCTTAATTTTACATTCTTTGTGGTATGGGGACCCCTACTTTGTCTGCTAAGAAATCTTTTCAACATTACGATGTAACACTGGCTTCTATGTATAATTTCTTGTCAACGGTTGTATGTATGTTGGGTATTCAGTCCGAAGGCTGGTTTGATCTTCTACAGCTCCACCAACAGCAGTCATAGATAGCCTAGGTGTCACTGAAGAGGCGTACTAGGGATATGAGTGAGGTCACATAATATTCTGAGGAAAGGAAAAAAAATCTGTCTCGAGGATGGTTTATGCATAGCAGGTAAGCGATTATCTGATTACACCGCACCTTTGACATCGGCTTATGCAGCCAACATTGCTGCGGCTGTTGAGAGCAATGTTAGGCGTAATTCTCAATGCAAATGCAGAAGTACAGAAACCCGAACAAGAGCAATCCCTAAGAGAAGAAAATATGCGCCTTTTCTCCTTCAAAGTTGTGGAGAATGACATACACTACCTGCCACTGGGCATTATGTGGCGACCACTGATCAAATACCTGTGTAGGAGTGTTTAAGCTATATGCAGGTAGTTAAGAACAGACAGGCCTTATAATAAATCATCAATAGCAAATATTCATAAGACATGCTTAACAATCCAGTGCATGCGCTGCAGCGTTTTGACAGCAGATTTGTTCTTTTTGTTTCAGTCCAGTAAGTAATCACCTCACCAGTTTTGCATTCCACTTTATCTTAGTTTGGATCTCACCCTTCTGGTGTATTACAACACTTGACCTTCAGTTCACTGTCTGCCGGCTTGGAGATATTTTAGTAATTGTGCAGTGCTTTCCACAGTGTGTGTACTAGTGTGCTTCGGTTGTGATGGTCAGCTGGGTTGTACACTTTAAATGTTCAGTGACTGTTGCACTCTTATATTACATATGGTTGTACCTTGAAATGGATCCAGAAAAAGTGAAAAGGATAAATAACTTGCTCGAAAGTGTTGAAATGGTACATATACAGAATGAAGCAACACTGAGAGACCAATGGGCTGCCAGAAAGATACTTTTTCAAGAAGACAATGAAGATGAGAGTGAAATGTTATCTTAAGAGGAGGAGGAAGACAATGCCAACAATGACACAGAAGAGAGTGAACAAAACACAGATGTTTTGACTGATATTGAAAAAGATGGAACTGAGGATACAGTGTCAGACTTGAACTCCCTCCTTGCACACCTCAGTATAATGAAGAGACTTGCAATCTAAATGGAACATACACTGCAGCGCTTATTGGGGCCAAGTGAGGAGACACAACATCGTAACACACATCCCTCACTGGAAAGGTATGGCTCGAGATATAGCATCTCCTACAGAAGCCCGGATATTATTTGTTCCTTGCGGTATGCTGGATAAAATTGAAAATTATACAAATATTTGGATCCAAAATCAACAGGGAAACTACAGTAGATCATGTGATGTTTCAAGCACAAATATCATTGAAGTCAAAGCTGTGACTAGTTTACTTTATTTAGCTGGGGTTCTGAAGTCATTCCATTAGAACTTGAGAGATTTGTGGGTGCGAGACGGAAGTGGGGATGAGCTTTTCCACACTACTATGGGCATAAATAGAATTCAGTTTTTACTCTGAGCTTTATGGTTTGACTGTATTACTGATAGAAGAGAAAGACAGAGTGTTGTCCGGCCACGTGGTGTAGGGGGCAACGCGTCCGCCTGTCACCCGGCAGCCCCGGGTTCAATTTCCGGCCGGGTCAGGGTTTTTTAATTGTAATGATTAACATCCCTAGCCTGGGGTCTGGGTGTGTGTGACATCCTTAATCTTCCTTTCCTCACACAGAACATTCCATACTACCGCCATTTCAATTACACGCAGGTTCATACAATATAGTGGCAGTAGGGGTAAAAGATCCACATGGGTCGATGCCACTAACAAATAGCATTAAAAAAGACAGAGTGTTGATAGATTCGCAGCCATCAGAGAAATATTCGAGGATTTCGCTGACCATTGCAAAACAAACTATTCTTTGAGTGAATATGTGTTTTTTTTTTTTTTAATTTGCTTTATGTCGCACTGTCACAGATATAGGTCTTATGGCGATGATGGGATAGGAAAGGGAGTGGGAAGGAAGCAGCCATGGCCTTAATTAAGGTACAGCCCCAGCATTTGCTTGGTGTGAAAATGGGGCAATCACAGAAAACCATCTTCAGGGCTGCCGAAAGTGGGGTTCAAACCCACTATCGCCCGGATGCAAGCTGACAGGTGCGCACCCTAACCGCAAAGCCAACTCGCCCAGTGAGTGAATATGTATTGATCGATGAAATGTTGGATACGTTCCACGGTAAATGTCCCTTCCGACAATACACTGCTAATAAGCCTACAAAATATGGACTGAAAATATTCGTCCTAACAGATTCCAGAACATTCTACACAGAGAATATGGAAATATATGCTGGGAAACAACAAGAAGATCCCTATAAAGTGAGCAGTAGTGGCAAGGATATGGTTGAAAGGCTTATTCAGCCATTTTCTAGATCTGGTCAAAACGTAACCATGGATAATTGGTATATGTCTGTACTATTAGCCCACAGTATGCTAGCTAACCATAGGTTAACTATGGTAGGAACTCTAAGAAAACAAACCAAAGACAGGCAACCTCAAAGCAGTTTTTTTTTGTTTTGGAAATGTTGCAACTCTGCTATCATATGTGCCCAGGAAGAACAAGGTGGTTTTGGTGTTGTCAACTATGCACAACAGTGATGAGATTGATGAAGAATCTGGTGATGATCGAAAAGCAGAAATGCTCACTTTTTATAATCTCTCAAAGGGAGCAGTAGGCGTGGTTGATAAGCTAAAAAGTGCATATTCTGTTTCATGCGTAAGTCGCCGGTGGCCTCTGGCTCTGTTCTACACACTTCTACCTGTAGGAGGGATCAACAGCTTCATCATTCTGGAAGCAAAGTATGTATGAGTGATGTACATTTCTGAAAAAAACTTTCAACTGAGCTGTGCAACAAATATTTACTGTATCGCCTCAATCCAGACTGTATTCCCTGGGGAATGAAGCAGAGACTTCAGGACTTACTTCGACCACAGTTGGTTCACAAGCAACTTGAAGATAGGCCCCAATACCCTGGAAGCTGTAACTTTTTTGACAGGACCAAGAACTGGTAAATTAAGACTAAAGGCACAATATGTTCACACTTTATCTGCCAAGAATATACAGTCTTCACTTGTAAATACTGCAGTTTGGTAAGAGAAAAAATGACAATGATTTATAATTAGTATGAACCAAGAAGTCCGCCTCTGTGGTGTAGTGGTTAGCGTGATTAGCTGCCACCCCCGGAGGCCCGGGTTCGATTCCCGGCTCTGCCACGAAATTTGAAAAGTGGTACGAGGGCTGGAACGGGGTCCACTCAGCCTCGGGAGGTCAACTGAGTAGAGGTGGGTTCGATTCCCACCTCAGCCATCCTGGAAGTGGTTTTCCGTGGTTTCCCACTTCTCCTCCAGGCGAATGCCGGGATGGTACCTAACTTAAGGCCACAGCCGCTTCCTTCCCTCTTCCTTGCCTACCCCTTCCAATCTTCCCATCCCTCCACAAGGCCCCTGTTCAGCATAGCAGGTTCAGCATAGCCTGGGCGAGGTACTGGTCATACTCCCCAGTTGTATCCCCAACCAAGAGTCTGAAGCTCCAGGACACTGCCCTTGAGGCGGTAGAGGTGGGATCCCTCGCTAAGTCTGAGGGAAAAACTGAACCTGGAGGGTAAACAGATGATGATGATGATGATGATGATGAACCAAGAAGCTGTCACTGCTACGAAACAAACTTGAAGTGATTATAAAATGTATGAATAGAGAGTATTTGTTACAATATACTGGATATTTGCATTTTGTAACTGAGGAAACTGAATGGACCAGGATATACCTTCCTAAGCTTCACTGTACATACCTACTTTTAGTAGGCCTACGGGTATCTAGTTTTCTTATTTTTTTCTGTAATTGCACTGGCAATATTAATGCTATCTTTAGCAAAAAAGAATATATATTACTTTAACTACAGATGTGATCACTTTTCTGATATTAGTGTTTCACTGGTGATTAATTGTATGAAAATGAATATAGAAAATAAATGTAGAAATGAAAAAATAAACAAGTAATATGATTAAAAGAAATGCTACCATAATAATAGTTCAAAAATAAATTGTGGTCCTTTCCACCGCGTGTGTGTACTGATGTAACACTACACTACACGTGTTCTGGAGGCTTAAAATAGGACACAAATGCACCTGTCAACCAAGCTACAGATAAAAAATCATGATCAGTGTTAAATTTCACAATGAAATTTACTGTGGTCATTAAATGTGATGTTGATTGAGGTTTTCAGAGAAAATACATTGAAATGATTGAGAGATTGCACCGAGAACAGAGTGAAAGAAAGAACATTTGTAAGATTGAAAGTGATTATTTTAGTGTACTGTTTACGATGGAGACGTGACCAAGAATCGAATCGAACAAGTGCTTTCCTCATAGTAATGAATTTTAGGACTTCGAAAATAGGAAAGTGTGCTTGTATATGTGTACTTTTAAGTTGTGGCTTACTGTATTATGTGCATAACGATAACAATTTTGAATATTGGTGGTTTCATTTGTGTAGTCCCAGAAATGAAATGGCGTATTTCTTTGAATATCGGGACTGTCCGAGCACAAGTTTGGCTCGCCAGATGTAGGTCTTTTGATTTGACACCGCCAGGTCGTGATAAGGATAGAATGATTGATGAAGATGACACACTCAGCCCCACTGTCAGTGGAAGTAACCAATTTTGAATATTCCCGACTCTGCCGGGAATCGAACCTGGGACCCTGTGACCAAATGCCAGCCATGGAGCCATGTAGTCCCAAAGACGGATGGTTAGTGATGACGTTTGTCGTGGGAGAGTTTAGTGATCCAGGGTTAAAGAGGAAATATCATTATGTTTATTAATTACGGAAAATAATCAGTTCGGAGTTCGATAGCTGCAGTCGCTTAAGTGCGGCCAGTATCCAGTAATTGGGAGATAGTGGGTTCGAATCCCACTGTCAGCAGCCCTGAAGGTGTTTTTCCGTGGTTTCTCATTTTCACACCAGGCAAATGCTGGGGCTGTCTCTTAATTAACCTTTAGATACTCACGCTCAATTTTCCCCCTTTATTATTTGCGTGGGGTCTTTAAGGCCTCCAGGAGTGTATACATTGAAAAAATACCCTAATTACAATACAATTGCATCTTATTTTACTGCAAATACTGCACCACATTAAAAAGTATGTTAACAAGAAATCAATATGCATTAAGTATCATAAAGTTCATGACAGTGTTCTTTTTTTCAGATTACACACAACTCTCACATATTTTCCTCATATGTTCTCCACAGACATGTTCCTTGCATTTTTCACATCTAGTTTTTATTCTCCTGTCCTTCGACCTATGGCAAATCATGCATCCCTTTCTTGAATTGTCTGGCTCCTCTATATCTTCCCTGTCACCATAACCTGTACGTACTCTTTTCTTGAGATTCCTATGCAGGCTAGGTATAGCAGCACGCGCCAACAGCCATGGCTTCATGAGTTCTTTCGCCAGCTCTTTCAAAAATACTCTCCTTGGCATGTTTTTCTCGTGGCTGGAATTGAATTTCCATACAACGAAAGTGTTCATACAAACCACATTGAAGAGATGATAGAAGACAAAGAGTGTCCATCTGTTGGTTTGTCGTGCTACGTTGTAAGTTTGGCATAATTTATCATTTGTGTCTACAGTACACCACCTTTCGTGCTGTTATAAAAATGAACTATTTCCGATTTCATTTTCTCATCCTCTTCAATAGCTACCATGATGCATGCTGGAGATCAGTATTACTGCTTTATGAATGCTGAATATTTCACAGTCTGGATCAGAATCAGAAGCAACTGGGGCATCATCATCGTCGTCTTCTTCTTCTCCTAAAAGCCATTATTCAGTATCCTGTACTTGACGACTGTGCCTTCCATACATATTAACCTGCAAGCGGAATACAAATAGAAGTAACCCAGAAATATGAGAGAAAATCGCTCTATTTGCTGCACTGTATCACATGTCAAAGTAAAAGCGCCTTATACTGTAGGTTATAGGCTTACCTTTGTATGTTAACAATTCCCAGACATCACAAGAGGTTCAGATGCTGGCCAAAATATGTGTATGACACGTTCACATCATCAAAACTAAATAAATAATTAGTTATACGCAATATGTGCAAGAATATGAAAAGAGTTACCTTAGTTTATTTTCATACGTAATTACTCGCGTGGGGTCTTCCAGGCCTGGCCACTTCTCTCCACTGAGTACCTTAGTTGGCAACAATGAACCAACTACTGAACTGAGCTCCCCTTCCCACAACATGAAGCTATTGCATGTGTCAAGGTCACACGTAGTCACTTCGGGAAAATATAACAATTTAAAAAGGGAGTGGGGCCTCAAAGACCCCGCGCGAGTAATTAAAGGTTAAGGCCACGGCCGCTTCCTTCCCACGACTACGCCTTTCCCACCCCATCGTCGCCATAAGACATATCTGTGTCGGTGCGACGTAAAGCAAAAAAAAAAAAAAAGTATTTAGCCAAAGTATGTTAATATTATTTATACATGTGTTGTTGAAGATACTGTAGCTGAAAATAGAAATGTTTGACGTATAAAGTTCATCTTACTTTCCTTTACACGTGCTGCTGTAAAATTATCATATTGAAACCATTGTGTATGTAAAAAACACAAATGAAACTTATGTGGGCACGAATTAATTCACAGAAAATCCTGCTGCAGGTCACTCAGATGTGAAAAAGCGGCGAAGCAATACCAGAATGCGGAAGATCTCTTACAGACTTCATTAGTCATCGCCCAAGCATTCGCGGAAATGTCACGAAGATCGCTATCTGCTCACTTAGAAAACAAACATATGTTATTTCCTAAATGATGGAAACGTTTATACCTAACTGAAAATGCTGCTATAACAGACTCGGAAGACGTATACCTGATACAGTGTTTGGCACAGAGCGACTACAGCTATAGTTGATGAATCGGATGTAACTAACGTTACAGGTTGTGATAAGGAGGCGATCCTCGTATTGATTGAATCGGATTATGCGATTGCAGCGCTACTCCGGTGTCTGCTGTACTACCGACGGAGGTAAAGCTGGTACGGAGCTTCGGATGTTAACCGGAGGGCCGCCTCCTGTTTACACCGTTAGTTTCGACTGTACTAACATATTGGTTTGTCATTTCAAACTTACCCCCAACAATTAAGGCACCCTATAAAAAGCATTGCCTACATATACAGAATAAACAGTCATTCACAAGAATGCATGTATCCTCGCATTTAATAATTTTTTATCCAACATTTTTAATTATTATCGACATACAATTCATATTATTATTATTATAATAATAATTATTATTATATTTCTCTCTTCCTTTCTGCAGTACCGGTATAATATATAACTTTCTTCTGTAGTTAGGTCTAGGGGTTTAAGAAGATTCAGTTCAGTACGTAAAAAGTTAAAAATAATATGCATTACATTAATTTTTTATTATTATTATTATTGTTATTACTACTAGTGTGAAAATATTCCTATAATATTGGCACCAGAATACAGTAGGTTCTATTTACATTTAAATTAGCTTTTAATTTCTGGATATGTCACAAATGCAAAATTTCCAAGTCTGTAAGTGTTGCGCTGTAAAAGATGGCACAATTGATTCAGAAGCTCCAAGTAGAAGTGCAACTCCACTCTGTTAAGAGCACTAGAAACTTTCAGCTGTTCACAAGAATATGGGTTGACTGTAAGATTTAACGAAAGAGGATATAAATACTACTGCCACCACCACCGAAGTTTTCTTTCCATATCCGATGGGAAGGGCGGGCTTCCTAAACAGTAATGCCACCTCTTAGATGAGGGATATTTCATCCGGTGTAGGTTGGTGGCCCCTGGCCTATACTAGGAACTGTTCCGGTATTCGTCGTAGTGGAGGAGAATGGAAACACGGGGAAAACCATTCTCATTATTGCTGATGGTGGGAACCAGCCCAAGAGGATATAATTTTGTCCAATAGCGAAGAGGACAGGAGCCAAACAGTTGGTGGAATTGGTTCCACCATACATACATTCACAGAGCAAGTGGCCACACAGTTTGGGTTATGAGCTATCAGCTTGGTATCCGCAGTCTGCCAAATTATTCAATGGAGGGTTGTAGTTTCACATTATAATAGCAATAAGTTATAAATTTTCTGTAAAAATGCTCATTCATTTATCCCATAATAAGTTATGCGCTTATTATTCAATCGCGGGTTCTCCGAAGGCATCAACTGAAAATGCCAAGAGGCTCTGCTTCATAAACTTCCACTCCGTGAACAACGCCAGATTGAACGGGATGTTACGCAGAAATTTGAGAAATAGTGACAGAGTGTTTTGTCTTATACTATACATTCTTGTTCATAAGTTTCCATTCAATCTCTCTATGGGTTCTATCAATTTCAGTGCTACCTTTTGGGTCATTTGATACACTGTTTTGATATCAGCATTCAGTCTGCAAGCCTCTGTGAATTTCCTAAGCACTTCCACAATTCTATATTTTCAAATAGTTCTGTGGTAACTTTTCGTCAACACCTTATGGTATCCCTTGATGAGAAGCCAGGAGATGTGAGGGTCCATGCGAACCGACTCCAGTGTTCAGAGTTAAAGGCCAAGTACAAGTAGTTAATTTCAATTCTCAACTTTTGCCTGGCAAATGAGCACATGTAGTGTGTTTACATGCAGGATAAAATCTATTAGATTATACTTTCCATAATGACAATGTCAAGTAAATGGAGATTCACTCTGGATCAAGTCCCAATTGTGAACACTGTACGAAACCAGAACGTAAGATATATGACATGTTGTAAACCGTATTGGATATAGATTATAATAACCGTAAATAAAAACAATAAGATAAACCACCTTTCGAATATTTATCAATCCTTATTTTTAGGATACAATTATTACAACTGGTGTTATAAGTTGGGACATGTTTCACTCAACTGTCGTAAGCATCTTCAGCCATAATAAACTTAACCTAAAGTTTGGTCAGGCCCCGAACCTAATGACTTAAAGTATAATAATTCTCTAAGAGCTAATGTTCTCATTAGTGACAATCAATACCGGTAATCGTATAATTAGTGTATAAGCTTCCAACAATTTCACATATTTAAGATAATAACACTACATTCATATTGACAGAGGTTAAAATATATCAAATTACTTAAGCTGATAATAAAGTAAATAATCATATTAGATTTTACAGTGCTATCATTCAATCCCTAAAAACTGTTTTACAATACTTCTAAAAATCATGTTTATTTTTTGTTGAATGATGTATAAAGTAAAATTAAAATAGTCACAAGTTAAATCTCATTCTATTGCATAGAAAATGAGAGTCAGGTACAAAAAATCACTTCATAGTTAGTTGACTAGTGGAATAGTTCACATCACGCCTGCAACTCCGTATGTGTATATGTGTATATGTGTGTAAAGGCAAGTATCCAAATTTCTTTTAATAATAAGTTAAAGCCAAAATAGATGTCCTCAAGTTTCTGCTGGGAGTTCAACAAAGTTTTAGATGGATAATAAAATGCTATGAGCATGTATTGAAGTCTGAAAATATAAAAGAGAAAATATAAACATCAGTTCTAGAATACTTGAAGTATCTAATGCAGTGAGAGTGTAAGACTGCTTACACCTTATGTTGGAAGAGAGGCGACTAGTCACCATAGCCGCTCGAGGTCTGGTTTCGGCTATCCCTCCCTTCCTGGCTTGCTCTCTGCCTGTGCTAGCACACCCCTAATACACACGTAGTAGCGAGCAGACAATTACCAGTCCTCCTCGAATGGCTATGGTGACTAGTCACCTCACTTCCAACATATGGGGAAAGCAGTCTTAGACTCTCACTTCATTAGATACTTCAATTTTTCTAGAAGTAACGTATGTCTTTTCTCTTTTATATTTTCAGACTTCAATACACGCTCATTGTGTTTTATTCTCCATCCAAGACTTTGTTGAACTCCCAGCAGAAATTCGAGGACAGTTATTTTGGCTTTGACTTATTACTAAAGGAAATTTGGTTATTGATCATCACTAATGAAAACATTAGTTCTTAGAGAACTATTATACTTTAAGTCACTAGGTTCGGAGCCCTGACCAAACTTTATGTTAAGTTTATTATAGCTGAAGGTGCTTAAAATACTTGAGCAGAACATGTCCCAACTTATAACAGCAGTTGTAATGATTGTAACCTAAATATAAGGATTGATAAGTATTGTTTTTATTTACGACTATTATAACGTAAGATATATTCATCATTAGAAAATTATTTAGAAAAGCTGGAAACAATGATTGAGAAAGGACACTATATAATGACAATTATCATAAAAAATTTACACTAAAATCAAGTAGAGATCGATGATAGCATCAGAATATCAGATTCATAATCGATAATACCACAATCCAGCAGACAAATGTGTTTGTAACCTATGTAATGACTGTGTGATCGTTACCAACTCGTGGAATGTAAGAAATTAAGAAAATTGTGTGACTGAATACAGGAAAGAGTGATTTTTAACTAAAACATAATGCTCATTCGAGTGCTCATTATCATCATAAGTTATGAATTTCATTGCAGTCCGTATTGACAATTGATCCTATCATAGGGTAGGAAGGGTCCACCTATACAATACCATTAGTTTATATGTTGTCTTTTAACACTGGGACTAGTTTCGACCCCATATATATAGGGTCATCTTCAGCCATGCTCCAATTGGAAGATATAAGCACACAATATAACCAATAATTTAAACTATTGATGAAGTCTGAATAACATATCTATACTTTAAACTAAATAACACATCAAAAATGTTGTGGTTTATGGCAAACTATTTTGTCGTTTCTACAGCAACCATTGTTTTTGAGTTGATCTGGGAGTAGGTATCCTTTTCTGTGTAAACACTGATATAATTTAAACCATTGATGAAGTCCGAATAACATACCCACAGTCTAAACTAAATAACACATTCATTCAGAACAATACTTTAACCCTAACCATAATATTAATGAAATTAATTAAAAATCTAATATTCTATTTGATACTATCATTCCTATATACACAAAGTATAAACGGAAAAAAGACACATTAAGTCCACCAATCAGTTCAAATCTACCTACTTGCCCCTCCTCACACATCCCACCTCCAATCCCTGCCATCATAAGCTATACTATTGCTCCCTCTCAACAATCAGTCTGATGTTGGTATCCGTACCAAGTGCACGTAATTTACGAACAACATAGGAGTGAGTTTCATATAGCTATACATATTTATCTTGATCTTCTTGCTTCCCTTATATTCTCAATTATTTACTTCAAATTATTTTCTTTTCAGACATTCACCTCCAAGTAAATTAAACAATAGATCACTACACTGATAAGGAAAAACTATTCAAAGTACGAATGTTCCCCTTAAAGCTACATAAGTCTTGACCCATATTACTACTGAACAAACATGAATATCAGTCAAGTTGCTCATCTACACAGAAAAGGATACCAACTCCCAGATCAACTCAAAAACAATGGCTGCTGTATGAAAGGACAAAAAAGTTTGCCATCAACCACAACACTCTTGATGTGTTATTTAGTTTAAAGTGTGGATAGGTTATTTGGACTTCATCTGTGGTTTAAATTATATCAGTGTTTACACAGAAAAGGATAACAACTCCCAGATCAACTCAAAAGCAATGGTTGCTGTAGACATGACAAAACAGTTTGCCATCAACCACAACATTTTTGATGTGTTATTTGGATTAAAGTATAGATATGTTATTCAGGCTTCATCAATGGT
The DNA here is from genome assembly GCF_040414725.1 of Anabrus simplex. Classification (NCBI taxonomy): domain Eukaryota; kingdom Metazoa; phylum Arthropoda; class Insecta; order Orthoptera; family Tettigoniidae; genus Anabrus; species Anabrus simplex. Next base: position 78,552,769 of record NC_090278.1, on the reverse strand, counting down.
TCAAATTAAGATTATAAATTGTGTCATATCAGTGTTTATATCATTATTGGTTACATTGTGTGCTTATGTCTTCCAACTGGAGCATGGCTGAAGATGACCCTATATATATGGGGTCGAAACTAGTCCCAGCGTTATAAGACAATATACATACTAATAGTATTGAATAGATGGACCCTTCCTACCCTTTGATAGTACTCATTATCATCATAATCCATAGCCGACTGAAAATATGAGGACCAGACTTCATTATTCCCTACTTGCAATTTCATCTTTGGAGATTATCCTGTCTCTACAATGTTCATCAGCCGTGCAAGTTATGGTAGAGATTTATAAACAAAAAAAGAAATTCACAAACTTTTTGGCAGTAGAGGCTTTAAAAATAATGAAATTTACAGGTTAGTGGAACAAGAAATGGAAAAAGGAGATTATAGTTCAAAAAATGCCACACAAATTAAAAATGAATGTAAGAGTTCAAAATCAATGCATAACTGTTGTTTGAAAGACAGAAGTAAAAGTGGTGCATATAGAACAGAAAGTGATTTTTTTCATTCTGAATAAAATGTAAGGGTGCTGCCCATGTGCTTTGCTGGAGGGATTGGACACCTTAAATCCAAATGTACTGGGCAAAGTTTGCACCACTTCCTGTGGAGGTGGAAATAAACCCTTCTGTAAGTACAGTTTAATTAAATATATTCATCCAATCACCACCCTGCAGCATGTTATCAACACACGTGAATGAAGACAGAAGGAAGGTGAAGGATTCATCTGGTATATTAGGGCAGATGACCTGGATGTTATGACCCTTTAAACAAAAAGCATCAACATCATGTTTTATATTAGGCATAAGTCTCAGAATGAGATTATCATCATGGTAAGGTGGAATAACACCAGATGTGCACAAGTTACATAAATCCTTGGAATTCTCTTAGTGTAAAGAACTTGATGTTATATATAGGGAAGATATAGATCTTTTGTTTGGTTTTAGTCTCTACACTATAATTAAGCTGCAATGGGCATTATATTAATACCTTACATGAGCTAAATGAAACCTACCTTACATCCCTCAACATTGCCTTAGTTTCATGGGGTCTTATCATGCTAAATTATCCAGCACCATTGCAGCATTCTAGGGAGCTCCCAGGTTCAATTCCTGTCTGATGAATCGACACAACTGTGTCTACTGGGTTTTGGAAAATCTGCATGTTCATGTGGACAAACTGGTCAATCTACCAGGCGTTAATGTCTGGTGTGGACTGTCGTCGAGGGGCTTAGTAGGACCCTTTTTCTTTGATGGTACTGTCACTGGAGCAGTGTACTTGAAAATGTTACGCACATTAATTTTACCAGCTGTACGTGTGCTTTATGGAGCCAATGATGAAGTCTTCTACCAACAGGATGGGTCGCCAACACACTACCATGTAGCAGTACGAGCTTTCATGGATGATAATCCACCGGGACATTGGATTGAACGATGAGGGCCCATTGAGTTCCCCCCCATGGTCACCAGATCTTACCCCTATGGACTTTTACTTGTGGGGAACTGTGAAAAATCAAGTCTGTCGATGTAAGCCAGGCACGCTGGAGGCCCTTCGACAGAAGATTACAGCGGCATGTGCAGAGATCCCCATTCAAACACTGACGGACGTAGTTGCAGTGACCGCTCATTGTTCTGCTATGTGTCTGGCAGCCAAAGGTGAACATTTTGAATATCTCATGTAATCATATGATTAACTGAAGACTACATGTGTAATCAAAATTTAAATGTAAAAAACCCACATAATAAATACTTTTTGTTCCCTAAAGAGTGTGTATATTTTTCTGGCGGACCCTGTATAAAGTAAATTCTGAGTAACTATAGAAAGCCCACCTCTTCAAGCACAACTAAGCCTAAACATTATTTACAAAGAATAATCTAACTTCAAACTGTAAATAACTGTACACAGTAATATAAAAAACACAGAAATAAAAAAGTTAAAATAACACAACTTCAGGACTCCTACATGGCTGCCTCACAATTTTGTTACGGATTACTTCTTTGTACACTCAAGTAAAACTGACTTCTTTCTTCTGTAACTGTTCCTACTAGAGGTGGGCTAAACTGCTATTTGTGTGAAACAGTTTCAACTGTTCCTGTTTCGAACCCGAAACAGTTTCAAAATAACTGTTTCGATAACAGTTTTGCTTCTCCTTCCAAATAGTGTTATGGAATGATTACCACATTGCTGTTGCACACTGCTATTCTAATAGTGACTTAAAAACTGATGCACAGAAGGAATTAACATAAAAATAAATTAAACTAAACTGTTTTTGCCAGTGAAGTAATGCTTCGAGAGCTACAACTAATAATTAAACATGAGAATATATGTTCGCAAGGAACTGATGATGCAACCACGCCAAATCTCTCTCGCACAACTTTTGAAAGCAGTGGATAATTATGATGGTGGTTTTGCCACCACAACAAGGGATCCGCAGTCCTGGGATAGTATGCCTCCAGCAGGAACTGTTGTACTCCTACTATAGCCCCAGATATGTCTGTTCCTGGAATAAAAATATTTAAAACATTTAAAATAATTTTTATGAAATGTAAATTATTAACCATCACATTAGTTTATTGAACTTTTTCCTTACCTTGTGGTTGAGTGTTGGCAATCATTCTGTCAAACTCCTCTCAGACTGATGAGTCACAGTTGGAAGTTGCTTCTTGTGGTGCAGATGGTTATGTTTCTGGCTGTTTTTCTTGTCTGAATACTCTTGTAGCCAATTCTAGTGCATGTTTCTTTGCTCCTTCCACAGCAGTTGTATCTGCAAATCCAGGCTTCCTGTATCTGGGATCCAAGAATGGGAATGGGATGCTAGAGCTCCGGAATGCTACATATTATGGTATCTTGTGGCAATTTACCGGTTTAAAATTTCTAGTATCAACATCACGGGCGTACAGATTTTTTGTTTCAGCATAGACTTGCATACTGATGATAAAACATGTGTCAGTGGAATAGTGTGGCTACCTGTGATATACTTTTCTCCACTACTGCTTTGTGATTTCTTCAAATGGTTTCAGCACTGTGAAGAGATCTCTACAAATTTCCCTTCTTCTTCAGAGAGTACAGGTAAGGTGTTACTGGTCAATGCTGTTGTTTCTTTTATTGCATCTTTGAGCTCTTCAAAGCGACTCAGCATATAAAATGTTGAATTCCACCTAGTTGGTACACTCTGAATTAATTTTTTTGGGATAACATCACTATGAGCTTTCTGGTAGTCCAATAGCTTTCTTGTTGCAGTTGCACTTCTCTTGAAGAAGGCAACAATAGATTTGACCTTTTCTTGCAGTGGCTGTACTTTATCTAAAGCTTCCTGAACAACCAGGTTCAGGGTATGTGCATAACAACCAAAATGCTTCCACCCTAGGTCATTCTTCACAGCATTTTTATGTTGCTTGCATTATCTGTGACAACCAATTGAACTTTTTCAGATAAATTAAATTTATGTGTTATGTTTCTTACATGTGTATCCAAATTACTGCTAGTATGTGGCCCATCTACTGGTGTACAGTCCAGTAATATTGTAATAAACTTGAAGTTTTCATCCAAGTAGTGGGCAGTGACAGCTATGTAAGGAGCATTATTTTTTGAAGCCCAACAATCTGTAGTAAGGCAGACACTTTCAGTAGACAGTTGTGGGACAGCATTAAAACATTGCTCATACGCTGCTGGTAGGTAACTAGAAGATATGAGCTTCCTGTTGAAGAGTTCATATGAAGAATTTAATGCCTTCACAAATTCCCTAAACCCACCAACTTCTACTATAGAGAAAGGTTGAAAATCAAGCACAAACAGCTTCATTAAATGGTGATTGAGCCCTTTCTGAACAGAATGACTGATTTTCTTTGTCAAAAAACTTGATATATTATACCAGTAAAAGAGCCCGACTCTCAGATTAAATTTTAAAGTAGCATGAAATAGAGTTCTCAGGGCGAAAAGCTGGATTAATTGTAGCTAGGGCTCGGTACAGGAGGTAGGGTCCTATCTACAGAAAAACTTTGACTCTGATTGTATAAGAGTTTATTCAAATAAGTCATGAATTTGCACATCACCTCTAAGTAGAAATGGATTGTCTTCCTCGTATTCCAATAGTATGGCTCGGGTTTTCCAGCTCACCAAGTCAAGCTGGTTGAAGCACATTCCATAAGACTCCAGGTATTCCAGGGACTCCAGATACTCCAGACAGAGGCAGCTGGACTGTCTGGATTGACGGCAAGTAGAGATGTCTCGAACTCTGAGGCCCGGGTTGAACCCCGATGATCCAGGCGATGTTGTAGATAGTCATGTACTACCTCAGCCCAATGAGACTGAGAGGATTGATGTTCCCAAGGTCACTAGTAGCACTGAGTCCATGAACACCTTGGATGATCAACTTATAAGCAGAGATCTTGATAATTGTACATCAAGACTTCCAACACTCCTAAAATGATATGAGTGGTATTAATAATTTTAGAGTTCATCACTAGGAAAATCTTCGTCTCTGAATAACGTTTGGCAATGAAAAATACAAGTCCCTTCTTGTGAAATTATAGTTAAACTCAAAGTTCATTACTGGCGAAGGTGCAAATCTTTGCCTAAACTCGAACGAAAAAACACAAGTCCATTCACTTGGAAGTCTGAATATATTTAAAGTTAATCACTAGTGAAATTCATAAAGTCTTTGAGTGACCACTGACGAAAACACAAGTTCGTTCACATAAATAAATTTGCTGACGAAATTTATAAGTCTTTTAAACCAACACTGGCAAATGTACAAGTCTTTGAGTAAATGCAAGTGAAATCCCAACTTTGTTCAAAGCCGTTGGAAAGTTAATCACTAGCAATGTTAATCAATCACTGTCTATTAGAAGAATGAGTTCCTCAACAGTTGCAAATATTCCACGTAAATAACATAAGTCCATTTTACGAACACTTAGAAAATTTCCAACCTTGAATACTCGTAAATAATACAAGTCCATTCAATGATCACGTAGAAAAGTTCTGATCTTGAACACATGAAAATAATACAAATCCATTCAGTGAACACTTAGAAAAATTCTAGCTTCGAAGACATGTAAATAATACAAGTCCAAACACTTAGAAAAGTTTCAACTTCGAAGACACGTAAATAATACAAGTCCATTCAGTGAACACTTAGAAGAATTCGGGTCTCGAACCCATGTAAATAATACAAGTCCATTTCCTGAACACTTAGAAAAGTTCCAGCTTCGAAGATACGTAAGTAATACAAGTCCATTCAGTGAACACTTAGAAAAGTTTCAGTCTCGAAGACACGTAAATAATACAAGTCCATTGAACACTTAGAAGAATTCTGGTCTCGACGGCATGTAAATAATACAAGTCCATTCAATTAACACTTAGAAAAATTCCAACTTCGATGACACGTAAATAATACAAGTCCATTCAGTGAACACTTAGAAAAATTTGGGTCTTGAACCCATGTAAATAATACAAGTCCATTCAGTGAACACTTAGACAAGTTTCAGCTTCGAAGACGCGTAAATAACACAAGTCCATTTAGTGAACACTTAGAAAAGTTTCAGTCTCGAAGACACGTAAATAATACAAGTCCATTAATTGAACACTTAGAAGAATTCTGGTCTCGACGGCACGTAAATAATACAAGTCCATCCAATTAACACTTAGAAAAATTCCAACTTCGAAGACACGTAAATAATACAAGTCCATTCAGTGAACACTTAGAAAAGTTTCAACTTCGAAGACACGTAAATAATACAAGTCCATTCAGTGAACACTTAGAAAAAATCCAGCTTCGGAGACACGTAAATAATACAAGTCCATTTAATGAATACTTGTAAATATTCTAAGTTCAATTACGAAGACTTAGAAAAATTTCTACAACGCTCGAAGTCTAATGAGTCCACTTTATAAAACTTAGAAGAATCGTCTTCCTACACTTGTATAATGACAGAGTTCCACGATGATAGTAGCAGCAAGAGTGTCCCCGCTGACTACTCAGCTGAGACTGTGTGAATAGGCTACAGTAGGTCCCCTTTTTATTCAATCCGGGATGTCTACGTCATAATACGGTTTGATTGAATATCTCCTGAATCCCTCGATGGATTTGCTTGAAACTCGACCATTGGGACGTTTAGGTGATCCCAAACAAGATGACATATTGTTCGACTCGCTAGCACAATTATTATAGAAATTTCAAAATTTTCTCAATCGAACTCTCTAGAACAAGTGACGTGGAATCCAGAAAAAACCAGTCAAGGCTGGTATCACGTGTTGAGACGAGCGGGCGGTCTAGCTAGCCCCTGTGGCTACGTCACAGCTCACAGTCGTCACACACTCGCTAGCTGGTCCTCGCTGCTGGTAAACAAACCAGACGCGCTCGGAACATTACGCGTGGTAAATAAACGTAACTTATGCTCAAAAAATACTTATGTACAGGTCGTAACCGGTACAATATATGACTGGTGGGATGAACTGCTGGTGTTTGTTGCTATAGTATTAAGCCCTGGAGAAAATGTAACACTTGAATTGGGTACTGAATTTGAAGGAAAGTGAAGATCTTGATTATGAGATAGGATAGAAGACACAGGAGGTTGCTGAGGATTACTTTGATTTTCTGAATTGTCAGCTAAGTGGAAAAGAGGCCCTGAGACAGTACTTTTTCTTGAAATGGGAGCAGAAACTTGAGGATTATCCACATTGACTATTTCACTGTGAAAATTTTCACCTCATTTTGATATTAGCACTGTAGGGTGTTTTCTCCTTAGATGTGTTTTTAAGTTTGTTATTGATGATTTATACAACAGTTTCTGGCTACAGATATCACATTGTGCCACATGGTCACTGTTCATTACCTCTGTAAAAATTACCATAATGGGCTGGTTTTATTCCCCTTGGCCCCCACATTCATTTTCAAATACTATAATTTATTAGTGCCAAACAAATTGCATTCACGAATAAGTTAATTAACCAAAATAAAACACACTTAAAATTTACACTGCACTCACAATTCAGCCATATCCTGATTTTCACTCTGTATAACTCAAAATTACAGAAGCATCCACCTGCGCGTGTTGCATACAGAATTTGCGGGAAGTGAATGATTTTGCAATTTCAGCAAATTTTGAACTACATGGCGATTTCCCACATGATCAGGTATCACAATATTATTTCTCTTTATTATTGCATTTCAATACAGAATTCGTTAATACTAGAATGAAGGTAACGATTAAGCATATAGAATTGCCAGTGGATTGTTTCCTTTTTGTTCTTTACTATGCTCAGACATCAAGAAAATTGTATTAACTTCGAGTATTTAAAATTCGCGGTTTAAGTATTGAAAGCCTTTTAAATCGCTCTCGGTGCCAGGCTGTGCATCTGTTTCATTGGTGTTCGGCCAGATGGCATTGACAACCTTGTTGGGCATGCAGAGCGACCAATAGTTATAGCAATTGCGAAGTAGCAACACAACAGTTTCAGATTCAGTGGTCGTAACAGAGTGTTTTATGAAACAGCTAAATTCCGAAATGGTTTCGATACCGGGTCTCACAGAGTGAGCAACTAAAAGTTCGATTAGTAAAGGTAGCAACAGAACAGTTTCAGAAGCAGTGGTTGTAACAGGGTGTTTTGTGAAACAGCTACATTTTGAAATGGTTTCAATACCAAAACAGTTTCGAAATACCTGTTGCGTTTAATCTGTCCCATCTCTAGTTGCTACTCATCACAGATATAGAGCAAAGAGAGCTTTTAGCTCATCTATAATAACAGATAACCATTGTTTCTGTTCGTAAGTATTACTGGTTTGAAGGGAAGCAGATAAATTACCGAGTAATGTAGAGGTATAGGCATTGGTTTCCTTTGTAATGTGATCCCAGAACTGCGGGGTTAGATATTCATTCTCTACATACATTTATTTTGGATTATTACCCAACCTCCTCCTCAATATAGAGTGAATTTCAGAATGTGGTTTGCACATTACAAAAACAGGCATATTGTAAACAAGATCCCAATTCCTAGTATCTTTGAGTTCTCACCCGCTCTTGTTGCATTCTGGCTTTGTCCCATAGTTTTGATTGGCACTATCACCTTGGAACTGAAATGGGAATCATTTTCATCACTGTTAGTTGAAGAAGTATTTTCACTGTTCAGAGAATCATTTGCACTTTCAACATCACATCTGGATGTCGCCATGATTGTTTACAACCAGCGGCAAAGTTAGGTGGTTTTTATTTTCTGTGTTTCAGCTCCAAGTTACTATTTCCACAGAGAATACAGCTTCAGATGTCCTCTGACATCAATCGGGTAGGCTGCAAAATGAACTGAATAAATCCCTCAGAGCAGCTAACTGTGATAATGAACTTATAAATGTTCCGTGCACCAGGATGGAATTATCCGTCAAAGTATGTTACCACCTTATGATCGCAGGACGGATGGTTCCATCAAAGTATGGCAATGGGTTAAATTGTATTTTACTACATATCCTATTACATGAATGTGAATAAAAATTCAATTTTTAATTTATTTAATTTATTTACTATTAATTTCTTTTAAGAGAAATATTGGGAAATGTCAAACAATTTCATGTATACTTACAAGTAGACTAAATAAATTATTAAAGTTATTGAGTATTATCAATATAATTTCAGTAACCAAACTTGTCTCTTTAAACAAAAGTTCTTTTTTTTCACAAGAATATGTAGTTTACTTATATTTATATGCATTCCTATACATTCATAAGAAATAACATGTGAAATTATGATTTTATTTCCACTGTGCCTATGAGAGACCATTACCTGAAATCTGTCCCAATATGAGCATATTATGTTTTTTAGGAATAAGAAATAAATATAATAATTTTAATTAATAACAATTCCAAGTATATAGTGTTCTGATTATAATGTAGAAAAAAAACTACACAGGCCTACGTTGAAGTCTCCCACCAGTAGAGTCATGCTCGCATTAACCCCCTTAAAGTGGCCAACATACTTTCGGGCCTGGTTTAATGGTAACGGAAGAGGATATGGACCTAACAGGTAGGTTTTTGATACACATGAGGGACAGACATGAGAATTTCAACCTGCGTGAGACAAAACGAGCCATTTAAGGAAAGGATGAGAGCAGTAGGTTAGATGCAGAAGGTATAGCTATGAAGTTTGAGCCCAATATTCCCAATCAGATACATTCTCAGACCAGACTAAGCGGTAAAACTCCAATTACAACTATTATTCCTCAAGTCCCTCACTCACGTTTTCTTTGGTAAGTACTGTTTTAATAAGCAAAAATGTATTGCAGTTCCGATTACTGTTAACAGGCACAACTGTCTTGAGGTCATCTTCACAAGTGAGGGCATTACTGAAGGACACAAATTCATGTTTTCTCATTCCAGCCTTTGGGCACGTTTTGCCACTTCCCATGTAGAGAGGAGAGGTATTCCCCTGGACACACATTTAATAGCCCTCTCTCTCTCTCTCTCTCTCTCTCTACAGACTGGATATATGCAAACTAGAAACAAGTCGGGTTAGAGTTTGTCTTCAGCCACATATCTTATATGCAAACTTTGTTCCTGCTGTGAGTCGTCATATGAATTTTCAAAACATACGGATTGACAAAGGCCTCTCTACACGAAGGACAGAGATGTGGTTTCTCTCCTTTATGCCGCATTAGGTGAGTTCTTAATAAGTATGTGTTAATAAATGCCCTTCCACACATAGGACATTGGTGAGATTTATCACCTTTATGTCTCATTATGTGAATTCTTAATGCATCCTTCCTTGTGAACGCTTTTCCACACGTCGTGCAAAGGTGTGGCCTTTCTTTGGTATGTACCATTAAATGAGCTTTCAATTTGGCTTTCTGTTGAAATGTCTTTGAACAAGTGTCACAAACAAATGGTCTTTCTCCTGTATGTATCAAAGCATGCCTTGCTAATGCGAAACTACCCCGAAATATTTTTTCACATCTGTCGCAGCGAAAGGTCTTTTTAAGTTTGAGGTATTGAATCTCGCCAAGTTCAGCTGAATCTTTGTGTTCCTTAGAATTAATAGTGCATTCTTTTGTTGACTCGCAAGAATTGGCCTCTTTCCCTTCAGTGATGGCAATATATAACAAGGACTGTTTTCTGGAAAGGAGAACATAATTATTGTTCAGAAAATAACTGCTCTTCAAAATGAGATTAGTCTATACCCAAAACAATACCTTGTTATTTAAATGCACTAAAATTACATTCTTAACAACTGTCAAGCACCATGAACACCATTTGATCAATTTTTTCATCTGGCTCTTTGGCTGACTGGCCCCTTCCCCAAAGACACACAAGTCACCCACAGAATGGCTTTGCTGCAGAAGCAAAGCTCACATGTTTTGTATTATGATGACAATGTCCTTTATGGGGTTTCTACCTTCATAATTATTGAAATGTAGCAAGTGGAAAGGAAAAAATCATTAAAATTATAGTATTATTTATTCATACAACTTCTGCTGCCACAAGGACAAAATATGTCAACTATACAGCATTTTGCCTTCTCAGTTATTGGTGAGTTTGCTATCATTTATCTACAGCGGCATCCTGAAGGGCTACATTTCTAATCTTCTAATTGAATTTTATGATAATCATTTGAACAGTAGGCAAACATATTTTTATAGCTGAAGATTACTTTGCTCTCATAAAATTTTGATTCACCCCATTAGTAACTTTGGAGGAATCACAGCACACAAGAATACAGACTGCCCAATTGTAATGTGGACCAAAAGACAACTGACAATCATTACACAGATCATTTATCAGAAATTTTCAGAAGTGAAGTTCAAATAGAACATAAATCAGAGTTTGGTAATCGCATTTTTCAAATTTAGATACTGTGTAAGGCAACTGAAGAGGAAAATATACATTACATACATACATACATACATACATACATACATACATACATACATACATACATACATACATACATTATCATTATCATTATAGACTGCTATTCCTTTCAGCGTTCAGTCTGCAAGCCCCTGTGAATTTACTAAACGAAGCCACAATCCTCGATTTGCAGCTAGTGTTGTGGCCTCATTTAGTTCTATACCTCTTATCTTTAATTCGTCATCTTGGTCTACCTACTTCTCTTACCCTCCATTGCAGAGTCCATTATTCTCCTAGGTAACCTATCCTTCTCCATTCGCCTCACATGACTCCACCACCAAAGCCAGTTTATGGGTACAGCTTCATCCACTAAGTTCATTCCTAAATGAGCCTTTATATCCTCATTCCGAGTACCCTCCTGCCATTGTTCCAACCTGTTTTTGTACCAGCAATCATTCTCGCTACATTCATGTCTGTTACTTCTAACTTATAAATAAGATACCCTGAGTCCACCCATCTTTCGCTCATCTGCATAGATGAACTTGCGAGATACAGTTTCTGTGAGATCATGGATGTATAAGTTGAAGAGAATGGGAGACAATACTGATCCCTGTAGCAAGCCATTATCTGCTATTTACATGTTCTGTATGAATTTGGAAAAAATCTGTTACTGAGCATATTTTTCATCAGGGTGAAAATTTTAAGACATGGTATAGTCCTGATGAGTTTCAGGAGAAAGCCTTCTTTCCAAACGGTGTCATAAGCAGCCGTGAGATCAAGGAACACAGATAGATTTTTCATTTTCCTCTCAAATCCTGCTTCAAGGAAGGAAGTCAAAGCGAGAACCTGATCACCACAGTCTCAACCGTGCTGGAAACCAGCTTGCTTAAGTGGAATAAGGTGTTCAATTGCAGGAGATATTCTAATGAGGGTCAGTCTTTCTAGAAGCTTATACATAACACTTAGTAGAGATATGGGTCAATAGCTTTGAGGTGATTTGGGATCCTTGCCTGGCTTCAAGACAGCAATAATTTTAGCTATTTTGAATAGAAGAAAGAAGCAGGCCAACGTTTGATTGCTGAACCACAGTTCTTTATAAGTTCAGGGTATATGCCATCTGTTTGATTGCTGGACCACAGGAACGAAACAGAGATCGGGTGAATAATCTTTATTCCAATGGCCAGAGAGGAACATCCCTGTGTCCTTAGAATCATAGACTAGCTTAAGGCCTCTCTTGTCCATCCATTCAAGCAGTCTGTCAACATTCTCATAACACTCATCATATCCCCATAAACCATGGTGACTGCTAAAGTCTCCAATGATTATGTTATTTTCTGTAGGTACCAGCACGATGCATGATGATGCTTGTTGTTTAAAGGGGCCTAACATCAAGGTCATCGGCCCCTGATGGTACAAAATGACAACAAAAAGTTCAAAATCATCCACTGACCAAAATAAAAAAATGTCATAAAAAATGAATGGATGGACATGAACCCCAAAAAGAAAAAAAAAGAAAAAACGTGGATCCAAATAAAAAAAGATCATAAATAATAGTATTACTGACCAAGGGACCACTTATAAAGCACAATCCTGAATCAAGGATGCCTGATGTCTAAAGTGGTCCAAAATCCAGGTCTAAGGCCCCTCAGAATGGTACATGTCACAAATAAAGTAGAACAATGGCATTTGTCATGTTGGGGTACTAATCAAAAGTAGTGAAGACTAATGGTGTTCAACACAAGATGGTACTAACCATAAGTATTGTACTTCATACAGATAACTCAGACCTATGGTGTTTTTCACACAATGGCGCCATTCATCGTCAATGCAAACAGATGAGGTTCCTCACCTAGGTGTACTAGTCACAGGTGCCGGCATTCCCATGGTGTTCCTCACATAGTGGGTACTAATCACAGGCAACACAGACCCACGGTGTCGCTCATATAGTGATACAACTCACAGGCAATGCCCAGACCCGCGCTGTTGCTCAAATGGGTACGACGCAAAGGTACTGGAAACCCACAGGAGATCCTACTCTTTGCTGCTACTAATCACAAACCTATTTCGTACCTAACATAGTGGTACTACTCGCAAATACAGGCAACCCATGGTGTTCCGCGCGTGATGGTAAAAATCAAAAGTAGTTTCATGGTTTCATTCAATCATTCCTTGGTCGCCCCTTTTAGTCGCCTCTCACGACAGGCAGAAGATACCGTGGGTGTATTATTTGTCTGCGTCTCCCACCCACAGGAGTAAAGAGAGAGAAAAAGAAGAAAGAAGGGAACCGTCACTTTGAAAAATTAAGTAAAGGACGAAGAAAGGCAAGGGCCACGAAGGGCGTGAAAATGAAAGAATCCCTAGGCCTCAAATACTCTAATACCATTGGGGTCAGAAAAGAACAAGAGTTGACCAAGGGAGATCGGATAGGATAGACGAAAGTGAGGAGCCTGGTACAAGTAAGTGGAAGCAATGCCAAGACAAAGCACAAAGGGCCCTGTAGTCACCAATCCACACTCGCAAGTTGAGAGCCCCTTGGGCCCCTGTTAGTCGCCTCTTACGACAGCCAGGGGATACCGCGGGTGTATTCTACATGTGCGTCCCCCACCCGTAGGGGGTAGCACGATGGAATCTGGCCAATTGACTGTAGGTGGCTTATATACATTAGTTATCACAACATTCTGCACTTGTATAAATGAGGAGAAGAAAGTTTGATTCACACCATTTTCAAGTACATCATAGTTCACTATATCTTTCCTGACCAAAGTGGCAATGCCATATTTAGGACGATTTACTGCCAATTTACTGCTGTTGCTAATTGGTATCCATAAATGTTACCCCTAAATTTCAGCTGAAGGTCACCTTCTGTATGAGTTTCCTGAAGAACAACTACGTCCACGGAGTGATCCAGAAGGATTTTGGATAAGTATTCACTTTTTGCCTTACTGATTCCTTCAATGTCTAAGTTGGCAGATTGTTAACTGCGAGCCGTAGGTTCAGGACTGGAAATACGAGTCCTCAGAAGGACTGTTTTTAATGTTATTTAACTTGATTTCTCAACTGTCATAACCGTGAGGCCCTGTAGGGCAATACGGCAGCATCTTATTGTGGTTATTGCTCTATTAGCACCACCCAGAGGACACGTGTAGGGTACTTTAAGGTTAAACCTACAGATGTTGAGCAACGTTCTCCCCCTACACAACATCATGACCAGATGATAGAGCATGTTCAGCTATTGCTGATTTGTCTGGCTGATTGAGACGAGTATTTTGTTCATGTTCCTTGATACGAGTACCAATGGACCAGCCTGTCTGGCCAATGTATACCTTGCCACAAGTAAAGGGAATTTCATATACCCCATTATGTAAAAGTGGGGACAATTTGTCCTTGATTTTACCCAGACTGTGAGCAATTTTAGTGATGGTGCTAAACACGGTTTTTATATTATTTGCGGAGGACCTTGGTAATTTTATCTGTGGTGTTGTGAATGTAAGGCAGGTAGGCAGTTCATTTCTTCCTTCTGTGAGCTTTACTTGGTCTTCTCTCTGGGATCCAGGGCTCTATGTATCTGCAAACTGCTGTAATAATTATCCTTGAACGTGACTTTTGAGTGTGTCCATCTCCACCTGGATATTTGATGGCTCACAAATTTGTCTCGCCCTCTTGGTGATGTCATGAGAATGCCTTGTTTTTGTGCTGGTTAGTGGTGAGAATCTGCATGAATATAGCAATTTGTGTGGGTAGGCTTATGATAGACAATATGTCCTAAGGAGCCGTCCGGTTTCTTTCTTACTAGAACATCCAAGAAAGGAAGGCATCCATCCGACACCATCTCCAAAGTGAATTTAATTGAAGGCTTGTGATGATGCTTGTTGTTTTAAGAGGCCTAACATCGAAGGTCATCAGCCCTTTAATTGAAAGATGTTGCGGATTTAGGTGGTTTAGAAATATATGAATTTTTTCAGGATCTTCTGTCCAGACCAGATTTTCTTCAGAAGATGCAAAGCAAAGTTCTCTTCGGAACGGAAAGAATTTCACCTTATTTTCTTGATAAGTCATAAGCCCAAGAGCCTATATCATATCTATAAGTACAGGCCATGAAAGCATCAATGGCAAAATCCTTACCAAATCGAAGCATCCAGTTTGTAGAATGCAGCAGATTATTTGCATATTCATTATTGGAGAGTTGATCCTAAATGACATAATGGGATCAGACAGACAATAAACCTGAATCACATAGTCCCACAGCATTCATACAACAAATACTGCAACACCATTTTGAGTTGAACTTGTGCTATGGTAGATTGCCTTATAACCTTTGTTGATTTTTGTTGATTTTGAACCTTCCCATTTCCTTTCATAAATGATGGCAATGTCGACATGTTGGTTCTTCAGTGTGTGCAAGCTCACTGCTTCTTCCGGTGAGCATTCCAGCATGATAGTCGCTAGATGGAGATTATGAATTTGCTTCTTCACCCTACTCTGTCTACAAGTGGATAGCCCTTGGCAATTTTTCACATTGTTCAGGTGAGAATGTGAAGAATGCCCTAACATTTGATTGGTCTGGTATGGCCATTATTTCATTGATGCAACAAAAAATACTTCAACCGGTATGTCTCCTTACCTGTAGTTCGAGGCATTTTATAGCTACCACCAGCATATAATTTAGCCAATACTGACATGGAGTATAGACCCCATGTGTAGTGGTCCGAGTTGGAACAGATGCTACGACTGCTAACTGCCCCTTAATAGGGAGAAGTACCTTCCACGCTATTAATTCCAGGAACTAGGCGACAATATCTGCCAACTATAATGTACCAAAGACTTTCTCCACAAACAGCAAACGCCACTGAAGGCTTTACTCATTACCCTGAGATGGGGCCCTCCATAGAGAGAGGGTGTCCCAATAAGCCCCTATGCAACATTTTATGGCTTTTGTTATTCACCCGCTTCAAGGTAACAGTACTCTACTACTACTACTACTACTACTACTGCCAAACCCTTAACTTTATTACAACGTGCTTTATGTCACACTGACACAATAGGTCTTATGGCGATGATGAGATAGGAAAAGGCTAGAAGTATGGAAGGAAACAGCCATGGACTTAATTAAGGAACAGCTTCAGCATTTGCTTGGTGTGAAAATGGGAAACTATGGAAAACCAGCTTCAGGGCTACCAACAAAGGGGTTTGAACCTAATATCTCCAGAATGCAAGTTCACAGCTGTACGACCCTAACCGAACCCTTATTGACTTCTTGTTTATCCAGCATATTTCTGTACAGTCATGAAAATATTTATCTATTTTGGCAACAAAGTACATTGTATTATTTTAGGTCTGAAAATCCCTTCATAAATTTCAAACAGATGTCCAGGTCCATAAACAAAAGTTGATATTTCAATTATTTCTATATTTTTTCAGTTAGGACATTTAAGGGGATTCCACAGAGAAAGGTTACACTGTACATATTATTTTTCCATATCAGCTTTTTGAAAGTTCCAATCGGAACCAGAAATGCAAAAGAAGAGTGGCATGTAAGACTGTGATAAATAAAGAACTAACAAAGCAGAAGAACTGAACTGAGCCTAATGCAATGCAGTGAGGATAGTTTACAATGAATAATATTAAGACTAGCACTTACTCATTTGGAAATGTTCCACTGTCAAGATCATCATCACTGGGTTCTTGTTTCACATCCTGTGAGAAAAGCAGAATGTTGTGTGAATTACCTGCTCACCTAATTCATATCTACATAATGCAGAACTTATGTATTTGAGTGTTTCAGTTTGATTAATACAAAATATAAACTTGTGGAAAATATACTACATTCATGAAAAAAATGTTTTTTTGACTCTTGGAGGGTGTGATGTAACACATTAAATCTCATAACAGGTTGCACACAAGCAGAATTTAATATATGAATGGCCAGAGATCAGGCGTCACCAGTAGATGTACTAATAAAAAACTCAACAGATATCATTAAATGACAAAAATAGGAGCATCCGCAAATAGAGTTGTGTTATCTTCCTGCTAGCTTTTTACAAGCTGTGAGAAGCTATTGTGTTCAATCAAGCATGTGTCGCAAGTTTTGAGACCGGGTTTTTGAATTTATATAGCTATTTAGCAAAATGATTAGTAAGAAGAGAGTCAGTGAGCAATGGATTGCTTCAATTTTGGACTCTACAGATTTAGATGAAAGTGATTTTTTATTTGAAAAGTATGAAGACAGAAATTCAAGTAGTAAGTCCTCTCAGTGCAAGAGAGACTCAAGTGCCTCAGAGAACGAAAAAGCTGACGAAAGGACTGAGGTGAATAACTTGGACCCAGGACCTTCAAGTAGCATTCTGATAAATAATATTAATCAAGGGCCAATTTTACATTGATATTTTGATATGGTGACCGATCCTACAGAGTACTATTCACTTCTTTTTTTTTTTTTTTATATTGAAATTTTGACACAATTCACCAGCAAAAAGTAATTCAGTAATTCAGTTTAACTCGCGGGGAAGGTTCGAAACCTATAATATGTAACCCATCTATTTAAAATGTAAATCCCTTTTCAGTCTAAGTAAAAACTACAAAATTTCTTCAACTGTAGTTGTTACATTCCTTCAGTTGGTAAAATAAATTTGTGGAATATGAAAATTTATCCTGAAAATTATCCAGTGTGTATCTTACAGTATCTAGAATAGCACTGTGTAGATGAAATTGAATGAAATTTCTCTCTTGAGATTAAGCAAGAAATTGAATATTATAAAATGAATAATGAAAAAGACCTAGTTCGAGTTAACAGATATGAGCAATGAACAAAATGGAAAGAAATCACATGTGGTAGTGCAAAAATTTCAAACAAAAAAGACTTGGTTACTTATTTATTTTCATGAAAAATCTGTCATGTGTTGTTTTAAAATAATGTAAATAAATGTAATGTAACTATATTGTATTTAAATATTTAATTACATTTAAACATGATTATCTTGTGTTATGGTTCATGTTTTGTGGGTTACTGTAGTTACGTCCTAGTTCGTGAACCATGGGCAACGGCTGAGTGGCCTAGTAAGTGGTCCCGAGAGTCGGGATACCAGTTGCTATGGAATGGGAGTGGGCATCTCAGACATATTCTGAGTCGTGGCCCTCCTTGTGCTCAGGCGGCTAGGACTATACAATTCACCGGTGGTCCATAACCCGTTAGAGGAGAGATCCTCACTTGGCTATGTGCAAGTAGGGTAGCATCCTGCTTCATGAATTTACCAAGCTCTGAACACTTTAAGCAAGCCTCGGACCTATGGGAGTAATGGAGTCCCACTCCCACTTGACAGGCGAGGGACTCCTTGGAAACAACTTGGCGAACGAAATGGAATTCGATGGGGAGCTATCAATATTAATGGGGCTTATGGAAGAAAGAAGGTAGAACTGGCTGAGTCAGCAAAGAGGATGCATCTAGATGTGCTAGGAGTAAGTGATATTTGGGTAAGGGGAGATAATGAGGAAGAGATAGGAGATTATAAAGTGTACTTGACAGGTGTTAGAAAGGGAAGGGCAGAGTCTGGGGTAGGGCTCTTTATCAAGAATACCATTGCACGCAACATAGTTTCTGTTAGGCACGTAAATGAAATAATGATGTGGGTAGATTTGTCAGTTGGAGGAATTAGGACAAGAATTGTGTCCGTGTATTCACCATGTGAGGGTGCAGATGAGGATGAAGTTGACAAGTTTTATGAAGCATTGAGTGACATCGTGGTCAGGGTCAACAGCAAGGATAGAATAGTGCTAATGGGCGATTTCAATACGAGAGTTGGGAACAGAACTGAAGGATACGAAAGGGTGATTGGTAAATGTGAGGAAGATATGGAAGCTAATGGGAATGGGAAGCGTTTGCTGGACTTCTGTACTAGTATGGGTTTAGCTATTACAAATACATTCTTCAAGCATAAGGCTATTCACCGCTACACATGGGAGGCTAGGGGTACCAGATCCATAATAGAATATATCTTAACAGATTTTGAATTCAAGAAATCTGTTAGGAATGTACGAGTTTTTCGCGGATTTTTCGATTATACAGACCACTATCTGATCTGTAGTGAACTAAGTATCTCTAGGCCTAGGGTAGAGAAAGTGAAATCTGTCTGCAAACGAATAAGGGTAGAAAATCTCCAGGATGAGGAAATTAGACAGAAGTACATGGATATGATTAGGGAGAAGTTTCGAACAGTAGACAGTAAGCAGGTTCAGCATATAGAAAGTGAATGGGTGGGATACAGGGATGCTGTAGCAGAAACAGCAAGGGAATGCCTAGGAACAACTGTGTAAAAAAGATGGCAAAAGGCGAACATCTTGGTGGAATGAAAAAGTGAGAGCAGCCTGTAAACGTGAAAAGAAGGCTCATCAGAAATGGCTCCAAACAAGGAACGAGACAGACAGGGATTTGTACATAGATGAAAGAAACAGAGCGAAACAAATAGTTGTTGAAACAAAAAAGAAGTCATGGGAAGATTTTGGTAATAACCTGGAAAGGCTAGATCAAGCAGCAGGGAAACCTTTCTGGACAGTAATAAAGAATCTTAGGAAGGGAGGGAAATACGAAATGAACAGTGTTTTGAGTAATTCAGGTGAACTCATAATAGATCCCAGGGAATCACTGGAGAGGTGGAGGGAATATTTTGAACATCTTCTCAATGTAAAAGGAAATCATCCTGGTGGTGTTGCAAACAGCCAAGCTCATGGGGAGGAGGAAAATGATGTTGGTGAAATTATGCTTGAAAAAGTGGAAAGGATAGTAAATAAACTCCATTGTCATAAGGCCGCAGGAATAGATGAAATTAGACCTGAAATGGTGAAGTATAGTGGGAAGGCAGGGATGAAATGGTTTCATAGAGTAGTAAAATTAGCGTGGAGTGTTGGTAAGGTACCTTCAGATTGGACAAAAGCAGTAATTGCACCTATCTATAAGCAAGGGAACAGGAAGGATTGCAACAACTATCGAGGTATCTCATCGATTAGTATACCAGGCAAAGTATTCACTGGCATCTTGGAAGGGAGGGTGCGATCAGTCATTGAGAGGAAATTGGATGAAAACCAGTGTGGTTTCAGACCACAGAGAGACTGTCAGGATCAGTTTTTCAGTATGCGGCAGGTAACTGAAAAATGCTATGAGAGGAATAAACAGTTGTGTTTATGTTTTGTAGATCTAGAGAAAGCATATGACAGGGTACCGAGGGAAAAGATGTTCACCTTACTGGGGGACTATGGAATTAAAGGTAGATTATTAAAATCAATCAAAAGCATTTACTGTATGTTGACAAGTGGGCTTCAGTGAGAATTGATGGTAGAATGAGTTCTTGGTTCAGGGTACTTACAGGTGTTAGACAAGGCTGTAATCTTTCACCTTTGTTGTTCGTAGTTTACACGGATCATCTGCTGAAAGGTATAAAATGGCAGGGAGGGATTCAGTTAGGTGGAAATGTAGTAAGCAGTTTGGCCTATGCTGACGACGTGGTCTTAATGGTAGACTGTGCCGAAAGCCTGCAGTCTAATATCTTGGAACTTGAAAATAGGTGCAATGAGTATGGTATGAAAATTAGCCTCTCGAAGACTAAATTGATGTCAGTAGGTAAGAAATTCAACAGAATTGAATGTCAGATTGGTGATACAAAGCTGCAACAGATAGATAATTTCAAGTATTTAGGATGTGTGTTTTTCCAGGATGGTAATATAGTAAGTGAAAATGAATCAAGGTGCAGTAAACCTAATGCAGTGAGCTTGCAGTTGCCATCAACAGTATTCTGTAAGAAGGAAATCAGCTCCCGGACCAAATTATCTTTACATCGGTCTGTTTTCAGACCAACTTTGCTTTACGGGAGTGAAAGCTGGGTGGACTCAGGGTATCTTATTTATAAGTTAGAAGTTACAGACATGAATGTAGTGAGAATGATTACTGGTACAAACAAGTGGGAACAATGACAGGGGGTATTTGGAATGAGGAGATAAAGGCTAAGTTAGGAATGAACTCGATGGATGAAGCTGTACTCATAAACTGGCTTCGGTGGTGGGGTCATGTGAGGCAAATGGAGGAGGATAGGTTACCTAGGAGAATAATGGACTCTGTTATGGAGGGTAAGAGAAGTAGTGGGAGGCCAAGACGGTGGTTAGACTCAGTTTCTAATGATTTAAAGATAAGAGGTACAGAACTAAATGAGGCCACAACATTAGTTGCAAATCGAGGATTGTGGCAACGTTTAGTAAATTCTCAGAGGCTTGCAGACTGAACGGTGAAAGGCATAACAGTCTATAATGATAATGTATGTATGTATGTATGTATGTATGTATGTATGTATGTATGTATGTATGTATGTATGTATCTTGTGTTAGAATAGAAAGTTCTTAATTTGTTATTTCTCAGAAGAAGACTAATTTTTGGACATGCCCACTAAATTAGAACTTGCCACTAAAGGTGTAAATGACAGAAAACTACAAAACATTACTACCTGTATTATAAGTTCCTCGTTGAGTGAATCTGAAATATCATCATCTCCTTGGTCATCAGACTTATGATATGGTTCCACCTTTGCTTCCAGCGAATTTACACAGGGTAGCTGAACATCTTGCTCCTGAAAAATATTACATGTAGGACTACCATTCAAAGATCTATTCAGAAGAATGTACCAACATCTATGAAATAAAGTTTGCACATAAAAATAATGAAATTACACCAAAGTGAATGGAAAAGGGAGAAGCCACAACTCAATTTTAATTATTTATGACTGTATGACATTATTACTGCATAACAAGTTGCCTAAAACTTTGATTTCAATTAACATTATTCCCTCAGTTGTCTATTGCTTTCCAGAAGATTATTCTACTTGCAGTATATAAGGAGCCGGCCCCATGGTGTAGGGGTAGCATGCTTGCCTCTAACCCGGAGGCCCCGGGATCAATTCCCGGCCACGTCAGGGATTTTTACCTGGACCTGAAGGCTGGTTCGGGGTCCACTCAGCCTACGTGATCAGAACTGAGTAGCTATCTGACGGTGAGATAGTGGCCCCGGTCTAGAAAGCCAAGAATAACGGCCGAGAGAATTTGTTGTGCTGACCACACGACACATCGTAATCTGCAGGCCTTCGGGCTGAGCAATGGTTGCTTGGTAGGTCAATGCCCTTCAAGAGTTGTAGTGCCATGGGTTTTGATTTTTTAGTATATCAGGAAGAAAAGAAACAGAATAGCAAGGCAGACTTTCATATCGGGTGTAGCGCACAAACATTTTATTTTATACTACAATGAATTTATTTTATTTTAGTAACATAATATTAACATGAAAAACTTCTACTGCACTGTCCTCCATTTAAAAATTGATAACATTTAAGGTTCATAACTAGAATATACTGCATAATTAGCAAATTTTCCCCTATTTGCCTTCTTTTAAATTCCTTTGTTCAGAAATATAAGCTTCTAAGTTATAAACAAGTTCTCTGCTATTGCAAGCCTATAATATTTTTGCTTTTGTGCTTATTGTATTTAATGATTTCTAAAACAGGCTTTTATTTGCTTTTGTGTAACGTAGGAGGGAAAAGTACTGCAGTGATTGGTAGTATTTTCAAGGCTAATTCAGAAACTCTGGTAAGAGAAATATTATTGAATGGAAGTTCTACCCTCATGAGTAGAAATAAGTTTCCGCAGGTATAAATATATTCTATGTGATAACAGATGTTTTACAGCTGAAAATATGGAGAAATATATTACTATTCATTGTAAAAAATTATTGCAAGGAATAGTATAAGTAGACTGGGAGATAAATATGAGAAATAAAACATTCTAGTTCAAAGTTGTATACTAATGTTCATTTTTAATATTTTGTGGCTATTTCTTGAATTTCAGTGCTTCTTTATGCATGTATTTTTCTGTTTTTAAATAATCTTTTTAAATGAGTAAGGTTTTTAAATTTTCAATAAGATTCCTTTTTATACATTTTTATGGTCTAAAAATCTATGCCCTAATAATTAGACTTGCCCACCTGGTGCAGTGTAGCCATCTGCCTGAATCTTAACTGACTGGTTTACATGCACATGTTTCTGATGATACATTTCTATGATGGTACAAGTTGACTGCAGTAAATAATAACTGTGTGATAAACTTCCAAATATCACATTAATTTTAAGAATGTAAATGGATGAAATTCCCTATAGTGTGAAATAAGTATATACTCACAAATTTTGATAATTCTTCTGTGTCAGGTGTACATCCAGTCTCACATTTGATGAAGTGTACTTCCTCCATAATATTGAAAAATCTAAAGGAAAGGAAAGTTATGGACAATAATATGAATTCCATACACTTCGTTACCTACCAATTTAAAATACCTTGAATTCTTATGTATAGCATCAGAAAAAGTAAGCAAGAAATTTTGCCTTAAAAGAAACATGCATACATTATCATTATAGACTGTTATGCTTTTCAGCATTCAGTAAGCAAGCCTCTGTGAATTTACTAAATGATGCCACAATCCGCTTTTTGCAACTAGTGCTGTGGCCTCATTTAGTTCTGTACCTCTTATCTTTAAATCATTAGAAACTGAGTCTAACCACCGTCTTGGCCTCCCACTACTTCTCTTACCCTCCATAACAGAGTCCATTATTCTCCTAGGTAACCTATCCTCCTCCACTTGCCTCACATGACCCCACCACCGAAGCCAGTTTATGAGTACAGCTTCATCCATCGAGTTCATTCCTAACATAGCCTTTATCTTCTCATTCCAAATACCCCCTGTCATTGTTCCCACTTGTTTGTACCAGTAATCATTCTCACTACATTCATGTCTGTAACTTCTAACTTATAAATAAGATACCCTGAGTCCACCCAGCTTTCACTCCCGTAAAGCAAAGTTGGCCTGAAAACAGACCGATGTAAAGATAATTTGGTCCGGGAGCTGATTTCCTTCTTACAGAATACTGTTGATGGCAACTGCAAGCTCACTGCATTAGGTTTACTGCACCTTGATTCAGTTTCACTTACTATATTACAATCCTGGGAGAACACACACCTTAAATACTTGAAATTATCGACCTGTTCCAGCTTTGTATCACCAATCTGACATTCAATTCTGTTGAATTTCTTACCTACTGACATCAATTTAGTCTTCGAGAGGCTAATTTTCATACCATACTCATTGCACCTATTTTCAAGTTCCAAGATATTAGACTGCAGGCTTTCATCACAATCTGCCATTAAGACCAAGTCATCAGCATAGGTCAGGCTGCTTACTACATTTCCACCTAACTGAATCCCTCCCTGCCACTTGATACATTTCAGCAGATGATCCATGTAAATTACGAACAACAAAGGTGAAAGATTACAGCCTTGTCTAATCCCTGTAAGAACCCTGAACCAAGAACTCACTCTACCACCAATTCTCACTGCAGCCCAATTGTCAACATAAATGCTTTTGATTGATTTTAATAATCTACCCTTAATCCCATAGTTCCCCAGTAAGATGAACATCTTTTCCCTCGGTACCCTGTCATATGCTTTCTCTGGATCTATGAAACATAAACCCGACTGTCTATTCCTCCCGTAGAATTTTTAATTACCTGGCGCATACTGAAAATTTGATCCTGACAGCCTCTCTGTGGTCTGAAACCACACTGGTTTTCATCCAACTTCCTCTCAATGACTGATCGCACCCCTCCCCCTCCCCTTTCCAAAATGCCAGTGAATACTTTGCCTGGTACACTAATCAATGAGATACCTCGATAGTTGTTGCAATCCTTCCTATTACTATGCTTATAGATAGGTGCAATTACTGTTTTGGTCCAATCTCAATGTACCTTACCAACACTCCACGCTAATCTTATTATTCTATGAAGCCATTTCATCCCTGCCTTCCCACTATACTTCACCATTTCAGGTCTAATAACATCTATTCCTGCTGCTTTATGAAAAAGGAGTTTATTTACCATCCTTTCCACTTCCTCAAGTGTAATTTCACCAACATCATTTTTGTCCTCGCCCATGAGATCCGTTGTTCACAACACTGCCTTCAAGATTTCCTTTTTCCTTCAGAAGATTTTCAAAATATTCCCTCCACCTGTCCAGTGATTCCCTGGGATCTATTATGAGTTCACCTGAATGACCCAAAACACTGTTCATTTCCTTTTTCCCTTCCTTCCTAAGATTCTTTATTACTGTCCAGAAAGGTTTCCCTGCTGCTTGACCTAGCCTTTCCAGGTTATTACCAAAATCTTCCCATGACCTCTTTTTGGATTCAGCAACTATTTGTTTCGTTCTGTTTCTTTCATCTATGTATAATTCCCTGTCTGCATCAGCCCTTGTTTGGAGCCATTTCTGATAGGCCTTCTTTTTACGTTTACAAGCTGCTCTCACTTCATCATTCCACCAAGATGTTTGCTTTTTTTCCACCTTTACACACAGTTGTTCCTAGGCATTCCCTTGCTGTTTCTACTACAGCATCCCTGTACGATACCCATTCACTTTCTATATCCTGAACCTGCTTGCTGTCCACTGTTCGGAACTTCCTACTAATTATATCCATGTACTTCTGCCTAATTTCCTTGTCCTGTATATTTTCTACCCTTATTCCTTTACAGACAGATTTCACTTTCTCTTTCCTAGGCCTAAAGATACTTAGTTCACTACAGATCAGACAGTGGTCTGTTTCATCAAAAATCCCTTAAAAACATTCCAAAAAAACATGATAATCAGCAAGCAGAAAATTGCCAATGCTGTTATCACCTTGGATGGACTTCCAATGAAACAGTTACATTTCAAGTACCTTGGATGGAATCTGTATGTAGGAATCAAAAGCAGAATCAGAAATGCAAAAACTATATTTCTCAAAGTAAAACAAATGTTATGCAACCATTACATCAACTGAAAACTCTGTATGTCATGAAGTGTTATGAGTAGAAAATGAATTTGAAAAGGTTTTTTTTTTAGTTCATCAACAAACATGAAATATTTAATTATAGACCCTATTGTTCAAACATGTCTTCCATTGTCCAAATTATGTGGTTTTGAATTCCCCTTCTATCTCTTTTTAATCCATATTCCCTTTTTTTTTTTAAGTATTTCTAGTTTTAAGTGTTCGTTTGTAACAGGTACTCATCTCAACCATTCCATCATTCTTCTATAACACCATCATGACATACACATTTCTTAGTGTTGTTCGGGCTCTCGTCCACTGGAAGAGGAAACCTGCGATGACGAATTCGCACGAACACGCACAAAAACGGCTGAACGATCCAAACTGCTGAATTCAAGTGAGACTGCGTCCATTGGCACCGGCGCTGTTTGTCAGTAAACGCACAAACACCTGTGAACTATCCAGATTGGTTTGGATTTTTCAGCCAAAGAGTTGCGTTTTATCATCAGTGCTGAAAAGCTGATACTTCCAGTACAAGATGGGAAGTATTTTTGGGACCAGCAAGAGTCTAATTAACACATGCGGGATATGCAGGAGTTGTAGATCTTGGTTCCCATAGGGAACCTAAAATATTTGTCCTGAATGAGTAAATTTATAATACCAATATAATGGTCCGTTATTGGACATTATAAATTTTCCAGCTAACTCATTCTTGGTTGCCTGCATTTTGCCCTCGTGTGCTAAGTTAGGCTCATCAGTTGGGACTTAGCACACCACCCAAGACGCCTAACTTAGCACACGAGGGCGAAACGCAGGCAACCAAGAATGAGTTAGCTGGAAAATTTATAATGTCCAATAACGGACCATTATATTGGTATTATGCAGGAGTTGCCATGGAGTGAGGTGGCAACAGAAATGGGTGAGCCAGGTAAATTTAATTTTATAGTTTATTCATTTTATACCACTTTATTCGATTCTTATATATGAAGATTCTTTACAATACAAATTCAAGGTGTAATTTTCATTTTAAAAAATGTAGCAATATTTATATTTTCCTGTCCGATCACTTCATACCTATGCTTGATTATTTTTTGTAAAATACGTTTTAAACGTGCCGTGTATAACAAATCATTGCCTCCTGTGTTCGAATTATAGAAAATAAAGATGAAGTTTCTCATTTCAGATAAATGTTATCATGCTGCGACTTGACAACAAAACTCCACACATATTCCCAAGTACTGTAGCAGCTCGAACCAAGCTTTATCGCACTGTTGAGAGAGAGAATCATTTCCGCTATTTCTATTACCTCTCGTTACAAATCATATTCTGGGATAAGAGATATTGTTTGCCTGGTTGGGAATTATGAAATGAATGTTAAAATTGGGAAATAGAAGTAGCAGGGGAGAAATTCTCCAGCTTCCCATTTCAAAATGAACATTGGTTACCTCAAAGTTACAGCTAGATGTTTTTCAGGTGAAACAGTCTCTCGAAAGTTACTGTGCTTCTTTAACTAAAATTGTACTTCTTGTAATATGTATTGAAATGTTTCACATGTCATGCGAACATAACCAAAGAACTGTCTTTCGTCCTTTTCCCGATCAGCCCATATATGTGAAAATTCCCCAAACGTTTGTCTTTTTGATAACATCATTTAGCCACTCCCGTCTCCTATTCTGAGCTCTTCTTCTTGCTAGCAGAGGTGTATCTAATGCAGAGATCATACAAATCTTCAGGAGACGCCGTCATCTCACACATACACCTACTAAATAACTCGGCCGAATACGCAGCCAAAGGCGACAGCGTACGCACGATTTCGGACGAACAAACTTTGCACAGATTCGTCCAAACTCGCAGTTTGCAGGTTTCAGCTTCCAGCAGACGAAAAGCCTTAGGCCAGGGCTCCACTGGCAGTATTTTACTGCTTTAAAATGGGAAGCATGCTTTGTATTCAATGTGCCTACAAGGGCAGTATTTTACTGCGGCAGTACGAATGGCGGCAGCAGTTTCAAGGTCGTACTGCCGAGAAATAGGACGGGTTCCATTTACCTGTAGTTATTTCCTGTCTGTGTTCTGGCTCCACTGGCAGTATTTTACTGCGAACCTCGCTATTGGACACTGCGCTCCTCTTCAGTTGCGTTGTGTTGTGTTGAGCTGTATTTGCTTGTTTCAATGGAGGTTGATGGTGAATTACTAATCATGGAAGTTGAAAAATATCCTGTTCTCTATAACCCTGCGAATGACAATTTTAAGAACAGGAGTGCAAGAATTGAAGCCGAAGAAAGTCACCGAGGCCACCGTCGGTGAATTGTACCAGACATTGGATGACAAGCAACAAAATGAAATAGGTAAGTAAATAAGAGAACATTACATACTATTCTTAAGAATTTACTAACAAATTACATCCAGTAAATTCTTTTTTTTTTTTTTTTTTTTTTTTGCTAGGGGCTTTACGTCGCACCGACACAGATAGGTCTTATGGCGACGATAGTAAATTCTTTAACATTACTGTTTATCTTATATTAAAATTATACTACAGCATTTTGTTTTTCTTCATTTCAACCTTAACACCACAATTTTAATGTATAGTCCTAGACTGAAAGTTGTGGATTTCAGTGCATTTGAGTCATTTAACCTTCCATAAGATCCGACATTTATGTAAGAAAAGCAGTCATTTATGTTTATGTTTCTACAATCTTCAACTTAGGCATACATGTTTTGCCAAAGAACTGATCTCTCATCAGAACAAAAGTAATTCATAAACGTGTCCATTGTTTTAATACCATGTGTTTTAGCTCTCAGACCTTGTGCGGGTATACTTTCCATTTCACACGTCAAACTTTCTACCAAATTGTATCCTTCTCTTTGTCTAACAAAGTTATGCAGAATAAAGAACTCTTTTACAATACAATCAGCAAATTCAATGTCAACATCCAAAGGACGAAGTAAAATTCTCCATTTATTAGACATGATCCCAAATGCACACTCCTCATAACGTCTGGCTCTAGAGAGTCTGTAATTAAAGATCCTCTTTTCTGCAGTAAGTGATCTTTAAGGAAATGGTCTCAATATGTTTGTGCTTAGCACAAAGGCTTCATCAGCCACAAAAACACAAGGGCAAGGGACTACTAAATTACTTGATATTGATCTTGGCTTAGGTATGTTTAAATTACCCACGTACAATTGTTGCCTGAAAGTTGTGGATTTCAGTGCATTTGAGTCATTTAACCTTCCATAAGATCCGACATTTATGTAAGAAAAGCAGTATTCTGCATCTGCCACAGCCATTTACACCATCGAAAAATAACCTTTGTAATTTAAAAAAATAGCTTTCACTTAATGATGGTTTCACTAGGCGAATATGCTTACCATCGATTGCGCTCAAGCAATGTGGAAAATTAGCCTTTGTTTTGAACTTTTGTTCTATTTTAATCCAGTCCTCTTCTGTTCCTTATTTCATGTAGTCACTAACTAATCTGTTCCATAAAGCTTCATATGTGCCTTTAACAATGTTCTGTATTGTTTTACGGCCCATGCGATACTGGAATTGCAGTCATCGAAAGGAACATCCTGTAGCCAGTTATCTGAAAGTAAGTAAACACTATGATTTTATTTATCCAAGGAAATGGCATCAGCTCATACAAAATGAGTGACCACAGGGGTCCTGAAATAAAATAGTAATTTCTTTCCTGTGCTAAAATAATTGAAAATATTACTTTCCAAAACATAGAACGAGAGCTTGCTTAAGGATATTGGAAATACAAAAAATTCCTACTAAAAAATGTTAAAATTGGAAGCCTTGATATTTCATAGATTCAATTGAAGTAAAGATGATCATGATGAGATGACCATGATGATGCAGAATACTGAAAAAGTCTTTGATAATTCCTATCAGGTCATGCTTTAAGGAATTTTGGGCAATACCAAGATCTTTTTAGTGGTTCTTTGTAAACTTACATTCGTCACCATTACTATAACTCGGTGTATACTTATTACTGTACTTGTCTGTTTGATGTTTTAGGTAAAGAAATTTTAAAAAATGGAAAACCATGAAGGATAATTATTTCAGATCCTTGAAAACCAAGGTATTGAAAAGTGGGAGTGGTGCTTCAAAGAGAAAGCCTTATGTTTATCATCAACATATGTCATTTCTTCTTCCCACAATTGAATAATGTATTGAAAAACCACATTCTTTTATATATTTATTTTCATTATTTACTAAGGTGTTGTCCTTATTCTTCTAGGGCCACTGGGTCAGGGGAAGGAAATAATGCCAAAAGAAACGACAATGGTGAGCAAGATCCAGAAGACAACTCAGTACCCGCAGTAATGCCAAGAGTCCAACGTGCCAAAAAGGAGAGTTTTGAAGTACAACTGATGAACTTGTTAAAGAACCAATCAATTAATGAACCTTGAATGGCGTCACAAGACAATGACTCTGATAAATTAATTTTACTATCGCTTCTGCCCAAAATGAAAGTGTTAAATCCTTCTGTGTCATTGGCTTTCCAAATTCAAGTCATGCAGTTACTGCAAAGTTATCTCTCCGATGGCAAAAACTTAGTCACCAACCTCATGTAAGCCAGCCTTCTGCTTATCATGCAATAAGAAACCTTCCCTCAACTTCACAGGGCCCAATGCAGCCGATTTTACCCAAAATAAATTTGAACCCCGTGTTCGCTATATCTCCATTGCAGTCAACTAACCAATCAATGTTGTCTTCAGGAAGTGATACTGTGTTTTCTCCAGCTGACACTGACGGTATTTTAAGTTCCGACGATTCTGTGCTCTCATCCCATCAATTGTGATTTATGAAAGGACACTTCTTTTAATGTATGTTAAATATCAGCAAAGCTGGATCTTTTTTCTTTAATCTTGTATTTAAGGAATTATAAATTATAAATAAACTTACCTTAGTGTAACAGATAGCTTTTCTTCAACTCCTAGACATTCTCTTAACTGGGGACTTTTCTTCTTAATACTGCCAGGTACAATTGACAAAAGGCAGTCAAACGACGTTTCAGACATCTGGTAATAAAAGAAAAACTTTTCAGGGTACTTTCTAAGTTTGTGGTGTAAAGTGAAAAACATTTCTTCATTCTTTCTATTAGTTAGTAGCGGATGTCCACCATTTTTTTCTGATGCAATCTTCTTCATCGAACTACCATCAAAACACACAAAATAAGTTACAAAAAAGGTCAGCCATGTCATTTTTACGATATAACATATAACTTAAACGAACAATAATAATACAGTAGAGTCTCGATTATGCGACCTAAACGGGACCTGGAGTATGTCGGATCACCAAAAATGATGGATAATACAGAACAACTTTGAAAATGAACTGAAAAAAAACAGGAAGGCTGTACTCTAGTACTAAAACAATGACATGTTTTACGGTACTCTATTTATTGCATTATCAGTTCAATTGTACAGTGCATGCAGTATTGAACGAAAGCATTCCAAATGTCTTACGAAAAGAAACTTGTCAACAATGTCTGCTTGCCTGCTGATCCACGATTTCTTGCTGCGAGATCCCGACATCGACGAAAAATCAGGACCTCCGTTGCGCTCGCTTCCGACTGTTGCTCAACGTAGGTTAATGCCACTTCCAATGCACTTAATCCTTCACTGTGAGTCATCGTTTTCTCCTCTTGTTCTGCAATGCCTCGTTCTTCTTCATCATCATCCTCATTTCCATTAGCATTCACAAAATCAATAATATCAGGGTCAGTTAATTCAAACACCTGATCTTGTGCACACCACTTACTCGCATCTTCAGTCGTAGCATCCTCACAGCCAGGAATGCAATTCAGTAGGGGCACAATATTTTCCATGTCTTCTTGTACCACCTCTCGATGTTCAACATCACTCAACAATATGTTCCAAGACTTTGCTAATGTCGTTGTTTCAACTTCTTCCCAAGACTGCACTATCCAATATGCCACGTTTTTCATGTTGATTTGTTTTAACTTTTCTATCATGTCGTTGCCATTGTCCATTTCTTCTATCAGGGATGAAAGGAGTTTCTGCCGATATTTCCTCTTCAATGTTTCCAGCACACCTTGGTCCATTGGCTGGCATAATGTCGTCGCGTTAGGAGGGAGGAACATGACTTTGATGTTACCACTTCTAAGTTGCTCTTCATTTGGGTGTGATGGAGCGTTGTCTAGTAGAAGAAGCGCTTTTGTAGGGAGATTGTTTGAAACTAGATATTTTTCTACATCTGGCACAAACTGTGTATAAAAAAAACAGTCTTTAAAGATGTCAGCAGACATCCAGGCAGCCTTCTGATTCATGTAATGGACTAGAAGAGCGTTAACAGAAATGTTTTTAAAAGCCCTAGGCTTCTTTGCTTTACCAATCATAAGCAATTTTGCTTTTAAGTTCCCAATAACATTACTACAGGCAAGAACAGCAACTCTTTCCTTACTACACTTGTAGCCAGGTGGAGACGTCTCGGCATGGGCTCCGAAAATTTTTGATGGCAGCATCTTGAAATTTAGCCAGTCTCATCACAATTTAAAATCTGATCACCGGTTAATCTTTCAACAAGAATTATTTCTTGAAATTCCTTTTTAAATTTCACAACCTCATCGGATTTAGCTGACAGTTTTTCTCCAGAGATATTAAGCTGCCTAATGCTGTACCGTTTTTTCCACCGATCACGCCACCCTGCACTGGCAGTAAAACTAGGGTCCCCTTCATTAAACTCCTTCTGGAAATACACCACCTTTTCTTGCAGAATGGGGCCAGATATTGGCAGGCCCTTTTCCCGGTGTTGAGTGAACCAAAGAAATAGCGCTTCACTTACTTTTTCGTACTCACATTTTTTCATTGTTTTTCTAGTTTTCAGTGCATCACCTGTTGCTCTGGTAGAGCACCCCTTTTCAATTTCTTCCCTCCTTTTTATCCAGTCTCCCACTGTAAAACGCCCAACACCATAATCTGAAGCCACTTTTTTGAAGAGTTTCCCCTTTGTCCAGTCTCTTTAATGAACTCAACTTGTCTTCCATAGAAACAATCACTTTCTTCCGTTTACTCACCAAACTCACAAAGGATATGAAAACTATAACATCCGCACCCAACCAATACTATAATGAACAATGACTGAAGACTCACTGCACCTGTCCTTGAGAGAAAAACCGGTCCTACCGCCAGCGGTCAGGCCAGTTCTTGTCTCACGGTCGCACCCTCCACATCGGGTGTCCCTGAATTTAGTCTCCACCAAAAGTTCAAATTACGTCTACCAGTGTCGGATAACACAGAATGTCGAATAAGCGAAGGTCGGATGAGCGGGACTCTACTGTATATTGATAATATCACGTTTTAATCGGCTTGCAATGCACTTCCACTTCACTCCACAGTGTATACAATACAGCTCGTAGAATCAGTAAATTACTGCCAGTGGAGCCCTGGCTTTACGACAGTGTAGCCGGGACCTCTGTCGTAGCAGTTGTTTAAAAACGCACTAAATGTAGCCACCCTGTTTTACTGCAGAAAATATGCGGTGAAATACTGCTCGCAGAAGCAGTAGAATACTGTTAGTGGAGCCCTGACCTTACTAGTCATCATACAGCGAGAACTGCTTCTGAAGTAAGGTACAACTTTACACTTACCGCTACTCTTGGAATATCAAATAAACATTAAATTATTAGCGCAAAACCACAAATGAAACTTACGTGGGCACAAATTATTTTACAAAAAATGCTACTGCATTTCACTGAGATGGGAAGCACACTCACAAGAACTTCATTATATATCAGCATCACGAAACACGAAACAGCTTAATAAGCGTTCGCGGAAACATAGAATGTCACAACGGTCGCACTTTGCTCTGTTCGAAACCAAACTGAATCGTAAATGAAGAGGAAATGTGGATTCGTAAACAGAACAAACTGCTTCAACCTTAGGGCATTTAGGCTATTGCACAGAGCAATTTACTACTCTTCATTCCTCAGCAAGCTGACTTGCAGCGGTTAATATCACTGCCTTCGTGATGTATATTACGAAGGCAGTGTTAATATCTATGGATTTTCATGTTTGAATTTCTAACATGGTTGTATTGTCATTTTGTCCGCAATCTGTCGGCACATACTTCATTATAAATAAGGTCTTTGATACATGTGATTTTACTAACAAGCTGAAGAAGAGAATTTGTTTTCTCAAGACATGTATAGTACTTACATTTGTATATAAGCAAGTGTGATATAAGTAGACAGTTTAAATAATAATACATTCTAATTGCATTGGTAATTCACACAAGGAAAGTTGACTTGCTTCAAGTACTCGACTCCAGTAAACTATCCCCGTGTGAATTAGGCTTATGGAACTGTCAAGTGTAACAGGCCAGAACTACGTATCGAGTTGGCCATAGCTTTGGCTTTACTAACGATAGCAAATGATTAGTATTGTTTTTATAAAAGTGAAACAAATATTATTGTATGATTGTTTCAAAAAGTTGAACATTTATTAAACACAGTCAACGCAAGAAAAAAAAATATAGAATGCACAAATGTTACATGCCATGGACTACTATTTCTGAAAGTCAAATCGAAATTACTCGCACAGAGAGGGAGTGAGAGAGAAATCCAAAAATGGATACCGATAATTGCCTTTACATAAGGGTTGCCGAGAAGATACAGCCTCATGATTAGTTATTTCAAACAATATTTCAAGTTGTAAAACAAAGTCACATACATTCTGAAAGGTATGTAGTAATATTGACGAATTTAATATCACCTAACATGTTCTTAAGTGAATATTTTGCATATTCATAAGATTCTTTTAAAAGAAGATTGGACTAGTAGATTCTTTTTATAATAACTAACTGTGAACTCTTTGATATGGCCCATTAGGTTATGGAGGTAGTGCATCTGGTTTTGTTAACTTTTTATCGCCACTACGTGTAAGCCATTAAGCCACTTCCAAACGACAGTTATCGTTCCTTTGGGCATAATGTGAGTTACAATTTTGTTAAAAGGTATCGATGTACAGTATTACATAATGTGAAGAAATACTCTTTGTTATTTTTATTCATCTAACTCTTGGTTCTGTAGGCAACGGTTCTGTTGGGATTTCGACTTCTGTCTGTTCATAATCAGACTAAATGGCAGGTGTAATTACAGATGTAACAATACGAAGATTAGCAATTAGTATTGATATTCCAGCAATCTTAGCATGCCGAGTATAGTGTATAGAACAACTAAACATGTAGGAGGTTACTGCAAATTCTTGACATTCAAAACTAAGAGAATAAGTTTGCTTTCGAGCTGCACGTTTTACCGCCATTAACCAAGTATTATTTCGAGAACTTGTACGGGGAGGGGTAGCCGCGAAGTTCAACTTTTCACCTGTGTTCATAGGTTATTTAAACTATGAACTTGTAAGACTGGTGAAAATATGTCCCACGGTGTACATTTTATAATTTAGTAAGTGGCTTTATTTTCTGCACGTGATGTAATGTTGAATAAATTGTCGCACGGTATTGCTATAGTCGTTACACGTCATTGTTTGTCTCATCACGAGGAGGAGTGTTGGTAGCTCCAGGAATTTCAGTATTCGCAGCGAAAACGTGATCTGCGGTTCATTTTTATTTGCTATGCTTTTTTCTCTTGCTTCATAACCCCTCCAACTCCCAATCCCTACTGGGCCACTGCCTGGCAGTAGACATTTTCCCACATGTATTTGCCATGCTCAGTATCGCATTGTCTTCCAGAGCTTCAGTTCGAGCTTATAAAGTTAAAATGTGATTTAACCCTGCAGGTTAGATGATGTAACTTGAATGTAGCTTATGTTATAACAGAAGGCTGGGGAAAACAAGGCCACGCTGCCCGTGAAA
Organism: Anabrus simplex; assembly: GCF_040414725.1. NCBI lineage: Eukaryota > Metazoa > Arthropoda > Insecta > Orthoptera > Tettigoniidae > Anabrus > Anabrus simplex. The sequence continues at coordinate 78,517,193 of NC_090278.1, read as the reverse complement.
CTGGTTCTCTTTCGTGTTTGTGTAACACATCATTTTGCCGCTAGGTGCACGCTTGTTAAACATAAAATTGTGCTAACGGTGCAGACAGTATAAATATTTTCACATGCCTCTCAGGGCGTATTTTATGATAACTATATCCCATTAGTGATTGCGTAGCTTGTAAATGATTCGTTCAAAATGAACGCTTCACTCGTATGAAGTGTAAACTAACCATTCAATTTAAATGAACTGGTAGTTCAAACACTTCATAAGATTCACAACTCATTTGGTTTGTCTATCACCTGCTCTCTTCCTTTCCACTATCTGCATCATTCATTACCCCTTCAGTCACAGGCCTATCTTACCTGTCAACTGTATTCTTACATGTATTTCCTTCTTTCTATAAGACAGTCTTCTATCTTTTCCTTGTCCCTATTAACCATCATCTAGATGCTGTAAGAGGGTAAGCCATGGGGTATCCATAATTACATGACTCTGCCTTCTGTTGATAATATTATTACGTATTATGAAGCTTTATCGAGTGAGTGAGGCACTATGTCACAGGTGATTGACATAGTGAGAAGCTTCGTCGGACTTCATGACTTCATAAACAAACAACTTAATTTAAACGACTCACATTAAGGCATTTGAATGAGTGAAGTAATTCATACAAATGGACTGGTTTTACCCATCACTATATCCCATGCCATGTAGTATTAGTACCATGGGTCACCAGTTGTGTCACAAACATCTATGCACAGAGAGACTGTTGTTCGTTTCCTTCTCGTGAACGACACAATGGGGTAGTTCACAAGGCTGCCAACCTGTCTGCGTAGGAACTCAGAAAAGTACTAAATGACCTTTTTCTTGCCATGTGGACAGTATGCTCCTTTACATGATCTTTTAAGGGTGCTTTTATAATGCTGGGGTTGGTCATCATTATCATCATCATCTGGAGCAGTTTCCAACCACAGGCTGGGTCTACTTGGAACATAAGCCTCTCCATTATTTTCTCCCCATCCACCACTTTTCTTCTGTCACTTCCGTCCAGTTCCCTCCTCTTGCCTCGGTGCTGTTCTTTTCACCATTCCACTCTCTCTTCCTCTAGGTCTCCTTCCCTTGAACTCCATTTCTAACATCTTTCTTGGTATCCTCTCCTCTCCCATTCTCTTGACATGTCCATATCACTGTAGCCTTGATTTTTCTATCATTCCTGTAGGGGTACCTCATTTACCATTTCTCAAACTCTGTAATTTATTACTCTGTCCAATCTTGTTAAACCTACTCAATACCTTTCAAATCTCATTTCTACTGCTTGTATTGCACTTTTATCCCTCTCCTTCGTTACCCTCGTTTCTGATCCATGCATCAAAAATTGGCACAAAATAAGTCTTGTAGATAATTCCTTTACATCTCTGTGGTACATCCCTGTTCCATATCAATCCTCTCACACTCTTAAAGGATTTGTTTGCCTTCCTCTTTTTTTGATTTCCATCCTCCATTTTCTTCTATTACATTTCCCAGGTATTTAACTCTTTCCCGCGGGTTTCGTAGTAAAGCTTACTGGAGTCACACACAGTCTCCCGCGGGTTGCGTAGTAAAGCGCACTCGATTTTCAAACTGACTTCCTCTGCCATCTGTCTGCTAAACATATAACTTTTTTTTTTGAACCAGTGAATTCCCTAAGCTTCCTAGATACAACTGGCATGCATGGAATCCTAAAATAAAGTGTTCTTTTATATGTTTTCTTGGATAGAACAGACAGCTGACTGAATGTAAACACATTGCAGCAACATGGTTGCTCATAACCAGTTGAGTGCGGAGGATATTTGTTAGAAATTAGACCAGTATGTTGACAAATGCAATGGTAGTGAGTTTGAAGTTGTAGGTATGATAATAAAAGTAGTATGGGAAGCATTTGGGACAGGATATGAATCTCGGGAAATCGAAATACGGCACAAGACAGGAAATGTTCATTCAGGTACTGTCTCCTTTTAAAATATTAGGCCTACTTCTACAAAACATAATTATCAGTTTTAATTCTCCAGTTAATTCTGTTTCAGACTATGAGCCTCTACTTAATTACATAATATTCCAACTAATGCCAATTTATTTTCCAAACCCATTCAGTGATAAATTATTATTAATTTGTATGTCCGAGCGGAAGAATGATTTGCTATCTAAATATCTTCATCCGACGGATCCTGAAAATGAAATAAATTTTGAGATTCAGGGTGAGTTCTTGCACCACCAAGAAAATAAGAGCCCCATCAGGTCCGGCAATTCAGACTGACATCAAGAACAAGCAATTTAACATTATGCACCATATTGGATTCTCCTTTAGTATAACTCGAGTTTATTTTCCGTTGTTACAAAATTTGAAAGTGATATCCTCAGTGGTTTTTACAGAATAAATTATTTAGTGAAGGTACTCCACAACTATACCCGACAAGCAAATTATTACTCTAGGTTTTGCCAGACAGTGAGTCAAAGATAGTCCGTGGGAAAGGGTTAAAGCTGGGGTTGGTAACAGAATTTAATTCTCATCATTCCTGGGAATGACATCACAACTATTTTTTGTCAGCCAATAGCAATGCTAGTATCTACTTCAGCAATGAAGAATGCTGTGTGATGCTCTTTATTACATTATTAGAAAAATGTACTTCTGGGGAAGGGCTGGTAGATTCCTGGACATTTCAGTAAACACATCTCTCGTCTGAAGTGAATTACATGTAAGATTTGCATCGTTTCTTTCTCTTTTTTTAAAAAAATGCTATTTGTTCGGGATGTCGACCCATGTGGATCTTTTGCCCCTACTGGTACCAAATTGTATGAACCTGCGTGTAATTGGAATTGAGGTAATATGGAATGTTGTGTGTGAGGAAAGGAAGATTAAGAACGTCACAAACCCCCAGTCCCCAGGCCAGGGATATTAATCATTGCAATTAAAAACCCCTGACACGGCCAGGAATCAAACCCAGGGCTGCCGGGCGACAGGCAGTAACGTTGACCCCTACATCGCGGGGCTGGACTGTATCATTTCTACTTCCTTACAATGTTAAATTTTTATCTTTGCTTAATGTAAACATTGGCTAATACTTTGAGGAATGGTATACTGTATTGTTCCTTATTGTACATCAAAGATATCTAGAGGAAGGGGTATTTAATTTTACAGTTTTCCGAAAGATAAGGAAGTTAAAAATAAGTGGTGTTGGGCAACTTCTCATCAAGGTAACAGACAAGTAATGAATTTCATACTTCGTTTCAGATTGACTTAAAAGTTTTTAAAAACACAGTAAAACTTATTTCCATCCTAGAACACTATACACTACTTCACAACACCAAGCTTTCTTCCACATACCAAAGAAACTTGTTTTCTCTTCTTTCTAGTTGTGTCTTTTTAAAGCAGTCCCAAGCTGAGTACATAAGTTAAGAACAATGGAAGAGTTATATTTAATGGTGTATTACTTTACATTACGAAAGCATTGTGGCCCTGTTTGTGGTTTCAAGTCTGGTTTTGGTCTTCATCTTCTTGCTCTTCTCCTTTTTCTTCTGTCTCCTCTTCTTTCTCAGCCTTTTTCACTGCTAGCAGGGCTGTAGCTGATTTGAAAATGTTGTGTGTCGTTCAGTTGTTTATACGAGGCTAGCCCAGAAACTAATGCGCCACATTTTTCTTCAACAATTATTTATTGAACACAATGTAACTTATACACAAGAAAGAATTATGTTTCTTTTACACTCCCTATTTTTCCACGTAATCTCCTTCCCGTTATGTGGTCTTTCTCCAGCGAGACACAAGGGTATGTATGCCCTGTCAGTACCCCTCCTTGTTCTGTTCATGAAGGCATTTCTTCTCTGTTGCGAATCACCTCTTCGTCATCATGACTTTACCAGCGGAAACAGTTGCTATGAATTTTTTCTTCTGTGGAGAGTCAGGACAGTGCCATTCCATTGATTGCAGTTTTGTTTTGGGCTCAAATAGAGAACCCAGATTTTATCGCCCATCACAATCCAGGACTAGAAAGTTTGCCCCCTCAGCTTCATAATATTGCAGCAACTCAGAAGAAATGTTTTTTTTGAGACTTTTGTGTTCCTCCATAAGACGGTGCAGAAACCATCGTAAACACTTCCTTTTTTTTTTTTTGCATAATCAAGAACACTAATGATTACACGTACACTTTCTTTGCTGATTGACAGCTCCTGCACCAAATACCGAGTCGTTCTGTGTCGGTCCTCACGAATGAGCACATCAGTATGCTGCATCTTGTCAGGTGTGACAGTCATGGGTATCCTCCCCGACCACTGCAAACCGCTTTCAGATTGTCTCACCCTCTGTGCCCAGAGACTAACTGTACTTCTGTTGACTGCTGGTGTTCCATAAACTGCTCATAAATGTTTCTGAATGTTTCCAACCATTTTTTGCTCTGCAGTGAGAAATTCAATGGCAATACAGATGCCATTGCTCTAAGTAAGCAGTCTGTCAGAAGGAGCAGAAACTTTGCACACTCACTCCGAAAACTTCAAAGATTCATATCTAACGTTTCACATCCGTACCATTGTTGGGGGCTGAGAAAAAAATTGTGGTGAATTATTTTCTGGGCCACCCTTGTAATTCAAATGAAGTTCTCTCCCTTGCAGGGGATGTTTCTTGCTGGACACAGATAGTGTTTTCAAGCACTTAATTTGTTTCAGCATCTGTATTAGCATCGTCTCCAAACACAAGCATCAGTTTGTCCAAACAATGACTTTGATCATACCAGCACCAGAAATTGATGCATACTGTATGAAGGACAACATCAGTTCCTAATATTTTCCACATTTTACAAGTAGATTTTAAACAATGTTTTCATTTTTTATTTCTGTTTCCATGTTTCTGTTTCCCCTTAATACAACAGTGAAAACAAGATGCTGTAAGCTTCGCTGGGACCTAGAAAATATTCCATAGTGGACAACTTTTCTCTTTAATCCAAGTTCTGTTTTTAGCACTTTTTACTGCACAACTCTTTAAAAGAATATATTATTTTGTATTGGTCCATCTATGCTGTATAGTATTAGATACATGTTAGATGTACACTCATAAAAACTAGTAAGACTAGGGGATGTTTCAACCCTTCAGATCTTATCTCCATAAATGTCTGCACAGGGTAGGCAAGGCATACAGTGATTATTATTATTATTATTATTATTATTATGATTATTATTATTATTATTATTATTATTATTATTATTATTATTATTATTATTATTATTGGCTATATATTAGCAAATTTTCACAAGCACTTACCTCAAGAACTATGGCGAACGTAGGAAGATATTTAAAACTTCTGTATTAGATAGCCAATCCTAGTGGGAGAATTGAAAACTACTTTTGGCACCCCTAATTCTTGTTCCTCATTTTCCAGCTGTGTTGTTTTATAAGGTAAGCGATGAACTTGTCAGATGTTGAAATTTTCAAATCCATATCCAAAGATAGGCCTTTGCTGGCAAGATATAGTGTTTACAGTGCACTGTATCTTCTGGTATGGGCTAGAATAAAATTGTTACTTTCATTGACCTGTCTCAGTCTTATACTTGGCTTTGACAATATGAGTGTGGCTGAGGTATGAGTGACGCTAGTAATGCCATTCCTAATGCAGCCAGTCCCTGCTATGAATGGTATGAAAATGTCGCTCATAGGGTCGGTTGGTGCACGCATTTCAGTGGGCTTGGCAGACTGATGTGCAATAGCAACATCTGGCTCAGTGAGGAAAGCAATGGGAAACTACCTCACTCCTCATTTCCGTAGTATGCCTCTTCAGTGACAATGGTTCCACATTACACAAATCACTGGTTGGTTGTTTTTTTTTTTTTTTTTTTGCCTTAAAATACCAGTCATCACCACCACCGTTACAGTTATTTGCCACAATCTGGGCTGAATAGCTCAGATTGCAGAGAGCGGGCCTTTTGATCTCAAGATTTTATCTTGGCTCAGTCCATTGGTATCAACGGGGCCAGAATCCACCGGCACAGCTATGACGACATACTTATGGGACCTGCCTGGGTAGTAGGGCTTTTATTTGGTATGGCTAAAGAATACACATTTATGATGGTACCAATATGTGCAAATTAGTAGTAAATTTAAATATTTACTAATTAGGACTGTTCAGTGACTACCTGCAGTACAATTAAAGCTGAATATTCAATTTTCTTAACCAATTCATGGCTTCATCTGTGTCAGTGCGACGTAAAGCCCCTAGCAAAAAAAAAAAATTGTAAAAACAATCCAAATATGATAGGTCTTAAACCTTGAGACAATTGTGTAGGCTGAAGATGCTTGTAAATAAAGCGAAACATGTCCTTGCAAATTCATGTTGTAATATTATGAACTAGCAACATAAAGCCAATTTGTATTGAATAGGTGGATTAAAATAATCACGATATTGTAAGCATTTATAGCAAATTTCAATACGGGCCTAATCATGAGATTGGTTACATGTAATAAGTGGTATGTTCCGAGCTGTCAGTGGAGAGATGGTGTGGGAGGACATCAGTAGACGAATAAGTTTGGATGGTGTCTTTAAAAGTAGGAAAGATCACAATATGAAGATAAAGTTGGAATTCAAGAGGACAAATTGGGGCAAATATTCGTTTATAGGTAGGGGAGTTAGGGATTGGAATAACTTACCAAGGGAGATGTTCAATAAATTTCCAATTTCTTTGCAATCATTTAAGAAAAGGCTAGGAAAACAACAGTAGGAAATCTGCCACCTAGGCGACTGCCCTAAATGCAGATCAGTAGTGATTGATTGATTGATTGATTGATTGATTGATTGATTGATTGATTGATTGATTGATTGATTGATTGATTGATTGATTGATTGATTGATTGATTGATTGATTGATTGATTGATTGATTGATTGATTGATTGATTGATTGATTGATTGATTGATTGATTGATTGATTGATTGATTGATTGATTGATTGATTGATTGATTGATTGATTGATTGATTGATTGATTGATTGATTGATTGATTGATTGATTGATTGATTGATTGATTGATTGATTGATTGATTGATTGATTGATTGATTGATTGATTGATTGATTGATTGATTGATTGATTGATTGATTGATTGATTGATTGATTGATTGATTGATTGATTGATTGATTGATTGATTGACATCTCAATGAATCACCATGTTTAGCAAGAAGCTTATCTTCTGATTTTCATGTGTACGCATTATCTGCTTCTGCACGATGGAGGTAGATATCCTGCTCAATTTCATTGCGTTTAGAATCATGTTTTGCAAGTGTTTTCTTTGTATGAAACACATAACACTTATGACGTGTCTACTATAGGTTATTTGAATGAAATATTCAACTTATGAAATTCTTGTTCATATACTGATCTAGATGCAGGATTACCCTCAGTTTCTTTGAAAAGGTTGTATATCATTTGCAGATTAAGGTAGGAAGGCAAGTAAGTTTTATCACTTTTACGGCGGGTATAATGTGACTTTTACAAGGGAAATGTGTGAATATGTTTTCTTATCTGTTCTAACCGTGCAGCACTTGTTATATTTGCAGATGGTTTTCTTCCTTTCTGATCATCTTTTGTCACTCCTGACACAGTTTTACCATGATCTCTTAAAGCTTGTGTTATGAACATATTAGTTTCACAGAGTGTGTCCACGAAACACTGCCTACAAACTTGTACTCATTCACCATTAATCTTGAAATGAAACAGATTTGTAACAGATCTGTTATGCTGTTGCTCTGGCTCAACGGCCCTTTTCCTACTTGTTTTTGGTGGACTAGAATCAACTATGCTATTTACATATGCCTTTCTCTTGTTTCTGTCACCTAAATCGAAGTACTCCTCAAAGATAACATTTTTAACTGGAATATTTCCAACCATTGTCTATTCCACTTAGCACGGTACCCCATTTGACACTTTTTAAGAGGCCTTGATACCCTAGCCGAAATCAGTTTTCCCTTGCTGGTGATATACTCCTTTCCCGTGTTACGACTGATTTTTCATTGCAATTTCCTTTGTACAGTGAAAATACATTTACCTTGGAGGCGTTTTCCAGTCTCTCTTGAATTACTTTTCCTCATTGGCTCACTTGGTATATCACAAACCACTCTTATGTTATTTTTCCCAAAATTACTGGCCTGATCGATTACATTACTTTCATTGTTTAAAGTAATACTTGAGACAGGTATAACTTAATAATGTTATTTGCTTTACGTCCCACTAACTACTTGTATGGTTTTCGGAGACGCCGAGGTGCCAGAATTTATTCCCGCAGGAGTTCTTTCACGTGCCAGTAAATCTACCGACACAAGGCTGTCGTATTTGAGCACCTTCAAATACCACCGGACTGAGCCAGGATCGAACCTGCCAAGTTGGGATTAGAAGGCCAGCGCTTTAACCGTCTCAGCCACTCAGCCCAGCAGGTATAACTTTATCACTAATAACATTGACAGCAGGTATGAATGTTTCCAAGATTTGAGGGCACTAAAGTTCAGTGTATGTACGCTTTTTGGCAATCAGCGCATGATTTGGATTTAGTTTGTCCAATTGGATATCTTCACTAACTGACCGATCAATGTCCTGAATAAAATCGCTGAATTCGTTGTTATCAGAAAGTTCAAGTACAATTGTCTCATAGTCCTCCAAAACATGCACATTGTCTAATTGAGCGATATTGTCTGTATCTAATTGTTCTCATTGTAATGTACCTGGGTAAACATTTGGATTCAAGGAAACATCATCTTCGTCATCACTGTGTAAACATCTGTCAACCATCCTAGTAAGTTCCAGTCTGTCATTGTTCGAATTGGAAGCTTTTACTGGCGCCATTCCAACAGCTGAAATAGGAACATTGTAATTACTACATCTAGCAAAGAAATGTCTCTATCAAATATTTCACAATTAGAAAAAATCATTAAGAAATCAAAGTACAACTATACCGAGGATTATCCAATCTAAAACTATGCAAAAGGACTTATTACAGTTACCATTTTCACCACGCACAGTGTCTACTTACAACTCCAGAAGAATTCTAAATCTTCGTATTCAGTCTGCACAATTCTAATAATCAGTCTTGCAGCCATATCAACATAGCTTGGTTACCTAATACACCAAGTTCAAAATTTCTGCTTAAGCTGATACAGTGTGTAATCAACTCCTCATAGATTCTTCTAGAGAGAATCATGTACATATTTGTTACTCTAACATTTTTACATACTTGTATACTTTTACTATAAGTTTCACGTTATATTGTGTTCATTCTTGGTACCATAGTACTCGGTCCACAAACATAATGTATTACCAGGACCTACTGAATTCTATCTGAAACACCATGTGTTTAAAATTTCGACTCAGGTCGATCCACAACATAGAGCATCTCATTTGTACTTCTATACCCAGACTTTTTAACATATTTGTGTACTTGTATTATATATGGCTTACCTATTGTCACACGTAATGTTTCACTTTCATATGCAACATTTTTAGCACCATAGCACGTCGCCTAATTCAACCATACATCATAGTGTTAATTGTATAATTGTTTCATAGTGTTTTTACTGCTCATTAGAAACATGTTTTAGGAATTCGTCAAATGTTTGTGTATTGTTTTAATATGGCTGATGATGACCCCAATTAGGGTTGAAACTAGTCCCAAGCAACCCATGTAATGTAAATACACGTAGTGTAAATTAAACTATGTATTGAATAGGTGGAAAATGTTTATGTTTATAATTTATATATGCTTTTACTTTTGTAGCCCTTAAAAATGCTTCTCTGCAAATTCATCTTGTCATGTTGGTAATAATGAGACTCGTGTGGTGGCTGTACTCGGCCCACTGACCTGTCGGCTGTCATCTAACAAACGCTTATGCCTGTTGTACACTATCAAATTTTTATTTCAATTCGATACTTCACAAGAAAAACTCTCAAGTTTTGTCATAAGATTGTTCAAATTTACTGAAAGTTTGACAAGATTTAGCAATGTTTCATATTTTGTTTTACCATCGAGGGAAGGCAAGCAGCAGTTGTGGTTCTTTGACTAGCTGTGGGATATGCTCCTAAAGAAAAAAAGGAAGATAAACATGCTATAATCTGTCACTTGTATGGGAAATATATTGAAATGGTTATGTTCAGCATCATTTTTGCAGTATGTTTGGTACCAAAACATCATTTGCACAGGTTATATTATATTACATTTAGTCTCATAAATTGAATAAAAATGATAGCAGTGCAACAGAAATTGATAACTTATTACATGAAAATATATTAGGAATTCCATAATGATATGTGAAGATCATAATAGATTAAATATTGTTGATAGTGTTTACCTACTGTACATTAATAAACATAAAAGCTGTTCGCTTCCTTGAGATATTTGTCTTGCAGTCTCCTCATATGCTGCCATTTTATTGTGGTACTCTACGTACTTAGCAATTAATACAGCCACAACATCCATTGGCCATGAAGACAAAACAATTTTTGGTCTTTTGATTTTTGATCTGGCAACCCCAGCATGCCTTGTGGCCTGGCATAAACCATTAATACTCAAATAACACTGGTCAATTCTGCCAAAAATATGACAGTTCTTTGTTCAATTAGAACACATTCTAATTCACTGTCAATACTTTTGAACACTTGTCAAGTATTGCAAGCAATTTGATAAATAAACTTGTGAATTATTGAAAATTCTTGTCACATCTTAAATATGACAAAAATGACTCTTAAAAACAAGCATTAATGGCTCCTCGTCGAAGTGCAATTGTATTTCGAATGAGTAATACCTTCCTTTTTAACTTCTTGTCTTCTTGATGAATACTTACACTCCTGTGCTTTCTGTTTCTAGTTTGCTGTAAATTATGGAGGAAACAATCTTTATTAAATGTGAACCAGAGTGGCCGGCAGATACAGAACAGTCCCACAGCTGTGTAAGTAAAATTTTAACTTGTCTGTAGTAATATAATGAAAATAAACCTTCTGGACTGCACATAAAAAAAATTCTCTTGCATAATTTACAACAGGGTCAAAAACACTCTGTAACTATAAGTTGGAGAATACTATGTTCAATGATGTCTTCAATACTGAAGAAAATTTCAACAGTTGAATTTGTAAAAGAAAATCCAATGTTTTCTTCCTTGTTATGGGCTGCTTGGTGCAGAGGCTGATGCTCTGCTAATATAGAACATAGGCTCTATTATAATTTCATGTGGCTATTTCTAGCCAGGTGCAGTCCTTGTAAGGCAGACCCTCCGATGAGTGTGGGTGGTATCTGCCATGTGTAGGTAACTGCATGGTATTGTGGTGGAGGGTAGTGTTATGTGCGGTGTGTTTCAGGGATGTTGGGGACAGAACAAACAGCTAGTCCCCGAGCCAACGGAATTAACCATTTAAGGTGAAAATCTCCGACCCAGCCGGGGATTGAACCCAGGGCCCTCTGATCCGAAGAGAATTGTGCTGACCATTCAGCCAAGGAGCTAGACATTGGCTCTATTAACATAGATCCTCCGTTATGTGTGGGGGCAGTCATGTCTTAAGAGGTAATTTGATTAAAGTAACCCCAGAGGCTCTCATCGTGAGATTGTGGTTTGACCATGAAGTCTGTAGCTGAGTTTAATATTGCTTCTGCTTACATGTGCCAGTTTCCTTGCTTTCTTTTCTTATCCAACCTTCCTTAGTTGACTTTTGTTCTCTTCTGACCCCAGCTCTATTAGATTTACCTGGGGAGTTTATCAATTTCATGCCATTCATGGCTCTTAGCGGCTTGCAAACGACCAAGTTCATTTGCTAACGCTCATTCGAACCTGATATGGTCAACGGCGTCTCGGTCGACTTTGGGTGGGTTGTCTAGCAGCATGTCTACTTAGGCTATGTAGTAAGATTATCTCAGGGAAAATATTATATATCTCTATTTACATAGCTGCACCAAGAACACTCCTTACTCGATTTTATCATACAAAATGCTATCTACCTGAAAACAGTTGTTTATTCTTACTTGCCCTGGTGATGTGCTGAAGACTCAGCCAAATTATGTATTTTTCTTTTGCCAGAAGTTGTGAGAATAACCCAGTTGATTTATCCCCTTAAATGGTTGTGCTTTTCAATCCAATGAATGCCTATGGTGATTATATCTCAGATATTTTCTCATGTTGTAAAATATATTTCAATTTCAGGGATTGCCTTTGAAAACTGACAGTGATGACACAGGAGGCATTTCTACATTACTCCCAAAAGTTGAAAGAGAATCATCACCATCTGGATGGTGTGAAGGTAATGGAAAGGTAAGATTTAATTTTTATACTGTAACAGAGTTTTTATTATTGTTTTTTGGGTCATCAGTCTATTGACCAGTTTGATGCAGCTCTCCAAACCACCATATCATGTGCTTACCTTTTCATTTCTGCAGATGTTTTGTCCATGACTCTCTTGGCCACTGACATTTTTACATCTATTGATATTACGGCCTATTTCTAGGTTTTCTGATTCATACACAGTAATATTTAGTCCATGCAAGTTCACCCAGAAAAGGACATTTTTTCCATTATGTCTCATGGATTCACAATAAATCCACTCATTTTATCTTATTAAGCCATTTCTTTTAATTTTAAAATAATAATCATATAAATTTAGAGATATGAATTAAATGTTATTTTTCTAGAATTTGCTTTACATTGCATTGACACAGATAGAGCTTACGGGGACGCTGGGATAGCAGAGGCATAGGAGTGGGAATGAAGCAGCTGAGGCCTTAACTAAGGTACAGCCTGGTGTGAAAATGGGAAAGCACAGAAATCCATCGTCAGGGCTGCCGACAGTGGAGTTCAAACCCACTATCTCCTGGATGCAAGCTCACAGCTGTACCCCTAACTGCATGACCAACTCACCCGCTAATTAAAATTCTGTTAAATTTAAGTGCAACATTAACTTTTCATCAGCTAAGCAAGTTAGTCAGGTGATTAGGATCCCGTGGTTTTTTGAGCTTGCATTCGGGAGTGGGTTCGTATCTGTGCGTCAGTAGCACTGAAGTTGTTTTTCCGTTGTATGTTGGGGCTGTACCTTAATTAAGGCATCAACCAATTCTTTCCCATTCTTACATTAAACCATCAGCAAAGAAAAAAATATTAATTTGATGACAAACTAGCAATGTCCTGCACTAGTATAGTGATAGTTCTATTCTAAGTTGAAATACTACTCAGTCAGCATGGAATTCAAAGAGGCCTGTAGACTTACAGAAGTTTGAAGTTTCCTATTATAATCCAATAATGTGAGGGCAGTTCAAACCTGATAAGAGGTTATTGAACCTAAGTATAATTCAGAACCTTGTGTTGAAAGATGATTTTTATCGTGTACCCTTATTGTCTGCAGGATGAAGAACAACTTCCACTTCACACGAATGACAAGAATGCAAAGTCTTCTGACAGGTAAGTGTTTGTATTTAGTAGATACATCATCTTTCTTGTCATTTTCCCAGTTATCTTGAGTTTGAAAATATGTAGGTTAACCCATTGAATGCCAGGCTGTAATGTAGTGGTTGCGCTAAGAATGCCAAGATAATGTTTTTTCATAGCACGCAGGTGAATAGAGAACATATGAATGTTACTATAATTGCAACAGATTTTCATTTTCTTTGTTTAAATGTGTACTGTACTTTTTATCAAGGTTATGATACCTTTGTGAGAATATTCAGCTAATTTTGAATTAAAAACTAACATTTTATGCAATTCTTGAGTGTATCTTTAAAGAATTATGTATTTTTTTAAAATCATGCACACACAGGTTAAATACACAAAGCCTTCTTCTTTACTTCGAACACTTATCAGTCGATTAATTATTCTCTAATGAGTCACTTAATGTTAAAACATTGCATATTTTAATCATTCATTTATTTATCATTATCTACATTATTGGAGGTAAAGAAACATACGTATAAACAAGCAAAATAACAAGCGACACAAAGCGACAGAGTGCAGGGCTACCACATGCAAAACTTGCAATGTATCAAAAGAAAGATTTTATAACACTTCACTATAATCGGTTTTGCATGTTATCGATATTTCCAGAGTGTAAAAGCTTCAATCTTTCCAGGTGTATTACGTATGCTGATATCGTGCAGCAGCAATTGAAAATACAGGTGAAAGAAAATATGGCCAACAAATTGGTCCATGGCTATTTTAGAAGCAGCTCACGGGGCCAATAGATCAGCGTCCTGGCACTATAAGATTTTAACTTAGTTTTACAACCAGATACCCTTTCTGACATCAATATATTACATGCACTTGTGCTTGTTAATACTGTGGCATATTGTGTGTAAGTGATGTTGTGTACTGAGGTGATCACAAATATCTAGCTCTCAGGTTAGAGGAATTAACCAAACTTGGTTAATATTCCCGATCCAGACAGAAATCATACCTGGGGCGCTCTGAAGTGGCGGCCACTGTACTGACCACTCAGCCAAGGAACCAGTAAGTAGTAGATTATCACATAAAGAAATGTTTATCTATCCATTGTTTACACAAGGGAAAATGCAGCCCATCCTTCTCTCACGACCAGTGTAAGCAAGGTCTTTATATGTTGCATATCTAAGGATACATGGCAAGTCGTGTACCTGTAACGAGCTTTTCGGCCCTTGCCTCATGGGCAGTAGTGGCAGTGCTGAATTTTTGTTATCTTCTTTGCTGCTGGCTCTCCAGAGGTGGATGTTCTCCAGCTGTTTCTCTTCATTTTACTGGCTAATTCCCCTGGCAGATTTCTCAGTTTTTGTCTTTTCTGGATCCGGCCTTTCATAAGCTGTGAGGAAATATTCTTCAACTTCTCCTTACAACCTGTTTCCATACAATTTGCCTCTAATATAATCTTTGCATTGATTCCTGCAACATTGAATATTGAGAATGAGATGCCATCTTCTGCTGCTTCTTGGAACATTGAACATTGCTAATAGCTCATTAACAACGTCTACACTACATTTAGTTATGTTCTAAAAAGTGTTAATTTCCAATTTCACCTTCTCTAATATTAACCCATTCCAGTCTGGGCGTTAATATCCCTTACAAACGTTCTGGACTGGGCATTTTTAAGGATGTTTAAAACATTATATTTCTGTACCTTTAGGAGATTTTTGCATGATTCTTTTTTCTCTGTATTTGTTTGAGCATCTAGTTTTGAAAAGCGCTGTTTGTGTCGTGCACTATCACATGAGATTTTAAAATTGTTTATATATTATACCATGTTATGCGAATGGAGAAAAGGTCTGACTGATAACTAAGCAAGAACAGTTTTCTTAAATACTGTTATATTTACCCTATTTTGCTAATATAAAATGTGCATTACAATTACAAAACAACAACAGTAATGAGTACGGTATAAAAATAATAATTTTTCAACAATAATGGTAATAATTACAATAACGAAAATGGGAGATCTTATGAAATTTTATTTTAATTGATAAATTTTGTCAAAAGTTACTCAAATGTAAAATTATGGTTCCATTTTTCACAACAGACTTCTGAGAAAGATAGAATACAGTCTTCTAAACAGACAACTTTACTAATATGTAGACAATCTTACGTATGCACGCAAATATGAAATACGCAGGAACATGCTCTAGGCCGTAAAATGAACTCCAGTCATAATGACATGTAAGAAGTTGTTTCGAATTCATATGTCAATAATATGTTCATTTGCACATAAACTTATAATACCGTATTTTATCGCGTAATTCCCCCCCTTTTTTCTCGAAAAATTTTCTTGAAAACACTAGGGACGAAATTATGCGAGTGGTGCTTCTAGGCATTCAGAAAGAAAGAGAAACGATGTATTAGGTAAAAGTTATATTTACGGTAATACCGATATGTGAAAAAAGTGGTACCTACCGGTATTTATTTTCAATTAACACAAAAGAATATCAAGGTTTCATTAGGCTACAATGAAGAGCATCAATACATTGTTTCATTGTTTCTTTTCTCTCACTACTCTGCGGCCTCACTTTCATCACTATCATCACTATTTTCAGGCTCAGGTAACACATCATCTTCTTCACTTTCACTATTCTACAACATGTCGTCCTTGGAACTGTCAATGGCACAAGAAATTCCAGTTTTTTTAACTCTTCTTAACAATATCGACACTAATTTTCTCCCACGCCCGGATTATCCACCCGCGATCGTCAGTTATGATGGCTTCCTTATCTTGCCTCCTGTAGTCAGCTGATGAGATCCCGCCGCCATCCATTCTGAATACAGGCGTCGAAGATGTTCTTTGAAAGGTTTGTTGACGTTGACATCTAAAGGTTGAAGAATGGACGTTAAACCTCCAGGGATGATGACAGGATGGGACTTCATCAGTTTCATTTTCTCTTTTACAGCTTCCACAAGGTGATCCCGGAAACTGTCTAGGACAAGAAGGGACTTCTTTTGTAACAATGCCCCTGGTCGTCTTCTCCAGACTTTTTCCAACCAATCCACCATCAAATCTGCTGTCATCCAGCCCTTTTCTTGAACTCGTACGTGAATTACATGTGGTGTAGTCTCCTTTGGTAATGTCTTCCTTTTAAAGATGACATATGGTGGAAATGCATTGCCGTCTGCTCTAATGCACAACATCGCTGTGCATCTTAGACTCTCTGCTCCAGTCGTCTTCACAAGGACACTTTTTGAGCCAGTTGGAGCAACGGTGGTGTTGTGCGGCATATCAAAAACCACTGGCGTCTGGTCAGCGTTACCAACCTGAGAAAGTAAATAGTCATATTGCTGTCGCACTTTTATTACGTAACGATGGAACACGATTACCTTATCTGTGTAGTCTCGAGTTAAACACTGGCACAAAGATGTTCTCCTCCATAAACTGAGATTTTGCCGTCTCATAAAACGAATCACCCAACCAATGCTTGCTTTAAAGTCCTTTCTGTCAATGTTGAGCATGGCAGCTATCTCGCAAGCTTCGTTCTGAATCATTTTGTAAGAAACAGCACAACGATCATTCCGAAGTTCATTGACATAAGCAATTACACCATTATCAATTTCAGGATATTTCTCTGTTTTAGGCCCATGGAAAGATTTTGAGCTTGCCTTTGCAGCCATAAGTTTATCTTTTTGTCTCCGCCAATCCCGTATTGAATTAGGATCAACGGAGAAATGTCTTCCTGCAGCTTTTACTCCATTTGTATCGACGTAAGATAACACATTTATTTAAATTTTGCCGTGTAGTTTGAATATTTCGACATTATGACGACTTGTAACAAACTGACCTGAAACACGTCTGCAACTTCGCTGTTCAAATTTACAGTATGTTGTGACAATAGAAACATTTTTATGTCAAGTACCGCTGTGTTCATTGTTGTCCATTATCAAGTCATTCGAAGGCCGCTCCTATAAGAACAAACCAGGAGAGGGAATTATGCACGATATTTAATAAAATAATTTTTAATGATGGAAAATAGTAGGGAAGAGAAATATGCGAGGGGGGAGCTTATGCGATAAAATATGGTATATCATAAAATATCTAAAATATCACTTTCGTCAAGCACATGTTTACCATGAGAAGCCATGTCTTAGAGCCACTGACTGACAACATCTACTGATGCATGTTGATCGAAAATATCGTAAATTCTCTGACTTAGACATATAACTGCCATATGCTTAAATACTCTCGTAACTAATACATGAAGAAACACGATGTAACCACCAGAATGCGTGCATAGCTCATTCTCGATTTTTAGTGAATTGTCAAACCTTACTATGGGCTATGCACGTAGCGCGGCCTGAACGTAATTTCGGCGATGTAATGACATTTCCTGAACAACCCCACATGGTTCTTGCCATGTGCTCTGAAGCAGCTCGGTCATTTTCCAATCAACGTGAAGACTGCAGATGGACACATGCTGTGCTTTCTTTACATCAGTTTTGGTTCTCTCGATGACGTAAGAAAAACGACTAACATTTAGGTAGTAAAAAAAGTATTTTGAATAAAAAGAGGCTAAGATAGACCAGAAAGAGTTAATGCATCAATACCAGTCAATTCTGGGTCACAATAGAATGAATTTACTCTTCTTCAGTATAAGCATTTACCGATTTGCATATTAGAGTATGTTATGTGGAAAGAAATTTAGAAGAATAGCAGTATGGATTTCGATAGTTTAGGCCATGGATACATCCTATATTTACCATGGGATTGCTGATGGAAAAACAGTGGGAATATGGAAAAAGACCTGGTGATGGCCTTCTTTGATCTAGAGAAGGCATATGATAGTGTTAATAGAGAAAAGGTGTGGGAAACCCTGGAGAGGAAAGCAGGTGGAAGGCAGTCAAGGGAACTAATGGAAGCAATGTATAAGAATTGATCTAGTTGAGTCCAGACTCCAGTAGGGAGAGCAGATTGGTTTAGAAACAAAACTGGACTAAGACAGAGAAGTGTCTTGTCTCCACCTATGTTTATAATGATTATGGATGAAATTCTAAAGGAAACAGAAGCAAGATATGGCAGGGTTATGAAAATATTGATGTTTTCAAATGACATAGTAATCTGTAGAGTCAACAATACAGAAGAGCAAACCCAACTAGAGGCTTTAAATGACAACATTGAGAAATATGGAATGAAAATCTGTGTGGAGAGGAGGAAAACAGTGGTGATGACAACAGAGAAGGAAAAGGAATTGTTAGTATCAGGGGACAAAACCTTGAGGTTGTTGAATACTTCAAATATATGGGAAGTGAAATAATGCAAGATGCATTGTTGGGTAAGGAGATCAGCAGAAGGGTACAAGCGGGAAATACGTTCTACCAGAATGTAAGTAACCTGATATGGAATGGAGAAGTTCCTATGAAATTTAAAGAGAGAATGTACAAGATGTACTATATCCCTGTATTAACATATGCATCAGAGACTTGGACTTGGACAGCAAGATATGAGAGTAAGTTCAGGCCAGTGAGAGTTGAAGTTTTTGAGGAGTACAGCAAGGAAAAAAAGGGGAGATAGATTAAGAAATGTTAAGGTCAGAAAAGAGATAGGGGTAGGAAAACTGAGTGATAGGATGGAGAAGAATAAATTGAGATGGTTTGAACATTATGAGGATGGAGGAGGGAAGGATACCAAAACAAGTGTTGGAGGCTAAGATAGAACGAAAGAGGGCAAGATGGAGGCCGAGAGCAAGATGAATCGACTCTGTCAAGAACATTATAAAAAGAGAAGACTGGATTGGAATACAGTTACTGAAGAGGACTGATGGACGGAGGGTAAACAATGGAGAAGTGCCATCAACACCCTAATGTACCACTCCATATGAGCATCATGGAGAGGCTTGGAATTGAACTGAAGCTTTTGGTGTGCCTCCAGTGATCAAGAATTGTGTACAACTACCTTTAGTACCCTATACTGCCATCAGCGAGAAAACCAGTCAGGGTGTAAACATGAGCACGTGTTCATGTTAACATTTATTAGTTGATGCTACTGCAGAATGCCTGTGAGGAGACATCAAAATAGTTTGTTAGCCAGATCATAGCACAATGCGATCCTACGTGCACAATGTCCAAAATATACCTTCAGTCAGAATAATATAGAAGAACTGATTCATTGTCGCTAATATAAGCAAACAATTCACACCGAGGAATTCAGGGGACCCATGCCTTCATGCTTGACCCACCATGTTGAATCTCTAGCCTCACGAAGGCTTGATAGAAACTTCACTTTTATACAGTTGGTGTGGAGCATGATAAATGGATATGTTGCACATAATAATAAAACTCGTAGAAGTCAGAATATTAACGAGACTGGTAAGTGTAATGGCTGTAATGTACCATGCCTTTCATCACGTGATGATGGAAGAGCTGTGATGCTGAGAATCAGACGGTCTGTGCAATATGAATGTCGTCTTCTCATTAATCTGAATGACACAAGCAATAGTGAGAAAGAGGAAGGAGTTCATCTTTTATCAGATTGTAATTAAGTAAAGTGCTTTTTTTTTTTTTCAATTTTCTTTCATGTTTCCTTTTCTTAACTATATTTCCCGTGTAAAATTTTTAATTTTATTGCAATATTAAATGACCAAAAAATGTGAATTATTCCTTCTGTGAATGGTTTATTATGTATTTACATTTGGAGCGTAACGTCATATTCATCAAATTTCCATAATTTATTTCTTCTCTGAGATGGTTGATATCTAGGTGTGATATGTCATTCACTTGTTGTTTATTCCTCCTGGAATTTGCTTCATAATCCATATCATCATTGTATTTCATCCACATGTTGACATTGGTAGCATCCACTGAGAGTCTGATGTAATTGCAGCTATCAGGTGAGGTAATGACATTTCCTGAACAACGCCACGTGGTTCTTGCCATGTGCTCAGAAGCAGCTCGGTCATTTTCCAATCAACGTGAAGACTGCAGATGGACACATGCTGTTCTTTCTTTACATCAATTTTGGTTCTCTCGATGATGTAAGAATAACGACTAATATTTAGGTAGTAAAAAAAATATTTAATCAGTGGATCTGAAACCAGTAAGTAATGGTGTTGCAGCACGAAAAGATGGCACTGTAATGACCATGGCTACCACACAAGCTTGTTAACTTGTTGCTTCTATGCAAGTCATTTACTTAATGGCAACAACTTGCTAGCTCTGAAAGTGGTTGAAATTCTTTGATCACCGTACAGAAGGCTTCATTTATTTTGTAATTATTCACATAATTACATTATAATAATTTGTTTTGTATAGTGTTATGCATTTGCAGATACATCACAATATGCAGCCATCTTTAATCTTATAGCAGAGTCCCAGATACGAGCACAGTTCCAGGTAGAAAGAGATTCAACTGCTGTATCATTTTTGGCATTCCTAAACTAGAGAATATTCCTTGAGATTGCATATCAACTAAAGACTTAGTATGCATTTTCAGCCCAACTCTCAGATAAATGTGCATTCTACTGCATAAATTTTAACCACACATCTATCAGGCTGTTGTAGTACAGGCTCTCAAACTTATCTTCTGCTTCCCTCAAAGAGCGAAAACATATCACCTCCTGAATTTAAGCTTAATTTAAACAGCAGTGAAAATATTAAGTAGTGATCCATACAAAGTGATTGCCTCCTAAGTGATGATTGTTTCCTTATCCGTTGCAGGGTGGACCAGAATGAGGCTAAGAAACAAGAAAGCACTGTTTACTCGAGGGATCTGGGAGAGACTTCTTTCCAACAAGTTGATAGTAATGTTCATTATTACATTACCGCAGAAGGGGATATATGTATTGGAACTTCTGGAACAATGAAAGACATGCACCATGCAGATGAAAGTCAGTCATCATCAGGTCAAAGTTTCAAATCTGAGGGGTTGATGTTACCTGACACTGATAATGCGACTTATTCCCGCAATACATGTGATGTGGGTTATAGTTCTTACACACTCGAATGTAATGGTGATATAACACAAGTTTTCAAGACAGGCGATGTAAAGTGCAAGGATAATTCTTTTCAAGAAGGTGGTGTAGTCTTCGAGAATGAACAAAATGAATCTCATATGAATGAATTCCATTCTGTGTATCCACCACAGTTAACTCTTGAAAATAATTTCTTGAATTCACAAGCAGAACAAATTGCTTGTACAACCTGTGGCCGTGCATTTACTAGCATGTCCACCAATGGGAATAACCAGCTGTATTACTGTAGTTTTTGTGACAAGGCTACGGCTTTTGCTGTGAAAGATTCTCACTTGAAGCAACTGACAGATGCTGGGGATGAGACGCTCATTTGCACAATATGTCAAAAAATTTCTTCAGGCAGATTAGATCATGAAGCTCACATCGAAACACATGTTAAATATAAACATCATTTTTGTCCCTTTTGTGGAAAAATATTTAAAAAACACTTTCATCTTCAATATCATATCTCGACTAATCACGTAAAGACGGAAAAAAATATTTCTAAACCATTACCTTTACAAAGTCGTACAGTACTTTATTCCTGTAAATCCTGTTCAAAAGTATTTGTGAGCCAATATTCCTTGAATGTGCATATGTTGAGGCATACAGGGGGGAAGCCACATATATGTAGGTGGTGTGGACAAGCTTTCTCCACATCATCAGATCTCCGATCCCATTTGTTCATCCACCAATATGAGAAACCATTTGTGTGCATCACCTGTGAAAAGCCTTTTTTAGAGCGGACTAAACTTCATGCTCATTTACTTACCCACAAGTAGTAAGAGTATGTTCACGTATAACCCATGTAGATGCCCACACAATGGGTCAACAGCCTAAATAGGCCCTTGCCTATCAAGCAACCATTTCTAGGTGCAAATACTTGCAGATCAGTAAGTGCAATCGTCACAATGATTTCTCACAACTGTCATTCTTGATATTTTAATCCAAGGCTCTTGTTTTGAAGTGAGATAACTCCTGAATTATTCGCGGTTCTGATGTAGACTGAGTGGACTTCAAACCAGCCTTCAGATCCAGGTTTTTAAAAGTTTGACTTGGCTGGGAATCAAAACTGGCCTTCAAGAAGGGGACAGGGCCATTACCCCCGTACACAATTGGGCCAGCTCACAGACCTGATGGTACCATTTTTACAGAAAAAAAAATATGAATCCTATACACTCATGCTGCAAACACTTCTTTGGGTGGAATAAAAAAATCAAGTCCCTTCTTACACATTTACAATATAGATATTTAGTTAAGAATGAAGCCATACTTTTCAGTGTCGCCTTAGTTAAATGTAACAAAATCTTTTCAGTCTGTCAAACACTCTGCAATTACAATATAAATTATAACACTATAAACATACCTGTAAAAATACAATTTATATTGTGATTGCAGTGTGTTTGACAGACTGAAAAGTTTTTGTTACATATAGATGTTTGTATAATCTGGGCCACTCATTTTCTATTGGTTTCTAGGTCTTTTTATGAAGATTAGATGAAATTATAATTTTAGTAATTAAATGATGCTGATTAATTTTTTAACTTATCATCATCATCATCATCATACGCATAGTTTCTAGCTGTTGGCCAGTTCTACTTGTAACATAAGCCTCTCCAGCTCATCTTGTCTTCTCACCACTTTGTAACTCATTTTTATAAATAACATGATAATCTACGAAGGGACTTCAATATATAACGCAACACTTTTTTTCTAAGAGCAGGTTGGTTTTATTGAGGATTCAAGTACACCATATTATTCCCCGATCCTTTTGCTACAATACCTTATTTTTCAACATAATCTCCGTTCAATGTTGTGGTCTTACGCCACAGTAATGTGAGGGCCCCTATGCCTGCATGGTACCACTCGACTGTTCGAAGTCAGCGCCAGTGCCATGCTGCATCGATAAGTTCCCCATCATCTACATAATGCTTCCCACAGACTACATCCTTCGTTGAGCCAAACAGATAAAGGTCAAGGTGCAAGATCTGGGCTGTAGGATGCACGAGGAGGAACAGTTCACTGAAGTATTCTGAGCTCCTAATGATGCGAGATGAAACACGCCTCGCCCAATGACTCATCGTACCTTTGACCACTGCCAGGTCTTCGTAGACATTCTACAAGCATCTATGGATATCTGTGACGCTGTGGTTTTCCGCCAAGGAAACTGAATGATTGCTCTGGTACGCACCTCCGTTACAGATGCCATTTTGAAGGCTGGTTATAGCGCTACCACCTATTGGAAATTAATGAAACTCTATGAGGCAAAGCGGGAATATTCAAAGATGTCCCAAACAAAATTCCAATTTTTAAAAACTTAAATTGACTGAGAAATAAAATATGTTGCATTATATATTGAATGCCCCTTGTATGTTGTCATAAAGAAACATAATTTGATATCTTGCACCATTGTACCATTGTCTTAGCCAATTAGATTGCTTCGCAGGTGAATTCAAATGGTCTTTGTGCAGCAATGTTACTAAATCTGCACATGACTAAAGAACGGCTTGAGAGCCACGCTGAGAAATCATATTCAAATGCAAACACACCGTTGGTTTCAGCCAGTGTCACTGTTTCGTAGTTGCTTTGGGGGGATCCTGTCAGCTCGGAGATCTGTATGCAAATCCCTTCCCTGGCATAGTTTTGTACCTTTACTGGTCCTCTCATGCCGGTCTCAAGTCACATACAGATTTAGCAACAATGCCACGCAAAGCTCATTTCAATTTGCCTGCAAAGTGATCTGATTGGCTAACTTCAGCAGCTGATAAAATGGTTGAGACATAGAATTATTACTTTCCGCTTATTTATCAGCATGACCAACCCTTTAATGCTGATGTAGCCAGTTCATATTATTTCCAACCACCCTGTACATCTCACTGAGCAGGCCAAAATTTGCTGTCCAGTAACCGGATCCACTCTGCTGCTCTTGGCATGTCACCCATCAGTTAATCCCATGTACTTTAAAACTGTATCATGAAGCCTCCTCGATAATATTGATTACAGTCTATTGTAAAAATGCAGTTGCTCATTGGGGAGTCAGCTATTGCCCATTTGTGGAGTGTTTATTAGTTTGGGAATGACCAGTCCTCACATGTATGGTTCAATCAACACTCAGTTCCTCTGGTAACTTAGTCCAGATTGTTATACAGGATCAATAACCTGATAGTGGTTGAAGTTTTGGATGTTTTGCTAAGGTATTTCTGATTGTTCATTTCTTTTGAAGTGTCTTAAAACCATGAAATAGTGACCTCAAAAGTTTGTCCTACGATAATCCATTATTAACTGATGTATATGGTTCCTTTATGCAAACTTAGTCCAGATAGAGGTAACAATAGTAAGATAATAGTGACAATTTAAGAAGAGACTTAAAAACCCTTTTGATGAAACTAGCATTTATAATACAGAAACTAGATCCCACATATTTTTGAAAATATGGAGCTGTTTAATATCAGTTGGACAAGAGAATCTAATTTGCAATTGAATAGTGCAGTTCCAGTTGAGTTTAAAAATTTTGTGTGTGTGCTTCATGGATACATTCTGCATGTAATCTTTTTATGATTAGAACCCACCTATGACCTGAAAACTGTAGCTCAAATTTTGTCTGCACATTCAGTGATTTTCAGGTGCCCTCTTTCAGTCCTGTGTGTGTGCTATAAACAGCTGATATTTGGCCCAATTAAGGAGCATCAATGTAATATATTTTGTGTATGTGTAGTATTTGGTTTTTCCATCTTGTTATTGTTAATGTAATTTTGAATTTATGAATAAAATTACAGAATTCTAAGAAAGGTTTACTCATTACACTTGCAGTGATGAAAGGAACACATAATTGCTTTCTCAGTACTATGCAGATGATGTGCAAAATAGAAATGAAATCATTCAGGCCTGTATGTATATCTCTTTTTGTTTAAATTAAGTACTTCACAACTCACTTGGTCAGTCTTAGCATTAAGTATTTTAAATAGATGTTGAATATTATATACATGAAAGAGTTTAGAAAATCATATTTAAGAAATCACATAAATATGTTTTTTTACTGGATTCTGAGAAAACAGTGACACTCCTTAAGAAGAAACTTACCTTGTTGTCATCCTCTCCCTGGCTTCATTTTCAGTTATAAATTATTCAGTTTGCCCTTTGCTGACTTACCTGTTTGTATGCAGGAAATATACAACAGCAGTTCCTGCAAAATGCTGATAAACTTGTTAATACTTTGGGGGGAGATCTTATCCCTTCCTAGTAACAGACCTGAATTCTATCAATTTCTCAGACAAAAATATAAAGTGTATTTTTGGGACAAGTTGTATAGCCTTGTTTCAGCATATTAACAGCTTGCAATATCTTTATAACAGAGGTGAACCATTATATTGAAGCCAGTAGAAATCTAGATTAAGAAATTTATAGGTGCCTAACTTAGCTAAACATAGATGATAAAAGTCAGGATATGAGAAAAATAAAGAGCGTGTGTGAGAAATTCAGACATGAACCGCACGGTTAGAAAACACGATGGCCTTTCTACTACAGTGTTGAGAGATGCAGTGAAAATGGCATGTAATATTCACCTGTGAGAGCTGTACCGGGAAGGTCCCTTGATGGCAAGCACCGCAGAAGATGAAGTGATACTGAAACTTTAACTCACATCTTGAGTTCTTGTGCCTTCAGTGAAGCTCTTGGAAACACCATACATCACATCAGGCTTCCCATCATGCAATTGCTCCATGGGAAAGAATTTTAGGTGCATGAGAAGTCCATGCTGGAGCAAATGGCAGCACGAGAAGGATAGACATGATCGCCACTTACCCAATATGTTTTCTTCAACTTCATTCCTATTTTCATGAATATTCTCTAGTTTCTCTGTTTTACAGTTAAAATGTGTCCACCGCATATGAACAGGTCAACTTACCATGACAAATATTCACACCAGCTTTACAATGGGAATATTCCACAACAATATCGCCAACTTTTATCAAGTCTGAACAGAGAACGTATTTAAAGGTAGGCTCTTGAAATTGGATTTTTCAATAAATTTTTTATCAGCCATGTTTTCATCAATCAAACATTTTTTATTGAATTTTTGACTATTTGTGTAATTTTTAAGAGGTCTTTTCAGTTATTTAAACTAGCTGAAAATGGCCCTGAATTTGTTGAAACCTGTTCCGAAAATGTATATATGACTAAATTCAACATTAAATTTTAGTTTCTAGTTTAAGTTGTATTGGAAAGTTCGACCTGTAAATTAAAATTCACTTATGATTTAAAATTGGAGAATTGTTATTCAGTAACAGAGCTGGCCCTGTGGTGTACGGGTAGCGTACCTGCCTCACATTTGGTTGCCCCAGGTTCGATTCCTGGACAGGTCAGCGATATTTACCTTGATCTGAGGGCTGATTCGAAGTCCACTCAGCCTATGTGATTACAGTTGAGGATCTGTCTGACAGTGAAATTGTGGCCCTGGTCTAGACAGCCAAAAGGATTCGTAGTACCGATCACACACCACCTCGTTATCTACAGGTCTTCAGGCTGTTGCACCATGGGGTTGGTTAGGGAAGTCCCTACGGAACCATCATAAAATGTATTGTCTGCAATTCAAGGGGGAAAAGTATGTGTATTAGACTCGACAGTAAGTTGTAAAAGAAACTACCAACCAGTAGGCAGAAAAAAGTAATTCCACCTACCTGCCGTATTACATGCATAAATACAAGCTGGACAACATAGAAGGCAATAGCGCTGATATCTTAAGCATCGGTATCAAGGAGTTCATCAACTAGGGGCTTAAAGTGCTCAGAGTTTCTCTTTTGATTCTCAGGTGTCACTTGTGTTCATCAGACTGAGATCATGGACTTGAAATTTATTTCCTTTTTAATGAATTTGTTTTAGTGTAATCTTTGTGTGAAGCAGCCTTCAAGTGGAGGAAGATTTTGAAAATAAAATTGGATATTGCTCAGCCTGTGGGCTTGGCCAATTATTATTATCCTTTGTAGCATCAAATTAGAATTACTAAGTGAATACCGAGATATTCGAACCATTGGTTTCAGTTTAGGAGGGAAATACGTAAACAGAGATGTTTATGTTTGTCCCAACACATTCCTCTTCATATTCACACTACACACCATACTACCAGCCACCACAGAAGCACATATTAGTACTATTGAACCAGCTAAGTTTAGGTTGAAGGAAGAATCCCACCTTCCAATATTCATATGTTTTTACTGCTAGTCTATGTAGTTTTAAAACATATTCCAGATTAAAATCTAGTTACATTATTTTAAAAAGTACACGTTTTGTTCCTAATGTGGAATATCTTCAGCTAAAAAAGGGGGTACAAAAATTGGCAAAAATGAAATAAAAACACTTATTATAATAATAGTGATGATGATAATGATGAGATAAAATGTTCCTTCATGTTGAACCAATACACTCAACAGAGATGTTTGTGTTTGTCCCCTCGTTTATCTCAAACTTGAATGCTGACTTGTTGAGTGTTTTGGCTCAACATAAAGGAACATTTTATCTCATTATTATCACCATCATCTTTATAAGTGTAAACCCCAGATATTGAATTTATATATAATATTTACATTATATTTCTCTGAATTATATCAAAAGTTATCCATGCACACATATAATCTCCTTCAACTTATCTGCAATATTTTGTGTGCTCTTAGAGCACAACATTCAAGACAAGTTGACACTTTTTGTTGTCTATTATAAAGTGGGCAATCACAGGCAGATATGGGTCTTGTCTGATGTCCATGTATCTGTTGTTAACACAGCATAGTGCTGTAGGGAACAGCAAATTTCATTGCATCCATTTAAATAAGGAAGAACCGTTCACACTTTACTACAAGTGCTCGCTCAATGAAGATCTGGAGTTTGGTACTTACAGAATGAACAAACAAAATGTTGGGCACCTAACAACCAGTGTATTAACTTTAACCCTTTTGAATTAAATGCCTCCAGAAATCAGCACTGTTAAGTACTATGATTTACAGCATCTTCTACAATTTTTGCTGCCTATTCACCATGAATTTTATCACACTCTCGAGCATGGTCTACAAATATGAAATGAAAACACTTATTATAATAATAGTGCTGCAGTGGCGTCTTCTTCGACAACTGTGGAAGACAATGATGGTGATGTTATGGAATACTTCTGTGATTCAGATTAATAATCATTCATACATAACATTTAAAGTATCATACTTATCATTGACACTTAACATTTTTTAAATAATAAATTTTATAATTTTGTGCCAATAAAAACATATGTAACAAGTTGTTTTGTTTAATCCTTAACCTTAGCCCAAACCTAAAGTTCTTCAAAGGGAAAAGGGGTGCAAGTGACTGAGTTGGAAGTAAATGTGTCCAAGTGATTGCAGGCTTGCACGAAAAACTTGTGGTAAGGGTAATAACAATTATTGCTTAGACTTCATATAAAGATGCATGACACTATATAGATAAAATTTATATTAATAATGTTTTGTTTAATGTCCACAAGAATTTACAATGGGATCCAAATATTGCAGATCCTTTTTTCAAAAGTATATTTTTGGTAGTTATACCCCTTTGCTTTTAACCCGCTCATTTGACTGTCATCTACCAGTGGAATTACATCGCCCACACAGTGTAAATTTTACCTGTTTTCTTCTCTCATCCCTCTCGAAAAGCTGCAGGACATCCGGTTTCCTTTTTGACATCATTCACAGAAAGATCATGTGATATTTCACTCCATTTGTTATGAGATACCTTGACTCAAGTCCCTAACTACTTTGCAAGCTCCACCAAAAACCACCTTGACAAATGAAGTAGACAAATGCAAATTCTTTGTGTGACACTATAGGAGCCTCCAATCACATTTGAGTACAAAAGTCCCGTACTAGTTGCAATAAATTTGCACTGAATGGAATGGTGGTAGAGCACGCAGACGTACGGTCCCTCACAGAGGATGGTTTCCCATTTTCACACCAGGTAAATGCTGGGGCTGTACCTTAATTAAGGCCACGTCCACTTCCTTCCCACTCCTAGGCCTTTCGTATCCCATCGTCGCCATAAGACCTATCTGTGTCAGAGTGACATAAAAAAAATAGTAATAGCGAGGACATGCTCGCTGTGAATGTTTTAAATATACTGTATCATTAAATCGCATTCCTCATTTCACATGACCCATTTTCTTCCTTCACCTTTGTGCTTGTATACCATTTCCTGTTAAGTTCACAGTAAAAGCATTCTGATAAATAAGCAGTGTTATTGGATGAGAAACTTCATTCATCGTAGTTCTTTCATGGCGGGTAGTGCGAATGAGACGGGCAAGCTTACGGTATATAAGTCATCATAGCTATGCATGTTTGAAAACAGAAGTTTCCCATAGTACAATTCAAAATATAGGATTATTTTATTATTTATTTATCAGTGGCAGAACTATACAATATGTTGAAGGGGCTTTCCGAAAAGATCAAAGCTCCACCTCGCACCAAATATGCATAAATCCCACAATAAACATAAGATTCACATTTACATACTTTCATATTTATAAACAGGGTGTTCAGAATCAATGTGAACTAGGTATATGAGCATTGGAGGATTGGTCGTACTGATAAATAATGATTTGAAAAACGAATTTGATATCTTGCGCCATTTTCATTTTACCAGGTGCTGAATTTAGCCAATCAGATTGCTTTGCAGGCAAATTCAAATTGGCTTTATGCAGTAGTGTTGCTAAATCTGCAGGTGGGCTTGGACCGGCTTGAGGGTCTTGAGGAATTAGCATCAAACACAAACATACTATGGGTTTCAGCTGATGACACCGTAGTGTAGTGTGAAAGTGCCATTCTGTCAGCTCAGAGGTTCGTGCTCAAACCCGTCCCATGGCGAAGTTTAGTTTCTTCGATTGACGGTCTTAGGCCACGTGCAGATTAAACAACACTGCCACACAAGCCTATTTGAATTTTCCTGCAAAGCTAACTTACGCTGCTAATAGAATGACAACAGCACGATATATCAATTTTTTTTCTAATAATTATTGTGTGTTAGTATGACCAACCCACTAATGCTAATATTGTTTCCAACCAATCTGTATTTTCCGCTGATAATTTCTAGTATGGATATGGCACACTATCAATATCACACTCACATGAACTCGTATGTTCCTAAAGCATAATTTTAAAAAGTAGCTGTAGGCCTACTTATATCGTCGCCGTAAGACCTATGTATTGGAGCGATGCAAAGCAAAATAGCAAAAGAAAAAGAACCTACTTATACTAATTTTGCCCCTAGAGAATGTACTGTGGTGTAACGTATAAAGGCGTGCGTGTGCACTGGACTATGAGTGAGGAAGAAAGCTTTTGGATTCTACTGCTCAGTACATCATTGCAGTCAGAGGGTTGAACTGTAAAGCGAGTGTTGTCCCGCTACCACCGTTTTACTGCTGGAACTACTCCGAAATTCATTCAACTCAGTCGGTAGTGCAACCGGAGGATTGCTGTAATCGCATTCTCCGATTCAGTCAACAGGAGGGCAGTTCCTGATAGAAGCAGAAAACTATTGATAATAATTGCCATTGATATTGTCCAATATAATGAGGTTTGGTATCGATAGCAATCAATAATTTTTACAAATTGGCAAAAATGTAGTTATGCCAGAAAATAGAATATTTGAGTAGCATGTTTCCAAAAAGTACTAAATTACTCTGGAAGATTTTTCAGTATTAAGGAAAATCTCTGTGTAAGTAATAACATCATCATAATTTTTTGGTGACATTTTATCCATGTAGGTTACGATTTAAATTTTGTGAAGGTGCATTTCACTTTAATGTATATCGTATACAAAATACACTATTAGCTGTTTTAAATACTGCTTCAGATGGATTTATTACATTTTGACCTTTATAATGAAGTACCTTTTGGCATAAACTGAAATGGATATATTATTTTTGAAAGGAATTTATTCACAATAGTTAACAAAGTTGATTGGGTGTCCCATGTATTTTCATCTGAACATCATCTTCATTATCACATATACATAGTATGTCGCTGAGCCTATTTAATAAGTCTTATCAGTTTATAGCCAACGGCTGTAGCATGTTGAAACACCAGATCCCGTGAGATCTCTGAAGGTAAGCAACATTGGGTGTGGTCAAGATTTGAATGGGTTGCCACGCGCTGTTTGTGGGGGTTAAGGGAATGGAGGAGCGGAAAGGAAAGGAACTGGCCACCCTACCGTATGTAAATTCTGGCTCAGGCACACCTCTGCGGAGGTTCGGACCTGCCTTTGGGCAGAATATACCCTTACCTTAAAAAGCAACAGACATTTAGAAGGGATCTTCGTCAACATAGTCAATGTTCTCCTCTTCCTCACAATCGGTCCCTCCTTTACATGTAACACTTAATCAGCCCTTGTAGAAGGCATCCACCTGCGAATAAATACCCTTTTTTCCTAAAAGGTTTCTAACATTATTAATCTTGGCATCAGATATATGGTTCCTCTTCTTTACTTGCCTCAGTTGTAGAACAATGTTCTTAACCTTCCTGTATTTAGTTTTTAGAATGCTGTGCTGGATTCCTGTGTTACCTGCATAGAACTGTTGAACAGTAACAAAATTGCATTCTTAATGATTGAAACTGATTACTTTGGCATCAGAAATACTAAAACCCTTGTCATTTTTCAGGAAGGTTTTGAAGACTCCTTCCATGTTTACACAATCACTTTTCTTTGTGAGCGAAGTGTACCTACAGGTGATAAAATTTCAACATACTCTTTTGGATGAAGTACTTGATTTTTCTTCCTTAGTTGCCTTTCTACTAAACTGAAGGCTCTGTCAGCTGGCAAGTATGAGTGTCCTCTCACAGGAAATATCCACTTGAAATCTATACTGGCTTTTGCACAGAATTTAATGAACATAAACAACATTCCATAGTTCTTGTTCTGTCCAGTGCAACTGTCACGGAATATGCATAAGGAACTCAAAAGTTTTGCTAAGAGGTGCTTCAAAACGTTCTACCAATACACGCTACAACTTTATATTTTATCAACTTCATTATGTTGCACATTTTTTATATACTGTATTATTTTTTCATTGTGTGTTTATTTTCATAACATTCTTTTAACTTTAATTATGTAGCTTTTAATATGTTCACTGAAGATGGCTCTAAAATGAGCTCAAACATGTCTGATTGAATTATTCCAGCTAAGGCGGATATACATTGTATTGAATAGGAGGACATAATAAATATTTTTTCCTTTGTAAATTGAGGAAATGCCACATGCAAGAAATAATCTCATTTGATCCTCGACCGGGCGAGTTGGCCATGTAGCTATGAGCTTGCATCTGGGAGATAGTGAGTTTGAATCCCACTGTCGGCAGCCCTGAAGATGAATTTCCATGGTTTCCCATTTTCACACCAGGCAAATGCTGGGGCTGTACCTTAAGTAAGGCCACAGCTGCCTCCTTCCCACTCCTAGCCCTTTCCTACCCCATCGTTGCCATAAGACGTGTCGGTGCGACATAAAGCCACCAGCAAAAAAATTAATTCATCCTCGCCCATATTCTGACTCCAACCAGTGGTAGAAATGTATGTTTTCCTTATTCAGTACTCCATTCGCATCATGTATCACAACAGCAAATATGTAATATCACATTTGACGAGAATAGTAAGCTTCTCCAATTTCAATTTCAGGAAGTGGTTGGATTTGCATTAAGTCGAATACAGTGGTTACACTCCCAGCTGGCCAAAGGTTCAGCTTCTTAAAGAAAACACTACTCTTTCTTCTGTAAACTAAATATTTCACACACCGAGCTCGATAGCTGCAGTCGCTTAATTGCGGCCAGTATCCAGTATTGGGGAGATCGTAGGTTCGAACCCCACTATCGGCAGCCCTGAAAATGGTTTTCCGTGGTTTCCCATTTTCACACCAGGCAAATGCTGGGGCTGTACCTTAATTAAGGCCACGGCCTATTTCCTTCCCACTCCTAGCCCTATCCTGTCCCATCGTCGCCATAAGACCTATCTGAGTCGGTGCGACGTAAAGCAACTAGCAAAAAAGAAAATATATATTTCACAGTACATTATCTTTTCTCCTCCTGGCTATTTGCTAGTTTCTTCCAGTTTTTAACTTTACACATGCACTACAAATATCAATCCCTTTTAGAACCAAATCCTAGATTGAACTGATGAGTAAAAACATGCCAGTACAGTACATACCATATTTACATTCACTGTCATAATATTTTTCTTTGTAAAGTTCTCACATTTTTTAATGCATAGGTGGGAAGGCAAATAGAACCTTCTAGGAGCATTGTTTCTACCATAATGTTTCTCTTTACATTTAAACTGTTTTATATGTTCTACAATTCTGCTTTTTCTTTTAATTTGGGTCTGGCTCAGCCTAAATTCTCCCCTTTTTTCCATACTTCTTCATCTGGTTTAGACGTCTGCTGAGCTGGTAGTTCAGTCTTCCTGCAATTTATGGAAAGTATGCTCATAAAGGAAGTTTTACATACCTGAATAGGACCACATATTACCTGAACAAAGAATGTTGTGCTGTATGTTTTAATTCTCTGAGCTGTATCATTATTTACCCATTGTCTCTGGACGTTATTGACAGAAACATGTTGCTGAATAAATTTAGTTTGATCTGGAGCAGTAGTCAGTTTCCAGCACTCCTCATGAAAGGTGTGCATTTCATCCTGAGTCATTGTACCTGCTTTACAAAAGTAATTGTCTAAGTGATGACATGCTATACTACAGCCTTTATTTTTGACTTTCCACTTTGTCTTCTTACAAATATTCTTTTTCCACTGAGCATGATCCCTCCCATCTTTCTTCTAGAATGTCCTGATGGTGTCTCACTGCAGAAGTCCCAGTTATCATCACTAAATTCACTCTGTCCACCAGATATAATTTTAACAGTACTACCTAGACTTCTGAAACTTAATAGCATGTATATCGGTAAAATCTACTTGTTTACATAAAATGAAGACGAAATCATTAAAAAATACGAACCACTGACAATGCTGCAACTGCACTATTACCAACAATAATGAACAAAACAAGTTAAGGATAACAGTATCTACAGTGCTGCCAAATGAATGTATAGGGTCTGAATTTTCCCTCATCCAGAACTCTGTCTGATCCTGTACAGCTATGTATTTATTAAAAATACCTGAAATGTTTAACGTACCCACAAAGAC
Source organism: Anabrus simplex (assembly GCF_040414725.1). Classification (NCBI taxonomy): domain Eukaryota; kingdom Metazoa; phylum Arthropoda; class Insecta; order Orthoptera; family Tettigoniidae; genus Anabrus; species Anabrus simplex. Next base: position 78,482,613 of record NC_090278.1, on the reverse strand, counting down.
GCACACGAGATGCTGTCAGCTGGTACAATTATTTATTCATATCTATTTACAAGTAAACATGCACATAACCTTAATCACAGTATCTCAAACAAAACACTTCACTCCGAGAACATCAACAAAGCCACCATTTTGACAAGAGCCAATCACTGCACATGGAGATTACAACCTTGAAACACAGTTGGAACAGATCACTACCAACTTCAATATGCAAACTGCAACTACTGCATGTCAACCCGAGATATATATATTCTTGCTACACCATGACTACTGAACAATAACATGCTAATTAATAACTTGTTGTAACCAGTAAACTCTCTTCCAATAACTCTCTGTCACCATCAAGATTGTCTCCTTATATATGACCTGGCCAGGCTTCCAGAAAGATACATTACAAAAAAACTACCTTCATTAAAATTCTAGAGCGCCTAATACGTAGATTATAATGTACAGATTATTCTCCAATGTTCTCGTCACCTATTATCATTTTGGAAGTTACAGTGTGTTTCACAATTATGGATTGCAAATTATGTATACAGGTAAGAATGGACTATATATACATTCTTGCATTAATTGAACATATAAAAATGTCTATGCACAACACATGTTTCATGACATAACCTCACACACAATACGATCATATTGTAATAATAATACAAATACTAACTGGATGTAACAAGTCATAGCCATACATACAAGTAATAATAATAATAATAATAATAATAATAATAATAATAATAATAATAATAATAATAATAATAATTGGAGCTTGATATTTGCATTAGTTACCCATGGGTGAGAGAATATTGTTTTCAAGTTACCGTATATCTGTTTACGACACTTGTGTCAATATCCCCCCTATAACTTGAAACAATTTCCACACTCTGTCACACTCTCTTGGTCCTCAATATTTAACCACACACAGACTACCTCACTCACAGCCTTCCCGTTGGCACTGTCGAAGTCCACAGTTCGCAGCCCAGCGGTTCCATCGGGGACCACCACCTTCCCAGGGTGGGTCTGCTAGGTCTGGTTGACGGTGTCTTCTTTCCTGGTGATGGTTATCCACAGGTCTTTGTGTGGCATTCGAAGCTCCGCTGGCTTTCCCCTTGTTTGTACCTTAGTGTTCTGTCAGGTGACACCCTCGTTTGTTGGTTGCCGGTTCGGACCCCATTGGTTCTCCGTTTCCTAGAGGGGTCCCCGCTGGCTGTATCATTGCCATCGCCCCCTCCAACTCCTGGGACATTGTCTGAGCCTCCACATAGTTCTGCTCCATGCTGAACATCCTCCGTGGACAGTTCACGGTGCCGTAAAGCTTACTGCGGCTGTTGAGCGCCTCTCTCTTGGTGTCATACAGGTACAGCCCATTCACCATCACGTCGTCTGGTTGCTCGGTCTCGGCGTCAAATACCCACGGCTATCCATTGGTGCGCTGAGTCCTCTCCTGCAGCTGGACTTGGTAGTCGGCTCTTGGTTGGTGGGCACTGCCGTGCCAGCCGAATTCTCCCACAACTTCCTCGTAGGTCGAGCATGGCTGCGAGCAGCGTTCCACTTCCATCTCCTGCCCATGAAGTCCAGTGATCAGGAATTGGCTTCCACTTCTGATGTCAATCCGGTCTTGAGCTGGGCCTCGAATTTCCCCTTGAGTTTTCCAAACTGGGCCTCGATGTTCCCCTCGAGTTTTCCAAACTGGGCCTCAATGTTCTCCTCGAGCTTTCCAACCTGGGCCTCAATGTTTTTAGCCTGGGTCTGAATGAAGGAAATTAACTGTTTAAATATCACCATGGTCCTCTGGTTGTTCTTAATTTTTGAGTCCAATTGATTCTAAGAGTCCTATCACACGGTCGTCAGTTAATGTATCCATAAAGGTGCACATGAGATGCTGTCAGTTGATACAATTATTTATTCATATCTATTTTGCATAACCTTAATCACAGTATCTCAAACAAAACACTTCACTTCAAGAATATCAACAAAGCCGCCATTTTGACAAAAGCCAATCGCTGAACATGAAGATTACAACCTTGAAACACAGTTGAAACAGATCACTACCAACTTCAATATGGAGACTGCAACTACTGCATGTCAACCCCAGATATATATATTCTTGCTACACTGTAACTCTACTGAACAATAACTCACTAACCAATAACTCGTCATAACCAATAAATCTCTTCCAATAACTCTCTGTCACCATCAAGATTGTCTCCTTATATATGTCCTGGTCAGGATTTCAGAAAGATACATTACAAAAAAATTACCTTTGTGAAAATTCTAGAGTAGGTACCTAATACATAGATTATAATGTACAGAATATTCTCCATCATTCTCGTCACCTATTACTATTCTGGAAGTTACAGTGTATTTCACAATTATGGATTACAAATTATATATACAGGTAAGAATGAATTAAATGCAGGTTCTTACATTAATTGAACTGATAGTCTATGTACAGCACATGTTTCATGCCATAACCTCACACTCAGTATGATATCATAGAAATAATACAAATACTAACTGGGTGTAAGACTTCATAGCCATACATACAAATAATAATAATAATAATAATAATAATAATAATAATAATAATAATAATAATAATAATAATAATAATAATAATAATAATAATTCAAGCTCAATATTTGAATTAGTTACCCATGGCTGAGAGCATATTGTTTTCAAGTTATATCTGTTCACCACACTTGCGTCTAGTAAATACCCGTGAACAGCTGATATAGTCCTTTCTGACATAAAACCCAGGCAACATATTGAATTCAAATGGGATAAAGTACTTTTTGTCATAAAACTGGATACAGTATTCTTTGGAACAATTGATTACTTGGATATAGTACATAATGGAACAAAATTAAATTTTACACTATTAATTTCAGTGGGATATAGAACTTTCTGGTCCAAACCAACATCAAAATCTGAATCAGTTAACTGCTTATTACATGAGGACAAAACTACAACAATAATGTTGTAAAGTGGATATAGTACCTTTTTGGAAACAAGCTTCTCATTCATTAAACACAGTCCAAAAAAAAAAAAAAAGTAGAAAGTACAACTGTTACATGCCATGTTATTAGTGAAAGGCATATTGAAATAACTCGCAGAGAAAGAGATCCAAAAAGATACAGCCTCTTAATTAGTATTTCAAACAATATTTCAAGTCATAAGCGATACATTTCATTGTGGTCCATACTGACGAAAGATCAAAAACAAAGAGAGGGAAAGGAATGTCCACCTACTGAATACCAGTTAAATAAGGTCTAATTACTGTATTTTTATAAAATATTGGGACTAGTTTCGATCCTGTTATTTGGGTCATCTTTGGCCTTAATCACAAGATGGTAAAAAAATTGTTACATGCAATGCAATCACCAATACTACACTCAAATTGGCAGTCTTAAACTTGTATATATAATATGCTTATGAGCACATGAGAGTCGTAGTTGAGCTGTACCTGTTTACATATACATCTGGAGTTAAATGGGGTAACTTATCCTCATTGGGGTAAAGTCTTAGAGTAAAACAGTACATTAGAATGAAAATACAATCCCAATTAAAAAAGAACATTAAAATAACATTAAAAGGTTCTTCCAGTATTACGTAGGAATTACAATGTCTTTTGATACGTTGATAAGACTTTAGTGTTGATATTAGGTGTTTGGCTGGAGCCGCGGTGTAGCGATAGCATGCCAGCCTCTTACCTGGAGGACCTAGGTTCAATTCCTGGCCAGGTCAGAGATTTTTACCTGGATCTGAGGGCTGCTTTGAGGTCCACTCAGCCTATGTAATTACAATCGAGGAGCTATCTGACAGTGAGATGGTAGCCCTGTTCTAGAAAGCCAAGAATAATTGCTGAGAGGATTCATCGTGCTGACCATATGACACCTCATAATTTGCAGGCCTTCGGGCTGAGCAACGGTCGCTTGGAAGGCCATCACCCTTCAGGGCTGTTGCGCCATGTGGCTTGGTCATTCTTATTAGGCGTTTGACTAATAAGTTGTGGATGTATTGTTCCACAAATTATGTTTAGTAGATAAGGCATACTGCTAGCAATTTACTGTGTTATTCAAAGGGGACATTCACAGTCTGAATGAGTAAGTGGCCTTCCCCATTTAACTCCAGATAGATATCTAAAATACTACAATATAATTACAAATGACTTGTGGTCATAAGCATAGTATATATATAAATAAATCTAAGACATGCCAATTTCAGTGCATTATTAGTGATTGTATTGCATGTAACATGATGTTTTTTTCCATCTTGTGATTAAGGCTGAAGATAATCCAAATAACAGGGTCAAAACTGGTCCCAGCATTTAATAAAGATAATTAGACTTCTCTAGCACGCAAGCTGTGAGAGAGTATCTCATTTGGAGCTCTTAATATTGTCCGCTAATGCTTGGAGCGCTGTGCCAGCATACAGCGAGTCACCTGGTGACAAACGAGCCTACCACTACAGCTCCAACTGTAAAATATTCTTAACCGGGCGAGTTGGCCATACGGTTAGAGGCATGTGGCTGTGAGTTTGCATCCGGGAGATAGTGGGTTCGAATCCCACTGTCGGCAGCCCTGAAGATGGTTTTCTGTGGTTTCCCATTTTCACACCAGGCAAATGCTGGGGCTGTACCTTAATTAAGGCCACGGCTGCTTCCTTCCAACTCCTAGGCCTTTCCTATCCCATCATCTCCATAATACCTGTGTGTGTCGGTGCGACGTAAAGCCACTAGAAAAAAATTCTTAAATTCAAACCCTCATTATTATAGAAGTCTTCCTTGTGGACAGTCGAAATTTTCTTCTGAAGACGTGGAGCTAAGTTCTCTGTGAAACGTGAAGAGTTTCCTTGACACAACATAAGCCCAAAATCCCACGTCATGTCTACAAGTACAGACAATGAAACTATCAATGTTAATATAATTAGACTTTATTTAACTGGTATTGAACCTTCTTTTCCCCATCTTTGTTAGTAAAGTTGTAAAAGAAAGTGGTATTTTACTGTTGGGTAGCTACCATTTGCTCTTGATGTCCACATATCATTATGTAATAATACTCAAAAAATCATCATCAGCTAACTTGTTCTTTAGTGAAGATCTTTTTACCAAGAATATTTGTTTACGTATCTTTCTTCTTTCTTAATGTGTTTTCCGTCCAGGGTTGGTTTCTCCCACGGACTCAGTGAGGGATCCCACCTCCCAGTGTCCTGGAGCATGAGGATTTATGTCAGGGATACAACTGTTGAGAAGGACCAGTCCCTTGCTCAGGCAGCCTCACCTGCTATGCTGAACAGGGGCCTTGTGCAGGAATGGAAATAATGGAAGAGACAGACAAGGAAAAGGGAAGGAAGCAACCGTGGCCTTAAGTTAGGTACCATCCTGGCATTTGAGTGGAGGTGTAGTGGGAAAACCATGGAAAACCACTTCGAGGATGGCTGAGGTGGGAATTGAATCCTCCCTTCTACTCAGTTGTTCTCCCGAGGATAAGTGGAGATCCAATCCTTGTACAAAAATTTCAGATATCGTGGCAAAGCCCAGAATCGAACCCGGGCCTCCGGGGATTAAAGTATCTTTACTAGGTAATTTATGCTTTGGTTCTAGTAGACTCACAAACCTCTGAAATTTTTCATTCGCAACAATTCCAAATGGCTAAAAATCAGATGCAGTCATACATATTAACGCTTTATCAATCAATCAATACTGATCTGCATTTAGGGCAGTCACCCAGGTGGCAGATTCCCTATCTGTTTTAATCTTCAAAACTGTTAATTCACTCTCTTTTAACATACTTTGGTGCATTATCGTTGTTTTAGATGTTATTGTATAATGTTTTACGTAATCATTTTTCAGCATTTTGACCTATAATTTATAAGATTAGAATGTCTCTATTTGTATTATTTTTAAGATTGATATAGGCTGATGATGCCCGTAAGGAAGGTGAAACATGTACCTTTGACTTTTATGTATTATGTATAAAAAAAATTTGACCATATGAAATAGTGGATCATATTGTATTGTATTGAACAGGTGGACTTATAATATTGTAATAATATTTGAGACATACATACCACATAGTCGAGCAGCTCTTCTTTTTTCTCTCAATTCTTCCCAACCCAAACATTGCAACATTTCTGTAACGCTACTCTTTTGTCAGAAATCACCCAGAACAAATCGAGCTGCTTTTCTTTGGATTTTTTCCAGTTCCAGTTCTTGAATCAGGTAATCCTGGTGAGGGTCCCATACACTGGAACCATACTCTAGTTGGGGTCTTACCAGAGACTTATATGCCCTCTCCTTTACATCCTTACTACAACCCCTAAACACCCTCATAACCATGTGCAGAGATCTGTACCCTTTATTTACAATCCCATTTATGTGATTACCCCAATGAAGATCTTTCCTTATACTAACACCTAGATACTTACAATGATCCCCAAAAGGAACTTTCACCCCATCAACGCAGTAATTAAAACTGAGAGGACTTTTCCTATTTGTGAAACTCACAACCTGACTTTTAACCCCGTTTATCATCATACCATTGCCTGCTGTCCATCTCACAACATTTTCAAGGTCACGCTGCAGTTGCTCACAATCTTGTAACTTATTTATCACTCTAACATCATCCGCAAAAAGCCTTACCTCCGATTCCACTCCTTTACTCATATCATTTATATATATAAGAAAACATAAAGGTCCAATAATACTGCCTTGAGGAATTCCCCTCTTAATTATTACAGGGTCAGATAAAGCTTCACCTACCCTAATTCTCTGAGATCTATTTCCTAGAAATATATCAACCCATTCAGTCACTCTTTTGTCTAGTCCAATTGCACTCATTTTTGCCAGTAGTCTCCCATGATCCACCCTATCAAATGCTTTAGACAGGTCAATCGCGATACAGTCCATTTGACCTCCAGAATCCAAGATATCTGCTATATCTTGCTGGAATCCTACAAGTTGAGCTTCAGTGGAATAACCTTTCCTAAAACCGAATTGTCTTCTATCGAACCAGTTATTAATTTCGCAAACATGTCTACTGTAATATAATCAGAAAGAATGCCTTCCCAAAGCTTACATACAATGCATGTCAAACTTACTGGTCTGTAATTTTCAGCTTTATGTCTATCACCCTTTCCTTTATACACAGGGGCTACTATAGCAACTCTCCATTCATCTGGTATAGCTCCTCCGACCAAACAATAATCAAATAAGTACTTCAGATATGGTACTATATCCCAACCCATTGTCTTTAGTATATCCCCAGAAATCTGATCAATTCCAGCCGCTTTTCGAGTTTTCAACTTTTGTATCTTATTGTAAATGTCATTGTTATCATATGTAAATTTTATTACTTCTTTGGCCTTAGTCTCCTCCTCTATCTCGACATTTTCCTTGTAACCAACAATCTTTACATACTGCTGACTGAATACTTCTGCCTTTTGAAGATCCTCACATACACACTCCCCTTGTTCATTAATTATTCCTGGAATGTCCTTCTTGGAACCTGTTTCTGCCTTAAAATACCTATACATACCCTTCCATCTTTCACTAAAATTCGTATGACTGCCAATTATGCTTGCCATCATGTTATCCTTAGCTGCCTTCTTTGCTAAGATTCAATCTAGCTCATATTTCATTTTATTGGAATCTGCGTAATATTGTTGCGGACTAAAATACTTTTTAAGAGGAGAAGGTCACATTGAGTATTTAATATCTAATTGTGAGCTCTTTGATATGGTTCATTAGGTTAGAGGTACTGCAACAGGTTTTATATTGTTTTCCACATTCAACAATAGTTAACTTTTATCATCACTACGCCTAAAACACTTCCAAACGTTAGATACTGTATCTTCCTTTTGAGCATAATGTGAAATCCATGCTTTTAACGGGTATATTATTAATAAAACAGTAAGTAAATTTGTATCTTCGCCCTGAGGTAGTGTATCCCTTTTCAGCCCCCTCCCCAACCCAATTGAGGTTGTACCATTTTGACCACCTACCAGCACTCCTTTCATTCTTAAATTTGTGGCAATATCGCGAATCGAACCCGGGTCCACGAGGACGGTAGCTAATAGTGTTAACCGTTACGCTACAAAACAGTGAAACAGCTGTACAGTTCCTGTTAATGTGAAAAATAAACCAGTGGGGGGGGGGGGGGAAGAAATCCGTCGTTGTCTGTCCCCTCTGCCCATAATGGGTAATTGGCTGTTCATGTAAAATTATAGCAATTACACTATAGACGTGTATTTGATTATAGTATTATAGTGTTAGCACTATCGATACTTTTCCGCCTGTACTTCGTACTCTTTTGGTCACAACCTGTCGTCAATCTGTTATTGTTATGCCTGACAATAATTAACATTAACCGAAACGACCACGCAGAGATACTGCGAGTTGTGACTTTGTTAAAAGGAGTCGATGTGCAGTATTACGCTGTGTCAAGAAATACGCTGTGTTATTCTCTCCGTACGAACTCTTAGTGCCGTTGGGATTTCGATTTCTGTCTGTTCATAATAGTCTAGATTACAGACGTATCAAAAGGTATGTAACAGTACGAAGATTATGAATTAGTATTGATATTCCAGCAACCTTAACATGCCGTGTATAGAACAACTCAACATGTAGGAGATTACTGCAAGTTCTTTACGTTCAAAACTAGGATAATACGTTCGCTTTCGAGCTGGACGTTTTACTACCATTGATCATATGTTAATTTCGAGAACTTTCTTGTCATACGAGGAAGGAAAGCCGCTCAGTTCAACTTTTCACCTGTGTTCGTAAGTCATTTAAACCATGAATTTGTAACATTGGTGGAAATATGTCAAACGGTGTACTTCTTATAATTTAGTAAGAGGCTTTCTTTTCTTCACGTTGCGTAATGTCGAATAAATTGTCGTTGCATGTCCATGTCACGAGGAGTGGTGTTAAGCTCCAGGAATTACTGTAGTACTACTAGTAGTAGTAGTAGTAGTAGTAGTAGTAGTTAAGTAGCGAAAATCTTTGTACTATTATTGCCAGAGAAGTTACAAAATCCCTTTCTGTTCGGACTCGTAACGAAAACAAATACTGGCACTAATTAATATTAAGACTATGTAACACTGAATGTCTAGAAAAATAAATTCAATCTTAAAAACTACAATATCATCGAAGTGCAAAAACATCGAACAGGATTATGTTAGAACTATGTTAGGCAGTGATGTGAGGTTTAAGCGGCGGCTTTGAACTGGATTCCCATTTCATTATAAGGACTATTTTAAAGTATTAATGAATAATGCTTTTACGTGTGCATAAGTGGGCAATATACGGTATATTCTCACAAATGTTTTATATAACACCTATGTACGAAGGGCGTTCTGTATTGATTTACACTTTACTTTTTCTACCCAAATGAAATACATTACACATCAGTTGTTACGTCCACCTTCTCAACATAATCTCCTGGTAGGCCCCTAACTGTATGCACGTTTGCCATCAATGTGTCAGTCTCTCCAGACCTTCCTGAAACCCTACTTTCAGAGATCTGCATACCCATAGCTTGACACCTGTATCCAGCTCTGCAAAATCCACAAAACGGCGACCACGCAGAGGTTTCTTCACGTTCCCAAACAGGTGATAATTCCTGTCTGACATTTCTTGATCATGGCATTGCAAAAGTTATCTGCACACGTCCACACACCTCTGATTTTCGTCTGCAGACACAGTCTAGGCACCCACATGGATGATACTTTCCCCAACTGTAAGTGACCATGCATGATTCGCTGCAGGGTGTTTCAACTAATTCTCGTGGCTGCCTCCATTTCCGTAACTGTGATGCATTTGTTTCCTTGGATGGCCTGTTCGACCCAGGCAATGTTGGCTGGTGTTGACACTGTCACATTCCTTCCAGAACTGGTTCCCTTGTCCACGGATGTGCGCCCTGTTTTCCAACCTTCTACCCAGTTGTGAACTGTTTTCTGTGACGGCGCATGTTCTCCACAGACTGCCACAAGGGCCGACGATTTTCTGCAATGGTCATGCCTTCCTTCCTTAGGAACCAAGTCGTATAGCTCTGCTTTCCATGTTGTCTGCTCATACACTGACAGTGTTGTTATGAAATGGCTATGACAAGTGCACTTGTTTGCCCCTGTACGTGTGCTGCTACCAAACGGTGGAACAAGACACTAGTTAAACGTTACCACCTTCAAAAATGAAATGTGAAGCATATTCAGATGTGCAAAAAATAAAGTGTAAAACAATATAGTACGCCCCTCGTACACATGTACATAGGCCTAATCGTTTTGACAGTAGACCCACTATAACAACTCTTAAGATTGGGCTACTGGTATAAGTTCCCAGCAAGACATTTCAATATGACATTGAAGGATTATTCAGACGACAACAAAAGTAGATTGTATGCAACAATCAACACACCTGTTTTCTTCATATCATAATTAGCTATATGTAGCTGCTTGTATGTATCGGTAACACATTTGCTTTTTTTTTTTTTTTTTTTTACGTTGCATTGAGACAGATAGGTCTTATGCTGATTACCTAACAAAATTCATTAAAACTCGGCCATATACACCCAAAAGACATTTGGATACTCTGTCATCTAGTATGACTAGAGTGAAATAGAACATCAAAATTGACAAGTAGCCCAGCCAGATGGCATCAGATTAAATGTCTCCATACAGTAGGTGGTAAGGTAAGGGTGTATTCTGCCCGATGGCAGGTCCGAACCTCCGCAGAGGTTTGCCTGAACCCGAGTTTACGTACAGTAGGGTGGCATAGTAGGTGAGGCCATACAATAATAATAGTTATTATTATTATTACCATACCATTACTATTATTATTGGCTGTATATTAGCAAATTTTCACAAGCACTTATCACAAGATTCATGCTGAACATAGGAAGGCATTTAAAACTTGTGGACTAGAGACAATCCCAGTGGAAAAATTAAAAAGTACATTTGGCACCCCCACTCCTAGTTCCTCATTTCCCAGCCATGTTTTATAATATAAGCAATGTACTTTACAGATGTTGATATTTTCGAATCCATTACCTAAGATATGCAAAGCTTTGTTCATTTTCCTGTACTTTTGATGAAGCCAAGTTCGTTACAACTTACATTCCTGAACAGTCATTTTCAACAAGCTGGGCTTAGTAGCGCAGGTTACAGAGCACGGTCCTACTGATCTCCAGTTGGCGGGTTTGATCTTGGCTCAGGTTGCTCGATTATGTCAGCCTCATGTCAGTAGATTTCACGGAACTCCTGCGGGATAAAATTCTGATACCTTGGTACCTTCAAAAGCGGTATAAGCAGTGAGTGGGCAGTAGAACCAATATTATTATTTTCAGCAATGCAAATAGTAAAACCAAATGTTAATCATGAATGGCAAACACTTTTCTGATCAGTTACGACTGGCAGTACGAGAAATAATCCTGGTTTTGAAACACTGTCAGAAAGAAGGTCTGAAAACTAGTTTAGGCTTATGGTTTTCCTTATTTCCTGGCAGAGAACATGTTCTCGTTTTTACTAAAATTATACTCTTGTAGCCCTGGACTGAATAAAATTAATTTACCGTACTTGCCTTTCTTAAGCCATCGAGTCAGATTGTTGCTTCACATCCCCTTTGAATTTCATACCCACTAGATAGGTGTTACGCAGGTAGCACTAATTTGGTACTGTACTGGGAAATGATCAGAGATCTGGGCATGAGAATCTTCACTCAGGGGTGGACGGCCCTTATGGAGCAAGTACAGAGAGGCTTATGCAGAGCAAAATAATAGTTGGGCTTAAAACTTAATTTATTCATTACCATGAATTTATGGGCAATGTTTCCTATTATTCCTGCTCCTTTTGAAGAAATATTTGTTTCGTTGGTAAATTATTTAAACATTAAAGCAAGTTATTTTATGAAATTTTTGCAATGTTTCAATAAATAAAGTCATATTGATGTTTGCCTGAATTAATAACATGGTATCCGCAAAAGATTGTCTTTATCTTGATGTTTTGAATTTTTTTTAAAGTCGCCGTAAATAAATTGAAATGAGTGTCCTTCGCTTGAAGATCAATATGCATTGGTCATTAATAAAAAAACATTTTTCTTGTTTTGATTCCTGGCAAACCTAGCATGCCTTGTGGCGTAGTGTGACCCGTTAATACTGAAATATCCTTGGTCATTCTGTCAGAGACTTGGCAATTGATCGATTAAAACATGTTCTAATTCACTTTCACGAATTTTGAAGACTAGTCAAGTATTGCAAGCATTTTGACAAGTAAACTTGTGATGTTGTGAATATGACAAAATTTTAATCATGTTCAGCATCTTAAGAACAAACATTAATGGCTCCTCGAACAAGTGCAATTGTATTTTGAATAAGTAATATCTTCCTTCCTAACTTCTTGTCTTGATGATGAATACTTGTACTCCTTGTATTAACTGTGCTTTCTCTTTCTAGATTGCTGAAAATTATGGAGGAAACAATCTTTGTGAAATGTGAACCAGAGTGGCCAGCAGATACAGAGGAGGCCAACAGCTATGTAAGTGAAATTTTAATTTGTCTGTTGTGGTATAATGAGTTCAGTAACCCTTCTGAACTGCACATACAAAATTTTCTCTTGTGTAATTTACAACAGGATCAAAAACACTGTGTAACTATAATATGAATGGATGAAAACCATAACGGTATAAGTGACATTTTTTAAAAAATGAGTTAAGTGCAGGATGTAACTCCGGGAGGATGTATCCTTTCACCAGCAAAGAGATACAAGTGATAGCAGTAATATTCTGCGCTCTAGTGATGGGTGGTATAACTACAAATAGCATGCTTTATATGAAAGTTGAAGATATTTGAATGCCTTTTTCTCTGAATGACCAAAATGCTACTTATACCGTTATGGTTTTCATCCATTCATATGGAGAATACCATGTTCATTGTCTTTATCATTACTGAATAAAATTTCACCAACTGAATTTGCAACAAAATATCCAGTGTTTTCTCCCCTGTTATGGGCTGCTGAGTGGAGAGGCTGATGCTCTGCTAATATAGAACAATGGCTCTATTAATTAGACCCTCCCCTATGGGTAGGGACAGTAGCGTGCATCCACAGTATCCTCTGCCTGTCTTAAGAGGTAATTTGAAAGTAACCATAGAGGATCTCAATATGAGACCACTGGGTGAGTTTGGCCATTCGGTTAGGGCCGTGCAGCTGTGATCTTGTATCCAGGAGATAGTGGGTTCGAACCCGACTGTCGGCAGCCCTGAAGATGGTTTTCTGTTATTTTCCCATTTTTACACCAATCAAATGCTGGGGCTGTACCTTAATTATGGCCATGGCTGCTTCCTTCCCATTCCTAGGCGTTTCCTATCCCATCATCACCATAAGACCCATCTGTGTCGGTGTGATGTAAAGCAACTAGCAAAAATAAATACCATGAGACCGTGATTTGACAACGTTGCCGGTAGGTGAGTCTGATATTCCTTCTACTTACTCATGCCACTCTCCTTGCTTTCATTTTGTGTCCAACCTCCCTTGGTCAACTTTTTTCTCTTCTTTGTATGCAATAAATTTCATTGCTAGGCCCATATTGAAGGATATGACTTACTTTTACAAATTTTAATTTATTCTTCCATCTAAGCAATACATAGTTTATATCCTCAGATAGTACCAGTTTCGGCTGTTCATTGCAGCCATCCTCAGCTATTTACCATGAATTATTAGGGAACAGTATCATTAAAATCATGCCTTTGCTGGCAGGACCTAGTGTTACAGTGCACTATGTCTTCTGGTATGGGCTAAAGCAATTTTGTTACTTTCATTGACCTGTCTCTGTCTTATCCTTGGCTTTGACAATATGAAAGTGACTGAGGTATGAGCGATGCTAGTAATGCCATTCCTTCTGCAGCCAGTCCCTGCTATCAATGGTGTGAAAATGTTGCTTATAGGGTCGGTTGGTGCATAGATTTCAGTGGGCTCGACAGACTGATATGTAATAGCAACTTCTGGCTCGGTGAGGAAAGCAACGGGAAACTACCTCACTCCTCATTTCCCTAGTACGCCTCTTCAGTGATGCCTAGGCCATCTATGACAGCTGATGGCAGAGCAGTTGAGGATCCAACCAGCCTTAGGGCTGAAGACTGAACATACATACATCATTAAAATCAAATAGGGTTAAATCCCATAAGTTAAAATTATAAAATACAATACACATACATACCGTATACACATTTAAAAAGTTCAAACTTTTAACACTTAGAGTAATGGTCCTGACGATTTGTGTTCCAAAATGAGACTATAGTTGGTTACGGAATTCATGTAACTTGATATTTAAAGATAATTCAGTGTAACTGCATTCTCTTCTGACCCCAACTGTATTAGATTTACCTAGGAAATCTATTAATGTCATACCCTTCGTTGCCCTTCACTTTCTCTGCCGCCACCTTCATTCTTTGAAGGATTAGATCTCTTCCTTTTCTTCTTTTTCTGCTGCTTGTCACACACCTGTGCGCTTGCAGATTTCACTGCGTTGCACATGGAGATTTGGTCCTATTTTACAGCTGCATGCTCTTCCTGACTCCAACCCTATGTGGAGGAATTTAATCACTATAGCGTGTTTCTGTGGTTGTTGGTAGGGTGGTGTGTTGAAAAGAAGAATGTTGAGAAATACTTAAAATACACAGTCCCCAAGCCAGAAGAATTAATCAGACGCAGTCGAAATTTCGGACCTGGCCGGGTATTGAACCCGGGTCCCTCTGAATGGAAGACCTCCATGTTGACCATTCAGGCAAAGAATCTCTTCCTTTTTCCTTTTGATTAGTGTAAAGAGATGATGGTCCCCCACTTGTGCTTTGTTCTAAAACAACGATCATCACTGCCACCTGAAATAGTGGCCAACATACACATAAACTGAAAATGACCAAAGTTGTGACTGATTGGTGCCCTTTTAACAAATCACAATTCATGCAGTATATACTTGCTACATTTCTTGTCCTAGTAGAGCATTCTGTTCCCCCCCAACCTAGTTTGATGTAAACTAAGTTTTGTGGAGTAGACCAACTACTCTATGGCTGTGAACTCACTTTTGTGTATCAAAGCAACACACTCCTATGACAATACATACATAATAGATAGCTCTCTAAGGGCTAGGCATAATTACTCGCCATTTTGGTTCTTAGGCTACCTGCACTCCATTGGTAAAACAGGTGTCAGTCCAAACCTGACAAATCCATGTTTTGTACTGTTCTCTACACCAGCAAGCAAGTGCAAAGCTAGCATAATCTTCTCTTTTTAACTCCAATTTATCAAGTGTATGGCTTTTACACAGACAGCAGTTTAACAATAACAAAGTTGATAATTTACCTTTTTATATCTAACCTACATTTTCCCTGGATTTATACTATTACCAGCAAGATATTTACCATTATTATTTATACATAGGTGAGTGTGTCGCTGACTATCCACCACATTGCCATTGAATGAAATAAGGGCAGTCTGGTATTTTGCTGTTTAATGTGACAACACCTCATTTGGAGGGTCTGGAAGCATGGAAAGTTGGCATTACAAAGTTAGCCTGTTAATCACAGGCTTATCCTGCCATATATATCCGATATTCCAATATTGCTACAAAATTCAAGGCCTAAGATAAATGTCAGAATGATAAATTTAGTGCGATGTTGCAATCTCTCCTCATGGGGGCCTCGTACTATGAATGCTGTATTATGCAGACTTAGTACACTTTGGAATTCTGTAACAAATGAATGCATCACTTGATATGATAAATTATTCTTTTCTTTCCAAGTATAACACGTATGTGTGACATTGTGGCGAATACAAGTATAATTTGTGAATAACTGGGCGAGTTGGCTGTGCTGTTAATAATAATTATTTATAATAATCATATATGATAATAATATATATACAGTAGAACCCCGCTTAACCGAACTTCGCTTAACCAAAACTTGGCTTAACCAAAATGCTCTGGCAAAATTGTATTTTAATATTTTGTTTTTACCCTCTCGTTCTTAGCCGTCGATATTAGTAATTCTCTTGCTATACGTGCTGAGAGCTACTAGGCAAACCCTATTTTTTTATTATGACTTATGCCAGAATGCATGTGTAGCATAAAACAAAACAGTTTCTTGCCCTCTAGTTCATTCCATGATGCATTTCTTCTTGAACAAGCAGGAATTATTATTACTGTGTTATTATTATTATTATTATTATTATTATTATTATTATTATTATTATTATTACTGTATTATTCATCATCAATATTATGCAGACGACTCCAACTTCGACAATAGCAGTTCTGTGTTGCAGCAGATGATGGATTTAATGCACTGGAGGTGAGATTGATTTCGAATTTTTATTAAAATACAGTACCATACACTTTAATTACACTACTGTAATAACATAACTGTATACAGTATTCAGTACAGAAGTAACAAAAAATGTTTCATTATTTCAGATTGCTTTGCGCTTTGTTGAACAAAGCAATGAATTCACACCAGCTGATGTATTGTTGATTAAACGATGGTGTAATGTAGCTGCATGACAGCGCTGCACCAAGAAAATTCAGAAAAAAGTCACTGATTTTATACAATGAGTGACATTATGTGAATATTTTAATGTTAATATACAGTGTGCACCTTTGCTTAACAGAGTTTATGCTTTTTTTATTTTGACATTTAACTTTAGAAAATATTTGCCATGTGTCATCCGAAAAAAATGTGTCATCCGAAAAAAATGTGTCAACCGATAAACGGATAAATGGGTTCTACTGTAATCTGATATAATAATAATAATAATGAATGATAGAATAGAAAAGAGCCGACTAGGTTTGGGCACATAAAGCGAATGAGCGACCAAAGAATGCAAAAAAAAAAGTGATGGAAATGCAAATACAAGGAAGGAGAGGCTGTGGACGACCATGATTGAGATGGAAGGATACCATCCAATGCAGCATTATAGAAAAAAACCTGGACTGGGACACAGTGTTGGAGGAGGAGTGGTGGAAAGACCGAAGAAAGTGGAGAGGAACCATATTTGCCCCTACCCGGCTACAGCTGGATAAAGGGAAATGATGATGATGATGATGATGATGATGATGAATAATTTAATAGTTTGCATTGACTGTTAGTATAGTTTTGACTGAAATGTATTTGTTAACTCATAGTATTCTTACAATCAAGTGTTAAGATAAATTATTATGAGAATATCAGGATCCCGACAATCTGTGATTTTAGGGAAATGGATTTGTCTAAGGATGCCCACAAAAAGGGCAAAACGTTTCCCAATTGATTGTAATGTATAAATCTTAAGCATTCTTATGAATGTAATGCATTGAAAAGGTTGACCATATAATAAACTTGATTTGTTTTAACTTAATAGACCTATCTGTGTTGGTGCGACATAAAACAAATTTGTAATAACATAATAATTTGTGAGTAAGTATTGGTGAACATTTGAAATTTATAATATTTTGTCTTGAAAATTCACCAAGTTATACTAAAGTTTTCTTGAATTGACTTTCTAATGTATCTTTCATTTGTCCTTTTGCTGGGCGATGTCATGAAAATCTAGCAGCGCCTAGTAGTGGGAAGGAAACAGCCATGGTCTTAATTAAGGTACAGCCCCAGCATTTGCCTGGTATGAAAATGGGAAACCATCTGTCCCCACCTGCTATGGTTTTCAGGATTTTGTAGCATAGTGATTGCAGTGAAAGACTGGTTAAGAATGGCTTGAACTAGAGAAGGATTACAAGTAAGAGTAACTTTATTCTTGTTCTAGAACTCTTAGAAAAAAATCCAAGCAATTGGTATTCTGCAGCAGAGTTGTTACAGTAGCACACCATTATTTTTAAAAAAATAACACACACAAATATAACTCTCTTGTCCTTGCATGTACTAATGTAAGCGATGCATTTGAAGAGAAGCAGTTTGGAAAAACTGAAGTTTGATTGTATGACCTGTTACTCTGTACTATAAGAAGCAAAATAGAACTAACTATATAGACAAGCTACTTGTGGTCTCAACATGCAAGTTTCTAAGGACAGTAATATCAGGATTACAAACACATTCACATTGACGAAACGTGATATTGCAAACTCTCAAGAGCCAGAAGCCTATATGCAGAGCCAAAACAAATAGGTCTTTAAATTAGGGTGGTCATAATTTTTCAGACTATTTCCCTTATGAAGTATTTCATAAGTACTTAATCAAGCTTTTCTCACAAATATTATTATAAGTACTGATAATTTGTTCAAGCATACCACAAACAGACACAACAATAATGACTCAAAAGTATTCAAACAAGCCTAAAATATTGCTGGCAGAGTATAACAGAGCCTGCATGAAAGGTAAGAAAGAAGAAGTAGCCGAGCACCGCAGGCCGGAACCAAGTATGTCTACTGCTCCAGCCTAGCCTAGGAGGCAGATGCGCCCGAAGACACTCAAGAAGACGTATGCAAATCGATGAAGATTAGGTTCAAACCCATTCAAAGTCTGATATGCAGGGTTTGACTCTATAGCTCAGCAACTCTGCCTGATACATGTCAAATTGTCTTGCATAAAAGTATTGTATTTGCAACATACCATCACAGTACCTACAGTAGTGTATGTTTGAAAAATAAAAATAGCTTCCATGGATGCCTTGCGAATATCATTCTATGCTATCCTCTGTAGGGGCTGCTTGGCCGAGGCGGTAAAGGCGTGCTCGGTTTGCCCGGAAGGACGTGGGTTCGAATCCCCGCCAGGAAGTCGTAAAATTTAAGAAACGAGATTTCCACTTCCGGAGATGCATATGGCCCTGAGGTTCACTCAGCCTACACCAAAAATGAGTACCAGGTTAGTTCCTGGGGGCAAAGGCGGTCGGGCGTAGAGCTAACCACTCTACCCCATCACGTGCCGAGGTTAACAATGGTGGAAGCCTTTACCTTCCACTCCTCCAAGGGCCTTCATGGCCTGTACGGAGGTGACTTTGCTTTGCTTTGCTTTGCTATCCTCTGTGATCACTTCAGAAGGTTCCTCTTCACCCTGTAGACATATAATTTGGTGAGCTTTTTAGTATCCGGTTTATGTGAACTGACGGCTAATCACTCAATAAAAATTTCAGTCCCATTTTTACAAGACTTGGAAGTGTCCGCTTATATGTCAGAGATTGAAAGTCTACATTTATTTTAAAAACAAAATATTTTTAATGTGTCTGTATAATCTTCTCAGATCTTTTAATTTGTGTAATAGTTATGTCCATTCATTTAATATATTTTTTACTGGACAATTCACTTCATATTTACTGTACAGTTTCAATTTTTTTAAATAACTTTTTGAGTTTGCTGTTTAGCTTTCACTTCTGGAGTTGATTATTGCAAATGTTTCTATCTGGATTTTTTAAATAACTAGTAAAGTATAGTGTTTGCTAGTGCATGCAAAATAAAGTTGTTTGTAAAAAAAATATCATTGTACAATACTTGTGAAGCATACTATTATAATACACCATCTTGCCTATCTGTTTTAGTAACAGAAGATATCTCAATACTTCTGCACCACCACTGCTGAATTCTGTTGTTTTTGTCAGCTGTCTACTTAAGCTCTATAGTATGTAGCCTTCTGGGTATAGATAGTTGCCCCCAGATCCCTCCTTATTTGATTTTATCAAACACGATGCTATCTTCCTGAAAACAATTGTTTATTATTGCTCACCCTGGTGATGTACTGAAAATTCACCCAGATTTATATTTTGTTTTTTTCAGAATTTATAAGATTTACCCAGTTCATTTATCCCCATAAATCATTGTACTTTTCAGGGAATTAATTCCTGTGGTGATGATATCTGATTGGTATTTTCCTATGTTGTAAAGTATATTTCAATTTCAGGGTTTGGCTTTGAAAGCTGAACGTGATGACACAGGAGATATTAAAATAGAGCCAGAGGATATGGCTTCATTGCTTCCAAAAGTTGAAAGAGAATTATCACCTAGATGGTGTGAAGGTGACAGAAGGGTAAGATTTAATTTTTATACTCCAACAGAATATTATTATTGCTGATCTTTGGGTCATCAGTCCATTGACCGGTTTGATTCAGCTCTCCATACCGCCTTATCCTGTGCTTACCTTTTCATTTCTAAAGAAGTTTCATCCATGACTTTCTCGGTCATTCACATTTTTTTCAGCCATTGATATTATTGCCACTTTTCTAGTTTGTGAGATTCATCCGTAATAACATTTAGTCCATGTGAGTTCGCCCAGATCAATTGGAAATGTGAATTAAAATTCTGTTAAATTTCTGGCGATGTTGGACTTTTTACCATTGCAGCAAGTTGGTAGTGCATTTTGGCCATCAAGCCAATTACTCCTGCAACTTTTCTACAGACTGAATACTGGGTGAGTTGGCCATGCGGTTAGGGGCACGCAACTGTGATCTTGCATCCGGCAGATAGTGGATTCGAGCCCCACTGTTGGCAGCCCTGAAGGTAGTTTTCCATGTTTTCCCATTTTCACACCAGGCAAATGCTGGGGCTGTACCTTAATATAGACCAAAGCCACTTCCTTCCCACTCCTAGGCCCTTCCTATCCCATCGTCGCCATATGACCTATTTGTGTTGGTGCGACGTGAAACAAATTGTAAAAAAAATATGAATATGTTCATTCCATAAAAAATTCTTGTCTCTAATCAATCATAGAAATCTTGTAAATTTAACTCATATGTATAAAAATATTATGAACTGAAATACTATCAGGAAATGTAATTTTGTAATGTATTTTATGGAGGATGATGAAGACTGAGTTTTTTCTATATTTAACTAATGATTATTATGCATAGCTACTTATAGATGAGTTGAATATTATCTCTGATAAAAGCAATAATTTCTTATATGTTGTTTGCAGTGTAGAATATATTATTATCATCTGCAAAGATATTTTTCTTTATCTTACTGAGTGAATTGGCCGTGCTGTTAGGCCCGCGTAGGTGTGAGCTTCTATTAGGAGATAGTGGGTATGAAACCCACTGTTGGCAGTCCTGAAGGTAGTTTTCCATGGTTTCCCATTTTCACAACTGGCAAATGGGCTGTACCTTCATTAAGGCCAGGGCTGTTTCCTTCCAACTCCTAACCTTTTTTTATCCCATCTTGGCCATAAGATGTATTTTTGTCAGTGTGCTGTAAAGCAAATTGCAGAAAAAAGAAAAGAAAAAAAAGTATTTTTCCTGTAAGTTTTAAAAGAGAAAAAATATTGGGCCTAGGACTGAACCTTGAGGAACATCCCATATGACATTTAGTTGCTTACTTTCATATTCATTTACACTAACATACTATGTTCTGTTTTCCAAATAACTAGAGAACCATTCCAATGCAATACCACAGTTTCCATTGTTTTCTAATTTCTCCAATAATAATTCACTTTGTTGCAAGCTTTCTTTAGGTCAACAAAAAGTCTAGATGCAAATGTATCTGCATCTGAAGCTTGTTCCTGTACAGTTACAATGTTGACTACTCCATTTACTGTCGATGAGCCCTGTCTAAATCCCTATTGATTATCGTAGAATTTTTTAGTGTTCAACGTATAATGCTTCTTACACAGATTTCGATAATTTTTGCAATACGTGTTGTTATGGAGATTGGTCAATAGTTACTAGGTTTTGATTTTATCACCAGTCTTAAAAACTGGTATCACCCTAGCCAGTTTGCATAGATTAGGGAAAGCTCCTGTTGTAAAACAAAGGTCAATTGGACTATTGATAGTGTTTGTATACTTCATAAATCTATCACTTGTGAGACCATGTTTTGTAATGTTTTTCTTCTTCTCGAGAGTTTGGATTACATCTATGACTCCCTTAGGAGTTACTGCAGTAAAGAAGAATGAACTTGGTTTATGTTGAGTAATAGTGGACTTTTTTGGAGCTTAGAGTAATATTTCGCGAGGATATTTGTTGAGTGTACACTAATGAAATAATAATTTAACCCTACAATGCTAAGTTTGAATTGAAATAACTGCTTGAAAAATACTGCAAATGGCATCACATGGTGGAGAATGTGATGAGGCTGCCTTACTGCACTCAGACACAAGATATGGCTTGTGTTGGTGGACATGCTACGGAATGGCTGTGTAATGTTTTTTCCATGGTTGAGTCAGACAGTAGTTTTGTGCCCAAGTGTTATTTACTATTGAAGTGGAGTGTAGTTAGGAAGTGAATCTCGGTTTTAAAATAATCTGCATTATCTTTTGTGTTTTTGGAGTGATATGAACCATTTGAATTATATCTGCATTGTACATTGTCCTTTTTTGGTCATTATATGATTGTATCTTTTTTGCTACAGTATGCATTTATGTGCGCAACAAAGATTCTTGTGTACAATTCTGTTGTAGTTCCAACCTTACTCTACGGATCTGAATCCTGGACATGCTACAGTCGACACCTTAAGAAGCTGGAACAGTATCATCAACGTTGCTTGAGGAGAATACTGCAAATAACTTGGCAAGACAGGCGCACAAATATCAGCGTTCTTGAAGAGGCACACACCACCAGTATAGAATTGATGGTTTTAAGACGCCAGCTACGATGGACAGGCCACGTAGTTCGCATGCCCAATAATCGCATTCCCAAACAAGTGTTTTACTCTGAGCTATCAGTAGGTAAACGCTGTGTAGGCGGTCAGAGGAAGCGATTTAAAGATGTAATCAAGGCTAACTTGAAGAGATGTAACATTGATGTTGATAACTGGGAGAGCTTAGCGCTTGACCGTTCATCCTGGAGATCACTAGTCCACTATGGCACACAGTCTTTTGAAGAAAACCGCCGACGTACAGCGAATGACAAGAGACAACGTAGGAAAGAAAAAGAAGTGCTGAGAAGACATAGAAATAACATGACTGCTCCACCTGGGAGTACCTGTCATCACTGTGGCAAATTGTGTAACTCCCGCATTGGACTGTATAGTCACCTCCGAACACATAGATGAAGAGACATCCTACCTGGAAGACAAACCTACTTGATTACGAGTGTTTGCTATCATCATCTTATGTGCACATGGGAGAAATATGTTAGTTTCTATATTTCTGTGAGTAGAATATGGAAAATAATATTTTATAGCCCTGTGTTCTAAGTGTTCTGCTGAAATGGTTTAAATGCATGTTGTAAGCTACGGTTAATATGTCAGTTATGATCAGGAAGCGCAGAGTGATAATTCAACAAAGCTCCATTCTCTGCTTTAGCAAATTTGATGGAAAATTTTATTCTCTACATCAAAACTCCTTCAGGGAGTGAGGATGAGTTCTCTGACAACAGTAATGATGATTTGGATTTCCAATCCAGAATTATTGCCGGAGGACATTTTTTCAGTCAAGCATGAGAGTGATGAAGAGAAGAGTGGCGGGTGAAAGAAGTGTAATTCAGACAAATCATATTTCTCCATCTTTATCCCATCAAGCTGTGCCTTCTGTGTCAAATTGACATGCAGCGACAGTTCATACAAGGAAAAGACCTTTGTTATGGCGCAGAGGATCCTATCAGTTCTAATGCAAATAAACAGTTCAGTGGTAGTGATTCTCTTCCCTCTTCAGTGACTGACCTATGCACGTCATGTAAGTTCATTAGTTACTACTTTACAAATGATCCATTAACTGTAGAACTGCTGACCATCTTCCTGGAAGACTGCACTATTTCTTCGGGTGCGATCATCTTTCTGAGAGACGGTGTCTTTCTTCTACCATAGGTTAAAAATTTGACTCCAGATGGCTCTAATATAGATACCTGCTCAACACTGATAATTTTATCTTCAGTTTCAAAAATCTTTGAAAAACAAGTAAAGGTCTGGAGAAGTTTATTTAGCAGTAGAATTGAAGGTACTTTCATGTGGACCGAGCTTGATAGCTGCAGTCGCTTAAGTGCAGCCAGTATTCGGGAGATAGTAGGTTCGAAACCCACTGTCGGCAGCCCTGAAGATGGTTTTCCATGGTTTCCCATTTTCACATCAGGCAAATGCTGAGGCTGTACCTTAATTAAGGCCACGGCCACTTCCTTCCCACTCCTAGCCCCTTCCTGTCCCATCGTTGTCATAAGACCTATCTGTGTCGGTGCGACGTAAAGCCCCTAGCAAAAAAAGAAACAGAAATTATTCCTGAAAGTAGTGCAGGTGATATTATTGACAGTACATCAATATTTCAGTGAAGGGGTAAGCGTTAAATGGACTGACATAGAACGACATGAAAGTAATTATCCAGGTTAAGATGTACCATTTGCCGTTCATGACCCTGGGCCAATGCCTTCTGAATCGTAGCCCATTATCATCCTTGTATCACTGAAAACCTTCAATGTGTTAGGGCAATGTTAAACAAGTAGCAAAAAATTTTTATTTTATTTTCATAAGAAGTCACCTTCACAGAAGTGTCAACTATTACGGATTGTCCATAATTATTATGGATTTCACCTCACTATTATGGCATTATGGCCAAAGGGGAAATTATTACGGAAAAGTGTCATTATCACCAAAAAATCTAAGAAGGAAAGGAGAGAAGGAAGCATTACTGCTGAACCCTCCTCGTTTTAGTGTTTGACAGTTGGAAATGATACTCATTCTATCATTACTTTCTTTTGCTACCCGTGAGCATTGTAAATTTAATTGTGAATGAGGGAGCTCTACTTTGCTCTTTTCTAAGTAATGTTCTGAATAATTTTATATTTGCAACATTAAGTATACCTGACAGAAACTCTCCCATTAGAGTTATTAGTATTGATATGAAAAACCAGACCATTCAGACTGACATTAAGTACATCCACACTTATGGTTCAAAGGACAAAAATGTCATCACAGGGCAAAGATGCTTCAAAAGAAACCTACACTGAAAAGTAGCTGCTGGGTATGAAATAAACTACAAAGAATGTTTTATGACAGAACTAACTGGTAATGTGCAAATTGTATTGTGTTAATATGAAATACTTTATAATAGATTGCTGTCAGAAAGGGCAAAAGAGGTGTCATTAACGAGAAGGTAGTAGCATGCTTTTGATTTAACTTGAATATTTTCTGAAGGTGGGTATGGAGGAGATTACTGATAACCTACTTCAAAGATTGGCACCTCTACCTTCAGATTTCGTTTCTCATAGTGACTGCATTTCTCACCCTAATATATTCATTATGAATCACTGTATTCTCAGGATGGTTGTTTTTTGTGAAAAATATATATATTTTCTTATTATTCTGAAATATTCAGTCATTCAACCTGGATTCCTTTTATATCTGCTGCTTTTGTGTAGGACTGTAAATCAATAATACTATTTGATCCAACATGGTTTCTATTAGGCACATAAATAAGCATATGATGTAGGTAGATTTAGCAGCTGAAGGAGTTAGGATGAGAATTGTCTCAGTCTGTTCACCATGCAAGGCTGCAGATGAGGATGAAGTTGACAAGTTTTATGAAGCACTGTGTGACATCGTAGTTGGGATAGCATAGCACTAATGGGCAATTTTGATATCATCATCATCATCATTATTTCTTTGCTCCAGCAAGCCAGGTGCGGTTGTGTACGAGCCCCCTCCAGTTTGTCCTATCCATCCACAGATGCTGCTCATATATGTGACACCAGTTCACATCTCTAATTTCAAGATCCTGCAATATCTGTTTTCCCAAATATAATAAGGTCTTCCCCTTGGTCTCTTCCCAGGAACATTGTGGTCAAAGTATGTTCGAGGAGTCTTGCAAGGCTCCATTCTTTTCATGTGACCATACCATTGCAATCTCTTTACTTCTAGAGTCTCCAGCAAGCTTCTTTCCAATCCAAGCTGTTGCCGGATATCCACATTCCTTCTTTTCGATGTCAGTATTAAAAATAGAACTGAAGGAGGTGAGAAGGTGATGGGTAAATGTGGGAAAAATGCGGAAGTTCATAAGAACAGGAAGAGTTTACTGGACTTCTTTGCTAGTATGGAATTAGCAGTTACGAATACATTCCTGATGCATAAGCATATTCTGTGCTATACATGAGAAGACAGAGACACCAGATCCATAATAGAGTATACCATAAACAAGTTTGAATTCAGGAAATCTGTTAAGAATATGGGGTAATCCAGTGTTTTTTCAATGATACACTAATCTATAGTGAGCTAAGTATCTCAGACACTGAATGGGGAAAGAGAAATCTGTCTGCAATGGAATAAGGGTAGGGAAACTCTAGGACAGGAAATTGGGTGGAAGTACATACTTTAGTGATTAAAAGACTTCTTTCAATTAAAAAAAAATAGTTTTAAAGAGTCGTTATAAAATTGTCAAAAAATTTAATCTGTGCTATAGTTATGTCCATCTAATTTCATATATTTTACACGGGGCAGTTAACCAGCTTCATGTATATTGTACAGTTACAGTGATTCCTGTATTCTTGTTTTGTTTTTTTTTCTTTTTTAGTTTGATGTTAACATTGTTTGTTAGCTTTTATTTATGGAGCTGATTATTGAAAATATTTATATCTGAACTTTTTAAATAACCTGCAGAACATGGTGTTTTAAAGGGTATGCAAAATAGAATTGTTTGTAAAAAATTCACTGTGCAATACTTCTGAAGCATTCTGTTGTAATACACCATTCCCATAATGACAGAATATATTTCAACATCCATACTGCTACACTACCACTACTGAATTCTGTTGTTCTTGTCAGCTGTCTACTTAGGCTGTGCAATATGTAGCCTTCCGTGTAAACATAGCTGCCCCCAGATTGATCCTTACCGGGCGAGTTGGCCGTGCGCGTAGAGGTGCGCGGCTGTGAGCTTGCATCCGGGAGATAGCAGGTTCGAGTCCCACTATCGGCAGCCCTGAAAATGGTTTTCCGTGGTTTCACATTTTTCACTCCAGGCAAATGCTGGGGCTGTACCTTAATTAAGGCCATGGCCGCTTCCATCCAACTTCTAGGCCTTTCCTATCCCATTGTCGCCATAAGACCTATCTGTGTCGGTGCGACGTAAAGCCCCTAGCAAAAAAAAAAAAGAGAGATTGATCCTTACTCAATTTTATTATACATAACACTATCTATTCAAAAACAATTGTTTATTATTCTTGCCTTGGTGATGTGCTGAAGACTCACCCAAATGACATATGTTTTTGCTGGAAGTTGTAAGATTCACCCAATAGATTTGTACCCATAAATCATACTTTTCAGTGAATTCAGTGGTGATTATGATATCTGTATGTTTCAATTTCAGGGATTGCCTTTCGAAGTTGATCATGATTACACAGGAGATATTAAAATAAAGCAGGAGGATACGGCTACATTGCTCCCAAAAGTTGAAAGAGAATCATCACCTTCTGAATGGTGTGAGCATAACGGAAGGGTAAGATTTAAATTTTATACTGTAACATAAAATTTTGAGTATTTGTTATGGTTGTTTGTGTGATCAGTCCATTGACTGGTTTGACGCAGCTTATCCTGTGCTTAGCTTTTCATTTCCACGGTGTTTCATCCGCAACTTTCTCGGCCACTGCCATTTTTATGTCCAATGATATTTGCCCATTTTTTTAGTTTATGTCTGATTCGTCCATAATAATCTCTAGTCTGTGCATGTTTGCCCAGAACAGGACGTTTCATCCAATCTTTCTCATTGACTGACAAATCTTCACTCATTTTATCCTGTTTATCCATTTCTTTAAATTTTTCATTAATAATATAAATTGTTATTGGAGATGTAAATTAAAGTTCTGTTAAATTTCAAGTCCATAGTTAACGTTTCTAACACCCGAACAAGTTAGTCATGTGGTTAGGATCCCTTAGCTGTGAACTTACATTCGGGAGATTGTAGATTTGAATCCCACCATTGGAAGCCCTAAAGATGTTTTTCCATAGTTCCCCATTTTCACACCAGGTAAATGCTGAGACTGTACCTTATTTAAGGCTGTAGTCATTACCTTTCGAATCGTAGTAATTTCCCTTTCTTTGCTGCTGGAATCTTAAGTGTGTTGGTGCAACGTTACACAACTATTAAAAATATAACTTTTTAACACAATGACTGTCCACTCATGGACAATTCTTTTTCCTACTAGTTTGCAGCCATCTTTTTAGGGTATAATCTATGTAGCCAAGTCCATTTCTACCCTTTGATAAATAAGGCCTTCACATATTCACCATATTATTTGAAATATTTTGTGCCATTACGGACAGACTACACAATTAGAAAGGTGAACAAAACAGACAAAAATATTCAAGGGGACATGGATGTCAGAATATGGCCAAAATGGTTATTTTTCTAATTTATAACCAATCATAATCATTTTTATTTCCCCTTGTCCAGTTCCTGCCGGTTGGGGTCTTGATGGCACTTGCCTGCTGTTGTCTCTCCTTCCACCACTTCTCTTTAGTAATTGTATTCTAGTCCAGTCTTCTTTTTCTTATACTGTTTTTGACAGAGTCCATCCATATTGCTCTGGGTCCTCTCTTGTCCTCTTTCCTTTTATCTTAACCTCCAACACTTGTTTTGGTGTCCTACCCTCTTCCATCCTTATAACATGTCCAAACCATCTCAATTTATTCATCTTCATCCTATCACTCAGTTTTTCTACCCCTGTCTCTTTTCTGACCTTAACATTTCTTGCTCTGTCTTTCCTTGTCTTCCCTACCATACTCCTCAGGAACTTCTTCTCACTGGCCTGAATTTTATTCTCATTTTTTGCTATCAAAGTCCAAGTCTCTGATGCGTACATTAATATAGGGGTATAGTACATCTTGTACATTATCTCTTTACATTTCATAGGAACTTCTCTGTTTTGCACCAGGTTCTAGCCATTAGAGGAGAGATTTTTGCTGAGACTGTGTGTTAGAAGGGTGGCATCCTACATCACAGAATTTACTGAACTCAGATAATTGTATACAATCCTCAGATCCATGGGTTTAATGGAGTTCCAGTTCATATGACAGTCATGGGACTTCTTGGAAACAAACTAGGTGAAAGAAATAGAATTTGATGGGAGCTATGAATGTTAATGGAACTTACGGAAGAAAGTAGGACTGGCTGGGTCAATTAAGAGGATGCGTCTGTATTTGCTAGGAGTTAATGATATTTGGACAAGGCAAATAATGAGGAAGAGATAAAAGATTTAACCCTTACCCCTCAAATTAAAATTCTCTCTGTTGTCTCTACTACTTGTATTTTAAATGTAAATTTCTATCTTATATGACTGGTATATATCTTTCCACGATTTTGGCTATAGCACTTCCTCTGAAATGATGTATTTAGGCTATAGACATTTACAACAAGCTATACTGGAGCAAATAAATGCAATATGTGCAGTTTAAAACAAATTATGTTTCGTTAGTAATTTCACTGAACAAATTATTGGTAAAAACCAATTGAAAAACTCTAATTCATTCTCTGGTTTCATACCTTGCATCAGTTTGTAGCCTGAAACCACTCTAAACAGCGATTTCTTGAAATCGGGATCTGTTGATTTATAATTGCGCCAGCCATCAGCATCAGCTACATGTTGGGTTACGGTACACAAGCCGACCATTGCCAGTTCACTTGTAGACACTGTCAGATGCTGTTAGATATATTCTTTAGGGTACAAGGAAGGAGTAGAGGTGCGAAAATACTGGGGTTTTGTACAATTACCTGATATGTACAACATTGAAGTACACTATACGACTAGGAGAGCACATGGCGACCATGTTTGTTTACCATCACTTAAGCTTTCGTGTGCGTGAGCGGACTGGATACAGTTGATGGCTACATTGCCATCTAAATAATAGATTTTTGACTGACTGTCAAATAGTATCTGGATTTTAGAACATTCTACGCTGAACCAAAAGATGGCAGTACAGTATAGCATTGTGTATTTTGTCAGCTAAGAGACGGCAGATGAGCAGTGGGCAATACAATGTCATGTTGGGCCTCTCCCGACGGATGAGGGTTAAAATGTTCTAAACAGGTGTTAAGAAGAGAAAGGCAGTTTTGGGGTAGGACTGTTAATCTTATTATTATTATTATTAATCGATACGGCCACCTGTGGGCCACGTTTACACAATCTTCCTTCTGTCACGCAGACTGATACCCTTCTCTTTACACTCTCGCCAAAGATTCTTGAGTCTTTGACTTCTTCTTGCTCGTTCTTCCACCGAGATGTTCCGTGGCTTCGCATGTTGCTCTTCAGACGCATCCCTCAATCCCGCAACCTTCTTCCTAAATGATGTCCTTTCTTTTATATCCTCCTCCTTGATACCTATTTCTGCCAAGTCATTGTGCACGTGTGTAAGCCATCCCGGTTGTTTTTTCCACCTTTCCTGCAGAAGTAGTATTCTGTTGGTCAATCTCTCAGGGTTCATTCTTTTGATATGTCCATAAAACGTCAGTCTCCTTTTTCTCATCACAGTCGTGATTCTTTCTACTGTCTTGTAGAGCTCCAAATTCGATCTTAACCGGAATGTGTTTGGGTCACTCGTCGACTTTCTAGGGCCTAAGATTTTTCGCAAGAATCTTCTTTCTCTTTTTTCAAGGACTGGGTCAGCCATCCTCGTCAAGGTTTCTGCTCCATAAAGGCACTCTGTTCTAACCACTGTGCAATAATGTTTTAACTTGGCCTGAATTGAGAGAGACTTGGACTTATAGGTGTCATGACATAGTCTGAATGCCAGCTCCATCCTTCTCACCCTCTCCTTTAATCCCTCCTTTTCATCTCCATTGGGGGTGAGTATTTCTCCCAGGTATTTAAATTTTTGCACACGCTGGATATCCCCATACAATGTAACAAGTCTGTCCGTGTCGCCTTTTTTTATAGAATCCATGAATGCTGTTTTCTCGAAAGAGATTCTTAACCCTGTTTTGACTGCAACATTTTGTAGTTCTTCGACTTGTTTCTTGGCTGTTTGACGGTTGTCTGTAATAAGAACGACATCGTCTGCGAAGGCAAGGCAATCCAACATCATCGCATTTTTTCCACAACCTATCTTTACCCCATTCTCCATTCCATTTTCAGTCATTCTCAGCCTCCATTCCCTAATAACTTTTTCTAAAATGCAATTAAAGAGTAGTGGAGAAAGGCTGTCTCCTTGCCTCAAACCCGTTTTTATCTCAAATGGATTTGAGAGTTCGCCCATAAATTTGACTTGAGAAAAAGTGTTTGTAAGAGATTGCCGAATTATGGCCAGAGATTTCTCATCCACTCCAAACTCCTGCAGAACGTTCATGAGCACTCCACGATCTATGGAATCATATGCCTTTTTGAAATCAACGAAGGTTATGATTGTCCTCTTCTGATTTCTCATAGATCATATTTTTATAAGTGATTTTAGAATATAAATCTGCTCAGCACATGAACGCCCTTTCCTGAACCCTGCCTGGTATTCACCAATTTGTTTATCTAGATGGACTGTTAATCTATTTATATAAATAAAATCATAACGACCATGTGTCCGTACATTTTCATAGAGTTTCAGGTGTAATAATGACCCTCTGCATATTTGTTACCTTTAGTTTCCTGGAAAGTCCTCATTTTTACCCCCCTCTCCCCAAAGCATAGTTGCAGCACAATCTGCCAGTCAAACTAGAATATTAAAACTTGGCTAACTTATATATCTTAGCCTGTAAGCAATGGAAAGCTTCCAGGATCTTTAAATATTTCACATTTTATCCCTGAAAGATATCGAAATATTGAAGCAATTTTAATGTCGGTGCAGACATTCATTTCGAGGTATATTGTGGCTAAACGGTAATTCGTATCAGAAAACGGATTACACAATCACAGTTCAATTTGGAGTGATCTAGAACTTTGGTCCTATGACGTTTTGTCATATCTCTATTCCTTATACATTAGATTTGTCTCTATTTCTTGATTGTATGTACATTTTTCACTTTGTACACATATAATTCATTGTTTGAATTACTTAAAAAAAATAGAATCATCTAATTCTACACGAACATCGGCCTACCCAATATCCAATATGAGCCAAATTCTATGTTTCTAGCTGTCATATAAGTACCAAAGACTAATGCACTGTGAGAAAACCTTACCCAAATTTCACCCTTTTCAATGTTTTTCAATCTAACCCATAAATAGATGAGATAGGAAAAAATATCATAAAACCAGCGTCTTATGGTACAATCCATTTGTTGATATGATGTATAATTTAGCAAATTTAGCAGCGGTTAATCTGTAAATGAATGTTTGCAATATTGTAAACTTGCATGTACTGCATATGTCGATCTATGTTCATTGAAGTCGATTTATAGCGATGTAGAAAGGGTGTGTCTGCCATTATAATTAATATTTTTCAAATCGATAGTGACTCTCAGCAGGAGGGCGTCTGCTATTGTAATCATTACTCTCCACATCAACTTTGGTTAGCAGTAGGAATGGGATCCTTCTCCAACTCCTGTATAACTGGCATTAGTAAGGAGGGACTACCATTGTAATGAATAATTCCCTTCTTGATTTGACTGGCAGAAGTCAAGGGAGCATGTAATTTTGTTCAAAGCTCCCCTAACCAATTGTGTTGGGGGGTAGGCAAGTGTGCCTACCATTATAAACAAATTTACCCATCTAAAATATGACTGGCTTTAGGCATAGTGGCCTGCTCTCATAATGGAAACTCACCAACTCTGGTGTGACTGACATTAAGAAGAGGGACCTGTCATTATAATAACAGCACAACTCAATTTTGACTGGCAGTAGAGAAGGTGCCTGCCATTATAATAAAAACTCGTCAACTCTAATCTGTCTGGAAGTAGGAAAGGGGGCCTGCCATTGTAACGAAAACTCGCCAAATCGATTGTGACCATGCAGTAGGTAATGGGACGTGCCATTATCATCACAACTCCACAAGTCACACTTTACATTAGAAACAATGTATGGCAACCTCCCCCAGGTGTTTCTGGATAATGCTAAGAGACATGCAATTTTAAAATATCCTATTCAGTGCATCTTGAGTAACTTACTTCAATACCCGTATACAATGTAGAATACCCTAGCGAAGCACGGGTACATTTGCTAGTTAGAAATATTATTGCATGCAACATAGATTCTGTTTTGCACATAAATGAGCATTTGAAGTGGATAGATTCGGCAGTAGGATGAATTAGGACAAGAACTGTCTCAGTCTATTCACCTTGTGAGTGCTCAGATTAGGACAAAGTTCATGCGTTTTATAAAGCAAAGAGTGACATAATAGTTAGGTCCAGCAGGAAGGATAGGATAGTGCTAATGGACAATTTGAACGTGAGGTATGGAAATAGAACTGAACGATATGAGATGGTGATGGACATCTGTCGGTATGATCTGGAAGCTTATAAGAAGTGGAAGCATTTACTGGACTTCTGTGCTAGTATGGGATTAGGAGTTACGAATACATTCTTCAAGCATAAGGCTGTTCACTGCTGCACATGGGGTAATAGGGACACCATTTTCGTAAAACTACCGTATTTCATTTTTTTCTCAGAATCTCCTGAAAAATCGAGGGTCGTCTTGCATTTGCAACCTAACAGTAATGAACACCACTGGCATCTACCACAAAAACCACGCTGCTGCTTTTACCCTCCGCACGCATGTGCACAAAACTCGTTGAAAATCAACATCCGCCTCTTTATTATACATCACTAGCCGTGGCAATCAGTTGTACAGTGCCTCTGTATAATATCATTGGATCTCAGGAAATAGTGAAAAGAGAATGAAATTCTGTTAACCTCCCAAAAGCGTTTCTCAAATCCACAGAATGGCATCAAGACATTCGAGTGTTCTAATTCTTAAAAGGGCCACGGCTACTCAGTGGCAGAGTTATAACACGTCTACTGTACCTGATGCTTAGTAAAATGAAGTTTTATAGACAGCAGGAATATTTTCATGATGGATCGTCGTATTGTAAATATGTGTGGAACAGGTAATTTTCAACAGGTTCTTGTCGATATTATGATGCCAATTTTAAGTTAGTGGCTATTAAACATGTGGAAATAAAGAACAATTGTATAGCAGCAAGAAAATATGGTATAGGCCTAACTAAAGCCAATATTCAGTGTTAGCATGAAGATAAAGATAGCTTAAAAATATGTACTGTGCAAAAAATGCATTCAGTGGCCTGCAGTGAGGACAGTTTATATAAAAATTAAAGGTGAAATTTTGAGGTACGTGTGCAAAAAGTGCAGGGGCAGAATGGCTATACCATGGCAGAATAAACACGTTCGTTGACCTTCAACATCCGCATTTTTATTTGGCCTATACATCACTAGCCGCTGAAGTGAGCTGAACCCGGCAAGCGAGATATGCATGTAGCAGCAGTCTGACACTGAGTAAATGTTACAGTTTTATAGACAGCAGAAATATTTTCCTGATGGATCGTCGTTTTGTAGAAACACGTGGACCAGGTATTGCCGGCAAATTTTGATTGGGTTCTCTTTGATATTATAATGCCAATTTTAAGTTAATGGTTATTAAACCTATGGAAATAAAGAATAATTTTGCAGCTGAAAAAAGTATGGCATAACTAAAGCCAATGTTTGGCATTGGCGTGAACACAAAGATAGTCTAAAATTGCGTACTGTACAAGAAAGGAATTCATACGATTTTATAAAGCACTTATAAGCCTGATTTATTTTTGGAGGAATAATAATAATAATAATCATATGGCCTCAGCTACCGTGTGCAGACATTTCGATTTGACGCCATCTGGCTGTCTGCTCATCAATTTCGACGTTCCGTTTTACTCTAGGTCCGCTAGATGGCAGACAGAGTAAACCGGATCTCTCTTGGGCGTCTATGGCTGAGATTTAATTAATTTTGTCGGGTAAATACCAAATGTATCACCAGAGATCTTTTACATGCCGACATCGTACGACATGGAGTGTCGAATGGACTTTTTTCCGCCCTTCAAAAATCCGACTACCTCTGCCGGGTTAGAACCCGCTATCTTGGGATTCGGAGGCCGACACTCTACCACGGATCCACAGAGGCAGCTTTTTTGGAGGAAAAAGTAGGGGACATCTTGCATTCGGTGTCCTCTTGGATTTGGAGAAATGTGGTATATCATAACTGGCTTTGAATTCAGGAAATCTATTAAGAATGTGAGGTATTCCATGGATTTTACATTGATACAGACCACAACCTAAACTAGGTATACTGAACTAATTATCTCTAGGCCTACGATAGAAAAAGTGAAATCTCTCTTCAGTTGAATAAGGGTTAATGTTTGGAAAATTCTTAACAACATTGGTTTGACAAAAAATACAACCGGCAAAAACAATACTTACTTGCCATTATTTGAATTAAATAAATATTTCTGCTCACAAAATTCACATACAGATGAATGAACTGAAAAGGAAACAGTCAACAGACTACATGCAAAAAGAAAACCCGATGGAGAAGATTTTTTTTTTTCGACATGTAACTCTTAATGATGTCAGAAAAGCAATCCATGAAATAAAGTCAGGAGCCACTGGATGCGACAGAATAAATTTGACATTAATTAAAAGGCCCTCTGAAATTGCTCTCCCAACAATTATGCATATAATAAATACCTCACTCATGACAGGAATCTTTCCCAATATATGGAAAAATGCCATAATATGACCAATAAGAAAAATCAATAATCCAACAAAACCCAAAGACTTTCAACCAATTTGCATTCTTCCTTGTCTTAGTAAAATATTAAGAAAAGTGGTTGTTCACAGTCAGATAACAAATGACCTGAACAAACACAATTTACTCAACAAATACCAATCATGATTTAGACCTAACCACAGCACTAGTAAAAGTTACAAATAACATTCAAGTAGAAATGGACAATGGACAAATAACTATCCTTATACTTTTAGACCTAAGTAAAGCATTTGACTCTCTGAACAGGGGAATATTATTAGCCAAACTACAAGCACAAAAATTTTCTTGAAGCATACTGATGTGACTGCACTCTTATTTAATCGGGTGGTAGCAGTGTGTGTCAGTAGATACAAAAGGATCACTCTGGTAACAAACTGAATTTGGCAAAGTTCAGAGCAGTTTTGTAACGCCACTACTATATTCACTGTACTTGAATGACCTACCAGAATATATCAAAACTTGTAAATACCATTTCTGCGCAGATGGCATTCAACTATATATACACAAAGCATGTTTTTTAAGTAAGGTCCGTTTTGTTGTAGACACTAGTAGTTCGCGCACATATTGCAACGAGGATGTGTGTCGTGTACCGGCATGCCTCGGGAACAACTGTGCTCAGTTTCAGCTCTGTAGCTAACCTGTACGGTTCTGTTCTGTGCTTTGAAAATGTTTAAGACTATCAACTCGCCCGCCGCGTGTGAGGTTCGGTCAGTGATACGGTTTTGTCAGCAAGGAACCTGTTTGCTGCAGAAATTCAGCAACAGATTTGCGAAGTGTACGGTGATACTGTTATGAGTGAAAGCAAAGTGCGTAAGTGGGTACGACAATTCAAAGATGGCCGTAACAACATCCATGATGAGGACCGCTCCAGTCGCCCTTCTTTGATTATAGATGATTTGGTGGCTTTAGTTGAAGCGAAGATTCGTGATAACAGGCGCTTCACAATAACAGGTCTCTCAAACGAATTTCCTGACGTGTCGAGATCAGTGCTTTACAACATTGTTTTTTAACACCTAAAGTTTAGGAAACTGTGCTCCCGTTGGGTCCCGAAACTCCTAACAGAGGACCACAAAAACCAAAGATTAGAGTGTGCGATTAAGTTCTTGACTCGTTATGACGAAGAAGGTGACTGCTTCTTGAGTCAGATCGTAACTGGAGACGAAACATGGGTTTCGCATATCATGCCTGAATCGAACCAGCATGGAATGGAGACACACACACTCGCCTGTAAAGGTGAAGGCCAAACAGACTCTGTCCCAGTGCAAAATCATGGCGTCTGTGTTTTGGGATAGGCATGGTGTTTTGTTGGTCGATTTCATGCAACGAGGAACCACTACCAATGCAGAAGCAAACTGCCAAACGCTGAGAAAGCTACACAGAGCGATTCAAAAGAAAAGACAGGGCATGCCGACAAAGGGAATTGTCCTTCTCCATGACAATGCAAGACCTCACACTGCAGGTCAGATCCGCAATTTATTGGACAGTTTTGGCTGGGAAGTTTTAGACCACCCACCCTACAGTCCTGATATTGCGCCGAGCAATTGCCATCTGTTCTTCCATCTCAAACATCACCTCAGTGGCAACCATTACAATGATGATGACGACATGAAAACAGCACTGAACTCTTGGTTATTGGAGCAGACGGCAAGTTTCTATGAAGAGGGTATTTTAAAATTGGTTACGAGGTATGATAAGTGTTTGAACAAACTTGGCAGCTGAGTCGAAAAATAGAGTGACGTATGTACTTTCTGAAAATGTATTTACTTTTTTGAAATAACCTTTCGTTGTGTACTTATTTTCAAACGGACCTTACTTAAAAAACACACCTCGTACATACAAACCTGAAAGGCATCCAGCTAGTCATTAACAAACTAAATAATCACCTAGAAAATGTAAAAGACTGGACTAAAATTAATTCTCTTAAAGTCAGTCCTTCAAATAGCAAGCAATCATAATAGGATCCAAAAATAATCACACCAAGTGAAAAGTGTTAAAATTGCTCCAATCCTATTCCATGCAACACCAATACAAATAAACAAAACTGTAAAGAACCTTGGCCTCAGTTTTGATAAGTACTTAAACTGGATGGAGCACACAATGAAAACTTGCCAATGAGTATTCTTTTCCTTGTACTCCTTTCAAAGTTGCAGGATCTCCTTCCACTAAATATGAGGAAGTTAATTACTGAAAGCTTAATTTCACCCATCTTTGATTATGGTGACGTAATATGCAACAACCTAAGCACCACACTTAACGCTAAAACTTCAGCGGGAGTATAATACATGCATCCATTTTAATATGCTCAGGTATTGTTATATATCACCCTGTCCTGAACACCTGTTGAGGCAGAGAAGAAACCTTCACTCGGGTTTGCTTGTCCACAACATCTTCCATACAGACACACCAAGTTATCTAATGTTTATCTAATGTTTATCAAATGCTTGTCATCCCCAAACAGTATACCTACATAGTCAGAAACTTTTTCCTGGCTAACTTCCAAATTTACCGCACGAAAGGTTACGGAAACTCATTCATACCTGCAGCCACATGCTCCCGGAATTTCTTTCCGACTGTAATTAGAGACATACATAGTAGAAATGTTGACGCAAGTGTAATAGACTAAGGTAACTTGTAAACAATATTCTTTAACCCATGGATAAATAATGCAAGTATTGAGCTCAAATTATTATTATTATTATTATTATTATTATTATTATTATTATTATTATTATTATTATTATTATTATTATTATTATTATTATTATTATCATCATCACTTGTAAGGTATGGGTATGCAGTGTTTACATCCACTCATTAGTATTATTACTTACTTACATACAGACGATTGTATTATTTGTGAGGCTGTGCCATGAAACATGTGCTGTATATATATATTAATATGAGTTTAATTATTGTAAGAACACATAATTAATAGTATATAATTTATTATTACCTGGTGTGTAATCCACTACAGTATTGTGCAACACACCGTAATATCCAGAACACGCTATGTACGACGAGAACTATGTAGAACCTTCCTTACATCGTAACTATACTATTGGACACTCTAGAATTTACAAGAAGATATGTTGTGTCAAATTTTTCTAGAAGCCTGGCCAGGCAACATACATAAGGAGGCAGTCTTGATGGTGGAGTTGAGTTATTGTTTAACAGTTGTTGTTTTGATTACACTTGTGAGGTAGTTGTGTTAGCGAGTGCTTGAAGTATGTGAATTGGTTTTGTTGCGTTGGTAGTTGACATGCATTGGTTGCAGTCTTCTCATTCTTTGTGATAGGCAGTTGTTCACAATGGTGGTTAATTGATGTGTGTGTGGCAAATGTATAACAGTTTGTAATAAAGTTAGGGTATACAACTGACATCATTTTGTGTGCGTCTTTGTGGATACATCAGTGTATTTAAAAAGAGGTTTTGTAAATGGTAGATAGACTAAAGAATTTGGTATGTAATGTAATATTTCTTTATAGTAAATCTCAAAAATTTACCTTTCATTTATAACTGTTATTTAAGTTTAATTTCATAATTATATGTTATTAGGAACCTTAAGACTCTGTAGTTTGTGCAATGTAGCACATATAAGATAGTTTGGTTTAACAGCAAGCTTCATAGCCTGAGCCATGCCATATAAAATAAGTCAAGAAGTAAACAAATAAATAAATAAATAAATAAATAAATAAATAAATAAATAAATAAGAAATGAGGGCATCCAGGACAAGGAAATTAGAATGAAGTACATGGATATGATTAGCAAAATATTCCAAAGTATAGACAAAAGCAGTTTCAGGATATAGAAAGAGAATGAATGGGTGGAATAAGGGTTGTTGATATATAAACAGCACGGGAATGCTTAAAAAATGCTGTATGTAAGGATAACTAAAAGCGAATGTCTTTGTGGAATAATGCAGTGAGGGCATCTTGTAAAGCTAAAGAATAATGTAATCAAATCGATGAAGATTGTG
Source organism: Anabrus simplex (assembly GCF_040414725.1). NCBI lineage: Eukaryota > Metazoa > Arthropoda > Insecta > Orthoptera > Tettigoniidae > Anabrus > Anabrus simplex. Next base: position 78,443,092 of record NC_090278.1, on the reverse strand, counting down.
TATGAAACCACTCGTTCTCCTGAATGCAAGAGTTGGGCTCCACAGCTGTGGCACAGCCACTTCGCTTCATGCATATTGTGTTAGCTGACCTAAAAGTATTAAATTTTGCAACATACCAGTACAATACCTATAGTAGGTTCTATTGTTCTATTGTTTCCATGGATACCTTGCAAATATCATTCTATCCCTTTCAGACCTAAAAGAAAACTGGCAGTGTGAATTTTTGTTTGTATGTCAAAAACTGACTAAAATGCTGTTAAATATATGCATTTTTAGTTTATTCTACAGAATAAAAATTAACATCTGAAAAAAGCACGTGCACAATTGTGTGTGTCAGGACTTACTTCACTACTTACAAAAAAGAAAAATTACCTCAATGCATGTGAATATACATATGTACATGATCAAATGTTCTATTTTACAGTGGGGAATAATTTAAAACAAGTAAATCTTCATTCAAACACAAGTAAACATTACATTTTCTACATTGAGAAGGAGTTTTGCTATTACTGCCCTTTTGGCACAGCAGCTTGTCGTCAGACCTGAAAGAAATCTGGAGGTGTCAAAACGTCAAAAACGTACTAAAATACTCTCAAATACATGTTTTTACAGTTTATTTTACAAAATAAGAACTATCGGCTGAAAAACAGAACCCACACAAATGTGCGTGTCAGGACTTCATTTCTCTACTTGCAAAAAATAAAAAATTAAAAAATTCAACTCAGTGAATGTGAATATGCACATGTACATGATCAAATGTTCTATTTTACAGTGTGGAACAATTTTAAACAATTAAAATCTTATACATTACATTTCTCACGTAGAGTATGAGTTTTTCTTTCACAGTCCTTTTTGTGACAGCACCAGCACTCCTGCATGCATTGCCTGTAAGGAAACCTAGCCTGCACATATGTGCATATCAACATTCAAAACCTCATGGTATTACGTACGATGTTGTAAGTTCACAATTTACATTTGCTTCACAATCTACACACTTCATTGATTATATTCTGATATTCAGTAAAGCTTCTAGATTAATATGAATGCAATAAATAAATGCTTACTTTAGGCATAACTGCTTCCCGCCATATTGCTAATGAACTGTATTTTTGAACTTTTCTTCCTGCCGCCTGGTGGTCAACTACAAAATAAAAACAGCTGAAGTACATGCTATATGTCCCGCACAAGCACTGCAGTCTGGTCTAGCACCAAGAAAACGTCAAATAAGCTCAGACATAAATAAAATACGAACCCTCACAATTGTGCGTACACGGTCTGAAAGGGCTATACTATCCTGTATAATCGCTTTGCAAGGTTCCCTTTCATCCAGTACACATATCGTTTTGGTGCGCTTTCCGTATTTATGTGATCCGGTTTATGTGAAATGAGGTTTAATCACTAAATAACTTCTCTCCCTCATTTACAAGACTTGAAAGTGTCTGGATGTATTTCAGAGATTGAAAGACTGTTCATTTTAAAAAATAGTTCTTGGATTCGATATAATTGTTTCAAAATTTAAAATTGCCTGGTAGTTATGTCAATCTCATTAAATATATTTTATACAGGACAACTCACCAGCTTCATATTTATTGCACAGTTTCATAGATACTCAATTCCTTTTTGAGTTTTCTGTTTAGCTTTTACTTATGAAGTTAATTATTGCAAAAGTTTCTGTTTGAACATTTTAAAGAAACTGTGGACCATAGTATTTTCTGGGATGTGCAAAATAAATTGTTTGAAAAAATGTTGGTACACAATAATGCTGAAGCATTTTATTATAATACACCATTACCCCTAACTGTTTTAGTAACAAAATATTTCAACCTACATACTGCTGCACCACCACTGCTGAGTTCTGTTTTTCCTGTCAGCTGTCTACTTAGGCTATGTAGTATGTAGCCTTCCAGATATACGAGGACGGTTTGAAAAGTTCTCAGAGTCACCGCTAGATGTCAGTGCTAGAGCAACGAGGTTCCCGCGCAATAATCGCACATCCTTTGTGAGTGAACACGTGGCGTGTCAGTGCTCTAGCATCAGGAGTGTGGTAGTGCTGACTCTTTGTTGTTGTTCCCGCGTAGTGATTTGTGACAATGGAAAAAACTGAGATTCGAGCAGTGATTGAATACTTTGTAAAGAAAGGTATGAAAGCAAAGGAAAGTCATGCCGACTTTCAGAACATACTGGGGGACTCTGCTCCTTCATTTTCAACTGTTGCCAAGTGGACCAGTGAATTTAAATTTGGTCGGGAGAGCTTGGATGATAATCCGCGTAGTGGACGGCCAAGTGTAACGACCCCAGAATTTATCGCAAAAGTGCATAAAATGGTCATGGAGGATCGTCGATTGAAAGTGTGGGAGATTGCTGAAGCTGTAGCGATGTCTTCTGAACGGGTATATTATATTTTGACCAAAGAATTGGGTATGAAAAAATTATCCGCAAGATGGGTGCTGCGGCTCTTGACATTGGACAATAAACGCACCAGACTGGAAATGTCCGAACAAAGTCTGGCCCGTTTTCAGTGCAACCAACAAGATTTTTTGCGCTGGTTTGTGACTATAGATGAAACTTGGGTCCACTACTATACCCCAGAGACACAACAGCAGTCAAAGTAGTGGAAAGATGCTGATTCACCACCATCAAAGAAAGGAAAGGCAGTGCGTTCGGCCGGAAAGGTCAAGGTCTCAGTTTTCTGGGATGCAAAAGGCATTCTGCTGATATATTATCTTCCCACTGGCCAAACAATTACGGGGCATTACTATGCAAACCTACTAGACCAACTACAGGAAACGATATGCGAAACAAGGGCTGGTTTGGCAAGGAAAAGTCATCTTTCATTAGGACAACGCTCCGCCGCACACAAGTGTTATTGCCATGCAAAACTTCATGAACTGGGGTACGAATTGTTGACACATCCACCTTATTCACCTGATTCGGCACCATCAGACTTTCAACTATTCCCCAAGCTGAAAATTTTCCTTGGTGGACGGAGATTTTCTACAAGGGAAGAACTGACAGCCGAATTGGAGACGTATTTTGCAGGCCTGGAGGAATCTCATTTTCGAGATGGGATCAAGGCATTGGAACATCGCTGGACCAAATGCATTAGTCTACAGGGAGACTATGTTGAAAAATAAAAGCAGTACCACCGAGGTAAGATACTTAATTCTAGTACATTCCGAGAACTTTTCAAACAACCTACGTACATAGGTGCTCCCAGATCGATTCTTACAGGATTTTTTCATACATAATGCTATCTACCTGAAAACAGTTATTTGTTATTACTTGCCCTAGTGATGTGCTGAAGACTGCTCCAAATTTGTATTTTATATTTTGCAGTTATAATATTCACCCAATCACTTTATCTCTGTAAATCATACTTTTTGTGAATGAATGCCTATGGTGATGATATCTGGTAGGTATATTACTTTATTTCAATTTCAGGGATTACCTTTGAATGCTGAATATGATGACTCAGAAGATATGAAAATACAACCTGAGGTTATGGCTACATTGCTTCCAAAAGTTGAAAAAGAATCATCACTTTCTGGATGGTGTGAAGGTTACAGAAGGGTAAGACTTAATTTTTATACTGTAACAATGTTTTTATTGTTGTTCGGGTCATCAGTCCATTGAACAGTTTCATGCAACTTTTCATAGCACCTTCTTCTGTCCTTACCTTTCATATCTAAAGACATTTCGTCCACAACTCTCTTGGTTACAGACTTGTTTTCATCCACCAGAATTAGGACCACTTCTCTAGTTTATGTCAGATTTGTGCACAATATTTATTACATGTGAGTTCATCCAGAATAGGACATTTATCCATTGTTTCTCACTGACTGACAATAAATCCATTCATTATGTCGACTTCAAAATTACTCATTTTATCCTATTTGTCTATTTCTTTTTATTTTACATTTGTAATATAAATTATTGATGCAAATGTGAATTAAAACTCTGTTAAAATTCAAGTGCGTGCTTAATTTTTTTTGAACCCAAGCAAGTTGGCAGTGTGATTAGGCCTTTAATGCTGTGCAGTGTCTCATTTACTCTTGTTGATGTTTTGACAGACACGCTTAATATGTTCATTCCAAGATGAATTGTGGTCACTGATCAATCATGAAATCTTATGAATGTAACTTTATGTACAGAAATACCATTAACTATCAGAATACGTAATTTTGGAATGTATTTTATGGAAGATGATCAAAACTTATATTTCTGTATTTAGCAAAAGCTTATTTAATCATAACCATTTAGAGATTAGTTGAATATCATCGTACATAAAAGTAATGATTCCTTGTATGTTGTTTGCTGTGTAGAATATATTTATATCATCAGCAAAGAGCATATTTTTCTCCTAAAGTTAAAAAAAAACAGAAATGTAATATATAGACAAGAAACAAAAAAGGGTCTAAGACTGAACCTTGAGGGACACTGCAAAAAATATTCAGTTCCTTATTTTCACATTCATTTACACAAACATAGTGTGTTCTGTTCTCTATGAGATGGAACCTGGAAGAAGGAAAAATTCTGTTAAAATTGTGGAGAGACTTGAAGAGTAAATCATATAACTTTTAGAAGATTGATGACTACAAAATCAATCTTGGTCCACATTTGTCAAAAGTTAGTCATATAAGTTTCAACAAACTTCCACTACTTACTATTTGTGTTTAATTCCATTAAGAATATAAACCAAAGAACATTTTAACAATGTTTACACATCATAACAAAAAATATGCAAGAAGTTTAACAAGAAAATTGCACATACATTACATACATACATACATTATCATTATAGACTGTTGTGCCTTTCAGCGTTCAGTCCGCAAGCCTCTGTGAATTTAATAAACGTCGCCACAATCCTCGATTTGCAACTAGTGTTGTGGCCTCATTTAGTTTTATACCTCTTATCTTTAAAACGTTAGAAACCGAGTCTAACCATCGTCGTCTTGGTCTACCTCGACTTCTCTTACCCTCCATAGCAGAGTCCATTATTCTCCTAGGTAACCTATCCTCCTTCATTCGCCTCACATGACCCCACCACCGAAGCCGGTTTATGCTTACAGCTTCATCCATCGAGTTCATTCCTAAATTAGCCTTTATCTTCTCATTCCGAGTACCATCCTGCCATTGTTCCCACCTGTTTGTACCAGCAATCATTCTTGCTACTTTCATGTCTGTTACTTCTAATTTATGAATAAGATATCCTGAGTCCACCCAGCTTTCGCTCCCGTAAAGCAAAGTTGGTCTGAAAACAGACCGATGTAAAGATAGTTTCGTCTGGGAGCTCACTTCCTTCTTACAGAATACTGTTGATCGCAACTGCGAGCTCACTGCATTAGCTTTACAACACCTTGATTCGATCTCACTTACTATATTACTATCCTGGGAGAGCACACAACCTAAATACTTGAAATTATTGACCTGTTCTAGCTTTCTATCACCAATCTGGCATTCAATTCTGTTGAATTTCTTACCTACTGACATCAATTTAGTCTTCGAGAGGCTAATTTTCATACCATACTCATTGCACCTGTTTTCTAGTTCCCAGATATTAGACTGTAGGCTTTTGGCACAATCTGCCATTAGGACCAAATCGTCAGCATAGGCCAGACTGCTTACTACATTTCCACCTAACTGAATCCCTCCCTGCCATTTTATACCTTTCAGCAGATGATCCATGTAAACTACGAACAGGAAAGGTGAAAGATTACAGTCTTGTCTAACCCCTGTAAGTATCCTGAACCAAGAACTCATTCTACCATCAATTCTCACTGAAGCCCAATTGTCAACATAAATGCCTTTGATTGCTTTTAATAATCTACCTTTAATTCCATAGTCCCCCCAGTATGGCGAACATCTTTTCCCTCGGTACCCTGTCATAAGCTTTCTCTAGATCTACAAAACATAAACACAGCTACCTATTCCTCTCGTAGCATTTTTCAATTACCTGGCGCATACTGAAAATCTGATCCTGACAGCCTCTCTGTGGTCTGAAACCACACTGGTTTTCATCCAGCTTCCTCTCAACGACTGATCACACCCTCCCTTCCAAGATGCCAGTGAATACTTTGCTTGGTATACTAATCAATGAGATACGTCGATAGTTGTTGCAATCCTTCCTGTTCTCTTGCTTATAGATAGGTACAATTACTGCTTTTGCCCAATCTGAAGGTACCTTACCAACACTCCATGCTAATTTTACTACTCTATGAAGCCATTTCATCCGTGCCTTCCCACTATACTTCACCATTTCAGGTCTAATTTCATCTATTCCTGCTGCCTTATGACAATGGAGTTTATTTACCATCCTTTCCACTTCCTCAAGCATAATTTCACCAACATCATTTTCCTCCTCCCCATTTGCTTGGCTGTTCACAACACCACCAGGATGATTTCCTTTTACATTGAGAAGATGTTCAAAATATTCTCTCCAGCAATTCCCTGGGATCTATTATGAGTTCACCTGAATTACTCAAAACACTGTTCATTTCCTTTTTCCCTCCCTTCCTAAGATTCTTTATTACTGTCCAGAAAGGTTTCCCTGCTGCTTGACCTAACCTTACCAGGTTGTTACCAAAATCTTCCCAGGACTTCTTTTTGGATTCAACAACTATTTGTTTCGCTCTGTTTCTTTCATCTACGTACAACTCCCTGTCTGCCTCGGCCCTTGTTTGGAGCCATTTCTGATAAGCCTTCTTTTTACGTTTACAGGCTGCTCTCACTTCATCATTCCACCAAGAAAATTGCACTGACAACTATAATTTTCTAAAGAAACTTTCTCACACAAGTGTTTTAAATTTTTATATGTAAATGTTCCAAAAGTTTTGCTGATGATGGCCCATAGACCAAAACATGTCTACATTTTAGATAATTATGTATTAATTTTAAAGTTTGCTGGCATTGTGTATTGAACAAGTTGGATTAAATTCTACTTTTTAACTAGAACTAGCCGATATGGACCAAAAGGTAATTTTCGTTACATGTTAACATATGGAGTATGTAGCCTTTTCGGTAAACATAGCTGCCCTTAGATTGATTCTTATGTGATTTCATCGTACATAACACTATCTATTTGAAAACAATTGTGTATTTGTTTATTTGGTGATATGCCGAAGACTCACCTAAATGACATATTTTGTTTTTGCTATAAGTTATAAGATTCACCCAAGTGATTTATACCTGTAAATTGTTGTACTTTTCAGTGAATGAATGCCTATGGTGATTATGATATCTGGTAGGTATTTTCCCATGTTGTAAAATATATTTCAATTTCAGGGATTGCCTTTTGAAGTTGATCATGATTACACGGGAGATATTAAAATAAAGCAGGAGGATATGGCTACGTTGCTTCCAGAAGTTGAAAGGGAATCATCACTTTTTAAGTGGTGTGAACATAATGGGAGGGTAAGATTTAATTTGTACACTGTAACAGAATGTTTGTTTTGACAAGTTTGGGGCAGCCCTCCATACCACCTTTTCCTGTACTTACCTGTTCATTTCTATGGATGTTTTGTCCACGATTTTCTCTGTCACTGCCATTTTTGTGTTCACGGATATTCAGGCCTCTTTTCTAGTTTATGTACGATTCATCCACAATAACATCTAGTCCGTGCATGTGCTCAGAAAAGGACATTTCATCCTGTTTATCCATTTCTTTTTATTTGTCATAATAATATAAATAGTTCTTGGAGATGTAAATTAAAATTCTGTTAAATTTCAAGTGCATACTTTACTTTTTAACACCAAACAAGTAAGCCATACGGTTATGATCTCATAGCTGTGAGCTTGCATTCAGAAGATTGTGGGTTTGAATTCCACCATCGAAAGCCGTAAAGATGTTTTTCCATGTTTCCCCATTTTAACACCAGATAAATGTTGGGGCTGTATCTTAATAATAAGGCTGCAGAAACCAAGAAATCAGGTCATTTCCTGTTCTTGCACTGCCGAAAATCTTCAGTGTGTTGATGCAACATTACACAACTATGAGAAATATAACTTTTTAACACAATGACTGTCCAGCCATGGACAATTCTTTTTCCTGCTTATTTTCAGCCATCTCTTTAAAGTGCAATCATTGTAGCCTAGTCCATTTGAACCCTTCAATAAATTAGTCCTTCTTATGTTCACCATATTATTTTAAATCTATTATGCAATTATAGAAAGATTACACAATTAAATAGTGAACAAAAGTAATTCAAGGGGATGTGGATGTCAGAATATGGCCAAAATTATTATTTTTCAGGAACTGAAATATATATTACATTCCCATGAAATACTTTTAAATCAATTTATGGTAAATCATTTGCAAATGAATGAATACCGTCACAAGTTTTCTTTCTTCCTGTAAGTTTGATATTTTATCAACTAAGGTATATTTAACTCCCAAAGCATTCCTGATAAGCTGGACTGAGTGGCTCAGACGGTTGAGACACTGGCCTTCTGACCCCAACCTGGCAGGTTCGATCCTGGCTCAGTCCGCTGGTATTTGAAGGTGCTCAGATATGTCAGCCTCGTGTCGGTAGATTTACTGGCACGTAAAAGAAATTATTCAAGACTAAATTCCGGCACCTCGGCATCTCTGAAAACCATAAAAGTTGTTAGTGGGACGTAAAGGAAATAACATTATTATTATAAAAGAAAATTATTAAGTAACAAACTAGTATTGTCCCAGACCAATTTAGTGATAGTTGTGTTTCAAGTTGAAACACTACTTAATCAGTGTGGAATTTGAAGATGCCTGTAGAATTTTAGAAGTTGAAAGTTTACCATTTGAGTAATCCAATAATGTGTGAACAATTCAAACCTGATAAGAGGTTATTGAACTCAAGAATAATACAGATCCTTGTGTTGAGAGATAACTTTAATCAATGTGCACCCTTATTTTTGTAGGATGAAGAACAACTCCCACTTCAGATGAATGACAGGAATGCAAAGTCTACTAACATGTAAGTGTTTCTTAAGTAGAGCCATCTTCTTTCTTAGCATTTTGCTGATGATCTGGGTTTGGAAATAATGTAGACTAAGCTTAGTTTTACATCTGCATGCCCTTCCTGACACCAATCTATTATGTGCTCCTGTGTACTATGGAATCTTGTGTGTGAATGATGATACATACAGAGGTGATCGTAAACACCCAGCTGTCAGACTAGAGGAATTAACCAAACTTGGTTAATGTTCTTGACCCAGACGGAAATTGTCCCCGGGGTTCTCTGAACTGGCAGCCACTGTGGTGACCTCTTAGCCAAGGAACCAGCTGGTCATAACTTACATAAGTTATAATACACATTTTGTGGCTAGTTGATGTACATATGTTTATCTGATGATGCTTGTTGTTTTAAGGGGCCTAACATTGAAGGTCATTGGCCCCAGATGTTTATCTACACTTTCTGTAATAAACAGGTGTACATATGTGCTTTTAGAACTTCAGTACTCCTAAATGCTGTTTATCTTTTCTCCTGTAAATGTAGTGGGTTCTTTTTTATAGTTATTGACATGATATGTGCTTATGGGTTTCTGCCATGTCAAGAAAACGAGGTGGAACTCTTTACGTTTCACAGAGGACTTTGCTCTGTGTCTTCAGAAGAAATTCTCGACTGTTCACGAGGAAGACTTCTTTAATAATGAAGGTTTGAAATTAAGAATGCTTCATCATTGGAGCTGTAGTGGGCTTGTTAATCGTCAGGTGCCTCGCTGTATGCTGGATTTATGTAGATAGTTCTCTTCCCTGTCCTTTCTATATTGTTATTTCGTTTTGGTCTTTTCCAAATTCATACTTTTGTCATCACCTGATGGTTCATTCCAAGCTATGTATTGTGTGTCATACTTTCATAACATGTGTACACTGGTTATGCCCCTCTCTGCTCTCACACTGTCTCACATCATTATCATCCTCTGGTCTTCCCCACATACTTCCTTTCCAGTCTTCAGCTCTCTTCTATTCTATTCTGTTCTGTCCTGTGTTTTTGTTGCATTTTATTTTATTAGTTTCTATTTATTTCTTCTACCACATTCATCCCTGATTCGTCTGATGTCCTTTGTGTTACTTCTCGCTCAACACACGGTGTGATAGAACTTCTCAATTGGAGCTTAATGTTATCGTCAACTCCCGCTTGGTGCGCTGTTCCATCATATAGCGAGCCACCTCGTGAATGAGCATACCACTACAGCTCCAACAGAATTGCATTCTTAAATTCAAACCCTCATGATTGGAGAAGTCTTCCTCGCAAACAGTCGAGATATTCTTCTGAAGATACGGAGCAGAGTTCTCTGTGAAACATGAAGAGTTTCACCTTGTTTCCTTGACACAGCATAAGCCAAAAAGCCCATATCATTTCTACAAGTACGGGCCGTGAAAAAAATCAAAGTTAACAGTTACATTATAGGTTATAATTAGTATTTGATACAGCGAAAAATCTTTTAAGTTACAGTAACTAATTTGACACTGAAAAGTATGGCTTCTGTCACACACACGCGCGCCTTATAGTCACCCAGTTAAATTAATAAATTCCATTCTATGTCCGTATTGAACCAAGATTACAACTTTTATTATAATTTGGATCCACCTTATTCAATACATAAAGACTGTTGTTTAGATGAAATTACAACATATATTTCAATCAGAACTAGTTTTGACGGCCTTTTTGCGTCATCATCAGCTGAGATAGGTTCTTGGAAAAATTGGCAATCACATAAGTTTATCTACGTCAAATTGAACACAATTTAAAACCATATTAACAACCTAAAACTGTGTTACAATTAAACTGTTTCAAAGTCCATATTTTCTACAAGTCCGAGACTTGCGAGTCTTAAACCTTGAATTGATGAAAACATATGTAAACCGGTTTGCTCACTAATAAACTAACGTGGATTTAAAAGAACAACAACTTAAAAATAAAATAGTCTTGAAGAAACATTAGCTTAATTTAACATACCTCTTAAAATGTGACGTAGAATTGTATTAAAATAATTCAATAAAATCTTCAGAGTTGCTTTAATGGAGCAATCCTAGTGAGGTGGAAACGAGCAGTCGGTCCTTTAAGATGTTAATAAGTACAACGTTCCCAGTTCAATGCGGACCTGAAATAATAGGAATCTTATAAACTATCGCTTAACTGAAGAGGCAAAGTATAAAATTACGTCTTATAACGTAAACGGTATAGTCGCCAGACACAAAATTTGGAAATAGCAGAGAAAAATAGTAGTGATTGTGATAGTGCAGTGTGATCAATTATAAAACGACATAGTCTAGGTTCCAGTGGAGCAATGTGATTGAAATGTTTTCAGGTCCAATAAATCGTCGATCGGAGCAAACAAGAAACTGTTCTAAGTTGGACTCATTCTGTAATTTGTAATATACACCCAGCTAAACCAACCTTACTACTGGCAAAGGAAAGAAAGACATAAAGGTTCTGATGAAAAGTAAACAAATAGATTTGTAAGATGGAGATTATTTCACTGACAGTAAATGGTCATTGAGCATACTCATAAATGAATGTTTGTGAAGGATGCATGGGCAGTGACAATATAAATTTGGTCATCAGCAATCAAGTAACCTGGTTGTCCTAGTTCTCCTTAAAGCTGAGAGATGTACCCACCATTCCTGCTCAAGCACCAAAAATGAAGTATAATGTTCCAATATCCTTATGATTAGTTGAAAAAAAGTCACCTTCTTGGGATCATAAAATTTATTTTAGTACCAGTGGTGTGTTAGAGTCCCCACTCATTAATTTAGCAACAGAAAACTATTGGCAGAACTTCCCATCTACCTCAGAAATGATATACCGTAGTACAAAAAAGCACCACTCAAATGTACAGGCCCTGAAGAAAAACAAAGGAATATTCCTCATAATAAGTAAGGAAAAGCTTAACTAAAATTGGGCAAAACTACATCAAATGTGGATGGAACTCAAATGATTCTAAGGATTCATGCAGGAAAATAAAAATATTAAATAGCTATCTGCAAAAGAGCGTAAAAGTTTAAAAAGAAAAGATAACTGCTAGGCCATACTAAAGCAAGATACAGTACGGACATAAGAACGGATCAGTAATAAAATATAAATTTAGAGTAAAAGAAAAAGGCTTAAGGTAAATTAAATCCTTTTACTTCATTGTGTACCAAACTATGATATATTCCACTCAACCGCACAACAAACATTCAAAATCAGACATTTCACAGAATCATAGTGCCATGTAGAAGTGTACCAAAATGCAAAAGTCACTCAATATAATAATACCCGTGATTATTCCATAGATTGGCCAAATTACGCTTACAGTGGCTTGCAGACTAGACACATACAAAAACATGACCAACACATCCACCACAATGTGTCAAGTAATACAGCTTTGATGAAATATACCATATAGGCATTTACAATGCAGACTCTAGGAGACCGTCAGCTGGCCCAGTCATAAGATATCGATGAAATGCCTAACGGAAGTTCCAAAATACAAGGCACCCAAATAATGGAGATGTCAGTCACATAAACCACTTTGGAGTAGACCGTATCATGCTACAACACTGAAGTGATACACATTAATCAGGTGGGGACCAAAGTAAGAAAAAACATCATATAATGCGACGAGATGTTGAAAATATGATAAAACCTAATCAGGGTGAAATAATATGAATATACCATCAAGGCAAAATGCTCAGCCAAACGGTAACCATAGTAAGGAAGATACTACCGCAAAGGTAGGGTAAAAGACAGAATTAATCAAGATAAAGCAGACATAGTGTCACATATTTACCAATTATAATTAACCCGATGAGCAGTACTGCCGTCACCGGTGAGTTGGCCATGGGGTTAGGGGCGCGCAGGTGTGAGCTTGCATCCGGGAGATAGTGGGTTCGAATCCCACTCAGCAGCTCTGAAGATGGTTTTCCATGGTTTCCCATTTTCACACCAGGCAAATGCTGGGGCTGTACCTTAAATAAGGCCCTGGCCGCTTCGTTCCAACTCCTAGGCCTTTCCTATCCCATCATCGCCATTTGACCTATCTATGTCGGTGCGATGTAAAGCCACTAGCAAAAAAGAAAAATACTGCATCTATTTATGTTCTCTAATCTTTCTGCGATTTCGTTTACTTTTTCCTCGTTAAGTACATGGTTGATAAACTTAACTATAACAGGTATTTTATTGGTCCCGTATTGACATGTATAAGTTTATTAAAGAAACTATTTAAAATAGTTTATGTTAGGTACACCTTTCAGAGCGACACCATCGGATGACACAATATGCCCTAGAAATGACATGGAAGGCTTAGCAAAAGCAACCTTGGACAACTTCACCATTAACCCTGCCTTACGAAGGCAACTCAGGACCTCTTTCAGATGATCTAGATTTTCTTCAAAGGTCTCAGAAAATACGACATCATCAAGATAATGGTATAGTTACTCAAATTTGATGTCGGAGAAGACCCTGTCTAGCAGTCTCGTAAGCACAGCTGCTCCCGTGGGGAGCCCGAAAGGCACGCGGTTGTACTCATACAAGTTCCAATCCATGGCAAAAGCTGTCAGATGTTTAGATTCTTCAGCTAGAGGGATCTGATTATACGCCTGATTGAGGTCTAAGATGGTGAAGAATTTAGCTTTCCGAAACCATGAAAAACAAGAGTGAAGGTCGGGAAGTGGCACAGATTCTAACACCACCTTCCGATTTAAAGCCCTATAGTCAATCACAGGCCTGAAGCCACCTTGGGGTTTTGGAACTAGAAAAATAGGTGATGAATATGCCGACTTAGAGGCGTGAATAATACCGTCTTTTAACATTTGATCTATAATTTCCTTCAGAGCCTTCATTTTAGGTGGAGGTAACCTATAAGGAGGAAATCAGACAGGAATCGAATCCGTAACTTCAATCTTGTATTCAATAAGGTCAGTAACACCAAGAGTATCGGAGAAAACTTCTGGAAACGACTGACACAACTTACGAATACTATCAGCCTGCTCCTCAGGTAGATGTCTAAGGTCTAACAACATCTCATCCTGGGTAGGCGAAACAGATGAACATGACACAGAACTACATTTAAGTAAGGGGATTTTGAAATTACTAGCAAATTTGAAAGTGCACGACTTGCTCTGAATGTCGAGCACTAGACCGGTGTGAGACATGAAATCCGCTCCCAATATAATGGGGCAAGACAAGTGCTTAGCCACAAACAGTTTAACTTTCCAAGTAAATTTAGCAATTCTAATTTTGGCATACAGAAAACCTAAAATTTCTGACGGAGAAGTGTTAGCCGAAATGCATTGAACCGAAGGTGAACAAAAATCAGAAAATTTACAAACAGATTTTAATTTGGAATACCATTCAGCCGAAATGGAACAAACACTGCCTGAGTCTAATAGAGCAGTTACAGGTTCATTATTCAATTCAATTTTGAGAAATGGTACGGGTGCGGGGGAATCCGCCGCAATCCTAAGACATTCTTTAGGGCATTAAAATATGGGGTTGGAAGACTTCCTACCATGTTCCGAGCCTGAGATTTTGGCTGGTTTACTTGGGGCTGAGCCTCAGAAAGATGAGTTAGCCGACTCAGCCAAAGCCACTAGTCACTTTTGATTATTGGTGGAAGTTGCACCCGAAGTTGAGCAGGAGGGAGTGCTATTAGAATTCGGGCAATTCTTGGCCTCGAGATGACCCTGCTCCATTCTTTGCCCCGTTGTATTTGATCAAAGGGCACTTGTTCCGGAGATAGTCTGCAGACCCACAAACATAACATTTGCTGTTACAATGGTTCGGCGAGGTGGAGGCCGAAGATTACTTGAAGAAGGAGGGGGCTCCCTCGCGACACGTAGTGTGTCAGCATATCTAACTCCCTCGGCTGAAACAGCCATAGCTTCAAATTCGGCAAACGTCTGTGGACGTGACGCAAAACACAAGTATGACCTATAGGATGGTGAAATTCCTTCCACAATGGCCTGTACAATTTGATCTTCAGGGAAATGTAGAGCAAATACTCTAGTATAGAACTTACTTCTCAACTTCAACTACGGTTATTTTATCAAGAGTTCCCCCGATAAATACATATAAGAAAATCTTGTATTTCTTCAATTTATCTTCAAGATCAACAAAATGTACACGTCTCCAACATGAAGAACCTTATCGCCGTTTTTAATTCGTCATTTGAACACTGACTTGTTGAATTTTTAACCAACATGAATGAACTTTATCTCATCATCATTATCATATGTTTTAATCTTCGAGCCATTTTATCATATCTTTTAGCTTTTGTATCATCATAACATCAATGTATTTTAATTGTCTTGCCATTTTATCAAATTTTAGCTGAAGATGTTCCATAATCGGAACGAAACATGTACTAGAGATTATATGGTTTATATTATGTAATTAATAAGCCTATTATATAGAAATTGATAAGTATTGGAAGGTGGGAACCTACTCATAACTTAACCTTAGTAGAACTTAATGTCTTGGATGAAGTCGGCAAGATTTTCATCCAGACGCTGTACACGGCTTAAGTACTTTTGTATTAGAGAGGACCTTGCCCTAGCCGGAATGAAGTTTGCCAGAAGGTGTGCATGAAAATCTTCAATAGTTGATTGTTCAGCAATTGCTCTTACTATTTTGTCAGAGAGGACACCAATGGAATAAGGATAAATAATCTGCAGAATTTGACATGGTGAAAGAGAATATACAAGGGCGTGATCTTGGAACTCAACTGAAAAACCTTAGGAATGAAATAACATCACTGGTGGAGTTAACAGAAAACTTAGAAATACCCATGAGCAACATTGCTAATGGGTGAGGCAAACTACTGAACCCGGGTGACATAGTAGGTAAAGGCCTAAGGGGCAGAGAAGCTGTTTCAGAGGGTGCATTATTCAACACAAATGGAGGGATGGATGTACGACGACCTGACTCGGTTTCCAGTGGGGCAGATGTTTGTTGAGTTGCCACGGATTTTCTACCTCCTTCACCCGTGGGAGAATCCTCCTCCTAACTATGTTTACCAGAGTGGGTTGGTCGGTTTTAGGGGTACTGCCCCAGTTAACAATAGGCTAACCTTACTGGACAATTTAGAAAGGTTTTCGAGAAGACCACTAGCCTCCTTCCCTTGAATGTCATTTAACTTAAGAGACAATAGATCAGTAATCCTATTGTAAAAATGGAACAATCTAGCTTGTACACGTTTAAGTTGATTAGGTGATGGATCACCCCCTTCAAAAAAAATAACTACAGATGCTAGCTCAGTAGCATTATCAGTGATCGTGGAGAGAGCATCGTCAATATCTTTCTTCCCCAAGATGGGGATACCAATCGGCAAATCAAGAGAATCTTTAAGTTTAGTGGTATCGGCCGCAACCGTGCCTCCAGATTGAACCTTTCTAATAGTTAATTCATAAATTAATTCCTCTTGCGCAAATAGCCGGGATGGAGGACATTGCGAGGTCCGGACATGATGACAAAAGATTGGCAAATTTAGAAAATAAGAAAGAAAATTCCAGCAACGGAGAAAATTGTTAGAGTTCAAAACAAAAGCAATGTTTAGCCGTCAAAAGGGGCAAAATTGAGACCCATTCAATCATGCTCTGCTACCACTTGTTATGGAATTATCCGTGGAAGGCAGAGGTGAAAGAAGGTGCGGGCTGGAATGGGTCTAACTACAAGGCCGAAAGATTAATTAAAATTTAAATAAAGGTTATATTTTCAATAGACAACAAGATTTAACAAATTTTCACTAGGTGAAATAACAATGAAAATTCAAGTACAATAATAAGTTTACAAGCGAAAACACAAGTTAAGGGGTCTTTACAAATTCTGGGCTTCGAGCCCCAAGTTTAATATTCCTGAGCTCTCAACTCATAACCACAAATTACCAAAGGGCAGGAAACCCCTCATTCAAGGAGCACTTGCTCCCTCCCAACTTTTAACCTCAAACCTCCCAGAGGCACTTTTCAAACACAAGAAAGAGCTGAGCCGCTCTCAATTTTCCAAGCCTATTAAAGGCAATACCAGACTATTACACAAATTGCCATCAAGGCACCACTTACATCAAATGAAACGGGGGTATCTCGTACCCAACCTACTGGGCCTTAGAGGAAAGAACAGATTAATTAAATGGCCCAAAATACCAAGATAAATGGAGGCGCTGCTTGCACTCCTACATGAAACCGTATAAAACCTAAGGGGCACTAGGCCGGTGATACAGGGGCTATTCCCAAACTAGGGAGGTGACTCGTATGAGAAAATTTTAATACATTAAGAGAAGAAAATCGGTTATGAAAACGTAGTCACCTCAAGTCAAAATGAAGGGGAGCTCGAGAGGGTAAAGCACTCTCTATCTCCGATTTACAGTTAAAGTAATAAGAAACTTTTACATAAGCCAGCACTAAGTTACATTTTTCGAAAGGTAGGTTACATTGAAAAAGTTTTGGACCTTCCCCGAGGGTTATACTGCTGAGCTAGCAAGAATTAAAGATGTTAAAAGGCCATTACCTTGTAGAAGAGCTGCTGGCGGGTGAAAGAGGCGCTTTCTGCCTCCTGCTATACTTCCATACACTAAGCTAGATGTTATACAAGTGGCCGAGAGCCAGGAAAATCAGCAGTTTTTATACTCTCGGGGAAGATTTGAGACCTTTCATGAATGATTAAGACACACCCACAGACGTTTATTGGATTGATTACAGTTACACATCAACAATGGGGAAGAAAGACGCCATTGGCTAAAAATTAATGACAGAAATTTACGATTGGCTAATTTAAAAATTGGTGGAAAGAAAGATTAATATTGCCAACCCACAAATGAAAGAACAACATTTAGTAAAGAACAAACTTATGAATACAAAATATCTTCAAGAAAAGTTCTTTCACTTCGCACCAGGGTGCATGATCATAATTTTTGGTAGAGACATTTGTGAGAGAATGTCCACACTTCTTGATAATTAGTAAACAAAAACAATTCGAAATTAACTCAGTGATATCTGATAAACGGTTGAATTAATTCAGTTTTAAAGTTCAGAGTTTCAGCTGTACAGGAGTACTTTAAGGCGGAAAATTCAAATGTGCGGCGTATAGGTGTACCAACCGGTACAAGTTTCTTTAATAAGTACACAGTTTTCAACACCTCTTATCGAGTAAAGAACCAGTTCCTCTCAATTTGTTTATGAGTTTCTACACGGTCTCTCTGTGTGAGGGTTTACATGTGGAAATTGTGTAACAAATCACATACAACTTCCCTGTAAGGCTCTGTTTTCACCATAATTATCGTACATAAATACCCATTCCTCTACCATTTATACATGTGGGGGCATTATCAGAATTATATCCCGAAGTAACACTTCACAACTCGAGAACAGTTGGTGGGACAGATCAACACTTAATACACCTTCTAAGCATGGACCTGAACTGTAAATTGCGGGCATTCCCGTGTTGTCGCTGCGCTGTGTAACTGGAAGTGATGAGTCAACAGGAGGCAGATAAATTGGGTGCGCCTGCCGGCTAACCGATGAGTGAAAGTCATTGTAGAAAAAGTCAATGGTACAAGAGTGGACCTATTGCCATTTCATGACAGCATGACAATTTACCTGGTGTAAAATTCCAAGTACAGAAAGAATGCAAAGAGTTCATAACATTACCTAAATATATGTGAAATTGAGAATAAATATAGACAGAGAAACAATTGTATCTCACTAATTTCTGATGTACAGTTTATTTTTATTTATTTTCTATAGACATTCTTTGTATATATATATATATATATGCTTTTGACGTGATATAAATCAAATCTCACTTCCTGCTTAACCCGGCAGAAGACCTAGTTCGATAGCTGCAATCGCTTAAGCACGGCCAGTATCCAGTATTCGGGAGATAGTGGGTTCGAGCCCCACTGTCGGCAATCCTGAAGATGGTTTCCATGGTTTCCCATTTTCACACATGGTGAATACTGGGACTGTACCCTAATTAAGGCCATGGCCACTTTCTTCCCACTCCTAGCCTATCCCATTTTCACCATAAGACCTGTCTGTGCCGGTGCAACGTAATGCCAATTGTTAACCCCTTGACTACCAATTTGATTTGCTGCACCATAACACTGAATACTTATTTAAAATGGAGGCTCTAATACAGAATGTACCATGCGACAAAGAACATGACATAAATCATACAATTCACTACATATATCATTGAAATCTTTTGAACATGTTTAAAAATGTTTAGATATACCTGGAAATCAGTACGAAGCGTACAAACGGTATTGTCTTGCTAAATAAAGGAGTTACAATAATACTCCTCTTCGACCAGTACATCTTTGCGCAGGACTTTTTACTTGTAACATAATAATACATAGCGCAAAATAAGCCTTCAGTTTATTATTGCATGTGTCGAACCACTTATCATCATAAAGTTTATTTTCATAATCTGGCTTTTCTAAGCACTGTTTAGCGTATCTGTTCATTTCTGTTGTAATCATAGTCCAGAATTAGTCGTCAGAACACACGCTAGAACGTCTTATCACTGAAGGTCTCTCCCCCAAATTACGAGTAAGTACAGCACTGAGAGATGATACATTACTAAATTTACAAAAACCTGGTACATTGTCTTCATCCTTCCAATTCCAGTCACTTTCAACTGATTGTGTTCCAGCATCAACATTGTGTCTTTGCGATGTGGATGGCTGAGCTACATCTAACACTTTGTCGGAGTCTACATCACTTTCCGACGTAGATTCATTTTTTTTCGTGAACAATAAATTCCTCTTCATCGCCTTCAGATTCACATGACACTTCACTCTCACCACTTTCGCATAAATAATTACTTATATCAAGCTGAGTCAAATTTTATTGCTGTGCACGGCCATCTTGGCATGGAACTACCATAGTGGAAGACATCCCACCTCATTTTCAAAGATTTCAGCGATTTAAATGCTTAGATGTGGATATTCTTTTAGTAGGAAATCTTAGAAAGTATACAGAATAGCACGCAAGTGCCATCTATGAGTGACATGCCGAACTATGAGCTCAAACAAGCGGGAAATTTCATCATGTCTGAGAGACACGGTTCAGCTGTTTGGTCTCGGCGGAGGACCACGTCTCCGAGACGATGTTAGTCGTCAAGTGGTTAAAAAATAACCCGGCAGTTGTATTGCGGTGTATGAGGTACCCTTTAAAAGAATGCACTGTAACCTACGTTTAATGAACAACAACAAAATTATGAGTGCTTCTTACTGTCACTTGGAAATTTAGGAATTGACACAAAAATGAAAACAAACTCATTGTAATGGATTAACAATGTCTAATAAACAGTAACACAATTTACGCAAGGGAAAATACGGTTCGTTCTTCTTCTTCTCTCACGACTCGATTACATACATCCATACATAAGGATACACCACATGTCATGTACCTATAATGAGATTTTCAGTCCTTACCTCGTGGGCGCTAGTGGCAGCATTGAATTTTTATCTTTTTTGCTACTGGCTCTCCAGCGTTGGGTGCCCTCGAGCTGTTTCACTTCACATTACTGGTTAATTCTCGTGGTACATTTGTCAATTGTTGTCTTATCTGTATCTAGGCTTTTATGAGCTGTGGGGAAAGATTAATCAATTCCTCCTTACAGCCTCTTCCCCTACAATTTACCTCTAATATAATCTTTGCATTGATTGTTGCAACATACAATATTTAGAATGGGAGGCCATCTTATGCTGTTTCTTGCAGCTTTGCATGTTGCATATAGCTCATCATCAGTGTCTGCAGCCCATTTAGTTAGTTGTAGAAAGTGTTCATTCCCACTTCAGCCTTCTGTAATGTAGACACATCAATACTGGTATCATGATGCATTGTGAATAACAATAAAATGGTTTTACCCTTATTAAATAGGAGCATTTACCAATTTGCATATTTTATTAGGTTATGTGCTTTCACCTCCCATGCGAACCATGTGACCTAGCCGCAGTGGGGAGGCTTGCATGTCCCAATGAAGCAGATAGCCAAGACGCAAGTGCAACCATATCGGATGGGTATCTGTTGAGAGACCAGAATAACAAATGGTTAATCGAAAGGGGGTGGCAGCCTTTTGAAAGTTACAAGGGCGGCAGTCTAGATGATTGACTGATATGGCCTTGTAATAATACTCAACATGGCTTAGCTGTGTTGATAGTGCTACACAGCTGAAAGCAACAAGAAACTACAGCCGTAACTAACTCCCGAGGACGTGCAGCTCTCTCTGTATGAATGATGTACTGATGATGGCTTCCTCCCGGGTAAAATATTCCGGAGGTAAACTAGTCCCCAATTCGGATCTCCAGGTGGGAATTACACGAGAAGTGGTGATCATCAGGAAGATGGATACTGACGTTCTGCGAGTCAGAGCATGGAATGTTAGAAGTTCGAATTGTTGTGGTAGGTTAGATAATCTGAAAAGGGAGATGGACAGACTAAAGTTAGGTGTAGTTGGTATAAGTGAAGTACGTTGGCAGGAAGAATAGGATTTTTGGTCAGGCGACTACAGAATTATCAATACAAAATCAAGCAGGTGAAATGCAGGAGTTGGTTTAATAATGAATAAGAAAATAGGGCAGCGGGTAAGCTACTATGACCAGCATAGTGAAAGAATTATTGTCGTCAAGATAGACACCAAACCAATGCCCACCACAATAGTGCCTACTAGTTCAGCAGATGATGAGGAAATCGAAAGAATATATGAAGAGATAGAATATTTAATACAATATGTAAAAGGTGACGAGACACTGGAATGCAGTGGTAGGCAAAGGAAAAGAAGGTAATACTGTAGAAGAATTAGAATTGCGACAAAGGAACGAAAGAGGAAGTAGGCTGGTTGAATTCTGCACTGATCGTAATTTAGTCCTTGCCAATACTTGGTTCAAACACCACAAATGACGGCTGTGTACGTGGACGAGACCTGGACACACTGGAAGGGATCAAAAAGACTTCATTATGATTAGGCAGAGATTCAGAAACCAGATGTTGGATTGCAAAACTTTCCCAGGAGCAGATGCGGACTCTGAACACAATGAAATGCCATCTGAAGTTGAAGAAATTGAAGAAAGGAACGCAAGGAGATGTTATCTAGACTGGTTGAAAGAAAAAAGTGTGATGGATTGTTTCAAAGAACATGTTGCACAAGGACTAAATGAAGAGGCTGAAGGAAATACAATATAGGAAGAGTGGATTGTCATGAAAAATGAAGTCAGTAGGGCTGCTGAAGAAATATTAGAAAGGAAGAAAATATCAACTAAGAATCAGTGGATAACTCAGGAGATACTAGACCTGATTGATGAACAACAAAAATACATGAATGCTAGAAATGAAGAGGGCAGAAAAGCATACAGGCGATTAAAGAATGAAGTGCTAGGTAGGTAAGGAAGAATGGCTGAAGGAGAAGTGCAATGATGTCGAAGGTTGTATGGTCCTAGGAAAAGTAGATGCTGCATACAGGAAAATCAAGGAAACCTTTGAAGAAGGGAAATCCAGGTGTATGAATATTAAGAGCTCAGATGGAAAGCCACTTCTAGGGAAAGAAGACAAAGCAGAAAGATGGCAGGAACATATCCAACAGATATATCAAGGTAGAGATGTAGATGATTTGGTTCTGGAAAGAGAAGAGGCTGTTGATGCTGATGAAATTGGAGTGAGGTCAAAGTTTGACAAAGCTGTTAGAGACCTAAATAGGAACAATGCACCTGGAATTGATGATATTCCCTCTGAATTACTGACTCCCTTGGGAGAAACCAGCATGACAAGGTTATTCTATTTAGTGTGTAAGATGTATGAGACAGAAGAAGTGCCATCCGATTTTTGGCAGAATGTTGTTACACCTATTCCCAAGAAAGCCGGTGCTGACATGTGTGAAAACTACTGCACCATTAGTTTAGAATCTTATGCCTGCAAAATTTTAACATGTATTATTTACAGAAGAATGGAAAGACAAGTTGAAACTGAGTTGGGAGAAGATCAGTTTGGCTTCAGAAGAAATGTAGGAACACGTAATGCAATCCTGACTTTACGTCTGATCTTACAGCATCAAATTAAGAAGGACAAGCCCACATACATGGCGTTCATAGATCTACAAAAGGCATTCGATAATGTTGATTGGACCAAGCTTTTTAAGATTGAAGGTGATTGGGATCAGATGCCGAGAATGAATTATCTACAATCTGTATAAAAGTCAGTCTGCAGTGATAAGAATTGAGGGCTTTGAAAAGGAAGCAGCAATCCAGAAAGGAGTGAGGCAAGGCTGCATTTTATCCCCCTTCTTTTCAATGTTTACATAGAACAGGCAGTAAAGGAAATCAAAGAGGAAATTAAAACCTTGAGATTTGCCGATGATATTGTTATTTTATCTGAGACTGCAGAAGATCTTGAGTAGTTGCTGAATGGTATGGGCAAAGTCTTGGGTAAGGAGTACAAGATGAAAATACTTAAGTCCAAAACAAAAGTAATGGTGTGCAGTCAAATAAAGGCAGGCGTTGCAGGAAATGTTAGATTAGGAAATGAAGTCTTAAAAGAAGTAGATGAATATTGTTACTTGATTAGTAAAACAAGTAACGATAGCAGAAGTAAGGAGGACATAAAATGCAGACTAGCACAAGCAAGGAAGAGCTTTCTTAAGAAAAAAATATGCTCAGTTCAAACATTGATATAGGAATTAGAAAGATATTTCTGAAAACTTTCATCTGGAGCATGCCATTGTATGGAAATGAAACATGGATGATAACTAGCTGAAAAAGAAAGAGAAGCCTTTGAAATGTGGTGTTACAGAAGAATGCTGAAGGTGAGATGGATAAATCGAATCACAAATGAAGACATGCTGAATCAAATAGGTGAGAGAAGATCAATTTGGCTAAATTTGACAAGAAAAAGCGATAGAATGATAGGACACATCTTAAGACACCCAGGACTTGTTCAGTTGGTTTTTGAAGGAAGTGTAGGTGGTAAGAACGGTAAGGGTAGACCAAGGTAAGAATATGACAAACAGATTAGAGCAAATGTAGAATGCAATAGTTACATAGAAATGAAAAGGTTAGCACAGGATAGGTTGGCATGGACAGCTGCATCAAACCAGTCTAGGGACCGATGACTCAAACAAAAACAACAACAACATGCTTTTATTTCAAAATTCCTATTCTGACCTAATATAGCTTTGTAAAATTCATTAAAAGCTTACCTAGCATGGTCCTGTTTTCCAGACATGAGTGGCGTAAGCAGTTTTTGCCAGTATTAATGGATATAACTCCCTTTTAACAATGTTAGTTTGTAACTTGATGTTTTATTCCACTTGATATATATATTTTATACAAATAGGACTGTTTTTGACCTATGACTCAGTCATCTTCAGCTATTCATTTAAACACGTTAAACTAAAATAAGGACACAATCATTATCCCTAGAACTGGCAATGTTAAATCCTGTGGTGTCACCCATATTTGACAGTATTTACGGTGGTAAGAACGGTAAGGGTAGACCAAGGTAAGAATATGACAAACAGATTAGAGCAAATGTAGAATGCAATAGTTACATAGAAATGAAAAGGTTAGCACAGGATAGGTTGGCATGGACAGCTGCATCAAACCAGTCTAGGGACCGATGACTCAAACAAAAACAACAACAACATGCTTTTATTTCAAAATTCCCATTCTGACCTAATATAGCTTTGTAAAATTCATTAAAAGCTTACCTAGCATGGTCCTGTTTTCCAGACATGAGTGGCGTAAGCAGTTTTTGCCAGTATTAATGGATATAACTCCCTTTTAACAATGTTAGTTTGTAACTTGATGTTTTATTCCACTTGATATATATATTTTATACAAATAGGACTGTTTTTGACCTATGACTCAGTCATCTTCAGCTATTCATTTAAACACGTTAAACTAAAATAAGGACACAATCATTATCCCTAGAACTGGCAATGTTAAATCCTGTGGTGTCACCCATATTTGACAGTATTTACTTGTCTACGTAAAATACAAAATATTCGTAAGTTATGAAATAAATCTATATATCTATGTAAAGCTAATACACTGTGGATTGTCGTGGTGACACACCATTGCATAAATATTTTGTCTAGAAAAATGTATAGTCTGTTCAATAAGTGTAATTCCTAAATTCAAAATAATAATAATACAACTTTCGATCATATGTACACAAAACTGGTACATGTCACAAACAGATATGTACAGATTGTCAATAATGTATCTTCAATGCACTGGCGAAGGTTTCATTACTCTGAGAGGTATATTCTTGAAAATATTAGGGAAAACAAATTGCCATGCAATCATTTGGAAGCATTACTGAAGACCACGATATGATAGGTTGCTTTATGTGAGGATATCATTACTTTCACTTTGCAATATATGCGAAGAAGTAGCTGGTAACATTCCAAATTTGACTCTGAATCTGTGAGTTCATTCTCAATAACCTCAATGGATGATCCCAAAAGAGGAACTTCCTCCTGGCCATGTCACAGATTGGGTGAATTGGAGAGCATTGAATAGACTGCGCTCTTGTGTTATGCGGTGTAGGGTAAACCAGAAGAAATAAGGTTTCGAAGTGGACAGTACCTTGTGTATATGTGGAGAAGAGCAGACCACAGCCGATTTGCTGCAGTGTAGTTCATGCCCATTCAGCTGCACAACAGAAGACCTGGTTAAAGCGAGGCCAAATGCACTTGATGTTGCAAGGTTTTGGGCTCGCATAGTTTAATGTGGCTCTTCGCCATTGAAGTATTTATATTATGTTTTATGTTTTTACCTTATCTTTAATTTTAAGCTTATGTATGCTTCTGACACAATATAAATAAATAAATACCTCAAATTCAAATGCATCACTTTCATCTTCTAACAAATTTTGCACTACTTCGTTACTAATTTACTGTAATGAAGTGAAGATGCCATATTTAGACACACACTCTACTAAAAATGCATATAATCCATCAAACATTGATGTATGTGTATATACAGAAGTAAATAACTTGCACCGAATGGAAGACTATGAAATAAAATGAAATAGAGTAGCAGAGCAGAGCTAGTTAAGGTTTGTTTACAAACACTACAGAAATGGCACGGAGACCGTTTGTCGGAGAACTGCACTCATTTATTTTGGTATAATTGCGCTCAAAGAGGTTGTATTGATAAATGAAACTAAACTCATGGCTGCTATGGATATCGAGAATGACAAGAAGTAGACTGCTATGACATCTTTGAAGAAACGCGGAAATTACAAGAAGAAATATGAACATGTCGAATAATTACAGTGCCTTTTATTATAATTGTTTAGCTTCATTATCTGTATTGATGATTCTAATAATTGCTAATATAAAGATATGAACTTTCCACCTAATCAATACATTTATCTTTTATAAGGTACTTAAAACACCTTTACATAACAGTCCCGGTTTCGACCCTATTTGTGGGTCATCTTCAGCTGCTAAAGAACCTTCGTCTTAATAAAAACAACACACAATATTGAAACATTACTTATCCTAATTATGAATGACTAATGCTAAATTACAATGATGTGTTGTGGTAATAAAAAATGCTTCAAAGAGTTGTTTGAATGTCAGAAATGTTCACCAGTTTGTTATGACACTGATCTTGATGTTCACTCATATACTCATTTATTCAAACTAGTGTTGCAATGTTGACACACTTATTTTAAATTACAATCATCTTAATGTTGAGTTAATAAAACATTACTTACCCTAAATGTGAATGACTAATGCTAAAATACAATAATGTGTTGTGATAAAAAAATATGCTTGAAAGAATGGCTTTGAAAGTCTAATATGTTCACCAGTTCGTTAAGACACTGTTCTTGATGTTTTTAAATTAAAAACATCTTAATGTTGAGTTATATGGTACGAGTACTGTATTTTATAAAGTCCGCGTCAGTAGGAGATGTCTGTTGATAAGCTTGTATGATTGAAAACAAAATCAGTACCTTTATTTCTTATAAGGTACTTAAAAAACACTTTTACATAACTTTTCTGGTTTCTATCCTATTTGTGGGTCATCTTCAGCTGCTGAAGAACCTTCGTCTTAATAGAAAATAAAAGTTAATAATAATAAATAAGAACAAATGGATCACGTCAGTTAAGTCGGATATGGAACAACTAGGTATCCCACTGGGACAAACTCATGACCGAATACTGTTCCGTCAAGCCATCTGACATGGTGTTTTCACAATGTCCCTTACAAGTAAGAAGATTACATGAACTAAGTGGACAGAACAGAGAAAGCTGGCTCATAGTCAGCAAATGAAGGAGTATTGGAAGAAGAAGAAAGCAACAACTTTACTGAAGAGTAGATATGAGCCTCGAGGTCCTCAGTGGGCCTAAACGACAAAGAAGAAGAAGATATCATAAAAACTTAAAAGCTTGTCGTGTGTTTTTAACAGCAAATTTAAAATCTTCTTAAGCTTAGCTCAGGGTCGAGTTGTTGGGTTTGATGTTCCATTAACTAAGCTGTGAATGTTCCACTTTAAAAGGGTGAACTGGTGAACATTTTAGACTTTCAAAACTATTCTTTCAAGCATATTTATTACCATAACTCATCATTGTAATTTAGCATTAGTCATTCACAATTAGGATAAGTAGTGTTTTAATATTATGTGTTGTTTTTGTTACGGAGTATAGTGGATGTGCAGAGGTGAAAGAAGGTGCGGGGGTGAACAGGTCTCAAACTACGAAATTAAAGTTAAGATAAAATTTAACAAGGTTATATTTTCTTTTCAAGATTAAGAAATAACAAATAGAACAGGTACTCAGTAGCCAAAACACAATTCGAAAATGTACAATTACAGTGATTACAGGATTTGGGCTCCGAGAGCCAGACACACAATTCTTGAGCTATAAGCCCAACCTTACAAAATATAGAATTCAACAAAGGGGCAGGAGACCCCTATCATGCCCAGGAGCACTTGCTTCCAATTACACAGTAAAGCCTCCTCGAGGCGCGCAGAAAACAAAATATTAGAAAGAGCAACCTGCTCTTAAGTTCGAGCCTATCAAAGGCCACACCAAACTCCACTTTCAAGTTGTCCTCCAAGGACATGAAAACAGGGGTAAAAATACCCAACCTACTGAGGCCTATTAAGTAAAGAAAACAGGTCAATTACATGGCCTCTAAAATACCAACTTGAGAGGAGGCGTTCTAGCACTCCTAATACACTTTATATAAAACCTACTTGGCACTAGGCCGTTACTGCAAGGGCTAATCCCATACTAGAGAGGTGACTTATAGAAGAAGACAATTTACATTACATTAAGGAAGAAATGGTTGAGAAAATAAGTTCACCTCAACGCAATATGAGTGGGAGCTCGAGAGGGTTAAGCACTCTCTATCCCAATATGTAGTTTAAAAGATAGAATTGATACTAGGTGTTTTTACATTTTAGGGGAAAAGTTACATGGTAGAAGGGCTTCGGACCTGCCCCAAGAGTTAAACTGCTGAGCTAGCAAGAAAAGAAGTTATTAAACGGCCATTACCTGGTGGCTGAACTGCTGCCCGAAGAAAGAGGCGCTTCCCGCCCCCTGCTACGTACTTTACACACTGATAGATGTTACCGAAGTGGCGCGGAGACCCGAAAATCAGCAGTTTATATACCCTCGGGGAAAGTTCGAGGCGTTTCAGGAATGAGAACACCCGCCCACAATCATTTTATTGGCTAACCACGAAAACCCCTACACAAGATGAAAAAGAAACACATTATTGGTGGAAAATTAATTACAGAAATTCCTCATTGGTTAAATTCAAAACCGGCGGAAAGAAAGGGTTAATATTGCCAACTTAATCAATAACTGAAAGAAATTTAACAAAGAACAAACTTATGAACACAAAATTTCTCCAAAAACATAGTTCTTTCACTTCACACTAGGGTGCACAATTGTAGTTCTTCAGTAGTGCCATCTGGAAGAGAATGTCCACACTTCTTACTACAGGCAAAACAAAAATACATCGAAAACGACCCAGTTCAGAAACTTCAAAATTTACAAGTAGTGACATCTTCTGAGAAACTTGAAAATTAACACAGTAGATAAAGTTCAGACTTCCTCCAGTAGAGGAATTTCAACTGGCGCAATGTTTGAATTAGCGGAGCGGAGGTGTACTGCCCGGTACAGTTTCTATTAAGACAAAGGTTCTTCAGCAGCTGAAGATGACCCATAAATAGTGTAGAAACCAGTACTGTTATGTAAAGGTGTTTTAAGTACTTTATAAGAAATAAAGATATTGATTAAGTAGAAAGTTCCTATCTTTATATTTGTGATTCTTTTAATTACAATGCCACTACAGCACGGATCAAAGTGTCAAATATTCGACAGTTGCTAGTTCTAGGGTTAAATAAAATGGGGTCTCTAAACCCTAAAAAGCAACTTGCAAAAAATATATGTATATTACATTCCCCTGAAATACTTTTAAGTTGACTTACGGTAAATCATTTGAAAATGAATGAATACCGTCACAAGTTTTCTTGCTTCCTGCGAGTTTGATATTTCTTCTGCTTCCTTTCTGAAAGAGAAAGAAATTATATATATCAGCTCCTGGATCTAAAGCTTAATTTTAGGCAGCACTGAATGTGTTAAGAGTTATCTCAAGAAATTGACTACCTTCCAAGTGATTATTGTTGTCTTATCCATTGCAGGGTGAACCAGAATGAGGCTCAGAAACAAGGAAGCACTGGTTACTCAAAGGATCTAGGAGAATCTTCTTTCCAACAAGTTGGTACAAATGCTCATAATTACATCACCCCAAGAG
Source organism: Anabrus simplex (assembly GCF_040414725.1). Taxonomy (NCBI): domain Eukaryota; kingdom Metazoa; phylum Arthropoda; class Insecta; order Orthoptera; family Tettigoniidae; genus Anabrus; species Anabrus simplex. Next base: position 78,413,359 of record NC_090278.1, on the reverse strand, counting down.
ATGGTTTATGTATTGAAACTTCTGGAACAATGAAAGACATGCACCATGCAGGTGAAAGTCAGTCCTCATTAGGTCAAGATTTCAAATCTGAGGGGTGGATATTTCCTAACACTGACCAAGCGACATATTCCTGCAATACATTAGAAATGGGTCACAGTTCTTACAGACATGAATATAACGACAATACAGAATGTAAGGAAGATTATTTTCAAGACGGTGATGGGGTATTTCAGAATGAACGAGATGAATCCCATGTGGCTGAATCTCATTCTGAGCATCCACCACAGACAACTTCCTTGACCTCGCATGTGGAAAAACATGCCTGTATGACGTGTGGCAAGACATTTACTAGCATTCCCACTCTCCAAATTCATCTTCTAACTCATGGGAATTCCGAACTTTATTATTGTGGTTTCTGTGACAAGACTTTTGACATGGTACCTTCTCTCACACAGCACCTTCTGACACATGCTGGCGACAAGGTAGTTACCTGTACAATATGCGAAAAAGTCTGTTCGGGCAGACTGGATCATGAAATTCACATGGAAACACATGCTAATGGTGCACATTACATTTGTTCGTATTGTGGAAAAGCATATCAAAAATTCTTTAATCTTCTGTGTCATATTTCTACTACTCATCCAAAGGACAGAAGATACACCTGCAAAATTTGCGGAAAACGATTCTCTAAATTTAGATCGCTAGAGTTTCATTCAATGATGCACACCGGTGAGAAAAGTTATTATTGTACCACCTGTGGGAGCAAATTCGTTCGGAGAGCTGCCTTAGTAAGACATTTGGCTATTCATGGACGAGTTAATCCTCATGATTCCACGCATAGTGGAGTGGTTATTTCTGAACCGTTATCTGTTCATAGTCATGAATCATCAGATACTAAAGGGAAGGGTCTATATTGTACATTCTGTTCAAAGGTATTTAGGAGCCAATATACCTTGAATCTACATATGTTAACGCACAAAGGTGGAAAACTGCACATATGTAGGTGGTGCGGAGAGGCCTTCCGCATACCTTCAGATCTCCGAATCCATTTGTTGACCCACACAAATGAGAAACCATTTCTTTGTGTCGCCTGTGAATTGCCTTTTTCACTACGGTCTAGACTTCAAGCTCATTTATATACCCACATTGAGTAAAGATTTCTTCACGTATGACGCTTATAGTTGCACCCACCATGGAACTTGAGCCCTAATTGGCCCTGGCCTATCAAGCGACCCTCGCTAGTGTGAAGGCATGCAGAATATTGTCATGTGATTGGCATAATGAATTCTCATGACTGTCAGTTTTGGATTTCTAGAGCAAGGCTGTTGTTTTTCATTGAGAATGCCTGAATTATTCGTTATTATGTAGGCTGAGTAGACCTCAAACCAGCCTTAATATCCAGATGAAAAGATCTGGGTGAGAATCAAACCTGTACCTCACGGTTAGAGACAGGCTCATTGACCCTACCACATGGAGTCAGCCAACTTTCAAACACTTGTAGCAAGAAATACAAATTCAATGTTGATGGTTTCCATCTTGCTGGAATAATAAAGCAAATTAAGTTTCTCACATATATTTACAATATGGACATTTATGATCTGGGTTCCTTTATTTTCTATACGTTTCATGTTCTTTTTGGGAGTTTAGCTGCAATTGCGCATATTACTTTACAAGTAATGTTAGTTTTATCTTTTACAGGCTCAGATATACTTACTATGCATAGTTTTAACAGTTAACTGACTTTGCATGCTGAGGTTTAGTCCTTGGTAGCAACTTCTTGATATTTCATGACCAAGTATTGCAGCTCCTCATCCTTACTGGAATATTAACCAGTTGAAACAAGAATGCAGAACCTACACAGAAGTGTCTAACAGTTTTGAGCTGCCTTTAGGAAATATGATGCCTTTAAAAAAACATGTTCCTACCATACACATATCTGTGGACAGAGTCTGAAAGGGATCTTTTTTCTGCTTTCTTAAGTAGAAATGTATTGGACAGTTGCGAAATGTGATAATCACTTGCAATTTTACGGATAGTTATACTCCGTGCTAGTCATTGCTTCTCCTCCAATCAGACATCACTTAAATAAACCCCTACACTAAAGACTCTAAGCAGTAAATCTTTCTCTTGCTGTAGATGTATGTAATAGTTGTATTTATTCATGGAATATGATGGCCAATTACAATGCAGTTAACTGATAAATTTCAGTTATTTACAACTTGTATCTATTTATTGCTTTTCCCAATTGCAAAATGCTGGCCCCTCTTTGTATTGTGCTTTCAGTCTGATGTGTCTGTGGATTTTCTAGAAGGTGAAACTAGAATGTTTGCATTCTGGCCATACCTCGAAGGTATTGGAACCTCATCACCAGGTATATAAAAGCAGGCCCATTCCAAACAAGAACAATGTATGTTGTTGAGTGTGTTGTTGGAGTAGTGACTCTTGATAGAGTATACCGTAAAGAAATTTGGGTAGATGCTCCACCTAATCAACACTTCAATATAAAAGAAATGTTTATTTCATATCGTTAGACCAGTTTCAGTACCTGTGGTACCATCTTCAGTAACAGACATGAAACAATTTTAAAGAATAAATTAGCAATAATATGAAAAAAGCCTTCAAATTTTCTACGTATACAAAAATCATTAAGTAATCCCATCTATCCGGAAACTCAGTCTAATGAAACACAATTAAAAACATCACAAGGACATTAGAGGTACAACATGCACGTTATTTAGAGGGATGTACAGTACTAATACACCTATTTAACAAAGTTCATGATTCCTGCATTGTAAAAAGTTGTGAGGTAGGACTTTAAACAGAGATGCTCACGCTGAGCGTCCTGTCCTACGGGCGCCCAGCAGTGTAAGTGGGCAGACAGGCAGGCGATGAGCGTATCCTTTTCAACTAGAGTGATGTGGCTACGTCACAGGCCGTGAAGTTTGGGCGAAGTTCTCCCAGTCCCTTTTAATCACTGCAGCAATACCAGAGTTTGAAATTAAGGCAGAAAATAATGAAGTAAAGAGGGCAGAAATCCACATCATTTTCAGTTTACATTGTAAGAAGTTATCTATGCTCATTGCAGTTTATATATAATGACTGGATACAGTAAAGATAGGTCTACGCTCTCAAATATTTTATAATGTACGTAATGAATTACAATTTTCACTATTACATTTTAGAAGGTGCTTTAGAAATAATTTGTAATACGTACCTGCCAATTTTAAAAAGAAATCTAGAAGATCGTAAAGCAGAAATATTTTTACAACACGCACATGCGTCGCAATGTCTTGAGACAGTGAAAAAGGACAGCAAGAGGGGAGATTACAAACAATATTAATACAAGTCAAATACATATTATGATCACCTCTGAAATTAAATACTTACACAAAGTTACATCTTCACAAGTGCTCATTTGTTTTCACTTAACACTGGGAACAGTTCACACAGTACACTGAAAAAATGAAATGTCATATGGCTTTTAATGCCGGGATATCCCAGGACGGGTTCAGCTCGCCAGGTGCAGGTCTTTCTATTTGACGCCCGTAGGCGATCTGCGCGTCGTGATGACAATGAAATGATGATGAAGAAAACACATACACCCAGCCCCCGTGCCATTGGAATTAACTAATTAAGGTTAAAATCCCCGACCCAGCCGGGAATCGAACCCGGGACCCTCTGAACCGAAGGCCAGTACACTGACCGTTCCGCCAACAAGTCGGACAGTGTTTTTCTGCACTTTAAACTTGAATGTCACCATCAAAATTAAACTAAACATGTACACATATTTACAAAATTCTGTCATGTTCACAGTATGCAGGCTATTATCCACCACAGGTTGGAGAGGACAGATGGAGATGAGTTGCTTTCTTTGCTTACTTCAGAAATTCTGCAGGAAAACTACTTCAGTAACATGGACCTACTTCTGGTTTTCGAAACAGAAATAGAATCCAGAATTTCATTTGACACTGAGGACCTGAACTGATTTTGGTTCTTTCTCACCAAGCTGAACACACGTTCACACTCAGCATTGCTGTGCGGTAGAGTCAGAACAGAAACATTAGCCTGGATATCCTATCATACTTAGGAACACCATCAGCTCCAAGAATGTTTATCAAGCGAGCCCATTTGGTGCCATCTGTCAGATTTTCACTCTCAACAGTAGCACAGTCATCAATCTGAAGAGCTACAAATTGGATCTTAAGCACATTCATTGCATCCCTAACCGACTCAGTGTCCTCCCTCGGCAGCAATGGTGGAAATCTTTCTATAAAAAATTGTACAGAAGAAAACTGGGCATCTTCAGTTTTTGAAACATTGCAACCTTTGCATGTTTCAGTATGTCATCATTGAGAGGGAACTTTTTAAGAATATAACAACATGCTGTGCAGAAGTAAGCCTAGCAGATGAAATGAATGTTGATTTATCTCTATCATTAAGTTTCTTCACCAAGTTCATTGTCTCAGCATCAATGGCTCTCTGATTCTCAATAGAGTGGTATGGAACATTTAATAAAATGCGAACTTTTGATCACTTTTGGTTTAACTAATCTGGAAAGCAGCTGCTTTAACAGGTTCATCATTAGTTCTAGTAGTTTATGAATGTGAGGGGAAGCACTTTGAGGTGTAGAATTGAGATTCTCAAATAAATGATTTGACAGCATACAGGAAAGCACAGTATGCCTCATTTAAGCCTGATGACAAAAACATTTTAAAAATTTGTTTACAATTTTGAATAATGTTCTTATTCTTTAGCAAAGGCACAGGAGTGTCAGATTTTGAGACACGTGCAAATCTTTTGGGAGCGACCAATTCTGACAATTACATAAACTCAACTTCATGGTCCGTATCACACCTTAACAGATTCACAACTAAATATTTTTCATTTTTCACCTTATCGATACATTAGTTGCTTAAGGCAACTTATTGGTTCAAAGTGGTACATGTTTCGTATATGATTAACATCTTCAGCCACATAATACTGTTTAGATGAAAATGCATATATTGAGGAAGTATCAATGCTCTAAGCATGAAAAATGCATGTATTGAGAAAGTATCAATGCTTTTTCATCTAAACAGTGTTATGTGGCTAAAGATGTTAATAATATATTAAACATGTACCACTTTTAACCAATAAATTGCCTTAAGCAACTAATGTATTGACAAGGTGGAAAATAAAAAAATACTTAGTTGTGAATCAATTCTGACGACTCAGTAGCTTTCCTCTTTTCATGGTCTCTGGAACTACCAGGCTCAGCTTTTGGGACCATAAATTATTTTAAGCTAGTAGTTGATGCACACTGAGCATTTGAAAAAACCAAGTAGTGGATCCCATTGCTCGAACAGCCTCTGCAGACACCTTCCTAATGATGGTATCTTGTTCAAACATGTTTCAGTGTCCTTCATTTCCTTGTGAAGCTTTTAGAATTTCTTAAGGCATTCCTTCCTCTTACAACTCTTTTCTAAAGAACAGGTGATTTCGACTAATAGTTCATCAACTTTAACAGGCAAACTGCTTGCATCTTCCTCAGCAGCCAAGTTAATCAAATGGCAAGAGCAACCAGTATGGGGATATATGACTGTGTTTCCCTTAAAACAGCAGCAACTCCATTCTTCTTTCCAATAATGACTGCAGCATTGTCGGAACAGAGTGCTACACAATTTTGAATTGGTATTTTGTAACACACTAACTGTGAAATTACCAATATTACATCCTGTTGAATCACCCAGCAAGGCTGGAACAGGCAACACTGAGCTATCTTTTCCTGCTTTGCCATAAAATAGGTGACGATAATTGGGTAAATCTTAGCATTACTATTATTGCTCCCATCCGTAGCTAAAGAAAATGATACGCTTTCACGTTGCATGTAGTCGAGTTCACTTTCCGAATCCGTAGCCATTTCTTTCAAAATGTGTGTGGTTTGCATATGACCACAGCCAAATTCTTTTGCAATTTCTGAACCTGGAAACATTTTGCTAAATACAGCACCAGCATGATCAGCAGCAGCTAACAGGATATTATGTTCAATTAAAAATTAAGTGAACAAGTATTCCTTTCTTACTATATTAAGGTCGGCTCCAGAAGAGATAAAGAAAAGAATTAATTTTCTGACTGCCATCTTTAAATTTTGTATTGGAGACATGTTTAACAGATTTAATGTGATTTACTAATTCTGTTCTTCCTCCATGAGAAATGTTTATATCATCACATGGAACAGAATGCGAATGTTCCACCTTTCTGTGATTGTATAAAACAAGGAAATTCAGCAGAATATGCACCCCTTGTCGTATATATAAACGTTTTCTTTATTACACTTCACTTCCTCCCAAGAGAAAAACATAGTGATGTCAAAGAAGATACAAAGAATTCACACAAAGAGAAAATAAAGGTATCATTAATCCTCCACATCCTCCCCACCCTGGTCGATCTCCAATGGTAAGACCAGCTGTACCGGTCGGGTGATCTCCGTTTCATCGCTGAGTTGGAGGACGAGAGTCCTCGCTTTCCCGTCACGGCCAGGTCTCACTCCAGTGATGCGAGCTCGTTGCCATATGTGACGTGGATGCAGATCGTCTTGAAGCAGGACGACATCCCCCTTCCGGCACTTCGTCGATCTTCTGTCTGGTTGCCGCACCTCGTGGAAACTTCTTAGGGCGAGAAGGTACTCCTTCTTCCACCTCTTCCAGAAGTCATCTTGCATTTTTGCCCTTAGTCTTGCTTCTTTTCTCAGATCTGTGTAGATGCTAGTTTCTGGACCGTTGGGTAATGTTGTTAATAGTCCCCCATTTGTGAAGTGGTTTGGTGTCAGTATGTTGGGAACCGAAGGGGAGAGCATTTCATAGAATTTCTATGTACAACTGATCTTGAGATCATGAACATAGGTGATACCCCTACCTTCATCAGTAACAGGAGTGAGGGGATCATAGATCTTACCCTGGGGTCCTTGGGAATCATACAGGAATTTAAAGACTGAAAAGTTTCTTTGGAGCCTTCCTTGTCAGACCATAGACACATTGCGTTTCATATAGAGGGCTCCTTCGAGATCCCATCTTATAGAAACCCTAGACTAACCAATTGGATGTCTTTCAGGGAGGACGTGAGGAGGGGACTGGAAGGAGGACCCTCAAATATAATTAAGAACAAAGAGGAGCTGGAGCTCAGTGAGAGTTTTCTCACACAGACACTGGTTACCTCTTATGAATTAAACTGCCCAGTCGTTAAGGCAAAAAGAGTAACAGGAAGCTTCAAGTGGAACAGTTATCTTGAACACCTGAGGAGAAACATACGAAGGCTCGGGAATAAATACAGGCAACTTCAGGATCAAGAAAGCCTAGATTCTTATAAAGAATCACAAAGAAGGTACAAGTCAGAAGTCAAAAAGGCTCCTAGGAAATCTTGGAGACAGTTTCGTGACTCCATCGAAAGTCAACATGAAGCGGCAAGGCTGGGCTCATTGGAGTCGCCTTCGGGTGGATATACATCCACAGAGAGGGGGACCCTGAACTTATTGCTTGATGCCCACTTTCCAGGTTCAGCAGTCACGAGTAGTGAAGTAGAATCGAGCGGATCCTTCAGACCTGATAGAAGTGGCTGGAAGGAAGCCGCAGAGATTGTTACCCCAAGAAGGGTGAAGTGGGCATTAGAATCTTTTGCCCCTTACAAAAGCCCAGGAATGGATGGGATCTTCCCAGCACTTCTTCAGGAAGCGGATGTGATCCTTATACCATACCTGGTCAGAATGTTTAGAGCCTGTCTCACTATGGGGTACGTGTACGCCTTGTGGCGTCAGGCGAAGGTAGTGTATATACCCAAACCTGGAAGGTCTTCATATACTAGACCTAAGGATTATAGACCCATTAGTCTAACGTCTTTTCTTCTTAAGACCTTGGAAAGACTGGTGGATAGACATATCAGGGAGAAAGTATTAAAAGACTTTCCCCTGCATCCTCATCAACATGCATATCAACCAGGGAAGTCGGTTGAGACGGCACTACACCAGCTAGTTTCTAGGCTGGAGAGTGCCCTGGATCAGCAACAACTTTCTATAGTCGTATTCCTAGATATAGAAGGGGCCTTTAACTACACATCTTTGGGCTCCATAGAACTTAGTCTAGAGAGAAGAGGAGTGAGCAGGATGCTCATAAAATGGATTATGGCCTCACTGCAGGGCCGTCAAGTTCTGTTTACCCTCAACGCAGTAATGTTGAGAGCTAATATAGACAGGGTTGTTCACAGCAAGGAGTATTATCACCAACATTGTGGTGTCTGGTAGTGGATAAACTACTTACCAGGTTAAATGTTGGAGGAATTTACGCCCAAGGCTATGCAGATGACAGTAGCCTGATGGCGGTGGGAAATTTCCCTAGTACGGTTTCAGAGCTCGTGCAGAGCTCCCTACATAGGGTGAAAAGATGGTGCCATGACACGGACTTGTCGGATAATCCCAACAAGACAGAGCTTGTGGTATTTACCAGGAGGAGAAGGCTAGACGGACTGTCAGAGCCTTTCCTATTTGGGAAAAAATTAGTTAAGACAACCTCAGTTAAGTACCTAGGGGTAATCCTTGAGGCAAGACTGAGTTGGAAGAAACATATAGACCATAAGGTGGATAAAGTTCGCAAGATTATGTGGGCCTGTCGCAGGGCCGTTGGAAAGACTTGGGGCCTAGGACCTAAGGTGGTCCAGTGGCTCTATATTTCTATTGTACGGCCCACGATCACCTATGCATCTTTAGTCTGGTGGCCAAGTTCGGAGAGTAAAACTGTGACCACCAAGTTAAACAGTGTCCAAAGACTTGCGTTTCTAGGAATAACAGGGGCACTGGATACTACACCATTATGTGCAATGGAGGCCATCCTAGGTCTTCCCCCCTTACATTTATATGTTAAGGAAATAGAGGGAATGAGTGCCTACCACCTTTGGTCACTCGGAGGATGGTCCTTCAAGAATCCGAATAGAGGTCATGCCTCTATTCTTGCAAGGCTTCACCAGACCTGCCCTACGACAATGATGATTGGGGACCTGATGAAGCCTAGTTTTAATTTGAATTATAAGTTTACAGTGGTGATACCCACAAGGGAGGAGTGGGCCACGGATGCTGGGGCCCGTCTTAGGTCTGCGGGTTGTACATGGTACACAGATGGCTCGTGGACAGAGACGGGCACAGGCGCTGGGGTCTCGGGGCTAAGACAAGGCTCGCCCTTCCTATGGGTAAATACGCTACTGTTTTCCAGGCCAAAGTATACACAATACTGGCCTGTGCTGTATATATATACAGTATATGGAATATGCCTAGATATAGAAGATGCATTACTATTTGCAGCGATAGCCAGGCAGCGTTAAAAGCACCATGTGCAGTTAAAACAACATCAAAAATGGTATGCGAATGCCAAAGGATGTTAGATCAGCTGTGTGAACTTAGCTCAGTTACCCTATTATGGGTCCCTGGGCACACAGGTATCAGTGGAAATGAAGAAGCCAACAAACTAGCGAAACAAGGCTCAAAATGTCCTTTCATAGGACCAGAGCCCTTCCTGGGAGTGTCACTCCGAAGCATGAAACTGGTAATATCCCAGTGGACAAACCAGTCTCACTTAGACATTTGGAAGAGGTTAACTATAGCAAGGCAGGCACGTGAACTTATCAAAGGGCCTAGCCAAAGTTATAAAAAGGTCCTGATAAATTTGAATAGGACCAGAATGCAAATGGTAGTTGGACTGTTGACAGGCCACAATACCTTACAGAGACACCTACACATCATGAAAATCAGTCAGGATCGAATGTGTAGAAGATGTGGTAGGGAGGAGGAGACCTCTGCGCATGTGTTATGTCAGTGTGAGGCTCTTGCAAGCACTAGACATCGATACCTTGGCTCACATTTTGTGAGCCTGGAAGACATCAGGATTACCAACATCCGGACACTGGTATCCTTTATAGGAGCACTAGGGCTGGACTAGGCAAACCCGTTTAAGGGACACACAGGGTCTTCACAGACCTATGTGTGGAGCCCTGCGAAGGCAGGGTTCACCCATTCTTTATCTATCTATCTATCTATCTATCTATCTATCTATCAGTACATTGGGACCGTCTTATGTAATTGGTCTGCTGTTGATGGCGGCTTCTATTTCTGCCAGTATTGTTCTCAGAGTTTCCTCGTCCACTTGAGACTTGCCCAACACTTTTCTCAAGCATCGTTTTGTTGTGCTCACCATTCGTTCCCACCATATGTCGTATATGTAAACAAGTTCTTTCTTTATTGCACTTCACTTCCTTCCAAGAGAAAAACATAGTGATATCAAAGAAGATACAAAGAATTCACACAAAGAGAAAATAAAGGTATCGTTAATCCTCCACACCCCTAAAAGATTGATAATATCATTTCTTAGTTGAACTCGTTTCAGAACTACTGCCAATGTTACACCCACACACAAACAAAGCCTTTCAGCTGCTACGAAGCATGACACAGTTACTAAAGTTGTTATATATAAATTCCCAGCCTGCTACTTTTCACTGATTTCTTTTCTTCAAAATCACTGCTTCCTGCTTGTTTGGGAACATCTCAGTGAATGAAGTAGCAGTTGAGGTCGAACAGGTGACAAAAGCACAGTGATATTGATAATGTGATTATTGATACATTTACCAGTCAAATTTCAAACACTGCATCTCGTATTACCAGCTACTATTGAAAGTCAAACAAATCCAATTTGAACAGAGAAAGTGAAAAGAAGCGCGTATATTCAAAATCCGTACAATAACGTTCATCCATACAACCATAAAACACACTCAAAATCCGTACATTTTACCGGGGGAAAAAAAAAAACAGAATACTTGGCAGGTGTGGTTATATAATATGGAGTTACGGTGGATAAGCTGTGGCTTGCGGTTGTTTGGGTTAAAATATCTGATAAACTCACCAACAATTCAATTATGCTTACGGGAATAACATCAGTTAGGAAATTTATTTGAAGACATACTGTACATCTATTTGGTAGATATATTCACATTGTTGTTGGACTTTAATCTTGGATAGTAATATCTATGCCCTCACCCATGATGACACTCCCTCTCGCCATTTAGAGGCTAGCTATCATCATCAGACGCCTATTAAATTTTAAATACTGTTTTCAGAAATTCAGTGAACAGAGAAAGTCACACAAGACTATAACACTGTGCAAAATCAAGCAGTAATCTTACTGAATTCTGTAATTATATTACTTTTTGCTTCATGAATATCAGGAATTTTACATTTAAAAAAAATTTAAATGCTGAAATTACCATCCAAGAAATTGTGAATCGTAGCTTGTATGCTTAACCCTGAAGCACGTGCCAAATCTTAGGATTCAAACACGCACGCGGGGTCTTAAACACCCCAGCATTTAAAACAACATATTTCAAAAATTATCATAGTGATTTGGATTTCTGCAATTTATTGACATAAAACAACTCTTTGGCTAATCTTCTATCACTACTTTATTACACAATTGATCAATGGACATCAGTACAAAGCATAATTTGATATACGCATTTTTCCAGATGGATTTTCCTAAGCTTACAATAATTACACACCGAGCTTGATAGCTGCAGTCGCTTAAGTGTGGCCAGTATCCAGTAATCAGGAGATAGTGGGTTCGAGCCCCACTGTCGGCAGCCTTGAAGATGGTTTTCCGTGGTTTCCCATTTTCACACCAGGCAAATGCTGGGGCTGTACCTTAATTAAGGGCACGGCCGCTTCCTTCCAACTCCTAGGCCTTTCCTATCCCATCATCGCCATGAGACCTATCTGTGTCGGTGCGACGTAAAGCAAATAGCAAAAAAAAATAATAATAATAATTACAGAAAAAACTGCTAAATTCTTTGAGAACATCATCTATTTTTTTTTTGTCTTAAGCAAAAGGAATAATAAATTGTAAAAACTGTAAAATTTCAACAAACACTTATTCGAGAAATTATTTTGAAATAACAGCAGAAAATGTGGCTTGTAAAATTCCTTCCCCCTTCCCTATGGCACTTAACGCCCTTGAAAGGGCTTTGGCCTGCCCAGCGACCGCAGCTCAGCCCGAAGACCTGCAGATTATCAGGGGCCGTGTGGTCAGCACGACGCATACTCTCAGCCGTTATTCTGGGCTTTTGAGACCGGAGCCGCCATCTCACCGTCAGATAGTTCCTCAATTCTAATCATGTAGGCTGAGTGGACCTCGAACCAGCCCTCAGGTCAAGAGAAAAATCTCTGACCTGGCCGGGAGTCGAACCCGGGGCCACTACACCACAGGGCCGGCGTAAAATTCTTTCAACAGACAGAAAATAGTGAGTCATTCAATGAGTGGAATGCAAAATATAAGGTTAACTGTCTGAAACACGTAGTTAACACTAAAAATATACAGTATCAATCAGCTGTAGCACTGACATAATTCATTAGGAAGTTCTGGGGGAGGTGGGAGGAGGGCACTTGCCTTTATCCGGAGTGCACCCTTCGCAATAAGTCAAGCTGTCTGCTTGTTGCAGTTGCACATGATGTCTGTGTTTTTTCATGTCTCTTTGCCGTGGACATTCTTCACAGCGACCAGAAATTCTCGTTTGCATTTTCTGTTGTTGTTCCCCTTCTACTCCACTAATGTGCTTCACAGAAGCTTTGAGCTGTATGGGCAGGCTTTCCAGAGATACTCGGGATGCTACATGCGGCCTGGTGAGTTGCATACCAAGCTCTTCCAGTAACACCTTTCTGGATGAAGTATTTTTCAGCCAAGCATTGTTCTTGTAAATGACAAAAGCATTTATGGCATCAACATCTAAATTATCCTCTTTAGCGTCACTGAAGTCACTGCCAAGTGAATCTTCATCACTATCAACGGAATCAATTAAACGTCTTATTCTGTCATCTTCTGTGGTGAAATCATGCATTTTCTTGTCAGATAAGATTCTCCCTATGGGAAACACAAAATTAAAATTAAACACATACAATATACCTAACGCACCTCTGTTGAAACGAACAAGGGCACATATCTTGTCAGTACACTGAAACAAAAAAAGGTGTTACGCAAGCACACGCGCGGGTTGTATTTCACCCCAGTCCAACTTTGAAAGTGTACCCTCCTTGACGACTGCGCAGGAACTTCCTGCACTTGGTTGAGCATTTGGAGGGGAAGATGCTAGGAAGGTACCTAAAAGAAGAAACAGCTGAAAAACAAATTGCACACTGCATCAAAGGACCTAACTTTGCTGGGGTGGATTTCACCCCGGCGTGTGTGTTTGAGGGTTAAACCCTGTACCTTTGTAGATTGTAACAACAACAAAAATTATGATATGTCAGTTTTCTTTGAATGAATAAATATAAGAAAATAAAACCGACTATATTTGTGCAGTATAAATCAAATTAGAATATCTTGAAAAGCACTTTATTTTAAATACTGTACCCTAATCAGCATTTCACTGAGTAGTGGAGGTGAGCGTCGTAATCACAATCAAACGGCATTGCTCCCTCCATTCCCTGCAAAGTCTGTCCGCTCTCTCGCTTCGCTGTGACGTATGCTTGTTACGTAAGCCGCCTGCATTTACGTCAGGTCAGCCCTGCTGCACTGGGCTAGCCTCAACAGGCACCCAGCTGAACACCTCTGACTTAATGTAAATTTATAACACATTAAAACTGCCAGATATTAATTGCTGTAAATAAGTGATTGAAAGTCTGAAGTTGTATACAACACCTTGAAAAAATGACATTGTTTCACTCACTGAAGATTTAAATTGAATGGGAGCAAGATATTGTTAAAAATTGTAGATAAATGATATTGAATACTCCCTCGTAAAATGTTACCTGAGTAGGTCTTTAATATGATAGCATATGTAACATAAAAAGTAGTTTAGTTCTGTTGAGGAGGAATATCATGCCCAGTAGTATTGTTGATGTATTATATTAAGGAGTGTCAGCCTTAGAATTCCAAATAAAAAGACGGGTGGAATCTAAAAATACAAAGAAAGAGAGGACATAGAGAAAAGATTGAAAAAATACTTACTTCCTCTTTGTTCATGTGCTGTGCCTGACGGTGTTGTGAGCTACGCTCTGGCTAACTGCCACAGATGGTTGCTCGCTGCTGTGTGGAGTGACAAGCGGGGGATTGTGTGACACATGGAGGGGAAGAGAGGGAGAGATAAGAAGGTCCAAGTCTTGTTGACTTCTGATATTTTGACTGATGAATCTGGTGTTATAAATTTTTTATTGACATTGTGATTTTAAAGTTAATTCACCACAAACATAGCAGAAACTATTTGCAGAAGTTTTACATGAACGATTGTGATCCATTTTACACCATTACAAAATTACTAGTACCACTCACAATACTTCCACAATCAGAACCAACCTAAAATTGTTCATTCCTTGGCTCACAATATAACAGTAACCCTGTTTCCCTTCCTTTAGTCTGCTAGAGCTGGATGTTATTATAAGCTATAAATATTACAGAAAATTGTTTTATCCATCTGGAAGAGTTTTTCAATTCTAACTTGAACCTAAAGGAAATTCCAGAGAAAAAAACATTTTATTTGACATTTCAATTCCTATCTTTAGGAATCATGTCTCAGATAACAAGAATTATTTTATAATCTCTTTAAATTCCCCTCTCAGCAGCAATCTTTCCTTACACATCCTTCAGCCCCACCTTTGACACCCCTTATCTCCTCCCCTACCCTCCCACCCCAATCCTTCTCCCCCCCCTCCCCAATCCTTCTCCCCTCCTCCCCTTCTCACCCTATCTACTTCTGTGTTTACCTTGCCTGCTTCCTCCAGCAAGTCAGTGCTTGTTCTAAATCAAACATTAGAGGTGTCTCATAAATAATTTTTCTTCTTTTTAATTTCTTTTCAGTATATTTATTCATTCTTAATTCTAGCTATCATTTCCATATTTACTTCTTTGCCTGAGGTCCTAAGTCAACTTAAAGACATCATATTATGACAAGAAGATTATAACCATAATTTTTGTTATTATATGTATTTTAATGTTATAATTATTCCTGCTACATTGTCTTTGTCTGGTATACATATGTTTTAGTTATCACATAATCTTTTTAATTTATTTGGCTGAAGATGGCCATTAAGTGGCTGAAACTAGTCCCAAGACTGATGTAATATTATTTACATGATATATCGTATTGAAAAAGTGGACCCTCTTGTCAATTTATTTCTTATAAGAACTGGATGTGACATACAATCCACACAGGCGCATAATAACGGTAATAAAACAGTAAATCACCATGAAGGGTAATACTCATTCAATCCTCATAAAGTAAAAGCTGTTTCCTATGGTACCTTAAATGAACAGAAATGATATATAATTGTGAAAAAGAACCTATTTCAAAGTGAGTCAATTTTTACACATTTTTATATGTTTTGCTAACTACAAATTGTAAGCTTATCAAACAAATGTGATGTGTAGGAACTTTTCTCAATGCAATATTTGTGATCAGTGCATACATATTACATAAATATAGTTATTCTTGTCCTTGTTGTGAAAACCTTGTTGAATAGTGTTATTCATCCTAACCCACTTTCCATTTAACCTATATGAAGTTGATAAAGGAATCAAGATCAATAGGAAGCAACCAAACGCCATTCATTATGTATACTACTCATCACATAAGACTACATGCTAAAAGGCTAATGGCTAATCCTCCTTCTAACTTGACTAGTTACATATTGAAGTCACGAGACATAACCATCAACAAACTAACCTCAATGTAAGTATCAGTAATGGAGGTTTTCTTACCCAAGTGAATGATGATAAATGATCAATCAAGGTATTCATATTTGAGTTGGTTTTCAAGCTTAATAAGGAATTAAGGAAATACACACACACTCTCTTATACTTGCTTATTGTTTTAAGGGGACTAACATCAAAGGTCATCGGCCCCACTCTCTCTCTCTCTCTCTCTCTCTCTCTCTCTCTCTCTCTCACTCACTCACTCACTCACCGTCACTCAATTTAATGTTATATATTTCTGCCTTTATTTTGATATAAGCATTACTATAGCCATATTCTTTCGTGTTTCCCTTGTGCAAACAATTCAGCTCCCTTCTTGAAATTTGCTATTATTTGTTGGACTGAAGAGAAACCATGCCTGGAATAATACACACAAGCAAATATATTACTTGTACATATGCCGTTTAAGTCAATAAGAACACTCTAAGGCTAAATGCGCAAACCATTCCAAAGTCGTGACAAGACTTCGTTATCAACCTAACTTAAACCTAACCTAATTTCCTTCCATTTAAACTTAACTGATCTTATTAGGAGGTAATGTTGCTTTCTTTCTGGAGGAGTGCTTGCAAATTTTTCTTGCTTAGATGCTCTAATCAAATTCTATACATAAGTATTGGGCAAAATAAGAACATAATTAATAAAATGCTGTGTTCATCATTTCACACCAATATCCTGCTACGGTAATGAAGTAAACCTTACAGCCAGCGACTCAACACCGAGTGTTGAGCGGTGGTAAATAACTCAATTCCCTAAGGGGACCAACGGCCTCAGGCGGATGAGTCCCTTTAGGTGGGATGATGGTCCCCAGGGTGGAGAAAATGCCATCTGAATTCACAAAGCACCGTCTGTTCTCCATGTTAGGAGCGGCAGCCTCCTATTGCTGGGCAGCAGCAGTGTAGGTAAATGTCTAAGGCAGACGAATACCTAAGTGTTAACGACAAGGACATTATTACTGCTCAGGAGAAGGCAACGGTAAACCACTCCTGTATTATTATCAAGAAAATTCTATGGAAACTCTCTCAGTTGTTTCAAATATGGTACCCATTGGTAGGATCCCCAGGCCAGTAAGTACTGAATATGCTACTGGGGAGGAGCAACGGTCACTTACAAGTAACCTTGGTTTGAATGACGTGAATGGGGTAAATCTTTTTGCAGGCCCACTTGCCGGTGTTGTCCCTGATGAAAGGATGGATTTGCGCTGTATGACAACCCATCATATCGCAACATGGAATGTTCGAGGAATGAGTAAAGAGAAACATGAAATTATTAAGAATGAAATGATCAGATTAAACCTTAATCTGCTTGGTATTAGTGAGTTGCATTGGGACAGGAAACAGCTTCCTCAAGTCGGATGACTTTACAGTTTATTATTCTGGAAATGATAACAGAAAGCAGAACAGTGTAACTTTCACTGTGAACAAGAAAACTGCAGCAACTGTGGAAAGTTACACAGTAGGCAGTGACCATATTTTAGCCACCCATTTACAAGGGAAACCACCCAATATCACTATTGTACAAG
This sequence comes from Anabrus simplex, assembly GCF_040414725.1. Classification (NCBI taxonomy): domain Eukaryota; kingdom Metazoa; phylum Arthropoda; class Insecta; order Orthoptera; family Tettigoniidae; genus Anabrus; species Anabrus simplex. The sequence goes on along the minus strand of NC_090278.1, from coordinate 78,396,094 downwards.
TCAATACTCCAACGTCAATGGTATCAGAGGATGAAATTGAATCCTTTTATTCTATATTAGAAGAAAATCTACATCAGATGCCTAAAAAGGATATAATTTATATCATGGGTGACCTCAATGTGAAAATAGGGGCACAAAAAGACCTTACCATCACTGGTGGCTTTGGTCTACGGGAACGTAACGGTGCTGGTGACTGACTGTTCCAGTTCTGCATGGAAAATCAGTTTAGAATAACGAACACCTGGTTCAAACAACCTAAACGTCGGCTGTATACCTAGACATCCCCTGATGGTGTATATCGCAACCAGATTGATTACATTTTATGTAGCCAATGCTGGAGTACCTCCACCCATTCTGCGAAAACCTGTCCTGGTGCAGACTGTGGCTCAGATCATCAACTACTTGCAGCAAAAATTAGAATTAAATTCTGAAAAATTAAGAAACTTGGTCCTCCAAAATGGTATGATGTCTCTAAGGTCCAAACTTCATACTCCATTGAGCTTAAGAACAGATTTGAATTGCTTGAGACTGATGAAAAGCATCCTGATGAGCTATGGCAAGAAATAGAGTCCATCATTACATCAACAGCACAAGAACACGTACCATACAAGAAACCAGAGAAGCGTCACAAATGGCTCTCTGCACGTACCATACAGATCGCAGATCAAAGGAGATCAGCTGAGGCTAATGGTAATAGATATCTTGTTAGACAGCTGAATGCGGATTTTCAACGAGCTGCAAGGAAAGACAAGGAAATACACTGGAGTCAGTAGTGCCACCAATTAGAAGAGGACACCCGGAACCTTTTCATGCTGGTAAAGAAAGTTCAAACTCCTTTTAGTGCTCATAAAGGAGCAATAAGATGCGGGGATGGGAAGATCTTGACTGCATAACAAAGTTTTAAGAACAGATATACAGTATACTGAACAGCTATATTCCCATAATGGTAAAGTTGTTCCACCATGTAGTGTTGAACCATATGAATTAGAACCAGATATCCTGGAGGAAGAAGTGGAATGGGTACTGAAACAGTTACCAGAAAATTAAGCTCCTGGTTTCGATTGTATCCCAGCTGAAATGCTAAAACATGTCCCTTTGGTAGCTATCACTGCATTCTGCCAGAAGATATGGCAAACTACCACCTGGCCAAGGGGATGGATAAGATCAATCTTGATCCTATTGCCTAAGCAAGGAGATGTCAGTGACTGCTCTAATTATCATACTGTAGCTTTGATTCCACACGCTAGCAAAGTTCTTCTAAAATTCATACAGAAATGTCTTGCACCCATCCTTGAAGCTCAGTTACCTGATGTTCAAGCTGGTTTCCGTCAAGGTCGTGGCACCCACGATCATATTGCTAATCTGTGGTGGATCATGGAGAAAGCAAGTGAATACCAGAAAACTATCTACATGTGTTTTATTGACTACAGAAAAGCCTTTGACTGTGTCAAGCATGACAGACTAAGGGAAGCCATGCTGGAATTGGGGTACCCTTACATCTGACTCATTCGATATGTTTGCTTTATACAGAACAAGAAGCAGCAGTTCACACACCATATGGCGACACTGAATGGTTTAAAATTGAAAAGGGTGTCCATCAAGGCTGCATTCTTTCACCATTCCTTTTCAATCTGTATGCAGAAATAATTATACATACATACATACATACATTATCATTATAGACTGTTATGCCTTTCAGCGTTCAGTCTGCAAGCCTCTAGGAATTTACTAAACGTCGCCACAATCCTTGATTTGCAACTAGTGTTGTGGCCTCATTTAGTTCTATACCTCTTATCTTTAAATCGTTAGAAACCGAGTCTAACCATCGTCGTCTTGGTCTACCTCTACTTCTCTTACCCTCCATAGCAGAGTCCATTATTCTCCTAGGTAACCTATCCTCCTCCATTAGCCTCACATGACTCCACCACTGAAGCCGGTTTATGCGTACAGCTTCATCCATTGAGTTCATTCCTAAATTAGCCTTTATCTCATTCCGAGTACCCTCCTGCCATTGTTCCCACCTGTTTGTACCAGCAATCATTCTTGCTACTTTCATGTCTGTTACTTCTAACTTATGAATAAGATATCCTGAGTCCACCCAGCTTTCGCTCCCGTAAAGCAAAGTTGGTCTGAAAACAGACCGATGTAAAGATAGTTTCGCCTGGGAGCTCACTTCCTTCTTACAGAATACTGTTGATCGCAGCTGCAAGCTCACTGCATTAGCTTTACTACACCTTGATTCAATCTCACTTACTATATTACCATCCTGGAAGAACGCACAACCTAAATACTTGAAATTATCGACCTGTTCTAGCTTTCTATCACCCATCAGACATTCAATTCTGTTGAATTTCTTACCTACTGACATCAATTTAGTCTTCGAGAGGCTAATTTTCATACCATACTCATTGCACCTATTTTCTAGTTCCCAGATATTACACTGTAGGCTTTTGGCACAATCTGCCATTAGGACCAAATCGACAGCATAGGCCAGACTGCTTACTACATTTCCACCTAACTGAATCCCTCCCTGCTATTTTATACCTTTCAGCAGATGATCCATCCATGTAAACTACGAACAGGAAAGGTGAAAGATTACAGCCTAGTCTAACCCCTGTAAGTACTCTGAACCAAGAACTCATTCTACCATCAATTCTCATTGAAGCCCAATTGTCAACATAAATGCCTTTGATTGCTTTTAATAATCTACCTTTAATTCCATAGTCCCCCAGTATGGCGAACATCTTTTTCCTCGGTACCCTGTCACAAGCTTTCTCTAGATCTACAAAACATAAACACAGCTGCCTATTCCTCTCGTAGTATTTTTCAATTACCTGGCGCATACTGAAAATCTGATCCTGACAGCCTCTCTGTGGTCTGAAACCACACTGGTTTTCATCCAGCTTCCTCTCAACGACGGATCGCACCCTCCCTTCCAAGATGGCAGTGAATACTTTGCCTGGTATACTAATCAATGAGATACCTCGATAGTTGTTGCAATCCTTCCTGTTCCCTTGCTTATAGATAGGTACAATTACTGCTTTTGCCCAATCTGAAGGTACCTTACCAATACTCCATGCTAATTTTACTACTCAATGAAGCCATTTCATCCCTGCCTTCCCACTATACTTCACCATTTCAGGTCTAATTTCATCTATTCCTGCTGCCTTATGACAATGGAGTTTATTTACCATCCTTTCCACTTCCTCAAGCATAATTTCACCAACATAATTTTCCTCCTCCCCATTTGCTTGGCTGTTCACAACACCGCCAGGATGATTTCCTTTTACATTGAGAAGATGTTCAAAATATTCTCTCCAGCGATTCCCTGGGATCTATTATGAGTTCACCTGAATTACTCAAAACACTGTTCATTTCCTTTTTCCCTCCCTTCCTAAGATTCTTTATTACTGTCCAGAAAGGTTTCCCTGCTGCTTGACCTAGCCTTTCCAAGTTGTTACCAAAATCTTCCCAGGACTTCTTTTTGGATTCAACAACTATTTGTTTCGCTCTGTTTCTTTCATCTACGTACAACTCCCTGTCTGCCTCGGCCCTTGTTTGGAGCCATTTCTGATAAGCCTTCTTTTTACGTTTACAGGCTGCTCTCACTTCATCATTCCACCAAGATGTTCGCCTTTTCCCATCTTTACACACAGTTGTTCCTAGGCATTATTATAAATAATTATGCGGAAGTTAAATTTAGAGGAACTCGACATTGGTGTGAAGACTGGCAGAAGAACTACACACAATTTGAGATATGCTGTAGATACAACCTTGCTGGCAGAAATAGGAGATCTAAAGCTTTTAATTTTCCGCCTCAATGATGAAAGTGAAAAACTGAGCTTCTATCTCAATATTAAAAAAACAAAGTTATAACTACAGATGAGTGTAGTACAGTTTGTCTAAATATAAATGGGGAGGAGATACAGAGTGTGCAGGATTTCATCTTCTTAGGAGCCAAAATCAGTCAAAGTGGAGATTGCGGTCCTGATATCAAAAGATGGATTTTGTTTGGATGTATCGCTATGATGACTATGTCCCCAATCTGGAAGATCAGATATATCAGTTTGGCTACCAAGTACAGATTAGTCAATGTTATTATATTCCCACTGTTCATGTATGTACACTGACTGACAGAGCAAATGCAACACCAAGAAGGAGTGGTTCGAAAGGGATGAAAGTTGGGGAAAAAACAGAGACGGCACGGACGAATAATTGATGTTTATTTCAAACCGATATGCAGGTTACACAATGCGCACGGCATCGACTCAGTAGGATGTAGGACCACCGCGAGCGGCGATGCACGCAGAAACACGTCGAGGTACAGAGTCAATAAGAGTGCGGATGGTGTCCTGAGGGATGGTTCTCCATTCTCTGTCAACCATTTGCCACAGTTTGTTGTCCGTACGAGGCTGGGGCAGAGTTTGCAAACGGCGTCCAATGAGATCCCACACGTGTTCGATTGGTGAGAGATCCGGAGAGTACGCTGGCCACGGAAGCATCTGTACACCTCGTAGAGCCTGTTGGGAGATGCGAGCAGTGTGTGGGCGGGCATTATCCTGCTGAAACAGAGCAATGGGCAGCCCCTGAAGGTACGGGAGTGCCACCGGCCGCAGCACATGCTGCACGTAGCGGTGGGCATTTAACGTGCCTTGAATACGCACTAGAGGTGACGTGGAATCATACGCAATAGCGCCCCAAACCATGATGCCGCGTTGTCTAGCGGTAAGGCGCTCCACAGTTACTGCCGGATTTGACCTTTCTCCACGCCGACGCCACACTCGTCTGCGGTGACTATCACTGACAGAACAGAAGCGTGACTCATCGGAGAACACGATGTTCCGCCATTCCCTCATCCAAGTCGCTCTAGCCCGGCACCATGCCAGGCGTGCACGTCTATGCTGTGGAGTCAATGGTAGTCTTCTGAGCGGACGCCGGGAGTGCAGGCCTCCTTCAACCAATCGACAGGAAATTGTTCTGGTCGATATTGGAACAGCCAGGGTGTCTTGCACATGCTGAAGAATGGCGGTTGACGTGGCGTGCGGGGCTGCCACCGCTTGGCGGCGGATGCGCCGATCCTCGCGTGCTGACGTCACTCGGGCTGCGCCTGGACCCCTCGCACGTGCCACATGTCCCTGCGCCAACCATCTTCGCCACAGGCGCTGCACTGTGGACACATCCCTATGGGTATCGGCTGCGATTTGACAAAGCGACCAACCTGCCCTTCTCAGCCCGATCACCATACCCCTCGTAAAGTCGTCTGTCTGCTGGAAATGCCTCCGTTGACGGCGGCCTGGCATTCTTAGCTATACACGTGTCCTGTGGCACACGACAACACGTTCTACAATGACTGTCGGCTGAGAAATCATGGTACGAAGTGGGCCATTCGCCAACGCCGTGTCCCATTTATCGTTCGCTACGTGCGCAGCACAGCGGCGCATTTCACATCATGAGCATACCTCAGTGACGTCAGTCTACCCTGCAATTGGCATAAAGTTCTGACCACTCCTTCTTGGTGTTGCATTTGCTCTGTCACTCAGTGTATGTGAAAGTTAGACACTGAAACAGGGAGACAAAAGGGAGATCGATGCTTCTGAGCTCTGGTGTTGGCGAAGAATCTTATGAATACCATGGAATGCAAAAATCACCAATAAGGCAGTTTTAGTGCGCATCAAGCCCCGTATGTCATTGGTTGGTAAGATTATGAAGCTGAGACTAGCTTACTTTGGCCTCGTTATGCGATCAGATGCATTGGAAAAAGCAATCATGCTAGGAATGATCAACAGTACAAGAAGCCCAAGTCACCAGAGGACTCACTGATTAGACACCATTAAAACAGACACAACCCTCACCCTGGAACAACTAAAGGAGGCAGTGTAGAAAAGGACAACTTGGAGAGCACTAATTCATAGAATTGCTGATGGTAAATGTAACTCTAGTAGTTTTAACAATACGGCAGTGGCAATACGTAATTGTTGCAAATCACGATATAAACCGTGACTGTATAGTGCGAATGTGCCAGATTAACAGTAACTGTAAGCCGTTGTATTGGCAAGTAAGGTCCCTAAATTGTATGGTTAGCAGCATTGAATCAAACCCAGCAGTTAGAAGATAATTAAAAATCAGTTGTACCCTTAGTGTATGGGATTATGTGCCAGGGAGGATATAGGGCAACACGTAAATACACAAGTGTTATCACTTGCGAAAATGGCCAGAAAATGGACTAGAATTCCCTGAAAATCATCGAGTCAAAGATTCACCCGATGTTTTGTTCTCTAAAACAGACTAATTTGGAACATACAAGAACAATTCAAATTCTACCTCACATTAGGAAGTGTTTATTCATCAACAAGTTTGTTCATGAACAACATTCTCGTATTGACAACATAAAATTAATGCCAATATATTTTTTACAAATGTTACTCCGGCAACATTGAGAACAAGTTAAATGTTCATAACATAGGCAATTATCAACTGTAGAAAATTGTTAATATGGTTAACGAAGTTTCAACGACAATCATACAAGTCAAGCAACATTGAATCAATATAATTAGCCAGATCTCAAAAGGTTTTTTAAAATAATTTTAAAGGATGTTCACCAGACGAGTTTCATCAATAAAATGTTAGACTTAGATAGATTTTAGACAATAAAGACATAATTTTATTGTTATATGACTTGTAAAATATTATAAGATTTGTCATTCAGGTTACAAGCATAATTTAATCCAATAGAATAGATTCATGATCTTACATAACCTTAAGTAAATGATAATTGGCTGATGATGCTCACGAAAAAGGAGCAAAACATATACCATATCAACAATTTAATAAATATGTAAGTTTTATTACGTTTTTATTGTACTGAATAGGTGGTATTTAACAAAATTGTAAGAAAATGTATCATATCCTAACAATCTACGGGGATCAAATATGGAAGCAATGATAATGAGAATGCTCCTCTTAGTGACTTCCTTACCGAGCTCGATAGCTGCAGTCGCTTAAGTGCGGCCAGTATCCAGTATTCGGGAGATAGTAGGTTCGAACCCCACTGTCGGCAGCCCTGAAAATGGTTTTCCGTGGTTTCCCATTTTCACACCAGGCAAATGCTGGGGCTGTACCTTAATTAAGGCCACGGCCGCTTCCTTCCCACTCCTAGCCCTTCCTTGTCCCATCGTCGCCATAAGACCTATCTGTGTCGGTGCGACGTAAAGCAACTAGCAAAAAAAAAAAGTGACTTCCTTAGGTGCTTTCTTCAAATTTATTTGAAACTGAAACTCATTACATTTAGGATGCCACACGATACCTAATGGTTTAATAGCTTCACACTTAGTGAGGTCACAAGGTGACAACTTTTTTCTATCCTCTACAGGGACATTGGCAAGAGCTTCTGGACAATTTGACGTCCACATTCTAAGATGAAAATGTGCACTATCAAGCACAGAAGAGATTTCTGATTGAAGCTCCTTAGCTTCTTCAACTGAACTAGTGCCTGTCAGCAGGTCATCAACATAAAAACAAGAGCGAATGATCTCTGATGCAGTGGGGTGAGATTCCTTGTGTTCATCAGCAAGTTGAACTAGACATCTCGTAGCAAGAAAAGGGGCGGAACATGTACTGTATGTGACAGTAGCAAGACGGTAGTCCTTGATTTCTTCATCAGTAGATTCACGCCAAACAATTTTCTGAAGATTTCTGTGGTCAGGATGAATTAGCACACATCTGTACATCTTAGCGCCAATGGCCGTAGCCATGTTAAAACACCGGATCCCATGAGATCTCCGAAGTTAAGCAACATTGGGCGTGGTCAGGAGTTGGATGGGTTGCCACGCGCTGTTGGTGGGGGGTAAGGGAATGGAGGAGCGGAAAGGAACTGGCCACCCTACCGCACGTAAACTCCGGCTCAGGAACACCTCTGCGGAGGTTCGGACCTGCCTTCGGGCAGAATAACGTTTACCTTACCTGTACATCTTAGCAATGTCAGCCGTAAGAGCAACAAAATAGGTTCTGAACCTTAAAACAATGGACAGCAAGTCAGGCTGAATAGTAGGACCAACCATTAACATAGAATTCAATGCTATCCCATTTGATGATTTACAACTTCCGTCAAAAACAACTCTCAGATTGGTTGTAGTGCTAGAATCCTTGAGCACACAATGATGGGGCATGTAAAAGCTTAAAGAGTTAGAGGTCTCTGGAGGTGTAATTTCCATGTGACCTATTTCACTGCATTCACGCATGAAATCTACATACCTCTCTTTCAAGTCTGGAAGCTTAGCAAATTTATTTTCCATCTGTTTGAGCCTTCTAACAGCATTATGCTTAGACTCAGCTACAGGTGGCACTTCAGCACGAATAGGAAGTTTGACAACAAACCTACCAGAATCATCTCTTTCAACACTATTCACAAAGTGTTCTTCACAAACCCTTTCTTTAGGAGTAAGAACTGGTTGATGAAGTTCTTCAAGCTCCCAAAACCTTTGGAATTTAGTGTCAATAGAATCGAGTTTGATAAGATTGGCACGACGAGTTTGGCATTATTTTTAATACACGACTCAGGGAAAGTGCCTGATAACATCCAACCAAATTCGGTATCTAATAAGGCGGGGACAACCCTTCTTATGCAAAATATTAGAAGACACGATTTCATAGTAGATATCAGAACCTAGCAAAATATCAATAGTAGGGGGCTGATTAAATGTCCTATCACTCAAAATAATATCATGAGGAATAACCCAATTAGAACAATCAATTTCCTGCACAAGAAGTGGACTTGTGATTGTGTTCACAACTGCACAGTTCAACTTCAATGTATAATCTGATACATTGGAGAATAAAACAAGGTTACATGTGGAAGTTACAGGAGACACATTCGCATTGCCTATACCAACAATAGGTAGAAGACAAACCCTTGTACGGATACCAAGCTTCTTGACAAAATCAGAAGTCACAAAGGTTAATTGACTCGCAGAGTCTAACAAAGCTTTAACTAGTACAATCTCTCCTGAGCTATCTTTTACTCCTAGACATGCTGTGCTCAGCAAAATATTAGAACCTAGTCCTGAAACAACCTTCATAGCAGTGGGTGAAACAATTGCAGAACTTGTAGCATTCATATTATTATTGTTATTATTGGGACTTGTTTGTTCCTTGTGAACCAATAAGTTGTGGGGCCCATTACACTGGGGGCACTTGTTTTGCTTACACTGTTTAGAAACATGGGAAGCAGAAAAATGAAGATAAGAAAGTTTATTTTCCCTCACAAACTTGCGGCGAGGATCAGTGTTTGCTTGTTTGAACTTTCTACAATCAGAAATGCTGTGATTATCAAGTTTGCAAGGAAGTGCTATTGTCGGTAATGTGGAGGACTTTTAGGTTGGATTTTAAGTCTCATTTTTGCTCAATAACAGGTTTCTTGCATTCTGTTAGCTCTAATGTTTGACATTTTCTTTCCAAGAAATCAATTAAATTATTTAGTGTGAGAATATCAGTGGAGACAAATTTGTTTTCCCATTCACTTCTATGGTTGGGCTTGATCTTATTTAGAATCAATTCCTGTAGCAAAATTCATGTAGTGGTACTTGACCCTCCAAATTTCAACAGCACTAAGGTTAGATTTTACTTGGTTTATCATTTTGCGGTATTCAACGGAAGATCCACTAGTACAATTATGCAGATTGAGCAAATGTTTTACGTGCTGTGAAACAATCAAGCATTTATTATTGTACCTTTCATCAATTATATTCCAAGCAACAGTGAAATTATCAGCACATATGGATAGGTTATCTAACAAATCCCTAGGTTCACCTTGAAGAGACAACAATAGGTAGTGTAGTCTTTGCACATTGTCAATTCGGTTATTGTTAATAACTAAGCTTTGAAAGGGTTCCTGAAACTCAAATCTCCTTTAAAAACAATTCAATGGGAGGGAACTTCAAGCTACAGTTGGACCAAGTAGAGTTATCAGAAATAATGGATGCATTGCTTGGACTTGTGGGTCTCTCAAATGACCAACGCAATTCTTGAATCCTACCAACTATTGTATAATATCTGTTTTCAAATTCATCATGCTCCCCAAAGTGAGTTTCACTAGATTTTGAATCTAATTCACATTCTAGATACTCCCTAACAATGCTAAATTCCTTCCAAATTTCTGGCAGCCTATTTTGCCTGGAAATTAGTTCATGATTGTTGATGTTATCTTGCTTCAAGTAATTTTCAAGGTGAGTTAATGATCTTTTAAGTAGACCATGTTTCTGAACAGCCTTTGCTTCAGATTCAAACACCATGATGAATAGTTTGGGTAATCAGTTATTGACAAGATAATAATAGAAATCAATCTTACAACTATGGTGACTATACAAACAATAAGCTCTATATTCAGTGCACTGCATTCACTTTGCATTGTTAGAATGAGTGACAGTCTTTGAATGGAACCAACAATGTAGGTAGATGCATAAAAACATGAAATAATGTATAATAAACCAAGCACGTTCTAAAATATGCAAAATATACAAAGCGGCCCAACATATTATTAGCACGAAATCTTATAATGCCCATGAGAAATCAAGACAAATCTGTTAATTCTATACATGGAAAGTGCTAGCAGTAGGGTTAGGATATTAGGCAGGATGTCCACCCTAGTCCAGATAGGAACAATAAAGACAAATGGAACAGACTTACAGTACATAGTGGTGCTGTATCATTAATCTTCACTAGGTACCACTGGAACCACTCCTTGACCGGAACCACATGCCCAAAGTGACTGGACAGTTCAAAGGATGACGTCTGCGATGTAATGTTCGCTGGAATCCAAATTCCAAGCAGCATTTAACATCTTGAACATCAGGGTATAAGATACAAGCTGGTGTAAACAGCTCACAAGAACAAATACGTTAGCACGTGGTAACATTCCACAGATTGTTAACGTGTGATATCAAAACAGTTCCAAAACAATGTAGATTTGTTGAAATCTCAATATGACGAATTCAAACATTCCCAGTAATTAGTCTTAAGCACGACATCCTGGTGATTTTATACAATAACTATTCACAATGCTTTTCGTGCCAAGTCCGTTGCTGTGTTCAAATGGCGGTTGCAGGCAGCAATTCATTATGATAACAATTTTATGGTGACTAGCACAAAGTTTCAAGGTTCACAATGATTCTCATCGCAGCCCGGTGGACCAAAATTTTATGTTGCGAACGACGAAACAACATATCAGCTGCACACAACAATGTTCAGTTCCATAGGCACAAAAATACAATTTTGAAACAAGTTAGATGGAGGACCAGACTGCCCCAAATGAGCAGACACAAACATATCACTCAGAAGGTGATTCAAGCATTTATTACACATGAATAAACACTGCATATTTACACATTATGTACACCAAGATTAGGAGGCACACACAAATCCGTGTACTGCTGCCTGTCGCCATGTTCAGTGTCTGTCTGTATAAAACAAAATGCAGCAGCACGGTGCCAACTGTAACAAATGAAATGTGGCAGGCGAGTACCAACACAAAAGCCTCAACAGCGTGACCCAGAAGTAAATGTTAGTTTCTCGTTCATTGATCTGTTAATTATTCTCATATTATGCTTAGTAACAAAATAATATCATGAAATACGATGCTGTACTTAGGGTCATCAACTGATACTGAACAGAAATCACTGTCATAACTTTGTTCCAAACGATGAGCAATTTGTCCAAGATCAAGTGCCATCCTAAACCTCTTTCTTTTCCATGCCACCGGTATGTCGGAATGTAAAGGCTCCTGCCTAAAGAGAATTTGCTTGTAAATATTATTTCTGGAAGATAGTAATCAATAATTACTCCAATAAATAAAAATCTGAAAAGTTACATTCGCTTACTTGAGAGCAATGTGGAAAGGAATACGTTACGCGATATGTCAGGAGGGTGTTACCGGTACTCCTCGTATTAAACAACAATCTGCCATCTGAAAGCAGCAACATTGCAGGCTTCATTCACCATAACAGCGCAAGCGATTCCCACCAAAAAAATATAGGTTAGACAACAATCCAAACACAGGGTGACCCAAAGCGATGTGAATGGAAGATGCAAAATAATGTCTTCGGGTCACCGGTGGGGCAATCGAAACTAGCAGTATGCCTCAATCCTTTACTTCAATAGGAACACTATGTTGCCATTAGTTATCAGAAATTTGTAACTAGGGCGGAGTTACTTACTTCGCAATTTTGGAAAGTTCGCTCTGGCGGATAAGAGTAACATGCTTCGGGACACATGGTGACATGAACCGCAAGGAACGTGTTAATTACCCATGCAATTACGGACTTTCAGGTCACTTGCTCTCTTGCTTAGATAAATGCTTTTAATCACGTTGGTGAATATGGACCTAAGGTAACATTAATGAATGACTCAGAGAGATGAGAGTAGAGTAAAGGAGGATGAGATGAAATTCCTAAGGAGTATAGTACATGAGACAAGGGGGAATAGAGTGAGAAATGAAGACATATGAAAAAGCTAAATGTGCAAAATGACAACCTGGAACAGAAGAGATTGAGGATGGATATAATGATGTTTGTGGATGATGATGTAATCTGAGGGGAATGATGACACAGATAGGTCTTACAGCGACAATGGGATAGGAAAGGCCTAGGAGTGGGAAGGAAGTGGCCATTGCCTTAATTAAGGCACAGCCCCAGCATTTGCCTGGTGTGAAAATGGGGAACAATGGAAAATCATCTTCAGGGCTGCCAACAGTGGGGTTTGAACCAACTATCTCCCGGATGCAAGCTCACAGCCGCGCGCCCCTAACCACATGGGCAACTTGCCCGATAACATTGGAACTGAATAAGGTCATGCCCAACAAGATCGTCAAGGTTTCTGCTGCAGATGTCATTATAGGTAAGTAATATCCCTTGTACATTGCTTCTGCAGCCTTCATTGGTACATTTTTATTTCACATTAATCCCCATACCTGGTAATAAAAAGCACTCCTACATAAAGTGCCAACTCAAATGAATTGGTAAAAAGGTCAGGAAGAAGAGGAATTTTCCTAGATATGATAAGATTATAAACGGGAAAGAAGAAAGACTGGCAATACAAGCACTGGATAGACAAATGACAGGGAAGAGAGGATGAGGAAGACCAAGACTATGATGGGAAGAATGGCATAAGAAAACAGAACCTGGACTGGAACTCAGTACTGGATGAGGATGAAGTGGAAAGGAACCATATTTGCCCCCATCAGTTGTCGGCTGGATAAGGGGAAATGAGGATGATGATGATGGGGATCGGCTTGAACTTTGTGGAATTACATCTCGTTAATTGTGGTGTGATAGCGCTTACTATACCTGACAGGAAGGCAACGAATGCTAAACTAATTCAATCATAATGCTTTGTATGAGGGCGGATCAAATATAAACGGAAATTATTTTTTTTAATTTATTGCATCAACAAACAAATACGCATATAGAGGTCACTTTTCTACATATTGTCCTGCTTTCAAAACACATTTTTCTCCTTGGATTGGTAAGTTTTGATGCCATCCTGATAGAAAGAAGAGGGACGTGCGCAGAGCCACTAGCGCACAAACTCTTCTACACTTGCCTCATCATCGAACTGCTATCCTCTTAGGTATTGTCTGAGTGGTCCAAACAAATTATAGTCACAGGGCTATAAATCTGGACTGTATGGAGGGTGTTCCAGAGGTGTCTAGTGAATCTCCTCCAGGTTTTCCCATGTTAAAGTGGCAATATGTGGCCTTGCGTTGTCATGGAGAAGAAAGACATTTTGGATTGGTTCCTGGCTATGCTTGTTGTGATACACAGCTTGTGCTTCATACAAAAAGTGACAGTAATAGGCTGCATTAATTGTCCTTTATTCATGAAGAAGATTCACCAGAAAAATACCCGCAGAGTCCCAGAAAACGCTTGCAAGCACCTTTCCAACAGATGGGCATGTTCTGTGGCCTTGACCAGACCTGCTTCATCTCTTTGCCACCATTCCAGGTTTGCTTGTTCTGTCTCTGGGGTGTAATGATGTACCCAAGTTTCATCAGAAGTCACAATACGATGCAAGAAATCCTCTCCTTTCTCCTCCTAGCGACACAGGAGTCTCTGACAAACTTGCTGGCGTAAAGTTTGTTGTTGCTGATTGGACAACAATGAACATAGGTTAGAGGATTTTGAAGGTGCTCCTGGTATAAAGGTATGGCCTAATGAATCTGGAAACATAGGACAAGTAGCAGGACTTATGTTTGGTGAGGAATTTTTTCAGTATGTACCTGAAAAGACAAACTTACACTATGAGCAGAAATCACATTCTCATAACTTATCCCCTAAAACACTAAAGTGGATTAATGTCACTAGCAGGGAAATTAAAAAATTAATCCTCTGTGTATATTGATATGGCAGGTGAAGAAATCATGTCTGAAAGATTACTGGCCAACCGATCCCCTAATAAAAAGACCAATATTTCCGAAAACTATGAGCCGAAATAGATTTCAAGAAATACCCTGCATTTCAACAACTATTCAGGAAGGCCAATAGAAAAATACACAATAGTCCTTCAAAAGCTATTGAAGTTCTGACAGTTTATTTGTATGCATGCACTCCAGCTTAGAGGTAGTTAGAAAGTGGCCGGGAACAGGGCTGTGCATGGGGCGAACGGCACCCGGTCCGCAATGTGTTAAAATTATTATCTAATATTTATTCAACGGGTTCATGATACAGAAAATCTTCTAAGTCCTAGTGATATTTTGTGCTGAATCTTTTCTTTCAGATTTCCTCTAAATTATCAAGAAAACCAGATGGCTTGAACAAATTCATTTCAAGGAGTCAGTCATGAACCGACAAAATTGCGTGAGTCACACGTCACGCAGTTTCCTCAAAAATGTTATGAAGTTAAGTCTAACGTAAACATGGTTTGCATAAAGAATCGACATTTGTTCGTCCATTATTGGAATATGCAAACAGTGTTTGGGATCCTCACCAAGAATACCTAATAAAAGAACTAGATGGTGAGCAGCAAGGTTGGTAACAGGGGATTTCAGGAGAAAGAGTAGTGTATCAGAAATGTTAAAGGAACTTGGGTGGGAAACTTTAAGTAAGAGAAGGGAGAAAACTAGACTTATAGGATTATATAGAGCATATACAGGAGAAGAAGCATGGGGAGATATCCGTGAGAGGCTTTGGTTGCAAAATAATTATATTGGTAGAACTGACCACAAGTACAAAATTAGAAGGAATTTTAGCAGAAGCGATTGGGGTAAATGCCTACACGCACATTTTCAAAATGTGGCACCAAACGAACCATACTTAAGTAACTTTTTTCTTTTAATTCTTTGTTGCATCCTTTAAGTAGCCTCATTATGACATGTAATGATCTGTATGCTTTCCCAACAATGTCATCAACATGACCCTTCCAGTGCAAATTACCTTCAAATCTCACACCTAAGTATTTGCACTTGCCATCTTTTGGGATAACTACCTCATCCAAAGTATATTCAAATTCAGTTTGAAAGCTCCTGTTTGTAAATGTTGTAACAGTTGATTTGCCTCCATTAATCTTCATATTATTTTCTTCAACCCATTCTTGGATACTGTCAAGGTCCCTTTGTAATTCTGAACAATCCTCAATGTTATTTATTTCCCTATAATGAATTATGTCATCTGCATACAATCTTATTTTCGATGTTATATGGTTCCCTAAATCAATTGAGTATATTAAGAAAAGTAACGGACCGATTATACTACCCTGTGCAATTCCCTTCCAGACTTTCTCTTCCTGTGATATATTATTTCCTAATTTGACTTTCTGAACCCTTTAATTTAGAAATGTTCTTATCCAACGTATAACCCTTACGTCCAATCCTATTCCCTCCAATTTCTTTAATAATATTCCATGTTCCACTCTATCAAAGCCTTTGGAAAGATCTATGGCTATGCAATCTAACTGGCCTCCTGAATCTAACTGATCTGATATGTCCTGCTGAAATCCCACCAGTTGTGCCTCGCAAGAAAATTTCTTTCTAAATCCATACTGGCTCCTCATGAACCAATTTTTATCATCACATATCCCTCTGATGTACTTTGCTATTAAACTCTCCAGTATTTTACAAACTATACTTGTCAGGCTGATTGGTCTGTAGTTCTCTGGTTTCCTTTTATCACCCTTTCCTTTATAAATTGGTAATATTATAGATTCCTTCCATTCCTTTGGTATCACACTATTATTTATGACATAGTCAAAGAGAAATTTTAAATAAGGCACTATATACCACCCCATTGTCTTTAATACCTCCCCAGTAATTTGATCACTTCCTGCTGCTTTTCCTTGCTGAAGCAGTTGGATTTCTCTGAAAATATCTTCATTTGTGAATGAGAAGCTTCTTGTTTCCCTCTGTGTCTCTCCCTCTCTATCTTCTGTTACGGTTTCCAAGTCCTGACAATCTTCTACTGAATCTCGGAATTCCCTACTAAAGAGGTTTGCTTTCTCAGTATCTGTTAAATAGTGTTCACCCCTTCTGCCACCATTGTAGGAATTTGGATTCCTTTTCCTTTTTGATTCCTAATACACTGACTGACAGAGCAAATGCAACACCAAGAAGGAGTGGTCAGAACTTTATGCCAATTGCAGGGTCGACTGACGTCACTGAGGTATGCTCATGATGTGAAATGCGCCGCTGTGCTGCGCACGTAGCGAACGATAAATGGGACACGGCGTTGGTGAACGGCCCACTTCGTACCGTGATTTCTCAGCCGACAGTCATTGTAGAACGTGTTGTCGTGTGCCACAGGACACGTGTATAGCTAAGAATGCCAGGCCGCCGTCAACGGAGGCATTTCCAGCAGACAGACGACTTTACGAGGGGTATGGTGATCGGGCTGAGAAGGGCAGGTTGGTCGCTTCGTCAAACCGCAGCCGATACCCATAGGGATGTGTCCACGGTGCAGCGCCTGTGGCGAAGATGGTTGGCGCAGGGACATGTGGCACGTGTGAGGGGTCCAGGCGCAGCCCAAGTGACGTCAGCACGCGAGGATCGGCGCATCCGCCGCCAAGCGGTGGCAGCCCCGCACGCCACGTCAACCGCCATTCTTCAGCATGTGCAAGACACCCTGGCTGTTCCAATATCGACCAGAACAATTTCCCGTCGATTGGTTGAAGGAGGCCTGCACTCCCGGCGTCCGCTCAGAAGACTACCATTGACTCCACAGCATAGACGTGCACGCCTGGCATGGTGCCGGGCTAGAGCGACTTGGATGAGGGAATGGCGGAACGTCGTGTTCTCCGATGAGTCACGCTTCTGTTCTATCAGTGATAGTCACCGCAGACGAGTGTGGCGTCGGCGTGGAGAAAGTTCAAATCCGGCAGCAACTGTGGAGCGCCCTACCGCTAGACAACGCGGCATCATGGTTTGGGGCGCTATTGCGTATGATTCCACGTCACCTCTAGTGCGTATTCAAGGCACGTTAAATGCCCACTGCTACGTGCAGCATGTGCTGCGGCCGGTGGCACTCCCGTACCTTCAGGGGCTGCCCAATGCTCTGTTTCAGCAGGATAATGCCCGCCCACACACTGCTCGCATCTCCCAACAGGCTCTACGAGGTGTACAGATGCTTCCGTGGCCAGCGTACTCTCCGGATCTCTCACCAATCGAACACGTGTGGGATCTCATTGGCCGCCGTTTGCAAACTCTGCCCCAGCCTCGTACGGACGACCAACTGTGGCAAATGGTTGACAGAGAATGGAGAACCATCCCTCAGGACACCATCCGCACTCTTATTGACTCTGTACCTCGACGTGTTTCTGCGTGCATCGCCGCTCGCGGTGGTCCTACATCCTACTGAGTCGATGCCGTGCACATTGTGTAACCTGCATATCGGTTTGAAATAAACATCAATTATTCGTCCGTGCCGTCTCTGTTTTTTCCCCAACTTTCATCCCTTTCGAACCACTCCTTCTTGGTGTTGCATTTGCTCTGTCAGTCAGCGTATATGTGTACAGCTTTTTCCATTTCCCTTTGTGGTCATTACCCTCTTGAAGAATGCCATTCATATAATTCTCTTTTGCTTCCTTTTTCACTCTATTCAGTTCCCTCATCAGCTGTTTTCTAGTTTCTCTATTCTCCCTACCTTCTTTGATTTTCCTGTTTACTATTCTACATTTTCTTTTTAATTTTCTTATTTCCCTTGTGTAATAAACAGGGTCTGAGGTCATTTTACCCTTCTTAACAGGTACAAATCTCTTCTCTCCTTCCCAAATGATTCCTTTAAATTTAGCCCAAAGTGTATCCACATTATTCCCTTCACTTATCCAACAACTGAATTGTGATTTAAGGTAAGTCCCAAATTCATCAACTTTAGTTTTTCTGTATAATTTCTTGTCTTTTGTGACCCTCTTATTAAGTATTTTTGGTACGAGTCCTACATCCATAGACAGATATAATCTCTAATGTGTAGATGAAATAGGTTTACTGAGAGGAGCACAAGGTGCTATACCTCTTTCCTTTTAGGAATTAAAAAACAAATCTATCCAACTTCTGTACGAGATCAGATAGTCGCTGTAGTCCTAAAGATGAGTTGTCAAATTCTGAATCACCTTTAGGTGTTGTTTTATATTATATTATTATATTTTTAATATTGCAATTATAATGTTTATTATTACTGTCTATTGAAGCCATAATATTCTTGTTGTCACTTGTGTCTTTTATAAGTTGCACTTTTACAGGCCACTGTTAATATTTTTAAGTACAGATAATTGTTATGTGTCCTTTGTCTATTATTGTCCAATTAACCCTAGAAATGCTGCAGGTTTTTCTGTCAAATGCTATGATTGTTTTCCTCAATATATACCATGAAAATAAAACCATGCCTGTAATATCACATTTATCCTAATAAATCCATATTATACACCAATAAATGATAAAATACTGATCTACATGAAGATAACAGAAATAACAAAAAACTGGTCACAATTTCTATCGTAAAATAAAATTATAAAAATTTGAACAAAGGAAATTGTTGAAATATTTTGATCTAACAATGGAATATCTGATTAATAATTTATTACTGAAACATGGTATTCTGAAACACACAAGTATGTTCTTACATATTACCCCACAGTATCCCACTTTTCATTTCAAATGCTAAGTATAGCACAATGTTTTAACAAAAGGTATTTTGAGTTCTCTTCCCATAATGAGCACTGCATTACAGGGAGCCAAGTTCATAGGCCCAGAGTGGCAAGAGTGATGAACGGGAAATGGTACAACTTATCTGGATAATTACTTTCTTGCCGTTCTATGTCAGTCCAGTTCACACTTGCACCTTCACTGGTTTCTTTAAATATTGATGCAATAACATTGCCTATACCGACTTGAACCTCATTCTGGTTATCAGAATTTCCCATTACTTCCAAGGCACCTTCGCTGTCACTTTCACAACTTTCAGGAATAATTTCCTCATCAGAATGAACACAATAATCACTATCACCATCGGTACTGTCACTAAGATCTCCGAAAGTCAAGTGCTCAATATCAGATTCATCAACAAAGTGAGCTGCCATCTTGATTCTAACAGCATATTAAAGTTTTTTCACTTACACAGCTAAATAAACTTCTCCAGACTATTGCTTGTTTTTCAAAAAGACTTTCGAAAGTCAATATATATCAGTATTTAGCTGATATCTATATTCGTGTCATCTGGTGTCCAAATATAAACCTACAGTGGAAGAGAAACACTGGCTCTCAGAAAGACAATCGCACTTGATGAAACAGTGCACGGTCCTCCAGAAAAACACTGCGCAGTTCTAGGGTTACAACATCCTGGGTTTGCATCTTTCCCTATCAGGAGGGACTTCTCCTATCATACTTGCATACAACAAGACTGCTAGATGTCCTCCCCAAGATTTCCACCAATACAAAATTCTGGCAGCTAAGGATGGAAAAAAAAAATCAGTTTCATTAGTGGTCAAAATATTTTCCAGAGAATGCCCATTTATTATTGAATGTAATTCTTTTTTACCAGTTTACAAATATTTTCCAGAGAATGCCCATCTATGATTGAAGGTAATTTGTCTTGCAAGTTTACAAAGATCTCCATATAAACCATGGATGATTCTCGATAAGTCACTTTGAAGTTGAAACCATATCGCTTTCTGAATCTCTCTAGCCAACTATTTGAGGCTCTGAAAGCTCTGATACTTAATTTGGCCACGAATTCTAGTGCTTTTTTGCTTGTATTATTAGCTCTAACACAGGGACATTCTGACTTCTTATTTTACCACACTACCCTACTGTTGCCTTGAAAATAAAAGCTCTGCTGCTGCTCCTCTTTCATCCACTGTTTGCAGCCACTTAAATGCCATTCTTTCATATCTTAAACACTTCAGACAATCTAAGCAAACATATCCTCAGATCCATGATGAAACACACCAACAGAAAAACCAATGTAAGCTGAACTACGGTTAATCAAAAGCCAAATAGATAATTTGAAAGTAACCTTGTAGGGAAAATATGTATTCCAGCAATGCCTAGCATTTCAGATAACAGAACTCCCGGTGATGAGAGTATAGCTTAGTGTTGCCTTCCAAGAACATGCACAACCTGAGCTGCAAGTTATGGTAATTGCAATTCTTGGTGAAGTACCACCTGTATAAAAAGTAACTGAATACTATCCTAGTTCAGTATTATCATACAAAACTAGTGCACCTCTGACTTTATTTTGAAAGCCATGGTCTGGGAGAGGTTTAGTTAAGAGTTTCTAGTCGTTATGCTGCATACCTGTATGTATAAGAGGGTTAAATTAGCCATACCCAACACAGGATTTTATCATAGACCTAGAATAACATCCATTACAAAGTGAGAGGTGTCCATTAAGACAGGCTTTACTGTGAATAAATCACTTCTTGCATAATAACTTGCTTATTATTCTTAGGCTTTTGAAGACAAAGGATTACACTGCACAGGGCGATAGTTGCATTTCTTTTATCAATCACACCAGTGGTACAGAAATGCAGCCACTGACAGATTCAGTTGAAGAGTGCTGACTTAGCAAGACTATGGTACATCAACAAGCGCAAATTTCCGACGGTTAAGACTTTTCTCCACTGTGTGATAGCACCCTGTGAATCTTCATACCTCGTTCCACGAATTTCTTGCCACACACTGGGCATGGTTTTTTTTCATCTTCAGCATGAATGCTCATATGCCTGTACATGGAACTCCTGCATGCGAATCGACTTCCACAAACTGTGCACGAAAATAATTTAATGAGAGAGTGACTTGCCATGTGTTCTTTCAATCCTATTTTCCGACTGAATGATTTATTGCACACTTTACACGAGAAGCGAATTGTGATTCTGTGCTCTTTTAAATGTCTAATTAGGTGATCCCATAGGAAGAATGTCTGGTTACAATGCAAGCAAGAATATGGCTTCACCTGAGAGTGAATTAATTTGTGTTTCTCCATAGTCTCACACTGTTTGAATGTTATTTTGCATTCTGCACAAGAGTAAGGTTCGCTTCTGAAGTTTTCCTTGCAATCTACAGGTAAGTTGGCACTGGCATTTAATGGAGGGAGACTCATCCTGAAACAATGACACACCTTATATATATTATACATTATATACATATATTATACATTATATACACCATACTTGTACAGACACAAGTTAATTTGAACCTAAAGGGATCAGACATTAAAAAATGAACCAACCACAAATTAGTATTAAACAATATCACACACCAAACTATCTCAAATTCAAACCGATCCCTTTCTTATCAGTTATTCTTCGAATTGTAATGACAGTACAATATTCTGAAAATATAACACATTTTCTTTCAGCCCGTTTTAAGCCGGTAGGTATATATGACCCATAGTACTTGATTATAATTCTCTCCTATAATGCCATTTTTCCACATGAATGATCCTTCAGTAATACAAAAGACACATTCTGGAATGGATGTAATTATTTACAAGAAATGCTGTATAAAACCTGTCTTGAGGGTACTGGAAGATAGAGTTTTGAAATTTAGTTAGAAAAAATTCTAGCATATCACTTTTATTATGCTTTTGAATAGTGACAAATAATTGAAAAAGGTATGTCTCAGTGCTATGGATGTGATATTTAACATGTAGTTATGTCTGTAAATGTCAAATTGAATGCTGGGATCGAAAATGACCAATGCTGTAACTACCACATTTCTCAAGTATTTGCAATAAATTACCCTTAAGTATATGGATAGTAATAAAAAAACAATGTAATTTGTAAATATTTCTAACCTTGGCATAAAGGGGATAAGCAAAGATATATGGAAGAATTTATAAAGAGTTCTGAACGTATGCTGCTGTAATCATGAAATGATCAGCTGTCATCAACTCTACCTGAAGTTCTTTGTTTACATATAACGAGATGATATTCTCGGAATCTGGACCTCAGCAAGTTAAATAAATATTCAAGGCAGCCAAGAGTGTGAACCTTCCCTTTGTTACACAATGGCTGCAATTCTGTTTTCAGCACCAGTATGATTCTACACTATATTTCTCTTCCAGTTAGACAGCACTTCATTATCATTTAACCCCTTCAGTGTTGGGTTCTGACAGACCTCCTGTGCCAGAAAGATGAGGTTTTTTGGAGGAAATTATTTATTTTTAGAAAGCAAGGAATGAGTAACAATTAAGGGAACAGATTCATATATTATTCAAGGTTAATAAAAAATAACTTTACATTCTATTTACACTTAATTTAGTAGACCTGTGACATGGTTTCATAAAATATTGGTGTTTTGAGAATACTGTCCTGTGACCAATACATTTTTATTTCAGGCTTGTCTATTATTCCTACCAACAACACTAACACAATAAACTGCTGAATTTCATAAGAGTTTGTTTCTTTCCAAAACTGTGCCCTTGTATGTGGAGATTTATTTACAAGTTTTTCAATGCACTTTAAACATACGAATTCGTTTCGGTCACTATCAAATTTACAACTTCATCCATTAGAAACAGTTTGAAACAGTTGATCGCACTCACCTTTGGTAACAATCCAACAATAACACCAGCATTTCCCGTAAATGGAATTATATCAGGTTTCATACTATCCCCAGGCTTACACTTTTTCCACATGTTCAACACCTCTTACCATTACCTTAGCTTCTGATGTAATATCTTCTTCACTTTCACTAGAAATACTAAGAAGGTCATCATTCGAAGAATCATTAACACTATTATCAGAAATACTAATTTCACTTAGAGATTAATCTCCGATATAGTTTCGTTATTTCATCTTCAAACATCTCTTCCGTTTCGCGCTCATCACTTCTGTTTACCTCATCAGCTGGCCAGACATTGTATATGTAAAGTAGAGAAGATAAGGCATAGTCCAGACCAGAGATTCCATGAATACAGCTGGAAACCCTCTTCCATCAGTTGAGAATGATGGAAAACATTTTCCAAAGAGATTACAGTACCCAAAAAATAACTGGGCGATAGTGAAATGAACACTGCAGCTAAACAAGAATTTCTCGGGCAGTGACGTTATGGGAAAGCGGTAACTACCCGCAAGTTTCTCGGGTGTGCCACTGAAGAGGGTAACACTTTTCTTTAATATGAGAATTCTAATATAGTATTTTTGCTCTGAACTGAACAATATAATATTCAAATTAAACAGGAGTTACGTATCTTAGAAGTGAAGCTTCCACGGTGTGAAGAATTATTTAATTTATTTTCCGGGTTGAACCGTGTTGTACTTGTACGCATATCACGTACAGTTTGCCGACGTTTCGAATACATTGCTGTATTCTTTGTCAAGGTGACTGAAATACCCCTACTCGATCCGAGGTAATCAGTCTCCCAGGCAGAAATTACACTACTAGAGTGGCCTTGATCTTGGCCTTTTATATCCTAGCCTATCTGGCTGACGTAAAGCCCTGGCTGTCTCGCGAGGCTTCTGGAAAGTTTATGTCACAGCCAGCAGGGCTTTACGTCAGCCAGATAGGCTAGGATATAAAAGGCCAAGATCAAGGCCACTCTAGTAGTGTAATTTCTGCCTGGGAGACTGATTACCTTGGATCGAGTAGGGGTATTTCAGTCGCCTTGACAAAGAATACTGCAATGTATTCGAAACGTCGGCAAACTGTACGTGATATGCGTACAAGTACAACACGGTTCAACCCGGAAAATAAATTAAATAAACAGGAGTTTTTAACATTGTGTTGTAAGGGAATGTAAAAAAAATTGCAAGATAAATATGAATTATTAACAAATTCTAATTAAAAGCTTTCAAATTATGCAAGCTCTGCTGTATTATAAATAAAAGAAACGTAGGTGGAAGACAATTAACCACTGTCTTTTTCTAACGAGGAAGATGGATGCTTCTATAGAATTAGCCCAATGATATCTAAAATGAGCTTAAGTTACATACACAGACCTGTAATAAACATCTATCAAGATGTAGAGTGTTATAGACATTGCAGGAATATATTCAGTACTGTAACATATTAATCATTGCAAATTGGGACAATTAGAAAAGATAATAAAATAAACTTTCACAAAATTATGTACTCTAATATGGACCATTATGTCAGCAAGCAAATAAATAAATAAATAAATAAGGACAAGTTATTGGGATATGGGAATGCATGAGAAAAAGGAATGTGCCAGAAAGACTGGTGGGGAAAATTCAGATGCTGTATGAGAATTGTACCAGCTATGCGCAATTGGGTGATGGACATTCATCCTGGTTCCATACCAAAAGTGGAGTCCAGCAAGGCAGTGCATTATCCCCATTATTGTTTATCACCATCATGGATGACATAATGAAGAACATCAAGAAAACCTCTGGTGAACTAAATGCAATGGCTTTTGCTGATGATGTTATGATCTGGGGAGAAACTGAGGAACAAGTACAATCGAGACTCAATGAATGGAATGTTAAGTTCCAGGAGTTCAATCTCAGGATAAGTGAACTCAAAACAGTAGTGATGGCAATAAACAGAGAGGGACGACCAGCGAACATCATGTTAGAAAACCATCCACTAGAATGTGGAAAGCTTTACATACCTCGGCAGAGTAATATCTCAAGATACATAAGCCACAAAGGAGGTGGCAAGTACAGTGTGAAAGAGCTCATACTTTTACCTCCAAGTACGAACATTCCTCTGGGATCCCAAAGTGCCAATAAAATCAAAGCTGGTGATGTTCAATCAGTACTTCATACCAATCTTAACCTATGGTATCAAAACCTGCATCCTCACTAAGAAAGACTCATCAAGGTTGCAGGCATCTCAGATGAAGTTGCCTAGGTCCACAATTCAAAAAACCAAACTGGACAAGTTAAGGAATTATGAGGATAGGAAGGAAGCTGGGATTGGTACGTCATTGTTAGATCGGGTCAACATGTCCAGACTGAGGTGGTTTGGGCATGTAATGAGGATGTAGCCAAAAAAGAGAGCACATGTTAAAATGGAGGGCCATCTGGCAGGAAAACGGATGGTGGGAAGACCAAGAACCCACTGGATGGACATCATAAAGACGGTCATTGCAGATCGGGGAAGGACACTGGTGGACGTCATCAACAAAAGAACGTATCTCAATGAAGACGTAATGGAAGAGGCTTGCCAACAGTACCCAGGAAACTGGAACTGTAAAATGATGATGATGATGATGATGATGATGATGATGATGATGATGATGATGATGTTCTTAGCAGTAGAAATACAATTGAATACAAATTACACTAGGTACATTTTCATCCAACTTCTGGGACATCTTAAGCCTTCATAAGGAAGTTACAAGTTTTGAAAACATCCTCAGGTAAAACTAAAAGAATGAGTTTTAAAAAACATATAATAAACTTATAGTGTCACACGGCCAATCCATCGGCCATGCGAGCTGCTGCTAAAAATGCCGGGGGCCGATCTGTCTGTTTGCCTGTATCTTTGATTCCTGCTAGACGATGGCAGCAGAAATAATACAGTTGGAAAGATTGTGCAGTTTTTACTCTCTGGAAATATCAATAATATGTGATATTGATGTCAGTGAGGCTTCATAAAAGCTTTCTTACGATGCAATGTTAGTTTTACGTGTGGTAGCCCTGCACTCTGCACTTCGTGTCAGATGCTTATTATCTCGTTTGTTTACTATTTTTATTTACTTCCAATAGTGTAAGGATGGGTAAGTATATGAAAGATGATTAAAATATGCCATGTTTTAACATTAAGTGATTCATTAGAGAATAATTTATCAACTGACAAGTGTTCAAAGAAAAGAAGAGGTTATTGTGTATTTAACCTGCTCAAGCATAATTTTGTAAAAATTCGTAATTCTCAAACAGTAGGCCTACTGGAAATTCTAAGTTCTCAAGGAGGGAATTGTATATTTTTCCACTAATAGAGCAGGTCAAAGAACAGATCAGATGTAAGGCTTTTCAGGCGTTTGCTCTATTAATCAGCTTTTCGTCTTAGGTCTGACACTAGACTCATCGGAGTGGGATGTGTCAGACCCTATCCACTGATGCTGGGGTGACAAAAAAGCTGGTTAATAGAGCAAACACCTGAAAAGCCTTACATCTGATCTGTTTTTTTTTTAGTAGGCCTACTGTCAAGAATTGCATAAAACATTACATTTTCATACAAAATTAGCTGAATATTCTCACAAAGGTGTCATACCCTTAATAAAAATACATTATAAATGTAAAAATGAGGTCAAATTTTGAAATTTAATTTTTCCAAAAAATAATTAAAAAATCATATACTTCTCCATTGCAATTACAGTCACACTCATTCTCTATTCACCTGTGTGTAATAGAAAAAAGAACAGTGTTTTACCTCCATAAAATGTAAGTAGGATAACATTTTCCTTAGTGTGTGCATTTTCATTAAAATAGTCTTTGCATTCTTAGCGCAACTACTACATTTCAGCCTGACATCAAAAGGGTTAAAGAATATTATTGTCTTTTTGTTCTTTCAATGTTGTTGGGGGTCTGATATATGTGTTTTTTAGGGGTCCTTGAAAATACTACCTTGATGTAAAATAACTTTGAAACATAATACCGTTGAAGGTAGCTAAAAAGTGCAGGGCACTATAAATACAGTTGTATGTCTGTTGTCCTATCATTGATGAATATGTAAAAATGAAGCATACATTTAAGTAAAGCTGTGTATGAACTTGAAGATTATAATCTCTAAAAATGGTGGTACCAGGCAAGTTAGACATGCAGTTACAAGCGTGTAACTGTGAATAGTGAGTTTGAACCCCACCTACAGCAGCCCAGAAGATGGTTTTCCATGTTTTCCCATTTTCACACCAGGCAAATGCTGGGGCTGTACCTTAAGACCATGGCCACTTTCTTCCCCACTCCTTGCCCTTTCCTATCCCACCATTGTCATAAGACCTATCTGTGTCAGTACGACATAAAACAAGTTGTAAAAAAAAATGATGGTTAACGTATTCATTGACACTAGTGATATTTCCACAAAAGTTACCCGATTATTTAAAATTGATGTCCAGATTTTAGGGATATAAACTAGTGGATTTCTGGCATAAAATAACTCAAAAAATAAGTCTTGGGGTACTTTTCAAAGATAAATTACAAAAATAGAACTCTATATCTCAGTTCCTATTTACCCTAAAGGACCTTTCTTTCTGTACACTGCTCTGCAATATATACTCAGTGTTGTGTAGCAGAATAGTTTTTGTGGTTTTGATAGGGGTAAAGTTATTAATGTTCTTCTATAAATTAAATTATTCTGCTACACAACATAGCTGCATTATTTATCTTCATTTTTAAACAGAGCTAAATACTTGTTTCTAAGTGGACATTTCATCTGTGCACGTAATGACAAAAATTGAAAAAAAGACATGTGAGGTAAAGTACTTAAATTTCAGGTATACAGTTAGAATAACATATTACTTTTCTGTCCCTAAAAACCTCCTGCTGCATCAGTGGTGCCTTATTCTTGGGATGGTAGGTCAATCTTGTGCTTACTCCTGGCCCATTAGCCTCTCAGACTTTTTGCAGCAGAGTATACTGCTTCAAAACCAGATTGAGGTGCTCCTCATGTGTAGCACCTAAGCAGAATATTGTCTACTTGACAGGAATGTTTCCAGCCTTCTTCAGAATGTTCAGTTCACTGGGATTCTGTGTTTCTCCAATGTAAACATTTAGCCAAGAGTACAACCTAGTTAATTCTGTCATCTGCTGTCCATCAGGAAGACTAACTTCGAAATACAAGAAATCTTAATCCATTCAAACACATTGCATGCTTTGAATGAAAAAGTATTGAAATACCAAACGATATATGTCAACCTCTCAAAGAGACAGTTGCAGAAAAAAGTGCATAGTGATCCATTTAAATGAATATAAATAAGCTAAACAACAACTATATATTTCTGGAAACTAGAGAAAACACACTTTAATAGGGGCCAATAATACATATGAAAATTTTCTTGAAAATAACTGTACTGGAGAGTCGATGAATACCTTAAGAAGAGACAGTCTAGAAAGAAAATTGTGTAAGAATTTCAAAAACAAAGCTAGTTGTAATGGAATAATAAGTGCTCACTTCCCTGCAAATCCCGGTGAATGGTGTGTGTTTGAACAAGGTTGCATAGAGAATGACAACAACTAAACTCCTGCAGCGAGCAGCTGCTGTTGGGAAGGTAGTGTGGAGAGGGGCTATCGACCCCTTGAATGCTGCTGCCACAATTGAGTGGAGATCAGTACTTAGTCCAAATCTTTTCAAGAACTCCACGAGCAGCCTGGGAATGGACCCTCAATCATCGATCATGAGGCCCAGTGATGCTTATGGACTCAAGCTTGTATGTCTTTGCGGCCACAAGGAGCCACACTGTTTTTGCTAAGGCGGTGTCCATGTGACTGTCCTTCTGTCTGTCCGTCCTCACTCCTGCACATCTTGTCCAAGAAGGGCCAGGAATTTTCCAACAAATATGCAAATCATTGTTACATTGAGGGGAATTGTGCCACCAAGTTTGAGGGGGATATTTTGAATATCTACTCGGAGGTACTGTACGTCTGTCCATTTTCACTGTGTGCAGCTAAAATGTAAACTAAAAGCAAATAGTGTGTTACATTTAAGCTCAAGCACCTGGGATGTTGGCAACTGTAATTATCTGATTTTTATTTATCACTCTTTCCCTTACACACTGGGGCTACTATCGCAAGTCTCCATTCATTTGGTATAGCTCCTTCATGCAAACAGTAATAAAATATGTAGCCTACTTCACATATGGTATTATATCCCAAACCATATCCACAGGAATCTTATGAATTCTAGCATGCTGTTTAGTGTTCAACTCATGTAACTTTTTGTAAATATCTTTGTTATCACATTGACGATGGACCCCGAACGGAGGCTCCTACCCGATGTAGACCGGATAGTTCAAGCCTCCATGAAAGAAATTATACTGCTGCACTCAAACTACTGTAATCTTGAAATATATTCAAGATATCAACCTCAAACTTGGAACATGTACTCACTAGGTTTCTTTGTACTCTGTACACTTTGATACTTTTCAAAGCAATACCATTTGTGGCTCCATTTATTAATCTTTCTAAGCACAGTGTAGTATGAATGCTGTGCTTGTGCCATTTGTGTACTCGCTGTTTTCAAGTATGCAAGGATTTTCCTTCGTTACTCCCCATTTAGTGTTCGCCGTTAATCATTAGAAATACCTAAGTCACTGTCACTCGGTACCTAATTAATCACAATTATAGGTAGCCGTCAGCAACTGAATATACCGCACCATGTTGACATCTGCACTGGAGCTCCAGGAAATAGTACTACATATCTGACATTTTGTTAAATACACAAAGGTTTAAAGAAAGAAAGATGCAGCGATAATTTATATTCCATGACTACTCTGTTTGGAACTTATAATCTTGCCTACAATTTCATCAATAATCTAGGAAACACAAGGTGCATAAAAGTGAGAATTCTCGTAGCCCGGCCCCTACTGTCGGCTGTCATCTACTATCAGCTTAGAAACTACAAGAATTCTCAGGGCTCATCACCCATGTGGCACATCAGATAATGAATCTGCATATAAATATAATTTGTCGTCACATAGGGCACACTGTACAATGATTCTCGGAGTGTAAGAACACCCATGTATGTATACATAGTTTCCATGGCTACAAAGACCGTACAATTAGAAAAACACATTGACACTAAAATCTACGATCCTTCTACTCCATGACATCATTGAAAGTAATTAAAATTATAGCAAACAAATAACACAACAAGCTACAAACTATGCCCGTGAATAAAAACAGAGATTTCCGGGGTCGGTTGTCAATGTATTATCATAGATAAATTTTAGTACTTACTTAGTCTCCTCTACCTTGACATTTTACCATAATGCAACAAATTATTTTTAAGATTATTACTTACTCATTTTTAGGAGATGCGGATACATCATCAAACTCATCCTTGATTCCTCTACTGGCATCCTGAGAAGAAAAACAATACCCCTCATAATGACATATCATTGTCAATTTAAGAACTTTTTTAAATTCTGGGGTGGAAATGAAAAGGAAATTTTACTACTTCCTGTCCATGTTTTCCCCTCACAAGATCTGGCTATGTATCACTTCTTTTAGGAATAGTACATTTTGTTTTACAAGTTGCTTTACGTCGCACCGACACAGATAGGTCTTATGGTGATGATGGGACAGGAAGGCCTAGGAGTGGGAAGGAAATGGCCGTGGCCTTAATTAAGGTACAGCCCCAGCATTTGCCTGGTGTGAAAATCGGAAACCACTGAAAACCAAATAGTACTTCTAGTCTGTGAGTTATACAGTCTCAATCTGGGAAGTTGAGACCGAGACTGTAATTTTAATGAGAATTAGAGTTGATAAGAGATACAGTACTTTGTCTGCAGGTGGTACAGTACTGAACCTTGACTGTGATTCTGCACTATTCCACCAGATGGCAGTGTCTGCACTGTGGTGATATTGTTGTCTGGGTAGTGACAGAGCGTGGATGTGAAAATGGGGCAGTGAGTGAGAATAAAGTTCGTCCTGAAGTTCAGGCTGGTTTACACAACCACACTAGGTTTTGTAACTAATTTCACGATACTCTCATCATGATAGTAATAAGATGGAAGCTTGGTTAGAGAGAAACACAAGTAAATGCTGTAGTTTTATGATATCTTCTGCTAATACACAGTTTTCAAACTATTTAACCCTTAACTGACTAGGTCCGATTTTCTAGACCGTCAGAGAACCGTAATATTTCAATATTCATAATATTAACTTACTTTCCATAGCTAATGTGGACTCGTTCAGCCTTGTAATCACTTAGCTCGGTAATTCAAAATAACAACCAGTCGAGAGGCAAAAATCGCCAAGTTTATTGCAAGATATAACTTATTATAGAGCTGTGTATGTCTCTTAGTACAGAGCTGGGTGTAAGTGTAATATGGAGGGCTACGGGGATGTTGGAAACTGTTATGTTTGGTGAGAGTAATTTTGATAAAATAGTATAAGAGCAGTCAGATGATGTTTCAGGAAGTGAATCTGGAGAAGGGGACATTTATTTGGCCTCAGATCATGGTAGTGCTTTGGATCAAGATGTGCAAGAGGAGAAAATTCTGAACATAACAGTGATGATGATGATAATGATGATTCATGCAATTCATCAATATACTGGTGATACCTTCCGAACTGTGTTATGGTAAAAACAAGTTCAAATGGAGTTTCTATCCCTGCATTAGCTACTCCAGAATGAGTACAGTAAACATGCGTATTGCAAGGAGGAAATCTCATAACATGCAAGCAAAGTGCTCGCTTTTCAAGAAAGCGATGTGCATTTCAAACTAGCCTTTGGGAAAGAGCAACACTGGAAACCTGGAAATTTATACAGCAGTCATTATCACAAGGGTTTCACTGGTCCAGATATTTTGTGAATGGTACAAAGTATGCTGATTAAGGTTGCAAATTTCTGCGACTGTCTTTCCTAACTTCACAAAGAACTTTATGCTCAAACACTGAATGAATATTTGTTTTTACTCTCATGTTCTATCACCTTCAGGTACATATACAGTACTTATTTATTGAGAAACTCAGCATCTTTCCTAACATTCGGGACAGTCAAAAGGACAAAGTTTAACTACATGAAAAAGTAACAAAATTATAATTTGAAAATATAATATCAAACATCTGATAAATAACAACAACAACAACAAAATCAGACTAATATTACAATATACAGAGCAGTAGAAAACAACGTAAACTGGGTGTATGTGTATTAGAGAGTTGGTGGTCATACTAATGAATAATTTGAAAACATTCATTCGATATCTTGCGCTGTTGCTATTTCATTAGCTTCTGAAGTTACCAAATCAGATCGCTTCATGGGCAAAACCAGATGAGCTTTGCAAGGCGATGATACTAAATCTGCGTGAGACTTAAGACCAGCTTGAAAGCCATGCAAAGAAATTACTATCAAACACAAACACACCGCGGGTTTCAGCCGGTATCACAGAGGCGCACTTGCTGTGGCACGATCCTGTCGGCTCAGACGTCCACGTTTCAGTCCATGTTTCCTTCGATTGGTGCTCTCAAGCCACGTGCAGATTTAGCATCATCGATTTGACTTTGCCCACAAAGCGATCTGATTGACTAAATTCAGAAACTAATAAGGTGACAACAGCACGAGATATCAAATTATCCTTTTCAAATTATGAATCGATATGATGAAGCCTCTAATGCTCATATACCTGGTGCATGTTGTTTCCAACCACTCAGTAGAATCTACAGCATTAAAACATTTGGAAACATAAAAAATTAAAGATCCCTTATGACACACATTTTTAATTAAACAATTCTCGTCTAATCCTCAGTTCCTGAGTGTAGTTGCCTCTGTGGATCAGTGGTAGAGTGTCATCCTCCGGATCCCAAGATAATGGGTTCAAACCCCACAGAGGTAGTCGTATTTCTGAAGGGCGGAAGAAAGTCCATTCGACACTCCATGTCGTACAATGTCGCCATGTAAAAGATCTCTGGGGACACAATTGGTATTCACCCGACAAAATTAATTAAATCTCAGCCATAGACGCCCAAGAGAATTTCGGTTTATTCGGTCTGCCGTCTAGTGGGCCTAGAATAAAACGGAACGTTAAAATTGACAAGCAGACAGCCAGATGGCGTCAAATCGAAATGTCTGCACACGGTAGGTGAATCCATATGATTATTATTATTATTAAGCCTGAATGTGAGCATCAATTTCATTACACCAAGGTTTAACCCTCAGCATACGACTGTAGGGCATTTCACGACATTCTAGTAATAATAAATAATGTTATTGGTTTTACGTCCCAATAACTACTTTTGATGGTTTTTAGACATGCCAACGTGCCGGAATTTTGCCCCACAGGAGTTCTTTTAAGTGCTAGTAAATCTACCAACACGAGGCTGATGTATTTGAGCACCTCCAAACACCATCAGTCAGAGCCAGGATCGAACTTGCCAGGTTGGCAAGTACTACTTCGTCAGATATAGCCAGATTTTTGGATGAAATTGACAGCAGTGTTGATGAATATCTGTTATGGACAGTAAGTTTGATATTTCTCAGAGTGATTGTGACAGCTTTAGCAAAGTGGAAAAAGACAAACAGTGTATTTTTTCAACAACTGCACCAACAAACCTGGACTTCATCCTGGAATTTGCTTCGAGAAGTACCACACAGAGAAGAAATATTGTATGAAAGGTGCAAACTGTATGTTTAATTACATGTTTATTGCTTATAGGGTGTACCTTGATTGTTAAATTAATTCATACTGTAGTAAATAAGACTCTGTATCTTCATTTTGCATTAATTGTAAATATAAGGGGCAATCAAATGAAAACCAAACACTCACTACGTGACCCTGGAGTGATATTATTCAAAAGTAATTACCAAAAGCATTAATACAAGATCAATTCCAGTTTTGTAGAAAGAGGTAAGTTGCAGATGGATCCACAATCACTCCCACTCTTGCATTTCCACGTCCGAATGATCACATGTCCACGAATGTCTTTTATCAAGCCACCAAAAATGTGAAAATCACAAAGTGAAAGATCCAGGCTGTATGGAGGATGTTGAAGTGTTTCCCAACCAAATCGCTGAAGCGCAGCCTTCACCAGATTGGAAGTATTGGGGGGGGAGGGGTTGCAAGCATTATCATGCAACAAGATGACTCTGTCCGACAGCATTTCAGGTCATTTTGACTTATGGCACATCGCAGTTTCTGTAGAATGTCTTCATAGTGCTGCACATTGATTATGGTTCCGCGCTCGAGGAAGTCAGCATGCAGAGGGCCCCTGCAGTCAAAGAAGGTCATCATGATTTTACTAGAATTTCTGTGAACAGCTTTGGATTTATTTGGCAGGGAGAATTGCGATGTTTCCATTGTTGGCTTTGCTGTTTGCTCTCAGGCACCACGTTCCGTCCCCTGTAATGATACAGGATAGAAACACATACATCCTCTTCCTTGTGGTACTGGTGCATGTGACTCAGACATGTCGCTATTCTGTCAATCTTTTGTCCCTCCCTCAGTTTATGTGGAACCCAGTGCACACAAATTTTGCAGGCATGCAAGTGATCTTTGATAATGGCATGCAAGGAGGGAGTCATGGTTAATGTCGACCTGAACACAAATTTCTTCCTCCGTGATTAGTCGTTTTTTTCGGATAAGGCCATCAATCCACCCTAGTGCTTGATAGGCTTGATGGGCCTGTTCTTGGTGTGCATAGTCTTGCAGTGATGTGCGCCCTTCTTGGAATCTCCTGTGCCACTTGGTCACATTCATCATGGACATGCAGTGTTTGATATACACAGCATCCTCGGCCACCGAACCACACTTCTCTGCTAGCCTCTATTTCTATAGCTGGGCGAACACACTAGACCAGCCCGCGCACCAGCAAAGACATAACCCAACAACTGCGTGCACCTGCGAGTTATCACTATGTAGTTCTCCTACCACAGCGATGGCAGTTTTGCCACCTTTCGTGTGGAATGTGCACTATGGCGGGTGTTGGGTTTTCAATCGACTACCCTTTATATATAGATTTCTTGAAGAAGAAAATACAACTATTGCAGGACCACACTAGAAAAAAAAATTGTCTGCAAACAGGTAAATGTAGATAGATGGATTATATAGCTGTCACATGAAAAGAAAAAAGAAAAACTTACCTTTTCAAAATTTTCATATGAACCAGAAGATGAAATTTCACTTTCAGCTTTTGGTATAAGCATAGTAGTAACATCTTTCTCTATTTTAATAGTCCCCTCATCAGCAGGATCGCTCTTTATCCAAATTTCCTGAAAGAGAAAACAAAATTAACTGGGAAGTTGATACAAGGTAAGGTTTGTTAACATGTGTTAGGCCGGGCTGATTGGCTCAAACGATTGAGTAGCTCGCCTTCTCGACCACAACTTGGCAGGTTCGATCCTCACTCAGTCCGGTGGTATTTGAAGGTACTCAAATACATCAGCCACGTGCCTGTAGATTTACTGACACGTTAAAGAACTCCTGCAGGACAAAATTCCAGCACCTCGGCATCTCCAAAAACAAAAAAGGTAGTTAGCAGGATGTAAAGCCAATTTTTATTGTTCCCAGGTCAAATTTTAACGCAGGTTGAACAAAAATGGTGCCAGAATTTTTCCATTTCCAACAGAGTGCTTACTTTGAAAATTCATAACTTTAAAAGTATTGGTCTAATCGTTACCAAACTTTAACATCTTAAAGGGACTTATTGCTGATCTGTATACCAAGTTTTTATTTCATCTGATATTTGTTAAAAAGGTTGTTGTAAATTGTTAAAAATTTCTACTCCACATAATTAAACATAGAATAAAATAACCTAAATTTTGGTGTAGCTTGTTTGTATGTGGGACAAAGGATAAAAGTTTTCATCAATGTATTAACTTTGGTGTCTATGCTTTTTACCATGACAGTACTTGACTGAGGAACAGATGGTTGGACTGCTTACAAGAAGACATATTAGTAGTCTGTATCTGTCCCGCTAATGCTGAAGATCAGACCAAGCAGACAATGAGATGCAGAAAGCCAAACTCTGCGTATTGATGGTTACAAAACAAGGAAGAAGAGGAGCTGGTAGTTATTATTGTCATTGTCTTTTTATAAGATGCACAATTTTGTGATCATCAGCTCCCATTGATCAGGAGGATAAATAAGAACGTAATTTGTAACAGCAACCACGCAAGAAATGCAGTGGGAGAAGGAACACAAAACTCCCCAAATCTTGGAAGCCTCAATATCTCCAAGCCAGAAGAACACAAAATACTCGTATGGCCTCTAAGACTGACCAACAATAATATTAATGTTTGTTTGCAGTTAACACAGGCTCAGTATCTCCTGCTACTGCTCATCTCTGATAGATGATAGTACTGCTGCAATAAAGCTGCACCTGTGGATGAGTGGTAATGTCAAACCCAGCAGAGGTAGTCGGATTTTTGAAGGGGAGAAAAAGGTCCATTCCAACACTCCATGTCATACAAAGTCTGCATGCAAAAGATCTCTTGTGATACATTTGGTGTTTACCCGACAAAATTCACTGAAGAGAGATTTGGTCTACTCTGCCCTCTAGCAGCCTTAGAGTAAAACGGAACATTGAAATCGATGAGCAAACAGCCATATGGCATCAAATGTAAATGTCTGCACATGGTAACTGAAGCCATACGATTATTATCATCATCATCATCATCATCATCATCATCATCATTATTATTATTATTATTATTGCTGCAGTTATGCATAAACCAAGTCATCAATGATTCCAGCCAGTTTACACACACAATACTCTGCTTTAATTTACCTCAGTAAGTTGTTCTTTCTTGATCTTGACAAGTCTTGAAACATCCTCCGGCTCAGAACATCTCCAAGATACACGATCTGAATCAATCCTGTTATCCGGTATATCACGTGACTGCTGGAACAGCAGACAAGAACAGATTCAGTACGACAAGATGTTACTATGATTATAAGCTTCTGAGCAAGTTGAAAACCACCTACCCCGTTATCACCCTGAATGGAAACAATGTTGAAAGAATGTTGTAGTTGAAGTACCTAGACTACTCGCAAAATGTATCCTATGTATTTCTTATGGCAGAATAGAAGCTCATTTCTTCGTCTTTTCTGCATGAGGTACAAGCTCAAAAGAGGGCTTCTACCCCAGGGGATAATGTGCAAGATGGCCACGGTATGCAACTACCTCTGATACTCTCAGGCAAAAGGATTGTCCTACATTTCGCTTGCCCTTACACAAGCTTTAACTTTTTTAATAACTGTATGAGTTTGAAGGAGTCTCCAAAGTAGCTGATAATATGTTTCATTGCTAGGGGCTTAAATGTAGCCTATGTTTTATGGTGGTGGTGGTGATTATTGTTTTAAGAGGAAGTACAACTAGGCAACCATCCTCTATGTCACACTAATCAGAGGGAAAAATGGAAGAGATCCGACACTTCGAAAAATGAAGATATCGGTCAAAGAAAGACAAGGGCCACGAAGGGCGTGAAAATGAAAGACTCCCTAGCCCTCGCAAACCTAATAGCGTCGGGGTCGGAAAAGAACAAGGGTTGACCAAGAGAGGTCGGATAGGATAGATGAAAGTGAGGAGCCTGGCACAAGTAAGTGGAAGCAATGCCAGGACTCAGCTGAGGGCCTATGTTTTATGGCAGAACTAACAATGATTTCTTCCTTTGCTGTTCATAATTTGAGTGCAGCAGTGTAATTTCTTTCTTGCAGGCTTGAACTATGGTGTAGGGCAGGGCCTCCCAGTGTGCATGTGCCAGTGCACTGCACGGCGCAAGGTGCAGGACACGACTTCGCTAGGTTGACTAGAGTGCAACCCACCCCCCACCCCGAACTCCTCTTTCCATACATCTGTCTCACCCGTTCGGCCTGTCTCTGCCTTCTTCATGTTCCCCCCTGATTCTCCCCTCACTGCGAAGACACTCTGTTGTATGGGACAATGTTACCAGTGTTAAAAAAACTCTTCTTTCAGTTTGGTTTGAGCATACACTTTATCTTCTCTAGCTCTTCTTTTCCTGTTTCTTTGCAATTACACCGGCAACGACTAGAAAAAGGGATCGGCTGGCAGCAATTCTGAGAGCGCTCTTTAAATTACAATCAGAAACTGGCACGCAATGTAGTTTTCGTATAAGTCAAACAGAAAAAAAAACCTTTAACATATGCATGTGGAATGAGACATAGAAATAATCTTAGCTGCTTCTCGTTGCAATTTAGGAAAATCTTCCTTCGAGAAATTCCTGTAGAATTCGAACAAAGCCTTTGTATTGAAAAACAGATGCTGATAATGTAATTATTGTCCCACCGATTGAGCATTTGGTTTTATCGTCACAACTGAGAAAATATACGAAAGTTCCCAGTTCGATTGTAACGGACTTTTGGAAGTGTTTGCTTTCTTCGAAACAGGTTGCTCCATTATTATGTTGTTGTCTTGCATTTATCTATTTCACTGATAAACAAGCCGTCTATCACCGAACGCTTCATCACTCTCAGCGCACTGCACCATCCGAATCTAGCCGAGTTGAGCCGAGTCGGATCGATGCACAGTGCACTGTACCTCTGCACCTCGGTTTGCACGCGTGAGATTTTGGGCGTTTGGGAGGCCCTGGTGTAGGGGGTAGGAGCCTCCGTTCAGAGACCCGCTGTCAATATGTTAAGAGTAATAAAACATAAATTAATATGAACCTGCTTACACGTAGAATCTGACTAGATGCATTTCAATATTAGTATTCAAGGCAATAAACAACATTAACAGCTCCCTGTATCGATCAGTGGTAGATCGTCGGCCTCCGGATCCCAAGACTGCGACTTCAAACCTGGCAGAGGTAGTCAGATTTTTCTGAAGGGCAGAAAAAAATACATAGTTCTAACCTTTCAGGCAAGCAACTTTATGTTGAAAACATCCTACGGATATCAGCTACGAATTTTAGATAGATAAAATATAATAAAGTATGAGAATATATTCTTTATTTATTCCTAAAAATTACAATCCTTTTCTTAATCATCATTATCCGGTCGATTAGATTAGGAGTTTGCCTTTTTTCCACCATTACGAGCACTAATGTGAGTCAGTGCATTGTTTCGCTTAAGCACCACTACAAACGTTAATTTAAGTCAATACAGAATTTCACTTAAACCCTTATAACTATATTCTGTGTGGACATTTTTCAAAAAATCGAAAAACACCCAAGGATATTGAACCAATGAACACATTACAGAAAGAATTATGTAAATAAGTTAATTTGGCTAGGATTTGAATCAAAAAGAAAATGCGTAATGAAACAAGGGGTTTTAAGCTGTTTTTCTGGAACTGCATTTATCAGGTGTATGCATAAGTTTTTGGCTTCTACACACTTCACCCATCTTTCAGGTAGAAAAAATGCCAGAAAAACTGCTTGTCTTTTGCGGCAAACCATTTGTCGAGCCATTTTCCAACCTCCTAGAAATTGCTTAAGCGCGTGCCCCATTGATGCAAAGACGTGATAGTCAGATGACACCAGGTTGGGTTTGTATGGCCGGTGTGGAAGCATGTCCCATCCAAGCGATTTCAAGGTGTCTTTCACTGGTTTTGCTGTGTGAGACGGCGCATTGTCTCGTAAGAAAATCACTTTGCCATGGCTTCTGGCCCATTCAGATTGTCTTTCGATCAATGCGTGATTTAAATTTATGATTTGTTGGCGATAGCATTGTGCACTAAATGTTTTACCGGGCTTCATAATACACAATACCACTCTGGTCCCACCAGACACAAAGCATGATCTTCTTGTCGAAGCGATTTGGCCTTGGTATTGAAAGTATCGCTCTCAAATGCGATTTCATTTGAAGTAAATAAATATCACACGAGAACACGTTCACTTTCTTGTGTAAACTACTTTACTGTCACTGTCACAACACACAATTACACAGAATAGTAAGTGACACTACAACACTTAATAACGGAGTACCCTGAAGTCGATTCTGACAAGTACAGATATCAACAACACTGCCTCGCTGACTGACAGCTCATTATATATACTGTTCTATCAACCATATAGAATTATCGATTTCTGGAAGGGTTCTTACAACACTCTAAATGGAACACACTCGAAACATCAATCGACCAGCTAGTCGAAGGGAGTACTCCAGTAATGGATCCAGCTCAAACTTTTGATTACTGTTTACCAATACACATGGAAATCCCTCTGACATTCCTAATATCTCTACATGTATCTGGATAATAAACCTTACCGTATGTTTCCAGAACCCTTCATATGTACCAAATTATAGCAGAATACACCTAATATACGAACATTATAGAGTTTTTTACAGCTTTCAACTATATAGATTTTGATGTTAAACTTATACACAATACGTATTTGAGGTTATACAAATTTATAATACACATTTACAGGGAAACCATGTTTTAGTCACATTTAATGAAAGATAATTTAGTATTTAATAAAATATGATTAAAATATTTATTAAACATAATAATTGAAGGTTTTACAACAGTTAGGACGATGTACCTATGGCAAAGGACTGGCTTTGCCAGGTGACAGTCACAATTTTCTCCGCTTCGGGTTTTCAAAATTAATCCATTTTTCGTAACCCAACACAATTCGATATAGAAATGACTTTCTTTCGTGGCATTGAAGCAGCATTTCACAAATGACTATGCGATTTTCCATTTGCCATTCATTTAAATCATGTGGGACCCATTTACCGAGTTTACTGATCTTCCCTATTGCTCGTAAACATCTGCTGATTGTTTCTTGTGACACACCTAATGCTTGAGCCAATTGCTGTTGAGTTTGAGCTGAGTCATCGTCCAGTAATCCTGCTATTGCTCGTCTTTGCACTTTTGTTGTCTACCAGAGTGTGCACTGTCTTTCACATTGAAATCACCACATTTAAATTGTCAAAACTATGTTTCACATGTTCTAATCGATGGAGCATGTTCACCATGTTTCTAGCAGCAGCATTATTCTTTTGATTAAATAAGAAAAGCAATGTGTGCCGCAAAGGTTGTTTTACAGGCACAAAACGTCGACAAGATCGCTGAACAATACAATTCAGACGCTAGTGTTTGGTAGACTCAACTTGTGTGTGTTGGTAGGTTAATGACAGACGAACAAACTGACGTATGTGTCAAATTCATATGCTGCGTACTGTTCCCTGGTGCCATCTCTTAGTGAAATGAGAAAAAACTTATGCATACACCTGGTAGGCCAGAAGTGATTCTATTTTTATAGAGCTATCCAAGATTCACAATTGAGGAAATTGCTTAGTTTTACATTCTTTGTAGTATGGGGACCCCTACTTTGTCTAAGAAATGTTTTCAACATTCAAAGTCCATTCAACAGTCCATGTCGTATGATATCAGCATATAAAAGATATCTGGTTACACATTTGGTATTCACCCAACAAAATGAATTAAAACTCAGCTATAGATGATGTCCACGAGAGATTTTCTTGACCATCTAACAGACCTAGAGTAAAACAGAACTTGGAAACTGACTAGCAAGCAGCCAGATGGTGTCAAATTAAAATGCCTGCACACAGCAACTGAGGCCATGTGATTATCAACAATTTTATTTTGTCATTTGAATGCACCCATTAAAAGTCCATTTATTTAATATTGTTATGAATTTGTGGAAAATTATGACTCTTTTCTTCACTTTAGACCTCATGTGAGGTGTGATATTAGTTACAACTATATCTATGAGATGACAGCACTTCCTTGCAGCTGCGAAGTTGTAGGCAGTTGTGGTGCTCTTGTTATTTGTGTGTTTCATATGGAGACTGAATTATTGAAATTGATACGTCCTTTACAAATATATGCAACTGATAAGTAAAAATGTTTTGTATAGCAAAAAAGCATGCTCTTTCCAATGGTATTAGTGTTTTTATGGTACATGCAATTTATTACCATTGTTTTGTGTAATAATATAGGGGCCTCATATGAGGTCTAAATGTACGAGCAGTTATGGTTCACAGTCATAACCTCAATTAGAACTACACCATATTGTAGTGTTTTGGTGGAATTTTTGATGCAAACCAAAACAGACTGCTGATGTTTCATGGCAAATTTGTCATATATTCTCATTTCTGTGCATTTAGAACGAAATGGATGAAGAACCAGGGCCGTCTGTAGAAAATGTAGTCTTCCCAACGAATGTCACAATATACTCTACTCAGCGCCCTGTCAGTAATACCTGACAATATGACATACAATCGCTTTTGCGAGATACGAAAGTATTTGCACTTCATTAACAATCAGCACATTCCAGCAGACAT
This sequence comes from Anabrus simplex, assembly GCF_040414725.1. Classification (NCBI taxonomy): domain Eukaryota; kingdom Metazoa; phylum Arthropoda; class Insecta; order Orthoptera; family Tettigoniidae; genus Anabrus; species Anabrus simplex. The sequence goes on along the minus strand of NC_090278.1, from coordinate 78,353,783 downwards.
CAATGATTGGCTTATACATTTACGTCCTATGACTGACCATTTCAAGCACATCTTTAGATGTTCTTCCCAGCCAGAAGAATTTTCGTCAGTTGTTGAGATGGTCCCAAGGCTGATCAAAGCTGAAACAATGTATGAAGAGTAAACCCTATAAATGGGTCTTAACCAGTTCCTCAGGATACATCCATAGCTTTGAGATCTATCAAGGAAAAGTGCCAAATGGTGAAGGTCATTCTGAATTTGGAGTAGTTGGTGATGATGTTCTTAGGCTGTGTGAAGACGTGAAGTTCAAAAGCCATAAGCTTTTGATAATCTGTTTATGTTGATTAATCTTCTCTAGAAACTTCTTGAAGATGGCATTTATGCTTCCAGGATTATCAGAGCTAATAGGCTCTGTGGTGCTGATCTCAAGCTGAGGTCTGTGAAAACCATGAAGAAGGAACCGAGAGGGTTGTACTCTGTTACGCCACAGCCCAACATCACAATAATCTGCTGGCATGATAATTCATTTTTACACGTAACATCTACATTTGCTGGAGCAGAACCTTTAGGTGTTGCTAAGAGATGGTGTCAAAAACTGCATGCAATCATTGAAATTCCATGACCATATTCCATCAGCATTTACAATTTCCACATGGGTGGCGTACTTCTAATGGAATCGCTCGTAGGTCTTTATTGGCACACCATAAGGCACAAAAGGGAGTAGTTCAGAGTATTCCATTATCTACTGAATGCGACCACTGTAAACTGTTGAATCCTCTGGAGAATGAACCCAGATTGTGAGAAGCTTCACAGACGCCACCAGCAACCAAAATAAGGTTGAAAGTGAAGGCTACCGATAAGGTGAGAAAGGATAGAAGTGGCTTTTTTTATCAATAGTATCTAAGACACTTGTATGAACAGATTCTTATTTTATTACGAGAATCAACTCCCCTCACCAACTTATTCTTAAAAATCTTCAACCTCACATCAATTAGCGCTCCCACCTCCCCTACAGCTAATATACCCCCCTCCCTTCCCCCCGCCGCTAGTACCTCTAATTCAAATACAACCAATAAACCCATAGCCACACCCACCGTAACATCGCTCCCTCCAATAGCCTTACACCAATACAACACGCGCAGTAATACACTCTCTTCCTTCCCTCCCACCAATAGCAGCCCCCCTCCAATAGTTAAGTCAACGCAAACAGATCCCCCTCCAACACAAACCTTCAGCTATAACACACGTAGCAAGAAGTCTACTGTTGCAAATACTCCTAACTCATAACGTTACAAGCTATCTTTGTCACTGCCAAATGGTAAGTGCACACGATTCTACTTCAATATTTTCAAATATCTTTTCACACATACGTTTCTTGCTTCCTTTTACAGATTCCACTACTATATGCTTTTTCAACTAGAATATCTACAAACTCACAATTTGCAACATTTGAGCATTGCTTCAAAAAAATTTGAGATGGTCCATAGAGATCCTATTTTAAACTGTTCTTCAACTTCTATTCTACAACTTCATATCCTCAACGTGTTCTACAACTTCACCATATGCCTCTGACTTTCGTCTTTTATCTTCAAGATCATGATTAACTTTGAATCTCTCGACTAACTTTGACTTTTATTCTCTCTTCTTTACTTTGATTATATACGATTTTTCGCCATCGTCTAATTATAACCGCCAGACTATCAACTTTATTTTTATGCAATCTTACTACTTATTGTATAACAATCTGTTGTTTTATCCATTACACCTATTTTAGCAGCCTTCTAATGTTAATTTTGTTAATACTTCCACTATTGTATCTCATCACATTGTTTTTTAAACCATCATTGTTATTTTTAATGTCATTTTACTTCAAATCTCTTCAAGATTTTAAAATTCATTTCATTATTACATGTTATTTAGACGCTTATTTTTAATTTAAGGTTAAGACTATGGCTGATGATGCCTTCAGAGAAGGCGAAACATGTACCACTATTAGTTAATATATTTATGTAAATCATCCAAGACGATTTTGTATTGATTAGGTGGTCTAAGAAATAACTTACTGTTATCATTTCAATCAAATATCATCAATACGGACCTAAAATGATATTTATTACATGTAAAAGCATGGAATGGTGTTCTCCGGGATCCCCAAATCGGAAAAAGGTCAGAGCCAAAAAGTCATGCATCAAAACGATGCTTATCACCTTTTTCGATAGTGAAGGCATTATCCACAAGGAATTTCTACCTGAGGGAACAACGTTGAATACTGCATGGTACATTGAAATTTTGACTCATTTCATGAAACGCCTACGCAGGGTACGACCCCAGTACGCACAACAAGGTTCATGGTTTTTTGTCCATGACAACGCTAACCCACACACAGCCAATATTGTCAAACAGTTCATGGCAAAATATGGGATGGTGCAACTTGAACATCCCCCATACTCGCCAGATCTCAATCCTCCAAACTTCTTCCTATTCCCACGACTCAAACTTGCTTTGAAAGGAAAGAGATTTAACAATATTCCTGACATCCAACGAAACATGATGAGGCTTTTGAACACCATCCCAAAGGAAGCCTTCTAGCAAAGTTTTCAGGACACGTATCGCCGATCTCAGCAGTGCATAGTTACGGGAGGGGACTATTTCGAAGGACAGTAAGGTCACTGTCATGCATTGTTCATCTATGTTGAGAGTACAGGACTATTCACTGAACTTTATTGTCACAGGTTGTAATTTTATGTTTATTAGCATGACATTCAATGAAAACATCATTTTTCAAGAAAATATTCGAACTTACATTATTTGAAAGTTTAACAAACAACAAATTTGAACGCTGCTTTCTTTCAATCTGTTTAAAAGAGAGTGCATGCACGTGCGCACGTGCACGCGTACGCGCGCGCGCGCACACACACACAAAGTGGGGTTTGAACCCATTAGTCGAACCTCGATATCTCAAACCACCATTACTCAAAACCTCAGTATCTCAAAGTAACTTAAATTTTCCAGCCGTTTGTTCTATACTTCACATGTATCTATTTCTCTCTTACTCGAAATTTGGTTACACAAACTTCTCGACTTCTCAAAGCAAACATTTCCTCCCGTGAAGTAAAAAAAAATACTCTGCAACTCGAATTTTGTGCAACATTAACTGTGCAATACGGCATTTGTCATTTGTGAGGAACAGTTAACAAGTAAAGGAAGGGTTACAATGGTGCTGGAAACTAATATGACAGGAACTGATAAACTAAAACTTCTAGTGATCGGAAAATCTGCGAAGCCTCGCTGTTTCTTGGGTGTGAATTAATTACCGTTCACGTGTGGAAGCAATCCCTGAAGTTGCAGATTACAAGCTCCATTTACGAATCTCGGCTGCATGGTATTGACAAGAAGTTTTAATATGAAGGGAGAAAAGGTTAACCATAACAAACAGAAGAGACTAACGGATGTTTTCCACAGGTGTTAACAACGGTATGTTTCTGGTTTCACTGCTGTATGTACTGTATCCTGTCTTTTAAAAAGTTATTATAATAAGGGTTATAATTAAAATGATGCCATAAAATAGAGTTTCTTTGTATATTTGTAAATCCTGTTAAAAGTAATGTATTCAGTATAAGCCCGTAGGTACACATGATTCAATTATGTGCTATACATACTCAAAACCGGTATTCTCTATATATTAAAATTTGATAACTCAAAATAGCTCCCGAGGTGATTTGAGATATCGAGGTTCCACTGTATCTCCCGAAAGCATCTCACAGCTATATAATGCAAACCACGCTGCCAGCTGGCTTATAGCATTACAGAATTACCAATCATGACACATTAGATTCTGATTCACGAGAAAATACTGTTAGTGACAGGGTTAGCCTACAGTTTGATTAGAAGCAACCTATGGCTCACACAGGTCATACCACCCTTTGTTCACAGACTTGTTGGCCAGCTGGGTAGATGAGCAGAAGCAGCACGAGGCATCAGTGTTGTTATTGTAGTAATTATAACATTTTTTGTTATGTGACTAACTAACTAACAAGAAGTCAGAGAATGACAGGGAACTTACATAAGTACTCGACTCTTCAGTACCTGGCAGCCATTCTCTTTCGTAGCTGATAAACTCTGGTTTCTCCATAATGTTCAAATCTACAGCACAAGAGATATAAAGTTGTTAATTTAAAAATAACATTACTAGCTAATGCAGTACTTTCAACAATCACAATAATGTCAGAGAAACTTTGAACATTAACCTATGAATACAAATGTCCAGTTTATAAACTACATTGTAGGATCCGTACTGAACTTCAATCAACTTCAATTGAGAGAGAGTTTCCACCTCTTCAATTCTTTATTTGCTATCCATATGTTTAGGACTAACACATTATATTAGTTTAGGGCATGTTTCATCTCATATATGAGATATCTTCAGCATACAAATTATCTAAAATTGACATAGGCAGTAAAAGTAATAAATTATACTTTTAAAAGCCATTTAGAAACATTTATGCCATTTTGCTCAATTTGCTTAAATTTTTAAGTATTTCAGGTCCTTGCATTTGCACTTTCTGCACTTGGTAGTAATAGGATACGTTTTAATGGGCCTTGCCATTTTTACAGACCGCCCGGTTAACATAACCTAGAAAAGTGCTAGTTGCATTATATTAATACAATGCCACAAAAAGTATTTGTCTAACTAGGCTTGTGAGGTTTACAAGCGAAATAAAGGTTAGAACATAAAAGTATAAGCTTGACTCGAGTACAGGCTTATTTATTATGCCCTGTGAATACATAACATATTAACAAAACTTTGTTTCCTCTGTTATCAAAAATATGACAAATAAACAAAATCACACATGTCTCCAGTCACGTCAAAAATATATTCATCTCCCGCACATAAAGAATTGTTTTGTCATATGGGAATATGTTCTTAATACTTGGTAGGTTCACCTTTCCTCTTTATTATCTCATACAACCTCCTTGGCATGGATTTCACAAGATTTTCTGTAGTTTCTGTCATAATTTTCTTCCACTTCTCCATTAATTGCTCTATACAAGCATTCTCGTTTGAAATCTTGTGTTTTCGTAGATTGTCTTCAAGAATGCACCATACATGCTAGATTGGCTTCAAGAATGCAGCATACATGCCCAATCGGACTGACGTCTGGTGGTTTCTATCCATCATGGTGTGTTGTATAGCAACCAGAGCTTTGTGTTCAGGGTTGTGTGTTTGGGGTCATTGCCTTGTGTGAAGATGTAGCCAATTGTAAGACCCGTACTGTTCAAACTCTGTAGAAGATGTGACTTTAGTATGTTGATATAAAGTCTGTGGTCCATGTTGCCTTCAATAAAACACATATCGCCTAACCCATTTGCACTTATACACCCCCACACGAGCACAAATCCGTCACCATGTTTAACAATGGCTGAGAAATTTTCCATTTCCAGTTCACAATTCCCCTGCTGCCATATCCTTACTCTTGTTGGATGCAGATATATTAAACTTACTTTCATCGGTAAATATTAGCTTTTTCCAGAATTCACAATCATCATTTCTGTGATTTTTGGCATATGCCAGTCTCTTGCATCTATTCACCTTGGTTATGTATTGTTTTCTGCTTGATATTCGGTTGTTGTATTCACCCTCATGAAGAATGTTTCTCATCATCTGTGGATTGACACGTTTTCCCATTTCCTGTTTCACCTCTCCAGCAATCTTTGGTAGCATTCCATTTAGGATCTTTTTTCACTGTTCTCCCTATTTGACATTTTTCAGTCTGAGTCATGACTGAAGGCCGACCTGTTCATGGTTTTTATTATTTTTGTTTGATTATACCTGTATGTGCTACTCTTAACAGCCGTAATGGGCCTATGTATTACTTCAACTATTTCTTTGAATGTTTTGTCATTTATTTTAAGCATTGTACAGCAATCCGTCATTCTTCCTCTGTCATGTCCTTCTGTTTCCGTCCCATGCTTTCTCTTCTGATGCTCGCAATTTCACAGCACAAAGCACATGTATACAAGCTGAAGGAGGGTGAATCATCAACTGAGCTGTTTTTTTGCTACCTAGCTTGCCAGACGAATACTTATTTGACCTCCAAGTGGAGTGGGCTATAACATTATATGTCATTATTATCAATTACAGACCAGGTTCGCTATTTAACACTAAAAGGTGGCCAATAACATTGTATAAACCGGAGACATTGACAGTCAACTGGTTGTTTTCATATCAAATATGGATTAATATGGTATAGCAGAAAGGGCGAATACTTTTTTGAGGCATTGTACATATTTGAGTGACTGGGTGACCCAAATTAAAATGTAAATACTGTAAAACTGTTTATTTAAATAATAAATCTTCATTATTGTCAGTATAACTGCATCAATTATATACAAGTTCAAATGTTTAGCTTGACTAACACGTTATGTCATGTACGAACGATATCTGAATTAGTATGGAATCGCATGTGAGCATTCAATTTCGCATGACATCACAAACGCATATGGCACTCCACAACAACCGAGTTACCAAGTCCCGGTATTACATGATTATAAACGAGCAGTAGAACACTAAAAGTTCAAAATACTCTGTTATGTCTTGCTTGATAATGGCACTAAAATGGTTCAATTTTTACAATTAACCGTAGAAATTCAGCATGTCCAGCATAAGTTTTAATAGCATTATAATGGATTTGAAATTGTACAAATCTTATGTAGAATACCTCGTAAAGTGCAGATATGTTCACTGCAAGAGCCAGGGACCACCCACCATTTCCCATGATTACATGTTCTTTTATAACCTAATTTAGTTTAGAACACACCATTATTCATTGCTCAAGCATGCTGTAGCATTTCCATACGCCAAGATAAAATCGTATATGACGTCATTTCCACCAGTCAAGTGAAATGCATTCCATTACCAATCCACACACAATAAAAACACAATTAAATGCAATCTGTGACAAAACAATGTACAATACAGAACAAATTATTTGTTTGTCATTAGCTGCATATAACGTCAGCTATGTCAGTGTCAGCTTTTCACCACTGTCCAACATAGAATGCGCTGTTATTGCTGTACTGAATGCTAATAGCCTAACAAATGCTTTGCAGCCCTAACCTGGGGCCTTATGCCCCAAGACCCTCTCTGCTTGATCACAGTCCAATGGTTTTTGTCACTATCCAGATTTAACCAATCCAGACCAATGGCATTGTCACTAGCAGGCATAAAAAATTAATTCAGCTTTTAGCCACTGTCCCACATAGAATCCACTGTTATCACCGTACGAAATGTTAGAGGCCTAATAGCCACTTCGCAGCCTTAACTTAGGGGCTTACGCTGTCAAACTCTCTTTCACTGAACACAGTCCAAACCAATCCGCTAGTTCATAAGTTTAAAAGTAGCACCGCTCCACCTACCAGTGTACCACAAGTTCTTAAGGTCAAGAGTTGGTAGCTTTGTGCACTGTACAATCACAACCACCACAAAAAATCAGTGAGAAAGAAACAAATCACAGTGCAATTGCGCTCGGATATCTGCACTGAAATTCTACTGCAGTTAATGTTCATCTGTATGATATTATTACTGTTAATGCCCCAAGGGGAATGAGTTAAAATGTTATCATATTCAATTATTTCATAGAATTCCCCACCCAGCAACTCATTCCTGCTACCCGGCTGATAAAAATTTCTGGGGAGAACAAGCAATCGATCAACACTGATCTGCATTTAGGGCAGTCGCCCAAGTCGTAGATTCCCTATCTGTTGTTTTCCTAGCTTTTTCTTAAATGTTTGTAAAGAATTTAGAAATTTATCGAACATCTCACTTGGTAAGTTATTCTAATCCTTAACAACTCTTCCTGTAAATGAATACTATCTCCAATTTGTCCTCTTGAATTCTAAGTTTATCTTCATATCGTGATCTTTCCTACTTTTAAAAACACCACTTAAACTTATTCGTCTACTAATGTTATTCCACGCCATCTCTCCACTGACAGCTCAGAACAAAGTCAAAGAATAATATTAGATTATAAATTCCACCTATTCAATACATAAGAGCTTTTATTTAAATTTAAGACATAGATCTTAACATATTAGATACAGGGACAGGATCCTGATTGTTCACTTCGTAGTTTTTAAAGAAGGTCTAAAATATAAATACGAGGATACTGTTGTACGTACAAATGTCTAAAAAGACTAGCAAGTGGAACACAGTAGTTATAAGTACGCTTATGACAAAGTCTTATAATCAATCCTTATTATAGATTTTTACAAATGTGCTGTTTTTAAATGTGGTAACAAGCAGTGAGTAAAAAGTTCCAAATAAATACGTAAATTACTGCATTGAAATGAAATCTGGTAAATATGGTGCCTTATTCTGGAGATGGCGTAAGGAGCTTATAATAGCTTCATATTTAGGATAAAAGTCACTCTTAGTGGTGGTTAAATTAAAATCCAAAGTTGTTTGTCTGTTGAAGTTGTTAATCTTATGTGAGAAGATAAGATGGCAAACTTCTTAAGGCACTTAGGAGTGAGGACAAGTACTTGTCAGATATGTAGCTATATGTATATTAGCAGCTAGATGTGGTTGTAGCTTCTTATATTTAAAGTCGAAAGGAAAATGTGCGAGGTTGAGTAGAGGTTGTGGCGTTATGTCTGAAACAAGAGGAGAGTGAAATGTTAAGGAACAAACTTAAAGGAGAAGGAGGGAATGAAGAAAAAACTATGTGTGTGAAATTACTTACCCCTTCGACAGCTGTGATGTTAATTTGGTTAAAGATGAGGTGAGTTGGGGAAAATATGTTGTGTGTAATTTCATTTACCTTTCCAACTGTTGTAATGTTAATTAGTTGCCATGGTAGCATTTGAATGACTGTTAAGCTAACAAACTATAGCCTTTTCATCTTGTAAGCCTAAGCTACAGATCGCCAACCATAGTGTAGTGTCGTAATTAGTGTGAATAGGAGTCAGTGAAGTTAGCTGTACTTGTAACATCAACGTACGAACGTTTTAAGCGAAAATGAACGGGAGTCAGAGGAAAGTGATCGAGAGAAAGGCATGAACAATTAAAGACAAAGTGGAGATTATAAGGAAATTGGAATCATCTACACTTTCCAGTGTTGCTTTTTTTGGCGAAGGAGCTGGGGATGCCACCACCTACTTTGAATGGCATTATAACAAAGAAAGAAGAGATCTTGGCTTCTGCAGGGAATACTTTAGCAAATTGCAAGAAATTTAAATCTGGAAAGTACGATGAAGTAGAACAAGTTCTGCTAATATGGTTTAAACACCAGTGAAGTTTGAACATACCTTTGAGCGGGACTATTGTGAAGGAGAAAGCCAAAGAAATTGCGTGCTAATTAAAGGTACCTTTTACCGCGTTGAACGGGTGGCTGGACCGCTTTAAAAATCGAGCTGGTATCGTTTACAAAAGAATTTGTGGCGAAGCAGAGAGTGTAAATGCGGAAGAAAGGGGAGCATGGAAGAAAACAGTTCTGCGTGCTAAAATAAGCAGTTACAAACCTTACAACGTTTTTAATCTTGATGAATTTGCACTTTTTTAACAGCTTATCCTGGACAAATCTCTAGTTTTGAAGGGAGAATCTAGCCATGGGGAAAATTAAGTAAATTGCGAGTTACAGTATTGGTTTGTGCTAATACGGAAGGAATTGAAAAACTACCTCTACTGATGATATGGAAGTCTAGGAAGCCACGTTGTTTCAAAAATGTCAGGACTTTACCGTGCAAGTACACCAGCAACAAGTCAGCTTGGATGACAATTTCCCTGATTGAAGAGTATATGCAGGCATTAGATGCCAAAATAGGGAGCCAGAACAGGGAGATTGTGGTGTTTATGGACCACTGCCCTGCTCATCCCAAGGAGTGGTCGCATTTAAGGAACATCAAGGTAGAATTTTTCCACCGAATCCTACATCGGTACTACAGCCCATGGACCAAGGAATCATTAAGATATTAAAGCAGAGGTACTGAAAATCAGTTGTGTGCCTATGCTGCTACGCATGGAAGCAGGCAAACCCATCTACAAACTATCTCTTTTGGACACAACGCATTTCATTGCCTTATCATAGGATTCAGTGGAGCCTGTAATAATAGCAAATTGCTTCAAGAAAGCAGGCTTTGGTATTGGTACCAACAGCATTGTTATGGAAGTTGGGTGGTGATGAAGAGCCAGGGTGCTGGAAAACTATAGGCCTACAGGAGAAGATGGAGATTACCAGTAGTTCTGACGACTTCACTACCATTAATGATATGATAATCACTTGCGAGGAGCAAACTATTGATGAGATCTGCAAGCAAATTCAGGCAAGCGATGAGGAGATTTAAGAAGAAGAAGGAGAAGAAGAAGAGGAGGAGGTTGAGGAAGAGAATCCCCCAAGACCATCTTGCAGTGAGGCAAGCATCTGCCTTGAAAAATTGAGGCAGTTTATGGAAGGTTCAGTCAGTGTACCTCAGAACACATGGAAGGCAATGTGGGAAATGGAGAGGTTTATACTTCAAGAAAGCAGTAAAAACCTAAAACAGTCAATCCTGGACAATTTTTTTTTAAGTAAGAGCCTAGATTTTTGTGTTTGGAAATGTATTTAATGTCTAATGTAGTATGGAATTTACATACTGTACGGTTACCATCTACTGTTTTAATGTTCTTAGTATTTCTTCTTATCTCTTGTGCAGGGTTTTATATAATATGTTCCCTTCTCTTATCATGTATTTTTATAATACAGTATGTTCAATTATTTTACTTTATCTTTAAAAATACATGTCATGATAATCTAATATTTATTTAGTTGTTTTCTTTTAGCAGCTTTCATATATCAGCATATTTCGGTATTGTTCACAGACAAGGAAATCTGTTGTCTGTGTATTTCACATGTATTTTAAAGTACAAAATAAGTTTTCAGGCATTAACCCTTTTAAGAAGTTTCCCACTTAAGAAGTTTTTTTGTGATCCCTTGAAAATTTTTTAACAGTTTCACTGTATTTAGTACTCTATACAGAATAACGTCATCCGCAAAAATCCTTATCTCTGATTCCAGTTCTTTTCTCATATCATTTTTATATAAGAAAACATAAAGGTTCAATAATACTGCCCTCTTAATGATTACAGGGTCAGATAAAGCTTCACCTACTCTAATTCTCCGAGTTCTGTTTTCTAGAAATATTGCCACCCACCTAGTCACTCTTTTGTCTAGTCCAATTGCTCTCATTTATGCCAGTAGTCTCCCATGATCTACCCTATCAAATGTCTTTTGACCTTGTGAATCTGAGTTATCTGCCATATCTTGCTAGAATCCTACAAACTGTGCTTCAGTACAGTCTGTACTGTCTCCAGAGAAAAAATATGCAATTGTCCATTTCCATGTATTTAATAATCCTCCCACTAAAGCATGTGTAGTTTGCTGATTGTCTCCACGTAGGGTGAATTTCCCAGTAAATACATTTCATGAATTGTCACGTTCATTCCCTTGTATGCTGGAAATTTCATCCATTAATAACACACATTGTTTTTCTTCATTGCTAAAGAGATTGGCTTCTTCATAACACCCTCTAGAATGCCAGTCTGCAACTGCTATGAAGGGTTCTTAGGAAAGGAAGGAGATATTTTTGTTTTAAGAGTTCTTCATAGCCAACTGTATCCGCAGCCTGTTCTAAGAGGAAACTAAAAGGGTCGCAAGGGCTTGTAACTTGGGACTACAGGGAGCCGATTCCTGGCATTGGTTCCACACTTACGCCAGACTCCTCACTTTCAGCTATCCTATCTGACCTCCCTTGGTCAACTCTTGTTCTCTTCTGACCATAATGGTATTAGGTTTGCAAATCATAGGGATTATTTCATTTTTCATCCCCTTTGTGGCCCTCATCTTTCTTTGGCCAAAACCTTCATTTTCCAAAGTGTCAGACCCCTTCCATTTTTTTCCCTCTGATTAATGTTGATAGAGGAAGGTTGATCATTTGTATTTTCTCTTAAAACAATAACCACCACTGTCACCACTCTTCATAGCCTACAATTGCACAAGAAAAGTTAATTTGAGAGGGATTTTTCGTTTCACTTCAACCAACTTTTTCCCACTCAATAAACAAATATGATCATTACCGAACACTTTTCTCAAGTTTTTCTTTACAGAATCCCTACACATCATATGTTTTGTTTTCTCTGATTTTAGACTGAAATTTAGAATATGTTTCAGTCTGCAATTCTGCTTCTCAAGCTTTTTGTAATGGTTTTCATACCACTACAACGTATCATCCAATAATTTTATAGTGTCTATATTCAAATGAGGTAGGCTGCAGTTTGCTGTTGCAGGCTTGTTCGGTGAAGCAATTGTTGAGTTAAAAATTAGAAAATTATCTTCCGTACCTGTCACTGCAGTGTCTGGTAGATTAGAACTTGGTGTAGTCTCCTCTCTTCTTGCATATTTGTTCTTTCTTGAACTGCATGGTTTCCATGTGATGGGAGGCTTCCTTCTTTCCGGAGGCTCTCGGTGAGAGAAAATTGTGGGAACGGCATTACATTTTAGAACTCTTTTTCCATCCTCTCGTACTTTCTCCCACATATGCGGCTCAAAGTGTGCCTAGTGAAATAAAATAACATGCTGGTCATTCCACCAAACTAGATTACGGCCACTTAGATTCCCTTTAAAAAGCATTGAGTGCCATGGACTTACTTCACATAAACATGATGCATCAGTGGGAGACCACCCTTCTCTTTTAACCATGGCAGCCCATTGCTTCCTTCGAACTGGATCCCTGGGAAATACCTTCATAAGAAATCCTTTCTCCGGCCTGTTGGTACAGCCGAATGCACAACAGCCTGGCATTTTTACCAACTCTGCAAACTAAGACAATTAAAACAACATGTTTACAAAACAGTGCTAGGGAGGAATGTGGTAGATGGAGCGCAATTCCAGGCACGGCCAATCAGAAATTGAACCGACCTTAGCCTACAAGGGATACAAAGCCTGCCCAATAGCCACTCATAGCTGTCCGCCCTGTGGATGCTATATTTGCCACTAGAGGCGCTGCAATTCAACCTCATAAGAACACATCGGTTGGCGGTATTTCTACACGTTGTACGCTTACTGGTGACGTCTACTACGAAAGTTGAATGTTAATACTAATAGAAATAATGAAACTCAATAACGATTTTGTTTTGTCCGAATCCTTGGCTGAAAAAAAAATGGTCAGCGGGAGGCCTTCGGTTCAGAAGGTCCCGGATTCGATTGCCGGCCGAATGAGTGATTATAATCATGTCTAATTAATTCTTCTGGCTCGGGGACTGGTGTTTGTGCTTGTTCCAACACTTTTCCTTTCATATTCAGACAACACACTACACTTCCAACCACCACAGGAACTTGATATAGTGATTACTAGACCTCGGATTTTTAGGTGCTAAAATGTTATTTTAGCTGCCTAAAACAGACTGAAATAGGCTCTACAATATTCTTAGACAGCTGCAGTTTTACGTATCTTAATATGCATTATTTCAAATACCATGTTGATTTTGCTAAATTGATTATAATTCGTTATGGGGAAATATAAAACAAGTTTCACTCACTTTTTTGCTGCAAACGTCACAGAATTTAATTTGACCATCCGATGTGAAATGAGCAAACTTTTGTAAATTGAGGATGACTTGGAACCTGACAATTTCGGCTTAATTCACACACTGACCAAACGGGAAGAGGGTACGTCAATTATATTACACTGGTGTACTGCTGCGTACCGTTTTGTAAACAAGGATTTGAAATAAAATTCCTGGAACTACTGTAGTTTCCATGAATTTCCTTGCCAAGAGCCAACTAGGGAACTATGGATTACAGCAATAAGCAGACAAGGTATGGTACAGTAAATACGCAGACCATGTGACGGCAGAAATTAGGTTACTTATTATTACTGCTCCTGTTCTGATGAAAATAATTTCCTTATTCTGTTGTGTAGTTGGTACCAAGGATAAGTTATGGAACCCTAGTGAGCGCTCCGTCGAGTGCTGCAATGGCATATAATGGAGGGTATTTGGTAAGAGTTGTCGAAGACCACATGCCATGTCAAGAGTGTGTTGATGAAACTAGCAGTATACAGAATAAATCTCCACTAACGTCATTAATAAAAATCAAAGACAGAGGTGGTCTCACGTCTCAAGTATCCAAAGCCAAGTTTTGTTTCACTACTGATGAAACTGGGTCAAGTAAGGGACGAAATGTTATCTTTAACGCTGGGCATTCCAAAACTAGCACAAACATTAAACGAAATACTGTTTCCACGTGTTGCTAAAAATCCTATTCTACAGTGTGGGAAAAGTTATCATCCTGAAGAACTAAGCAGAATAATACTGCAGAAGTTTCTGCGCCCCTTTGTCACTAACTACGCTAATGGCATGCAGATAAGTATCGCCGAGAATACTTCTCAAGAAGAAAAACAATTTATGAGAAGAAAATATTAAGGAAAATGATTAAAGTCGTTCCTTTTCACTGATGATCTACGGTGCGGTAGTAGAAATATATAGTGCAGACCTTATATCCTTTTAAATGCCAAACATAAATTTTGACAGTTATGTGTGTTATCTGAAATGAAAATCCACAGCTGAATTGAACTCCTAGGGTTAAAAGGTGAGCATTTATTATTTTCTACTTTATTCTTCTCAGTAACGTATATAATAAACAGGAAGTATAGTGTAGAGGTAAATTTGTGCAGATTTTAACTCACGTTAGCAATGCTACCGAGTGCTGATGTGAAGTGGTATACTAGCGCTGCAGTGGTCAAGACTCGCACTGCCAGGCGGACACTGTTTCTGAAGGGAGCACTGCGAGTGAGCAGGCTTTGTATTCCTTGTAGGCTAAGAACCGACTTATATCTACCGACACGAGACTAGTATTTATGAGCAGCTTCAAATACCTCTGGAATTAGTCAGGATTGAACATGTTAATTTGAGTTCAGCAGGTCTCTGCTTCTACCGTCTGAGCTACTCAATCGGTCTTTATTTATTTATTTATTTATTTACTTATTTATTTATCTATCTATTTATTTATTTATTATCCTTATTACCCCCTGTGTTTAAAGTAAAATAGTTAAATTTGAAATCCTTCCCCAAAAAAAATACTAAATTGTAAAACACCCAGTTCAACAGCGAACTGTCTCTAGTACAATACTGAAAGCAAAATGTTTTACTTACCGGTACCAAGAGTGTGCTGCAGTTAACATAACTAATGTTTATGTCATGAAGAAGAATTTTAACGAGTGTTATCGATAATTTACATTATATAATTATAAATTATTACTAAACTTACTTCAGTGACAAACCCTGCACCACGTGTATTGACAGTGATCCGTTCTACTAGTTAGTGGTGTCACCAACCACAAATGGAGGTTTACTGTATGAAATTGATGCAGAAATTCAGCATCGGGTTTGGATTCAATGTTGTTGATGTTAGATATTTTATTTTCTTATCAATCGAACAAAATTATACATTGTGTGTTATCATCTTCGCCTCAGACAAGGAAAAGCTCGTGTCGTAATTGCATCCTACTTTGTTTTCCCAGTTGTAGCATTCATTTATCGAAGCTTGCATGTAAATTTTCAGCAGCTTAAATGCAAGAATCCAAATATAACTGTATTAATATGTCCACAGATTGGAATGGGGCTGATCTACCCCAGAACCAAACACTGACGTAGTAAGTAGAGAAACAAGTTTTGATCAAAACAAGATTCAGGTTACGGCTAGAGATAGCCGATAAATCACAGCCTGTTACTTTGTCACTGATATATCACAAAGAGAATGACGCTGTCACGGAAGTATCTGTGACAAAATATTGTTTATAAGTTGTGTATTGGATCACGTTCACAGGGCTATGTTATCTGCTGTTACCAGTTACCTACGGCGATATTAATGGCCAGTTTCTGGTACACCGCAGTTACCTGTGATTTACCTAAATGCGCGTGTAACTTTAACTGCGCTGTTAACTTTAATGTGTTACCGGAAACTTAAATCCAGTTTTATAAGTCCTGGCAATAAACAGTACAGGTATCGTCATGTTTAGTATCTCTCGTTCTCAAAATATTTTTAGTATTATTTTGGTAATATCTAGTTACTTTTACTAGCAGAAGTTTTCTATAATGAAAATTGGTTGGCAAACATCTACACAGTCATCTCAATCGCAAAGCAGCAATTTGGTGCAACACAATACGGAAATGTCGGATAATTCTAAACGTGCGAAAAATTTCAGTCCTTTCGAGAAGAACTTGTTAATAGACCTCGTTCTTCAAAGAAAAGAAGTGATTGAGAATAAGAAGACTGATGGGGCAACAATAGCTCAGAAAAAACGTTCTTGGGAGGACTTATGTAAAGTCTTCAATGCATCCAACCAGACAGGAAGACGGACTGCAAAACAGTTAAAAGAACTGTATTTCGTTATGAAAAGGAGAGCACGAAAGCACAATAACGAAGACAGGGTAAGTGCGGTACTGATATATCCTCTAACTGGTGACGTGAGGTCTCTGAGACTTCTGACAAATAGAGTTCAGTAAGAAACATTCGACATCTGATACAAATACTATTATTATTTTATCGGATTCAGCAGATAATAATCTCTCATAATATGAATATATGTAGGACCTAATAATGCAAAATTAAATATATCTTCCCTTCTTTCTTCCTCACAGTACGTAGACATCCTCTTAAATTTCACCTTGATTGTTGTCGTCACTAAAAATGTTCAAATTTACCAAACAGATCACTTTTCACTGATCTAGAACAAAACAAGCGTAAACAAATATAATCCTATAAATGGAAACGTGTAGCGTTTCGTCCTTGATGCAACTGGTGCAGTTTTTTTTTTTTTTTTTTTTTTTTTTTTTGGTACACTGCGAACAAACTGCTTGTATTCCGTATCTCGGTGCCGAGTCTTGTGTGCAGAATGTCGCTTATTCTTGCTCGTATCTCATTGGGAACTCGCTCATTTATAATTTTTCTTTGATGTGTAATTTTACCTGACCAGCTGCCAAACCCTTCAAGAAATCAATTTTTTCCGGTCTTTCAGGCTACAACTTGAACAACACGAAAGCGTTACAAACTGCGATCTACATACATACATACATTCATACATACATACATACATACATTATCATTATAGACTGTTATGCCTTTCAGCATTCAGTCTGCAAGCCTAAAATGTTCTGACATCGGTAAATTCATGAAGCAGGATGCTACCTTACTCGCACATAGTCCAAGTGAGGATCTCTCCTCTAACGGGTTAGGGACCACCGGTGAATTGTATAGTCCTAGCCGCCTGAGCACAAGGAGGGCCATGAGTCAGAATATGTCCGAGATGCCCACTCCCATTCCATAGCAACTGGTATCCCGACCCTCAGGACCACTTACTAGGCCACTCAGCCGTTGCCCATGGCTCACGAACTAGGACGTGACTACAGTAACCCACACCATGAACCATAATAGCCGAAATAAATTAGCCATATCACTACATTTTTGATTAGTACAGGGTCTTTTTTAATGGCTTGCTCCGTGCGTCAGGGGAACACGCACGGAAGGCGATAGCCGGGTGACTCATTTGCCGAGAGATATATTGCTCTGAGTGGTGCTACGGAGCCAGCTAAAAAAAAAAAAAAGACCCTGTAGTTCCCTAATGTATTCCTCGAACTGAGGATTTTTAGTCTTAATAACTGCAATAGACCAGCTATTTGATATGTTTTACTAATGATGGCCACGCAATATGCATTGACACAAATACTCTCTTAACTGATGATGTGAGCTCTGGCAGTCCCCTTGAGAATTTTAATCGAACGTAGTGAGCTAATCCTGACCTAGGGTATCAAGTGCATTGACACAGATAAGAAGGTAACATAAACTACAGCCCCCTGCAAGATTTATAATTAAAGAAGTGCAGTGCATTGACACAGATAAGAAGGTAACATAAACTACAGCCCCCTGCAAGATTTATAATTAAAGAAGTGCAGATGTTTTATGTTTCTTGGGAGTAAGGCCTATAAATGTAGTGCCCTGCACCGATGCGGATATCTGCGGATATATCCTCGGATATCCGCGAAGTTAGTGTCTTGGCAGATACAAACTATATGGCAGTGCGGACAATTTTGATGATAAGTTCTAAATAATTTTTATTGATTTTCGCTCAGGTATACTCTTATTTTTGCTTGTGGTTAGGCGACCCTTGACATTGGTATGGGAGAACGGTGATATATAAAGAGCCTTGAGACCATAAAGCCGTAAATCTGACCTGAGCCTACCTGCCTCCTGCCCGCAATTAATGGAAGGAAGGAACAAAGGTCAAGACGTCGGTAGTTGTCGCAAGAGAAAATCTCTCATAAACCTGTGACTGTAGGGGTTCTGGTGCCAGGTGTCAGGCCTATTGTATTATGTTAACAGATCTGTCCATTTCAGTACCTTGGGTGTATTATACTGTAGTTAAATATTTACAGTATCCGCGGATAAAAATTCGCGGATGTGGATAAACATTCGCGGATGCGGATATTATTTTGTATATCCGCGCAGGGCTCTACCTATATGAGACCTCACATCACCGTTTAAAGGATATAATAAATTTTAAAGTACATTGAAATATCAGTATTTATTATTCAGCAGGCTTATATTAAATGCATACCAGTAACTAAGATGTTTATTATTTAGTATAAATGTAAATATTAATGGTGAATGTTCCATAATTTCAGATTGGGTGTTCACTAACTGGTGGTGGGACTCGTGAAACAAAGGCTGACGGAATAGATCTTAAGATTATAGGTGGACTGAAAGATCAATTTGAGTCAGATGAAAATCCATTTGATTCCAGTTCTATTTTATTTAATGATTCACTTCCCGTATTGGAAGATACGTCTACAGTAGAAACGTCGTGTTCCGAGGAGGTTGTAAGTGAAACAGCTGGCACAGATGACGCCATCCAAGTGGAATCAGTGACTGAAGCCAATGATAGGGTGGACGTACATGTAGTGAACGAAATGTTGTCGACTCCAGCACACCCTAGGCCTAAACCAGCAACTAAAAGAAAATCAGATTATGTCCACGGCGTCAGTGAAACCATTGTGAATAGAATGAAAGCCAAAAGTGATATATATGAAGAACTTGCAATAATTAAAAAGAAGGAATTTGAAATGAAGGAAGTAGAACATAATAAAAAATGTGAAATATTAGATATTCGAAAGAAAATTGCTCTTAAGGAATTGGAAAAACAAGAATATGAATTTAAAATTAAGGAACTTGATTACAAAATAAAATTAAAACAATTTGAAATGATGTAAAAACAATCAAAAAATATTACTATTTTCCTTTTTTTCCTAGTCATGTTAATCTGAAAATTAACCTATGTTAATATAACTTGTGATAATCTATAGTCTAATACATCAATTTATATTAGAATATAAATGTTTCATATTTACATTACCCTGAAAATGCTCTCCACAATTACAGCACGAACAGCATTGCCCTCATTATCAGGTAGGTTTTCTGTCGGTACTGGGTCGTCATAATCTGCATCCATTTCCATGACTGGCATAACCTCTTTTTCTTCTACCGCTAAGTTGCGTAATATAGCAGCTGCCACTATTGCTGTTAAAGTTATTTATCGTTTAGTGCGAAATCCCAAAGCCAGGATAGCGAACCGTCTCTTAAGAACTCCAAGGCACCGTTCAGTCGAATTTCTTGTTCTTATATGTCGCCCTTGCGCATTATTTTGAGGGTTTAGAATCGGCTTAAGAATGAATTTCTTCTGCTGGTATGCACTGTCAGCAAGCAGAAAAGAGCTTGGAAATTCTCCTAGAAAAAATCTGAGATTCAGTGCAGATGCACTGAAGATTGTGCTGTCATGGGTTGAGCAACAATATCCATGATGCGCAGATTTTTATCACAGACTGCTTGAACATTATAGGAAAATTAGGATTTTCTATTTCTGTACCGTTCTACATTTTCACCACCCGGAGACTGAATCTTCACGTGTGTCCCATCAATGCATCGTATTACAGAGGGAAACCCAGAAATGGCATGGAAGCTTCTTTTCGTTTCTGCAGTTTCTTCTGAGTTTCTTGGCATGTAAATAAGTTTGCCCCGCAAAGCAGCAATATGCGACATGTCGTTGATTTATGTAGGTTAATGCCATCACCTAGTAAAATTTGGGAAGCTACTATTGCCAGAAATCTTAGAGTAATTAGGATTTGACTTAATGAACTTACAGATTGGTTCCGGTGTGTTTCACGTCTAATATTTTGACCAATTTGATGTTCTAACCTCATCACTGTCTGTTTTCTTAACCTGTACCTCATCTGAAATTCGGTTTCATTAAAGTGATCGAATTGATTTTTCGAAGCCCTGAACATTCGTGGCATTGGTAGAGCACCCAAAACAGCCAAATCTTCTTCGTCTGACTACACAGAATCTGATGATGACGAGGAAGATGAAGATAATAATTCCATGTTTCTGATATAAACTGCTGCTCACTGCCAGTTTAAATCTATATGTCTGTGGCTCATCTCTAGTTACGGCCACACGTGCATGAAAAATACGCCAAAAATATGAATCATAATCGGTGTTACCAACGTGCACTAATGAAATTGCAACAACATCAAAAATTTTACCTTAAAATTACCCTAATCATGGCCGACTTAATGTGTCGCTTTAGGAGCCGGCCCTGACAAACGGGTCCACGCACTGTACAGTAATCAGAGTAGTTTCATTGTTCGACACGTGACTCTGACCGCCTACGTCAATGTGGTAGAAATTAATACCAAATGCACTATAGGCAATACAGGACACTTCCGTATTCTCGCATACTAAACTGAGAGACATGTTGACAGTGGCGCACCTGGAGGCCCGACTTTAAAAATTAGTCGCCAAGACTGAAACCACAGATGTTGCATGTTAAAACTGATAGACATAATGAAACTCAATAATGATTTCGTTTTTTCCGAATCCTTGGCTGAATGGTCAGCGTTGAGGCCTTCGATTCAGAAGGTCCCGAGTTCGATTCCCGGCTGGATCGGGGATTTTAATCGCGTCTAATTAATTCTTATAGCTCGGGGACTAGGTGTCTGTGTTTGTTCCAACACGTTCCTCTTCATATTCAGACAACACACTACATTTCCAACCACTACAGAAACTGGCAATAGTGATTACTAGACCTAGGAATTTTAGGTACTTAAATGTCATTTTAACTGCCTAAAATAAACTCTCAAATAGGTTCTAGAAATTTTTAGACATTAAATTTTACGTAAATTGATAATAACTCGTTAGGGGGAAATATAAAACAAGTTTCACTCAACTCTTTGCTGCGAACGTCACAGAATATAAGTTTACTATCCGGTGTGAAATGAGGTAACTCTTGTAACCACTTTTTAATTAATGACGACTTGGAACCTCACATTTTCGGCATAATTCATAGTGTATAATGTACTACTACACTCAGTTTGAAGGGCGTCTCGCTAGTTGCGTGACCGGGCGAGTTGGCCGAGCGGTTAGAAGCGCGTGGCTGTGAGCTTGCATCCGGGAGATAGTGGTTTCGAATCCCACTGTCGGCAGCCCTGAAGATGGTTTTTCCGTGGTTTCCCATTTTTGCACCAGGCAAATGCTGGGGCTGTACCTTAATTAAGGCCACGGCCGCTTCTTTCCAACTCGTAGGCCTTTCCTATCCCATCGTCGCCATAAGACCTATCTGTGTCGATGCGATGTAAAGCCACTAGCAAAGCTAGTTGCGCGGGTAATTAATGTCTTGCGGAATCTCGCAAAGTGGCACGTATTTTCTAAAGTTTATTTTGGTAGAACTTACCGCAAAGATACTGTTCAATACTTTTGTCTTCTGATCATCTTGAGATTCAGCCTCATTGTTCAGTTAGAGTTTTAAAATTCTTCAAGGAGAGGGCGTACAAGGCTCCAGGACTACTCGATACGAGAACTGGAAAAAATTCAAAAGAAAGCAGCTCGATTTATTCTGGGTGACTTCCGACAAAGGAGTAGCGTTACTAAAATGTTGCAAACTGTGGGCTGGGAAGACTTGGGAGTAAGGAGACGAGATGCTCGGCTATGTGGTATGTTTCGAGCTGTCAGTGGAGAGTTGGCGTGGAGTGAGATAAGTAGAAGAATAAGCTTGAGTGGAGCTTTTAAAAGCATGAATTCAAGAGAACAGACTAGGGCAAATATTCATTTATAGGATGAGGAGTAGGGAATTGGAATAAATTATCAAGGGAAATGTTCGACAAATTCCCAAGTTCTTTGAAAATATTGAAGAACTAGGTAAACAATTGATAGGAAATCTGCTACCTGGACGACCGCCCTAAATGCAGATTATTATTATTTATTTATTTATTTATTTATTTATTTATTTATTTATTTATTTATTTATTTATTCATTTATTTATTTATCGATCAGAATGTGGGCGTGGTCAAAACATACAATTCTTAATTTTTTCTACTGAAATATTCAGTGGAGTTTGCTGAAACAAAGCGGTGTGTGGATAACAGAAATATGTCAAGTCACACGTGTTTAAATTTTAATTTCAATATAGAGTTTCAGATTACTGAGTGGAGTGACCGCACGCGTTAATCCGCTACGGCTATGGAGCGCGTTCGAGTCCCACCATCAGCTGTCTTGAGAATATCCCCCTGTGGGTAGGGGCAGTAGAATACGTCTACGGTATCCTCTGCCTACCGTAAGAGGCGATTAAAACTGGCCTCAGGGGCCCTTGGAGCGTGGATTGGTGACCACGGGGCTCTTAGATGAGGCCTGGCATTGTTTCCATTTGTGCCAGGCTCCTCACTTTCACATATCCTGTCGGACCTCTCTTGGTTAATTCTAGTTTGTGAGGCCTACGAAGTCTTTAATTTCTCTTTCTTTGGCCGATACCTTCATTTTTCGAAGTGTCGGATCCCTTCCATTTTACCCCCCTCTCATTAGTGTAATTTTGGTTGCCCAGTTGTTCTTCCTCTTAAAAAATAATCATCACCACTATCTTGGGAATGGCTTTCCGTGGTTTCCCATTTTCACTTCCAGTCAAATGCCGACAGTTCCTATTCATAGGCCGCAGCCCAATCCTTCCATCTCCTTACCAAATGTCATTCACCACCATTCGTTTCATATTCATTAGTTCCTCAACTCAGATTAGCGTCAGGAAGGGCATCCGGCCGTAGAACATGCCATATAATTCATCTCACATCATCCCCAACGGATACTAAGGGTGACTGCTTACATGTGTACTGAATATCGATATACCGTACTCCCCCTGCGGGTGGGGGACGCAGGCGAAGAATACACCCACGATATCCCCTGCCTGTCGTAAGAGGCGACTAAAAGGGGCGACCAAGGGATGGTCGAATTAGAACCATGAGACTACTTGCAATTAGTACCACCACTCGGGGAACACCATGGGTCGCTTTTACTTGCGCGTAGTACCACTATGTTAGGTACAATAGGTTTGTGATTAGTTCCACGGTATGGGTCTGCCTTGCCTATGATGTATGATTAGTACCCACTATGCGAGGATCAGCACGGGATAGTACGAGTCCCTGTGATTAGTACACCTATGTGAGGAACACCATGGGTCTGCGTTGCCTATGATTAGTACCCACTATGCAGAGATCACCACAGGATAGTACGAGTCCCTGTGATTAGTACACCTATGTGAGGAACACTATGGGTTTGTGTTGCCTGTAAATGGCGCCGCAATGTGAGAAACACCATATTTCATTACCTGTGAGTAGTACCATAATGTGTGGAACACCGTGAGGCTACGCTACTTTTGATTACTACCGCAACATGACAAATACCATGGTTCTACTTTACTAACAATAAGTAGCATTAGGAGGGGCCGATGACTTGGATTTTGGACCTCTTTAGACTACAAGCATCATCGATTCAGGATTGTGCTTTAGAAGCAGTCCCTTATTCAGTCATACTATGGTTTAACGTTAATTTTTGGGAATGTGAGGCTCGGATCCACTGATTGTTTTAAATTCATATCCATCCATTCATTCTCCGTCATTACGTTTTGAATTCTCGTCAGTGGATGACTTTGGACTTTTAAATTGTCATTGCATTTCGAACCATTAGGGGTCGATGACCTAGATATTAGGCCCCTTTAAACAATAATAATCATCAACGATGTACCGTACTGACTTTTGCAGCAGGATGGCATATTTCAATTGAAATTTAAATATGACAGGCAGTGGTTTGCCACGGCCTCTTTCTGCCATTCGATGTAGGACATGTTCAGTTACAAAATGGCGTTATACGTAGAAAGTTTACTGTCGGTAGACTTTCTCAGTTTTCCAACTGGACGACTCCATTATGCTATGCCATTTAGACGCACGTTAAACTACTGAAGAGAGAAAGAGAGCAACATACTTGTATTGATATAATTTAATTAATTTCTTTACGATGCTTTCTGGTTATTTTTAACGTTGTACTTCCCTCATTATGTAAGTTCAACGCACCCTCGAGTGAGTCGTCTTCTATCGACCTTCAATGTTAGTAAATTTTCTTTTATTCCATTTCCCCCTTCGTAATTAAACTTGAAATGATCACTCCGATTAGTTGCTAATTGCAGCTTGTCCCCCTCATGTTTTGCTGTTAACACATACCGCTCGTTCCAGGCAGTGCAAGCGGCTTTGATTATTGCTTATTAGCAAAGCCTCCAGTAATGGTTATAAGCAGTGGGACGGCCAGATTTCAGAACAGCTTTCACATTTCTTAGCAACGAACTGGCAGAATGCATGGTCGTAAAATGGCTTAAATCTATAGCTGTTGGCTTTGTATATTACTAGCATGTGCCCGCGGCTTTGCCCGCGTTTATTAATTGAACCGTTAGATGTTTCTAAACTATTTATTTAAAAGCAAATTAAAACATTATATTTATTAACTCACATCATTTTGACGTAAATTGCATGAAATACATTATTTTATTTTTATTATATTGTTACTTTCAATGGTTAAGATACCGGGTTTGCTAGTTGCTTTACGTCGCACCGAAAGATACCGGGTTGATGGATGGTACAAATAATATTTAAAACATGTAAAAGACCATGTTATATAATACAAAATATATTGTTTCCTTATAGAGCTTCGGAATAAACTATATTAATGTCCTTCCATTTGGAGGGAAGATGTATACTCTATTGTGTTTGCCTTTCGAACTCTTGAACAATCAATGTACAGTTGGCAATGGCAAAAGCACCGTTTTCGAGGATGGAGCCCTACAACTTTAAGCGATTGTCCTATGTCAAAATTTCAGATCTCTGTGTGCTGTAGATTTGACTGGGCTTCGCGCACATACACCTAAACACTTCCGAATATTACGGCCTGATGGCTCCTCGTGTCGCGGACCGAAAATGGCTTCCTACTCAATGGACTTACAGTCCGAGGAATACTACTTCGTCCGCAGCATGCTCAGTCATGATGGTGGCTTCAATAATATTCGTCATCAGTTTCAGAGCCGTGTTCATTGCAAAGCATCAACAGCGTCGTATGCCCTCACACCATATAAAACCAAAAAACGGTTTCCTACGCCCTGGACGTAAAATGGCTCCTTGAATAGTGTGTTCTCTACCTATTTTATGTACGTTGCCTAGCGACAGCGACTCGATGCATTTAATCTTGGTGACAGCATGTTGGACTGTCATATCCCAATGCACGTTTTCCAATGGTTTTTCGTTCATAACTCACCAACGAAAGCAAAAATGAAAATTCCGGATTCGAGGTGCATTCGGACCACTTTCCATCTACCTATGTTCAAAATTTCAGATCTCTGCGTGCTGTAGATTTTGCTGGGCATCGCGCACAGACAGACAGACAAACACTTCCTTTTATAATTATAGACTAGCTGATGTACCCGTGCTTCGCTACGGGATTCTCAGAAAGACTGTCTTTGAGGTTTTCCTACCTAAAGACGTCAGTAGGAATGTAGGGATTAAAAGTAATGTTATCATATAAAATACTCGATCAAATGAAAAAACGCACATTTTCTCACTTTTAGCGAACAGTACTACGGTGCCGATCTAACAGTCCAAAGTTCCAGAGTTGGAATGACCAGGCCGCAGACAGCCGTGTATACTCCTCTGCCGTTATTCCGTTAAATATGCACACTGCTCATTCCAATCAGTGTCTCAGAGTAGGGACTGAATAGCTGGAATGCTATGCTGAACCAGTTTGTTACGTATCAGTAGTATGAGAACATTTATGAACCAGAGGAACGGCATGCTAAAGAAGAAAATTATCTAACTCCCAGCTACTTCCCGCCAATATTCAGGCAGGCTGTTACTTTTCAGTACGACCGGGCGAGTTGGCCGTGCGGCTAGGGGCACGCAGCTGTTAGCTTGCATCCGGGAGGTAGTGGGTTCGAACCCCACTGTCGACAGCCCTGAAGATGGTTTTTCCGTGGTCTCCCATTTTTACACCAGGCAAATGCTGAGGCTGTAACGTAATTAAGGCCAGGGCCGCTTCCTTCCCACTCCTAGCCCTTTCCTATCCCATCCTCGCCATGAGTCCTATCTGTGTCGGCGCGACGTAAAGCATTTTTTTTAAAAAAACTGTATACAGCAGTAATCCCATCTATCGGAGATGAGCGGCAACAGAGACACAAAGCACATCACAACAAACAATTGTCAATGTAATGTTATTGTTGATCAATTTTATGAGCTTTCTGTATTGTAGGCCTTCACATTCAGTTTCCTTTCGACTCTGTAAAATATTAGGGCGTCTTATAAGATTAATTATAGCGTAGACTGTAGTTCCTTATTCCTCGACTTTATATACCGATTTTCACTCAATTCTGTTTACCCATTTTCTCGTGGCGGCACTGAAATGGACTTAGTGACATAAATCCAAATTTATGAATATCTCCATTATCATAGCCAGTACGGTAAAAATGTATAAGACATAAATGATCGGAAATTTAATAATATATAATTTAGTTATATAGGACCACTAATAACACAAATATTTGATTATTAAATTTTAGGCCTTCCCATAAACTACCATTTCTCTCGGCGTGAATATTTATTGCCTAGATTGTAGCGACTTATTCCCGGACTTAACAAACCGATTTTCATTAAATTCTCTTCAGCCATTTTTTCGTGATGCGTGTACATACATACAGACAGACAGACAGACAGACAGACAGACAGACAGACAAAAATTACGGAAAAGTAAAACGTGCATTTCATTGTTACTATGGACAGGACTGATACAGAAATACCATTCTTTTCAAATTCTGAACAATGTACAGACAAAACTCTTATTTTATATATATAGATTATTGTTACGGGAATATCGTGGAACGCAGAGGTGTAAAGAAGTGCCGAGGCGGACAAGGAAATGACCAGAGCATGTTAAAGCACTAAATTTTGAAATGTTGTTCCTTTCCTTCTTTTTTTTATATTAAAATTTGGTAGATAAAATATTTGGAACAAATAACAGTTAAATAGGAATGAGCTTGACAGCTCTGATAACAACAGGGGACTATAACTCCAAAAATCAGGTACAAGAATTAGAAAAAAAAATATCCACACGATAATCTACAAGGGATGAGCATTGTACCTCTGAACAGATACACTTTTTTTTTTGCTAGGGGCTTTACGTCGCACCAACACAGATAGGTCTTATGGCGACGATGGGATAGGAAAGGCCTAGGAGTTGGAAGGAAGCGGCCGTGGCCTTAATTAAGGTACAGCCCCAGCATTTGCCTGGTGTGAAAATGGGAAACCACGGAAAACCATTTTCAGGGCTGCCGATAGTGGGATTCGAACCTGCTATCTCCCGGATGCAAGTTCTTACACTATTTTATACGAGGATGTTTGATCCACTCATTTACATCATCTAGGAGTTTGAGCTCCAAAGGTAAATACAGTCCAGTCTCTTAGAGGCATACGTTTCTTACAAAGTAATGCCTGACAAATTTTACAGTAACTTCTGCTCAACAGTTACGATTTAAACAGGAGCAGCGAGTGCCAATTCTAAACACCCTTAATGAAAAAAAGAGAGGGTTTAACATAATCGGCCATGAACGAAAGGCTAGGAGGCGAAATACTTGCATTCCTTTTAGAAAAATTCTTAAAACCCTAAGTGGGCTTATGGTCCGAAGTTGCAGAGGCTAAGCTTATTCTACAGGCAAGGTAAGGGTGTGTTCTGCCCGAAGGCAGGTCCGAACCTCCGCAGAGGTACGCCTGAGCCGGAGTTTACGCGCGGTAGGGTGGCCAGTTCCTTTCCGCTCCTCCATTCCCTTACCCCCCACCAACAGCGCGTGGCAACCCATCCACTTCTCTACCACGCCCAATGTTGCTTAACTTCGGAGATCTCACGGGATTCGGTGTTTCAACACGGCTACGGCCGTTGGCTTATTCTACCGAGGGGTGACTAAAGGAGAAATCTTAAATGGCAAAAATGTGTTAAGAATTTAGAGGTTTAGAACATTTTAGTCACCCCATACCAAGTTGAATGGAAATCAAAAGAGGATAATCACACTGTATTCCCTTAGTTTACATGCTTCCCGGCAGGGATATAAGCAGAGTCCTCAGACTTGCCGAAAATTTACATTTAAACTATTGAACAGAACTTAACATAAGAAAAAATAAGTTTGAAACCTTCCCTCAGGCTATCTGCTGGAGCTATCCTATATTAAGAAAAAATCTGCCATTACCTTGCTTGCTGGGCCTTCCTAACGCCGATCTGCGGCCCCTGCCTCCTTAATTCACACCGCACACGATCAACTGGAACGATGATGATGACAATACGGCCTCAAAGCGCGCGGCTTTTTATAGCATTTCGGGGGGAAGTTTCCAGAACTCTTTATAGATAAGCTGGATGCCTGTACACACCCACAGTTCTAACTGGCTAGAGAAAATATTCATAAAATACCTGATTGGTTGGTAACTGAGGAAGAAGGAAGCAGTGGGAGTGTTGACAACTTTGAGATAAGAAAAGAACAATCTTCACAAACTTAAGGTTTGCCACCTGTCACAATACAAATTTCTTAATAAATTAGTTAGGGTTCGATCCGATAGGGGGGGAGCAACAAAACAGATGACAGAGACATCTAGCGGTAGAAAATCGAAATATCTTGTATAACAGTAGTTCAAGTTCCATAACACAGATGGCCTTATAGGAGGCGCGCAGTTGAACAGGACGGAGAAGGTGGACCCCCGGTACTGTTACTGTTATTATTAGGTAGACCACTTTTCGTACGTGGGTAGTATCATATCTGCGCGCTGTAAATGTGAGCAAGATGTGGACGACTATCACACCGGATGTTCATGAATAAAGACCTGTCAGTGAAGACGAAACTCATGGTGTAGCACGCTGTTGTCATCACAACATTGGTGTTCTTGAGAAAGCGCTTGCCAATAGCATAGAATCGTGCATCATTGGCCATCACCTTAAATGGATTGGCCATGTCGGTCGGATGAGTGACGCCATATTTCCACGCCAAATCCTGTATGGTGTATCTTGCAAGACCCGACCTCGTGGAGCCCCCATGAGGCGCTACAAGAACCACCTTAAACACACTATGAAGATGACAGGTCTCAGTCCCCAAACCTGGGACACGCTTGCTCAAGACCGTACAGTTTGGCGCCGGACCATCCCTGCTGCTGTCAATCAGTTGGAAGAGGAACGACACAGATGTGACGAGGCCAGGAGGGAAGCACGAAAACTCCGTGCAGCACAACCATGCCCTCCGCCGACAATTCTGTGCAATCTGTGTGGACGCTTATTACATGCTAGAATTGGTCTGTTCAACATTCCAAAGTACATGCACAGACAGAAGTGAATTTATTGGAAAAAGGGAATTACTCGGAACCGAGTTAAGCCGACGATTATTATTATTATTATTATTATTATTATTATTATTATTATTATTATTATTATTATTATTATTATTATTATTATTTCGAAGGTGCCACCTAAGGACCACGATGCTCAACTTTTCTGCTTGCAGAGGGACTTGATGTTCACCCACTACTCGCGCATTCTCTGGCTATGTTTCTCCCTTCTTTCCTTTGTCCAGAGGGCGCCTGTTTTCTTACAAGATGGTCTGCCCTGAAACCTCTTTTGTTTGATTATTCTTCTGAGTGATGTCGTTTTCAGTTATTCCCAGTTCCTGTATGTCTTTCTTCACTTCTGTTAGCCATGGTGTCCCTATCTTCCTGTTCTTCCAATAGTTGAGAAGCCGGTAGGTCATTCTAGTTGAGTTCATGCTCGTGACATGTCCATAGAAAGTCAGACGCCTCGATACATCTGTGATTTTTTCAGTATAACTGGCTAGCTCCTGGTTTGGTCGCCTTCTGTACTCGCCATCTACTTTGATCGGTCCTGGACCTCCAGTTTGTCCAACAATCCTTTTCTGTTCAGTATCGAGCATTGTATGGCGTACAGGGCTTCCGGGCGGATGACTGTCTGGTAGTGCCTCAATTTGGTGTTACGTGACAGACATTTCATATTATAAATGTTCTTGATCAGTCGATATGCTAACTCTAGTTTGTTAATCCGCGTTGTTAGAGCTACCCCTCTGACATATTGGGTTCCAACCATTGTCTCAGGTACTTCCTCAGTCTGGCCCTGTTCAAACTGTAGTTCGCTGTGAGTACCAATTATTATTATTATTATTATTATTATTATTATTATTATTATTATTATTATTATTATTATTATTATTATTATTATTATTATTATTATTATTTACATCCTTATGCCCTACTTAGGAGCTCGATTGAACCAGATTAGCTGATGTGTTGGCTTCTTCTCCTCCCAAAATCTCTTCATAGTCGCGCTGAGCTCCTTCCTTCGTTCTTCTGTCCAAGTGTTAGTGGCTCTGGTGTTGGGTTTGTCCTCAAATTGGTGATTGTCGATTTTGGTTCTGAACTTACATCTGTCCTGTACAATGTCTTCCGAGATGTTGATTTTCTGGAGATCAGTTTCGATTTCACGAAGCCCGCTGTTCTTGGTTTTAGATTATTATTATTATTATTATTATTATTATTCTTTCTCCGTTAGGCTCTTCTAGGGATCACGTGACAATTTCAGTGCTTCATCATTTGCTGTTCCTTCTTCTTCCTCCAATACTCCCTTATCTGCTCACTGTGTCTCATTTTCCTTTTCTCGTACCATTTTGAGCCTGTTTTGTTTTCCTCCCGACCTTGGAATCCTTCCATTTTTAATACTTTCTTTCTTGATTTCATGAGGCCAGGTTTTTGTTGACTTCTTGTTCCGTAGATATTTGAAGATCTGTTTGGTTAACCATTTGTCATCCATTCTGTATAAATGTCCAGAAACTATCAATCGCCTCTTCCACATTGTTTCTGCGGTACGAATACACACAAGAAATGCATATTCCAATTATAGTAACCAAACCACGCTGACAATACTAATAAATAATCTCGTTCCTAGGACCAAACAATTTACAACTCTATCGTCCATCGTAGACCTACTTAGCTACACTGGCTGCTGAGAGTTATAAACAGGCTCGAAACTTCAGTACTTAGAGTTTAGATAAGGAGGATGTCTTTGCTATCGCATCTTCGCTGACTGCTGGGTTCTCAGAACTGGCTAATTACTTCAAAAGTCTTGTTGATTGTCGTGAGTGGCAGCAAGGGATGGTTATTATTGGAACAGGTTGGAAAACCCACATTCTTTCAGAAATAACTAACATACTCCTATTGGCGAAAAAAGCTCTGCATACGACGGCCTAAGTTTGGAATAACCCTCTGTAATAATACTGTGTTGTGTTCTGTAGCTTTATCAATAGGTAAAATCACTCTTCAGCTACTGAATTAAGAAACAGTCATGGGCCTCCCCCCCCCCCCACCCCGCGGGGTTTGTCGGGTCCTTATCACCGAGCTCGATAGCTGCAGTCGCTTAAGTGCGGCCAGTATCCAGTATTCGGGAGATAGTAGGTTCGAACCCCACTGTTGGCAGCCCTGAAAATGGTTTTCCGTGGTTTCCCATTTTCACACCAGAGAAATGCTGGGGCTGTACCTTAATTAAGGCCACGGCCGCTTCCTTCCCACTCCTAGCCCTTTCCTGTCCCATCGTCGCCACAAGACCTATCTGTGTCGGTGCGACGTAAAGCAACTAGCAAAAAAAAAAAAAAAAAAAATCCTTACCGCCGCCACTGCTCAACTTTAACAACATCCCTTACAAGGGGGCATTTTGCAGAATACACTGAAGTCAGCTCATGAAACTAACTTTTCACCGGTTTGTTTTCAGACTAATTTTGCTGTACAGAAGCGAAAGCTGGGTGGACTCAAGCTATCTTACTCTAAGAAGAAACAGACATGAAAGTGGAGAGGGTGATCGCTGGTACAAACAGATGGGAGCAATGGGCAAGAATGAGGAGGTAAGTGCTAAGTTAGGAATGAACTTGATTGTTGAAGCTCTACATACAACCCCGCTCTGGTGGTGGGATTATGTAATGCGAATGGAGGAGGATAGGTTATCTAGGAGAATAATGTGCGTGATTATGGAGGATAAGAGAAGTAATAATCTGCATTTAGGTCAGTTATCCAGGTGGCTGACTCCTTACCTGTTGCTTACTTACTCTTTTCTTAAATAATTGCAAATAATTTGGAAATTTATTCAAAACCTCCCTTGGTAAAAATTCTAATCCCTAAGTCCCCTACCTATAAACGAATTCGAACTTCATCTTCATATCGTGAACATTCCTAATTCACCACTCAAACTTATTCGTCTACTAATGTCATTCCATGCCATCTCTCCACTGACAGCTCGGAACATACCGCTTAGTCAAGCAGCTCGTCTCCTTTCTCCCAAGTCTTCCGAGCCCAAAGTTTGCGACATTTTCGTAAGTCTACTATTTTGACGGAAATATCTCGGAACAAATCGAGCAGCTTTTCTTTGGATTTTTGCCTGTTAACGAATCAAGTGAGGGTCCCATATACAGGAACCATACTCTAGTTGGGGTCTTACCAGACACTTATATGCCCTCTCCTTTACATCCTCACTGCAACCCGTAAATACTTTCATAACCATGTGCAGATATATACATCCTTTATTTACAATACAAATTATGTTGTTACTCCAATGAAGATCTTTCCTTATATTAACATTTACAGTAGGTACTTACAGTGATCCACATACTGAACTTTCACCCCATCAACGCAGAAATTAAAACTGAGAGGGATTTTCCTATTTGTGAAACTCACAACCTGACTTTTAATCTCGTTTATCATCATATCATTGCCTGCTGTCCATCTCACAATACTGTCGAGGTCATTTTGCAGTTGCTCACAATCTTGTAACTTATTTATTACTCTGTACAGAATAACATCAACCGCAGAAATCCTTATCTCTGATTCCAGTTCTGTACTTATATCTATATGTAAAATAACTTGTCGTGACTGACTGATTCATCATCGCCGAGCCAAAATTACTGAACATTAAGAAGTGATATTTTTCATATTTTTCATAGTGTAGAAATAATCATTGATGTACTCTGGGTTGTCATTTTCTCTGTATATGTATTTTCAATTCATTCTTCTTCCTTGTCTTATCTTCAGCATTATTATTACGTATTATCTTTACTTACATGTATGCATTACAAGTACTGTTGTGTTAAGAAGGTACTGTATTGGGCCTACTGCCTGTGCACTTTCAAAAAGACAAATAAATAAATAAATAAATATTAGAATGCAGGTGCTCACTAAGGGAGGATTTGGGGATATTCCGTCCCTAAAGGGGTGAAAAGGGGGGGGGTGAACTTTTAAAATGTGTGTATCTATATCTGGAAAACTGAACAGTTTAAAGACATGAAAATTGGTATTTGGAATCTTCTTTAAAAATAAACACGCAATCTTTTGTTTTCGGAAAATCCAATTAAGGATGGATAAATTAATTGAAAAATGAGTTTAATTCTTTTTGTGAGAATACTTATATCACAAAAAGAAAGGATGTTACGGACGTGACCATTGGTATTTGGAATCTCCTTTAAAAATTAAGAAACACGCATTTTCTGTTGGGGGCTGGGTGGGTAGAGAACCAACTTAAGGGGTTGTAAAAGGACTTTAAATCTTTTTATGAGGATACAAATAAGAAGTGGACTTAAAACAACACACCCCTAAGGGGTTTTAACTGGGGGTTGAGAAATGATGACAAAAATACACGGTTATATGAACCATTTTAATTACGAAGTTAAAATATCAAATGATATCCTAGGTGTTAAATAACAGAAGGTTTGAAACAAATTTTACCCCTCATAGAGTTAAATGGGGGTAAAGATCCGCAAACAAATATATTAATTCCTTCCTCCGAAACGGTTTAACGTACGAAGACAGAACTCCAAATAGCAGAATATATTTTAAATCCTAAGTGTGAAATAGGAAATACTGTATTTTTAACCGTTCCACCGCTAAAGTGTAAAATGAGCTGTGGATCAGTGGTAGAGTGTCGGCCTCCGGATCCCAAGATAGCGGCAGAGGTAGAGGTAGTCGGATTTTTGAAGGGCGGAAAAAAGTCCATTCGATACTCCATGTCGTACGATGTCGGCATGTAAAAGATCTCTGGTGACACATTTGGTGTTTACCCGACAAAATTCATTAAATCTCAGCCATAGACGCCCAAGAGAGTTTCGGTTTACTCGGTCTGCCATCTAGTGGGCTTCGAGTAAAACGGAACGTCGAAATTGACGAGCAGACAGCCAGATGGCATCAAATTGATATGTCTGCACACAGTAGCTGAGGCCATACGATTATTATTACTATTATTATTATTATTATTATTATTATTATTATTATTATTATTATTATTATTATTATTATTATTATTACCTCCGTAAACTATATTATTCATCCTTCCAAAATCGTTTGGCGTACAAAGTTGTAATTTTACGAGAAGGGTCTTCTTTTATGTCCTAGGTGTAAAATACCGTATACTTCAAAACATATCTCCCCTCTAAGTGGTTTAGATGGTAGTTGACTCTCAAAAACACAATATCCATTCTTCAGAAACCGTTTCAGGGACGAACATAACTGTTTTATGAAGGGTGGTCTTCTATATCCTAGATGTTAATAAATAATTCAAATCATTCACCCCTTAAAAATATTCATTCCTCCATTACTGTTCGACGTACATAATAAAAAAATTCACAGGTTGGTCGCTTTTACATCCTAGATGTTAAATCAGATATAGATTCAAATTATTCCGTACGGGGTTCAAGTGAGTGGTAAATTATAAAATAAATAATCATTCCCCCAAAACCGCTTGACGTACAAACTGAGGACGTATTTTACAGGCTGACCTGACAGTGGACTCTTCAAAATGTATAACTTTGAATAATAACTTTCATTTTAAAGCCGTAGAGAAGCAGGGCATCTTGCTAGTCATTTATATACATAAGAAAACAGAGGCCCGAAAATGATGCCTTGAGGAATTCCTCCCTTAATGAATACAGGATTACCTACTCTAATTCTCTGAGATCTATTTTCTAGAAATATAGCCACCCATTCAGTCACTGTTTTGTCTGCTCCAATTACACTCATTTTTGTCAGTGGTCTCGCAATATCTATCCTATCAAATGCCTTGGATAGGGCAATTGCGATACTGTCCATTTAACCTCCTAAATCTAATATAGCGACGTAAAGCCCGTAGCAAAAAAAAAAAATCTAATATATACCGGGCGAGTTGGCCGTGAGCGTAGAGGCGCGCAGCTGTGAGCTTGCATCCGGGAGATAGTAGGTTCGAATCCCACTATCGGCAGCCCTGAAAATGGTTTTCCGTGGTTTCCCATTTTCACACCAGGCAAATGCTGGGGCTGTACCTTAATTAAGGCCACGGCCGCTTCCTTCCAACTCCTAGGCCTTTCCTATCCCATCGTCGCCATAAGACCTATCTGTGTCGGCGCGACGTAAAGCCCCTAGCAAAAAAAAAAATCTAATATATCTTGCTGGAATCCTACAAGCTGAACTTCAGTGGAATAATCTGTCCTAAACCTGAATTGCCTTCTATCGAACCAGTTATTAATTTCGCAAACGTGTCTAATATAATCAGAAAGAATCCTTTTTCAATAGCTTACATACAACACACATCAAACTGACTGGTCTATAATTTTCGGCTTTATGTTCATCGCCCTTCCCAACAACTCAACAGTTTTCCCTTCGGCATACGGTTCAGACTTAATCCCTAACACTAATCGAGCATTTACGTGATCGTGTCTATGTAACATTAAATCTCTTTATGACGTGTGCACGCCAACGATCACTGCCTCATAGGGGGTGTGATTGGGATCATTGTAGTAATAATTATAACTTGTTTGTTCCCACAGAGGAAGTTTTAACTGCAGACGTGTCGGACATCGATCTCCCCAGCCCGAAAGGGGGGAGAAGTCTTCGTGGAGTCGGTAAACACTATCTGATGAAACGTATCTAGACACCACTGCACACTAGTAATAAAAAATAATAATAAAAAAAACCACTCAAGAGACAAGGATATTTGCAGATGATATTCAATGAAAATACTTTATTTGCAAATGCGGTCTCTACCTTGGAGGCAAATGATACACAAAAATACATTGTTCTCAACAACTACATTTTAAGTTAAAAAGAAAAGAAGACATTTTTCCTACAGTACAGTATTATACAATTTACATTATCATTTTTTCCATTAAACACACACACACAAAAACCCATGTCTCTACAGCCCGCGAAGAGCCTTGGCCTACCAAGCGACCGCTGCTCAGCCCGGAGGCCTGCAGATTGTGAGGTGCCGTGTGTTCAGCACGACGAATCCTCTCGGCCGTTATTCTTGGCTTTCTAGACCGGGGCCGCTATCTCACCGTCAGATAGCTCCTCAATTCTAATCACGTAGGCTGAGTGGACCTCGAACCAGCCCTCAGGTCCAGGTAAAAATCCCTGACCTGGCCGGAAATCGAACCGGGGTCTCCGGGTAAGAGGCAGGCACGCTACCCCTACACCACGGGGTCGACAATAAACACATAGCTCATACACAGCTCATCCTTAATCAATTTATATTATTTACAAAATTCTACTCATAATATCTTCTGTACTTAGACACATAATCAACTCATATACAAGCAAAGCAAAGTCACCTCCGTACAGGCCATGAAGGCCCTCGGAGGAGTGGAAGGTAAAGGCTTCCACCATTGTTAACCTCGGCACCTGATGGGGTAGAGTGGTTAGATCTACGCCCGGCCGCCTTTGCCCCCAGGAATTAACCTGGTACTCAGTTTTGCTGTAGGCTGAGTGAACCTCAGGGCCATATGCACCTCCGGAAGTGGAATTCTCGTTTCTTAAATTTTACGACTTCCTAACGGGGATTCGAACCCGCGTCCTTCCGGGCGAACCGAGCACGCCTTTACCGCCTCGGTCAGGCAGCCCCTATCAACTCATATACAGTATGTGGAATCCCTTTGCTATAAGATTTAAATGTACATTGCTTTTTTTTAACCCATTTCGTACCTAACTGGAAGCAATGCCAGGACTCAGCTAAGGACCCCGTACTCACCAATCATAGCTCTCAAGTTGAAAGCCCCTGGAGCTCCTTTTAGTCGCCTCTTACGACAGGTAGGAGATACCGTGGGTGCTCTACTGTATAGAGCAGTAAATAAGTTGTCAGGACTGTGAGCCCCTGGAGCTCCTTTTAGTCGCCTCTTACGACAGGTAGGAGATACCGTGAGTGTTGTACTGTATAGAGCAGTAAATAAGTTGTCAGGACTGTGAGCCCCTGGAGCTCCTTTTAGTCACCTCTTACGACAGGTAGGGGATACCGCGGGTGTTATACTGTATAGAGCAGTAAATAAGTTACAGGACTGTGAGCCTCTGGAGCTCCTTTTAGTCACCTCTTACGACAGGTAGGGGATACCGTGGGTGTTATACTGTATAGAGCAGTAAATAAGTTGTCAGGATTGTGAGCCCCTGGAGCTCCTTTTAGACGCCTCTTACGACAGGCAGGAGATACCGTGGGTGTTATACTGTATAGAGCAGTAAATAAGTTGGTGGCCAAACCATAAGCTGATGAACTGCTTGCCGATGAGTGAGCTCCCGCCTCCTCAATAAACACACACACTCAGAAAGCTTGGCGATCAATAAGACAAGTTAGCTCGAAAAAGCGTCAGCTTTTATACCCCAGAGGAAGTTTCGAGAGGGTTCTGGGCTTAAACCAGACACACCCCCTCTCTTTATAAAAATAGGTACAAAATAAATATGATTGGACCGGGCTGAGTGGCTCAGACGGTTGAGGCTCTGGCCTTCTGACCCCAACTTGGCAGATTCGATCCTGGCTCAGTCCGGTGATATTTGAAGGTGCTCAAATATGTCAGTCTCGTGTCGGTAGATTTACTGGCACGTAAAAGAACTCCTGCGGGACAAAACTCCGGCACCTCGGCGTCTCCGAAGACCGTAAAAGTAATTAGTGGGACGTAAAGCAAGTAGCATTATTATTATTATTAAATATGATTGGCTGAAAAATAAATACACAAAATTTCTGAATGGCCAGACTCCAAAGCTGGCGAGATGAGTTAGAAATGTAACACACTTTGAAGTATCAAAAAGAAAGAAATATCAATTAGTTTAGAAAACCTATAAATACAAAATTTCTTTAAATTTTTAGTCGTTTCCACTTTACACCAGAGTGCATGACATCAGTTTTTATTAATAGAGACATCTATGGAGAAAAGTCCAAACTTATTGGAATAGTAGTTGCAAACTTTGTGTGTTAGATAACGTTCTTCAATAATAATAATAATAATAATAATAATAATA
The DNA here is from genome assembly GCF_040414725.1 of Anabrus simplex. Lineage (NCBI taxonomy): Eukaryota > Metazoa > Arthropoda > Insecta > Orthoptera > Tettigoniidae > Anabrus > Anabrus simplex. The sequence continues at coordinate 78,315,045 of NC_090278.1, read as the reverse complement.
ATAATAATAATAATAATAATAATAATAATCGTATGGCCTCAGCTACCGTGTACAGACATTTCAGTTTGACGCCATCCGGCTGTCTGGTCGTCAATTTTGACGTTCCGTTTTACTCTAGGCCCCCACTAGATGGCAGACCGAGTAAACCGAATCTCTCTTGGGCGGCTATGGTTGAGGTTTAATTAATTTTGTCAGGTAAACACCAAATGTGTCACCATAGATCTTTTACATGCCGACATCGTACGACATGGAGTGTCGAATGGACTTTTCTCCACCCTTCAAAAATCCGACTACCTCTGCCGGGTTCGAACCCACTGTCGTGGAATCCTGAGGCCGACACTCTACCACTGATCCACAGAGGCAGCTAGCATGAAGGGGTACAACCACAGCACAACCTCGATTTGGTCGGCTACATTCACTGACACCCAGGGACCAACGGATTCGGGTATTCGCACAGAGCTGATTGTAGATTAAAAATCCAATATGTAGGCCTGAGTTGTTCCTCGGTCGGTCAATACGTTAAAAAGAGCTCAGTTAGCCGATATTCAAATCAAAATACTTTATTTGCAAATAAGGTGTCTTCCTCGGTGGTAAATAATACACAAAAGACATTGTTCTCAATAACTAAATTTTAAATTAAAAAGAAAAGAAGATATTTTTCCTGAACTACAGTATTATACTATTTAAATTAACAATTTGTCTATTAAACACACAGCTCATCCTTAATAAATTCACGTTATTTACAAAATCCTACTCGTAATACCTCTATAACTTACATCATAATCAACTCATATACAGTATGTGGAATCACTTCAAAACATACTATGCAATTGTTTCTTCTTCTTCTTCTTCTTCTTCTTCTTCTTCTTCTTCTTAATCTGCTTACCCTCCAGGGTTGGTTTTTCTCTCGCACTCAGCGAGGGATCCCACCTCTCAGGACAAAGGACAGTGTCCTGGAGCGTCAGACTGGGTCGGGGATACAGCTGGGGAGGAGGACCAGTACCTCGCCCAGGCGGCCTCACCTGCTATGTTTGAACAGGGGCCTTGTCGGGGGATGGGGAAGATCGGAAGGGATAGATAAGGGAGAGTGAAGGAAGCGGCCGTGGCCTTAAGTTAGGTACCATCCTGGCATTTTCCTGAAGGAGAAGTGGGAAACCACGGAAAACCACTTCGAGGATGGCTGAGGAGGGAATCGAACCCCCTCTACTCAGTTGACCTCCCGAGGCTGAGTGGACCCCGTTCCAGCCCTCGTTCCAGCGGGGAATCGAGCCCGGGCCTCCGGGGTGGCAGATACTCACCACTACACCACAGAGGCCTGCCTATACAATTGCTATAAGATTTAAATGTACGTAGATTTTTTAACCCATTCTGGTACCTAACAAGCCTCTTTGGTTATTCTTCTTCTTCTTAATCTGTTTAGCCTCCAGGGTCGATTTTTCCCTCGGACTCAGCGAGGGATGCCACCTCTAACGCCACAAGGACAGTGTCTTGGAGCTTCAGATTCTGGGTTGGGGATACAACTGGGGATAATGACCAGTATCTCGCCCAGGCGGCCTTACCTGCTATGCTGAACAGGAGCCTTGCGGGGGGATGGGAAGATTGGAAGGGATAGACAAGGAAGAGGAAAGGAAGCGGCCGTGGCCTTAAGTTAGATACCATCCCGGCATTTGCGCGGAGGAGAAGTAGGAAACCACGGAAAACCACTTCGAGGATGGCTGAGGAGGGAATCGAACCCCCCCCCCCTCTACTCAGTTGACCTCCCGAGGCTGAGTGGACCCCGTTCCAGCGGGGAATCGAACCCGGGCCTCCGGGGGTGGCAGCTAATCACACTAACCGCTAACTCTCTTTGGTTCATTAAACAATATTATCTTACACGTGCAACTGTCAACAGCGCCATGCAATTAGTCAATTAACCACTCGGAGTAACAGCTCTATGCGTTAACCACTGCCGCGGACTACGCGATACGTGCTGCCATCTTTGGAATTCGAAAAGAACTTTTAGAGAATGCATTGGAAGCGGGACAGCGATGAATTGTGATCATATTCGCCATACCGTTGCCTACGAGATATACAAGGCCGGGAACTGTGCGCTAGTTTTGAACATAAAAACCGTCCCCAACTAGGTTCGCAGTACCGCCACCAGATGTCTCGACATCGTGCTATAGTTTGCATGTGCTGCCTTGTATTAACATATGGAGAAAAGTATTTTTAATACATTTACGTATAGATTTAACTTATTATTAATGTTCAAGTCCGCCTCTGCGGTGTAGTGGTTAGCGTGATTAGCTGCCACCCCCGGAGGCCCGGGTTCGATTCCCGGCTCTGCCACGAAATTTGAAAAGTGGTACGAGGGCTGGAACGGGGTCCACTCAGCCTCGGGAGGTCAACTGAGTAGAGGTGGGTTCGATTCCCACCTCAGCCATCCTGGAAGTGGTTTTCCGTGGTTTCCCACTTCTCCTCCAGGCGAATGCCGGGATGGTACCTAACTTAAGGCCACGGCCGCTTCCTTCCCTCTTCCTTTCCTATCCCTTCCAATCTTCCCATCCCTCCACAAGGCCCCTGTTCAGCATAGCAGGTGAGGCCGCCTGGGCGAGGTACTGGTCATACTCCCCAGTTGTATCCCCCGACCAAGAGTCTGAAGCTCCAGGACACTGCCCTTGAGGCGGTAGAGGTGGGATCCTTCGCTAAGTCCGAGGGAAAAACCGAACCTGGAGGGTAAACAGATGATGATGATGATGATGATTAATGTTCAAATGAACTCCAAGTATACTTCAAATACACTATAAAATATGGCATATCGTACTGTAAGCCCAATTCGTCAAAGAAAGGAGAACATTGGAGTTTTTAATCGTTTCCTGCCGATCCAGTTTTAAAGGAGAAGTGAAGAATTGCTATATTCAGACAGGTTCCCTTTCGTCACCTGGGACGTCATCCAGAGTCTGTAATTTACATTTTAAATATTGAGACTTTAGTTTATGGACTACAGTTTCATTAGATTACTTCACTGCCTCCGACTTCCACATCAAAAGACACTTAAGAATCACGTTGGCTTTTCGAATGGAGAAACTGGAATAACATCCCTCATTAAAGAAAGGCTCCATTAATAAACCATGAATTTGACATGCGTGGAGGAAACGCTAGGATCCCTTATCATAGTTGAAATGTCTATAAAGCCCAGAGCACACTATAATCGTAATTTTGACCACCAATAGTTTTGGAATTACTTTATGAGACGCTCGAAGGTAAGCTAACTAATTAGTTCGCGATTACTATATTTTCTTTCAGATGCACTATTTTTAATAGGCCTAAAATATCTGCAAGTTTTATATTATCTTAGACGCTATTGATATTAAGAATGACACCATGCCTTTTCAGAGAAACCTGTCACTCTGGAGTTGTCTTGCTTGGCCATGATAGGTGTTATCTTGTTCGAGTTGCGGAAGAAAATTACAATTGTGAATCATGCTTGGGACAGATATCCTCGTTGAGCATTACGCTACCCCTCAAGAAAATTTGTTTACTTTCTGCAAATTACGTTGAATTTTACGTGTCACTCCTTACGTTATCTGGAAAATATACTAATTTAATTTTTAAAACTTAACATTTTGTTGTTTCGAAGTTCATTGAGGCATTCAAATGTGACGAGTGTGATCAGAGAGCACTGACTGTAACTCTCATTACAAAACTTCTAAAACCAATACTCGCCTATGAAGCTCATAAAATTGAAGATGTTCATGACTTGTAAAAGAACTTCAGGACAAAGCCCTTAAGTTGGAAGATCTTAAAAATGTGAGTGATACGAGCAGTGATCATGGTAAGTCAATTTAATGTATTACTTTTATTATTTATTGCATTTACTTCGCCTAAAATAATTCCGAATATCACTTAAATGTGCTTTACTTTACATCCAGTCGCTCTAAATCACATTTAGGTGGTCCTAACTTCATTATTTGTAGTTTTTACGTCTTTAAAATCCAACATCTAGTATTAATTGAATGTATTTCGCGCGAGCAGCATAGCACAATGTCGAGACCTCTAGCGGACGTTCGTAAAACTACTTGCGACCCGCATTTCTATCGGTCCACTTCCCGGCCTTGTATAATCTCGTAGGCAACGGCCATACCCAGAGCATTGCCCCTTCAAGTTCTAGCTATGCAATACGCCGACGTTTGTAGTTCACAACGGGTTTGTGACCAGCTGGCGTGGCGCGTGATTCAAAGAGAAACGGAAAGTGAATCGGCATTTAGAATTTCGTAAATACGTTCTCAACGTACATAAATCTCGTTCTCATCATAAGCCCATGGAAACAACCCGGTATAAAGAGACCTCGCGCGACTTCTCTTGCCCAAGAAGCGAATACGATCTCTCGCGAGTTCAAAATCAATCGGTCAATCAATCAATCAATCAATCAATCATGGAAACAAACTTTTCTGGTCTGTGTGTGACGTTCGTCTTGCATACTTCTAAAAAGTAGGACATACTGTTGGGACTCCTCCTGTTCGCGTTCATTGGAGGAGATCGCTGTCAATGTGTCATTGTTTTAGAGGAAGAGAAGTTTTAAGGCCGAGTGACTTCCGGGGAACAATGGGCTCAGGAGGTTAGGTGTGGTATCGCTGGGAGCTCTGAGGCGAGACCTGCTGTGTCTACAGCGTGGTGATCATAATAAACTGGCTCCAGAAATTTAACTCTATAACCATAAAGGAGATTGTGAACACCCGATTTCGTTCAAACTTCGACAGGTTTATTCACGTCAAGAATAAACAGATACGTGTCCGAGAGTTTGTCCCGTCATTCGCAATCAATTTCCCCAAGTGTCCGTTTCTCGAAGTCACGGTCTTGAATTTAATTTGCCGTACATCCTGAATATAATGTGAGAAATTTCCCAACAGTAAAGTAAACTCGTACCGAAGAAATGGCCGCACGGTTTGGGTCTCGTAGCTATCAGCTCGCATTCGGGTTTGAATCCCTCTGTCGGCAGCCCTGAAAATTGTTTTCCGTCGTTTCCTATTTTCACACTAGACAAATGCTGGGGCTGTACGTTAATTAAGGCCACGACCGCTTCTCAAGTCACATCCACACGGACATGAAAGCTTTGGAGTTTGCAAATTTTTCCGTTCAACGTCTGGGGATAGTTTTTATGTTACTGTTAATGAAAATAATGTGAATATGGTTTGACTACCGCTGTAAGTTACTGCATTTCCGGAGCGCAGTGGGTGTTAATACATTCACACTTTGCATTACAAAGTACACTGTTTTAATGTAAGGAGAGCACGTAATATCAATATTATCTCCTTCATGCATGTGGTGCCGTTTCTTATGCAGCCTTTATCACTTGCCGTTACACGATACCTGTGACATGCTGCGGTGTTGGTGATGATCACTTTTAAGGGGAGTCGCAATGTTGTACCTCGTCAGTGTTAAAATAGCTGAATAAATGTACCCTTTTCTCAGCAGCCATTGAATGTAGAAAATCACTTTCTTAATATGATGTTATCACGTGTCTTTTGCATGCACTGATCTAGAATAGCTTTAAAATATGTGATACAGAAAAAGTTATGAATTTCCAAAAAATACTACCTAATTTTAATTTTTTCTGCAGATATTTTATTGCCGGTATAAGAAGTAAACTATTCAAGAAATGTCAGCCAAACTGGATCCATACTACCACAATAGTGTCACAAGCATTTGGTAAATATTTCACGGAAAAGCACTCAGTAGTTCATAAGAAGAGGGAGCATTTGTTTCCGAAAAAGTTATTTTGAGTAAACCGCATTTAAAAGTAAACCTTTCGGATAAAGCTCAGCTACTGCAGAATAGAAGCATTAAATTCCTCCGCCAAAACAACACTGCATCTTGCGGTTGCAGCTCAAGCAGGGAGATCAACTAATAAAAGTCCGACTCGTTGGCTGAATGGTCAGCGTACTGGCCTTCGGTTCAGAGGGACCCGGGTTCGATTCCCGGCTGGGTCGGGGATTTTAACCTTCATTGGTTAATTCCAGTGGCCTGGAGGCTGGTTGTTTGTGCTGTCCCCAACATCCCTGCAACTCACACACCACACATAACACTATCCTCCACCACAATAACACGCAGTTACCTACACATGGCAGATGCCGCCCACCCTCATCGGAGGGTCTGCCTTACAAGGGCTGAACTAGGCTAGAAATAGCCACACGAAATTAAAAAACTAATAAAAAATATATTTTTCTTCAAAGCACGCCAAACCACAGCCTTCTAGATTGAACATTCCCTGAGAAGTGTGTAAATCGCTGATACATTGCATAAAACGTGTCTTAGAATAGAAATGCACCAATACTGTATATTAAATACATCATTTAAAATAGTAAATATTCGAATATTTGAATGAAACAAGTGCCACATTAACCCGAATGAAAATGTCAACATTTGCCGATTCGGATTTTACGGCTACTCTTAAGAGGAAGTACCAGGTGGCAAAAATAAAACTTGTCTGGAAAATATTTACAATAGGACTGACGGGGAGTTAATGAACATCATAGAAGAAGCTGGAAATGGCCTCATCTGCAGAAATGAAAAACTGAGAATCCAGAAGTCCTGACTCCACTTCACTCAGAAACCACGGGCAGAACTCGAGTACGCGAAGGCTCGTCTGGACGCTTTAACGCACGCACAGCAGTAAATTTGTAAGGATACAGATGCAGGTCCTTTGTTTCGACACGGCGATCTCTTAATTACCAGGCTTTCCTTCACTCGAGCAACGTTTTCTGGTGTTCGAACTCTTTTCGGATAGTTACGGTTTTTATTCGCTGCAGAGTTCGTTTCACACCATTGTGCCACCAAGTTTTTGCATTGCAGCACACTTTGCAGAAGCTTTTGCGAAAACAGTTCCGGGAAGGTTTTCCACGAATAGTGCTTCGCGAAACATTCGACATTGAACACACGCTGTTTTATCTCGAGCACCATTCAACTGGTCACTAAACACGTCTGCTCGTCTCTCTCTCACACTCACACGTAATGACACAGTGACGTACTCGGCAGACATGTGACAGCAATCCATTGGTGCATCGAAATCAGGGTATCCAGCATTTTCTGTGAGAAGTGGGAGTCTTTCTTTTTTTGCTATTTGTTTTACGTCGCACCGACACAGATAAGACTTATGGCGACGATGGGAGAGGAAAGGCCTAGGAATGAGAAGGAAGCGGCGGTGGCCTTAATTAAGACACAGTTCCAGCATTTGCCTGGTGTGAAAATAGAAAACCACGGAAAACCATTTACAGGGCTGCCGACAGTGGGGTTCGAACCCACTATCTGCCGGATGCAAGCTCACAGCTGCGCGCTCCTAATCGCACGGCCAACTCGCCCGGTAGAAAAAGTGAAGGTGAAGTCGGAATCGAACCCCCACCCCCTTCCTTTCCCTCTACTCTATTGACTTTCGGAGGTTGAGTGGGCCCCCGTTCCAGTCCTCGTACCACTTTTCAAATTTCGTGGCAGAGCCCGGAATCAAAACCCGGGTCTCCGGAGCTGGCAGTTAATCACGCTAACCACAACATCACAGAGGCGGACCTTATTTTAAATGTGCCGGGCTGAGTGGCTCAGACGGTTAAGGCGCTGGCCTTCTAACCCCAACTTGGCAGGTTCGATCCTGGCTCAGTCCGGTGGTATTGCAAGTGCTCAAATACGACAGCCCCGTGTCGGTAGATTTACTGGCACGTAAAAGAACTCCTGCGGGACTAAATTCCGGCACCTCGGCGTCTCCGAAGACCTATAAATGTAGTTAGTGGGACGTAAAATAAATAACATTATTATTATTTTAAATGTACAAGTATAAATTTTACATTCTCAAAATATGTTAAAGGAAGCCTTACTTTACTTTGAGAACAGGGGCCTTCTCTAAAGAGCTTTTATTGACTGGTCTAATCCTGCACTTAAATTCACTGGTCCTGTGAACACAGCAGGATTAGTTCAGCATTCCGGTTCATTGTGTCCAACACAAATGTTCCACAGAATCTTATGATTGTTAAGCCGCCAAGTCCCTAAACGGTTTGACACGGTGGTTAGCCTGTCCCAGTCAGAATGTTGGCCGGCAGGATAGAGGAGGTGGTGGTATACAATTCCAAACCTTTCCGCAGTGTTCATATGGAGTGATGACGCTGTTGATGGTGATTCGTCCGTCGGATGGAGACATTAAGCCTCGAGCAGACCCCCTTGAAGCTATACGAGTAGGCTTCGTGCCAGCTCCGGGTTTCGCCCTCTCCCTTGATACTATCATACGTATATCAAGTCATTCATCATCTAGGTATTCTGCCTTATGGTAGGTCTTGCCATGGGATGAACCTCTTCCACTGTTGCCTGTCCTGCGCCAAGATTTTCATGTCCGAATATTTATTTCCTTGGATATTGTCCAACAGTTAATATTTTTTCCTTTCTCTTCCTCATTTGTCTTTCATCATTCCTTCTATTCCTTCTTTCAGAACGGAGCTCGATAGCTGCAGTCGCTTAAGTGCGGCCATTATCCAGTATTCGGGAGATAGTAGGTTCGAACCCTACTGTCGGCAGCCCTCAAGATGGTTTTCCGTGGTTTCCCATTTTCACACCAGGCAAATGCTGGTACTGTGCCTTAATTAAGGCCACGGCCGCTTCCGTCCCAATCCTAGCCCTTTCCTGTTCCATCGTCCCCATAAGACCTATCTGTGTCGGTGCGACGTAAAGCAAATAACTTCTTTCAGTAAACAGTCCCTCCTCAAACAATGTCCTTTCCAGTTCATTTTTCTCCTTCTAATGATTTGCAACATACTTCGTTCTTCTCCAACTCTTCGTAATACCTCCTCATTGCTTACCCGGTCTTCCCATTTCACTCGTTCTATTCTCCTCCATACCCACATCTCTAGTGTCTCAATGTCCAAGTCTCTGCGCCATACATCACTATGCTCCAAATATAACACTTAGCAAGTCTTCTTTTTTTTCAAATCTTTGTTTAGTGGTCCACAAAGTTATTTTTATTTTTCTTAAAGCCTTCTTTTGCTATGGCAATTCTTTTCTTAATTTCTGTCGTGCAATACATATCATCTCTGATCATACTTCCCAAATACTTTAAGCTTGCTCTATTTCTTCTCCACCTATGACAACTATCTTTTCCTCCAATTATCATACTTTTGGTCTTTTTCTTATTAATTCTCATTCCATATTCTTCTAGCTTCATGTTGAGTTTATCTAATATTTTTATCATTTCACGTTCGCTTTCTCCCATCACAACCATCCTCTGATGAAGTTGAAGTTAGGAAGGGCATCCGGTCGTGAAATCCCTCACTTCATAGCCCAGAGTAGCTCAGACGGTAGGGCGCTGGTCTTCTGACTCCAAGGTGGCAGCTTCGATCCTGGCTCAGTCCGGTGGTATTTGAAGGTGCTCATATACGCCAGTCTCGTGTCGGTACATTTACTGGCACGTAAAAGAACTCCTGCGGGACGAAATTCCGGCACCTCGGCGTCTCCGAAAACCGTCCAAAGTAGTTGTTGCGTACTCAGCCCAAAGGCTGGTTTGATCCTCTGCAACTCTGCCAACAGCTGTCATAAATAGCGTAGGCGTCACTGAAGAGGCGTACTAGGGAAATGAGGAGTGAGGTAGTTTCCCGTTGCTTTCCTCACCGAGCCAGCCGTTGCTATTGCATATCAGTATGCTAAGCCCACTGAAATGCATACAGCAACTGACCCTATGAGCGATATTTTCACATCATTCATAACAGGGACTGGCTGCATAAGGAATGGTATTATTAGCATCACTCATACCTCAGTCACTTTCATATTGTCAAAGCCAAGGATGAGACTGAGACAAGTCAATGAAAGTAACAAATTTGATATAGCCCATATCAGAAGACATAGTGCACTATCAACACTACATCTCGCCAGCAAAGGGAGCCAAAGTAGTTAGTGGGACGTAAAACAATAACATTATTATTTATTACCTAAACAACAAGAACAACACTGATTAAACAGTAATTTATAAAGGAAGTAACGTAGCAAACCGATGCTCCAATCACCAATCTCACATCCATTTCCCGAGGTATGAATTATTCAGAATATAAGAAACGAAAGGGTAACGTACTTCAAAATCCTAAACTACGGACAGTCAGCGAACTTTGTAGTCAACCTACTTCCATTACCAACACGACACTTCGCTACTCCCGTCTGTGGTGATGACTCAGAGGGCCGCGCTCCAAGCGAGTTCTTATATAGAATGCACTTCTATTACGTACTTAATTGCTTATCATAAAAAAATGATGCCGTCTTTCTTACGCTTCGCTTATTAATGAACACGACGTCAAGGAAAGGGTGTAAAAAAGTTGAATAATAACTGAAATCCCGACACATATTAGACGTACAGAAGCGGACTTCGTTTTTTAGATCTCTAGCCAATTCTGTTTTTATTTACTACGTGTGTCAAGTAGATTTAATTGAGGATATGTTTCTGCCTAATCTTTCTAGTAGTCCTGAGTGAGATCTGAGCATGTAACAGTAACTCATACGACCAGCCATTAAGCATGAACATGCAATAGTCATTATCAACAATCACTCAAGCAATGTACAGTAAAAATACCATTAAAGTAAACAAGAACACAAGCAAGATCTCAGTTACTTCGTATCGTTTGTATATTACAAGTTAGAAATCCATCTAATGAGTAAAATGCTTTTATTTTTTAACCACCCTTTTTGTCATAAATACAAAACTGCCACCCCTGGAGGCCCGGGTTCGATTTCGGCTCTGTCAGGAAATTTGAAAAGTGGAACGGGGTCCACTCAGCCTCGGGAGGTCAACTAAGTGGACTTGGGTTCGATTCCCACCTCAGCCATCCTGGAAGTGGTTTTCCGTGGTTTCCCACTTCTCTTCCTGGATGGTACCTACCTTAAGGCCACGGCCGCTTCCTCCCCTTTTCCTTATCTATCCCTTCCAATCTTCCCGTCCCCCGCAAGGCCCCTGTTCAGCATAGCAGGTGAGGCCGCCTGGGCGAGGTACTGGTCCTCCTCCCTAGTTTTATCCCCGACCAAGAGTCTGAAGCTCCAGGACACTGCCCTTGAGGCGGTAGAGGTGGGATCCCTCGCTGAGGCCGAGGGAAAAACTGACCCTGGAGGGTAAACATATTAAGAAGAAGAAGAAGAAGAAGAAGATATTAAACGAAAGCTTGTTATATATTTTCAGTTTCATACACTTATAACTATTTACAGTTTTCCTTAATATAACATAAGGAGTGTAAGTATCAACAATGGAGATTCCCTTATCTTAGCAATTGATCGATCAAGATATTCATAATTAAGCTCTTTTCTTTCTTTGGCCGATACCTTCATTTTTCGAAGGTTCGGATCCGTTCCATTTTTTCTCTCTGATTAGTGTTATAGTGTATGGTTGCCTAATTTTACTTCCTCTTAAAACAATAATCATCACCACCACCACCTGCCACAATTCTACTTACCTGGTACTACCCAAACAGATTTACAATCCTAGAGAAAAAGGAAAAGGGGCTGCCTGACCGAGGCGGTAAAGGCGTGCTCGGTTCGCCCGGAAGGACGTGGGTTTGAATCCCCGTCAGGAAGTCGTAAAATTTAAGAAACGAGATTTCCACATCCGGAGGTGCATATGGCCCTGAGGTTCACTCAGCCTACACCAAAAATGAGTACCAGGTTAATTCCTGGGGGCAAAGGCGGCCGAGCGTAGAGCTAACCACTCTACCCCATTACGTGCCGCGGTTAACAATGGTGGAAGCCTTTACCTTCCACTCCTCCAAGGGCCTTCATGGCCTGTACGGAGGTGTCTTTGTCTTTGTCTTTTAGAGAAAAAAGAAAATACGCTTTACTTGTACTCGCTAATGTAATACTAGTGATTTTCACAATACGATAGCGGCCGTACGTATTATCTCACAAGTCACGAAAAAATCATGACTACACAGCGCCAAATATGCAAGATTAACAGCAACTGTAAGACGTCGTATCGGCAAGTAGTGTCCCTGAACTGTATGGTTAGCGACACTGGATCAAACCTAACGGTTAAAAAGTAACTATAAATATAACCTTCAATATGAACAGGGGTGAAAGAGTAAGGTTGCACCCTTTTTTCAGTGTATGCGCTTAAATGGGAGGGACTATATAGACATCCTGCACAACGGTTATGCTATGCGCTTTGCATAAACAGTAGGGGTACAGCGTATTAGAAGCCCTAGAGTGTATGTTACTCTCACTACACAACGGAAGAATGGGCTAGCGGGCACTTCTTACGAACCAAATTATTTTACATTCGGGATCTAATTATCACCACTAATACCATTAGAAACGAAACTGATATGAAACCTGCTAACTTAGAAATATATCTATTTTTAAATCGTTTCGTTGCACAACTAGTTTAAGTTCCCAGAATAATTTAATGTTCCACACAGCTGATCCAAGCTGTCTGTCCGTGGATGTTAACAGGGGCATGACGATCCGTGAAGCGAGGAGTTCGTTTACTCGGCAACAGGCTGTACTGTATCTCCTTCACTTCACTTCACTTCACTTGACTCGTAAAGAACTGTAAATTTATCTGTAGATGATTAGCCAGCAAACATGTTCCCTGCAAGAAACTTATAAACCGTTAAAGATATCGAATATATGTTTTCAATTTTACAAGGAACATTCACGTAGTACCTGGCGGGTATTTAGCTCATCTGTATATATAAAATAAGAGTTTTGTCTGTGCATTGCTCGGAATTTAAACAGAATGGCATTTCTGTATCGCCGTATCCACAGTGGCAAGGAAACGTACTTTTTAGTTTTCCCTCATGTCTGTCTGTCTGTCTGTCTGTCTGTCTGTCTGTCTGTCTGTCTGTCTGTCTGTCTGTCTGTCTGTCTGTCTGTCTGTCTGTCTGTCTGTCTGTCTGTCTGTCTGTCTGTCTGTCTGTCTGTCTGTATGTATGTATGTATGTACGGGCATTACGAGAAAATGGATGAAGTGAATTTAATGAAAATTGGTATGTAAAGTCGGGGCATGATGCACTACAATCTAGGCTATAAATAATGTTATTTACGCTGAGTGAATAATGGTAGTTTAAAATGCTAAGTTTACCTACTTCAGGTACACATTTTGTGATAACTATCAGTAATATCACTTTGAAATTTGGTATGCATACAGTTTAAGGGCTTTTGCGACAAAAATTGTTTTTAGACTTTGAATAATAACCTGACTGAATTTATATAACTTTTAAACGGACACCTAATTTTATTGATTTTTTAACATATTGTAGCCAAATAAAATCCACAGTTTTTAAGTAATGATGTTACGAAAACACAGAAATGTTTAAAACACCCACGAGTATAAGTGATTTAAATTGTATGCTAATATGCCTAGTACTACCTGAAATATTGGTACCTTTTCACTAAAAAAACTAAATGGAGAAAACAATGGAACAAGTTAAGATTACCTTTTTAATGCATACCAGCACCATATTCTGGATCATCCGGGTCATCAGCATCTTCCCTAGACCTTTTCTGGCTTCTCTGCACAGTTCTTAATGCCTTGGAGATAACAGAAGCATCGAGGTCAGACCTTTTCCTCCTCATATTAGCAATTTCTTGAAATGTACCGAGAGTGTTCATACCTGGATCGATCCCTAATTGTTGCATAACTTTCTTCCTGCCAGCACATCCCTCATTGAAAGTAATTACGTAAAGCAACAAAATGATATCCTCTGTCGCTCTTCCACAGAGATGTTTCGTTCTTTCTCAGGATTATCCCTCAATTATTCTGAAACCTCTTTCTCGGAAAACAAGTGTGTTTTGATTTATTTATTTATTTATTTATTTATTTATTTATTTATTTATTTATCTGCTTACCCTCCAGGGTTGGTTTTTCCCTCGGACTCAGCGAAGGATCCCACCTCCACCGCCTGAAGGGCAGTGTCCTGGAGAGTGAGACATTGGCTCGGGGGATACAACTGGGGAGGATGACCAGTACCTCGCCCAGGCGGCCTCATCTGCTATGCTGAACGGCGGGCCTTGGTGGGGGATGGGAAGATTGGAAGGGATAGACAAGGGAGAGGGAAGGAAGCAGCCGTGGCGTTAAGTTAGGTACTATCCCGGCATTTGCCTGGGAAAGAAGTGGGAAATCACGGAAAAGCACTTCGAGGATGGCTGAGGTAGGAATAGAACCCCCTCTACTCAGTTGACTTCCCGAGGATGAGTGGACCCCGTTCCAGCCCTCGAACCTTTTTTCAAATTTCGTGGCATAGCCGGGAATCGAATCCGCGCCTCTAGGGGTGGCAGCTAATCCCACTAACCACTACACCACAAAGGCGGACATTATTATTATTATTATTATTATTATTATTATTATTATTATTATTATTATTATTTCCAAACCATTGCCTCATTAATACCAATATTGCCCGCTTGGCCTGTTTTGATTTTACAGCTCCTCTGTGCGCAGCGCCGATACTAAGCCCCCTGCACCTTATCCTCCCTTCCGCTAGCTACTAGCATATAAGAAGGCTGTGGTTCGCGCATCGCCACACACTGTCTCACGAAGAGTCACCTTGCAGACGTCTGGTGAGCTACCTACCAAAGAACTACAGCCGCAAATATGGTGAGTTACAGTTGTTGTTTTTTTTTTTTTAACACGTATCATTAGCTTTGATATAACCATAACCTGAGAAAAATTATTGAGAGGGGTAAAGTACAATTGGGATTGTTGCTCTGCATTCAACGGTTGTGTTGCTGTTTCGGTCATAAATGTATAGAGTCGCTTGATGGAGCTCTATCTTGTGCTAATCTTTTAATTTCTACGTAATTACTACACCAGTGTTTGTTATATTCATGCTTAATCTCCCCCTGCTGTTCTTAACGTCAGTACTCCCCCTCGAATTTATTAAGAATATAATCATAATCTGCTTCCTTCCGTCGGAAGTTACCTAATTGACGAAGCTCACAAAATAATGGTGAAATTTAGTTGTTTAAGAGAAGTGGAACTATCAAATATACAGTTCTTTTTAACAATGTTTTTGAAAATTCTTTCTAAAAAGATTATGTTGACATCGTTGACTCAAAACTGTTCGTAATTCGAAATTCACAAGTCCTGGGTGTCTTAAGATATGTCTTGTCGTTCCTTTAAATTATGATGTAAATTGAGCGTTTCTGATTCGTAAAGAGCTACAGGGTTGAACGAATTTTACTGTTCCAGGACAAGCATTCTTTATGTGTTGAAAAGCAATTTCGACTTTCTGAGTTCTTGAAGCTACTGATTAATTTTTCATTGCCATATTCAATGATTCATTCAACTATCAATCAACCACTACTGATCTGCATTAAGGGCAGTCGCCCAGGTGGCAGATTCTCCCCATTTTCTGATTAAATTTCGCCAAACCGTTCTCTCAGCATTTCTTCATCAGCACTCTTCTGTAACACCTTATTTCAAAAGCTTCTATTCTCCTTTGTCGGGTTGAGTAGCTCAGACGGTAGAGCTCTGGCCTTCTGAGGTTAAGTTCGCGGATGTTAACCAAAATCAACCCGGTGGTATGTTGGTAGATTTACTGGCACGTCAAGGAACTGTTGCGGGAGAAAATTCCGGCACCTCGGAGCCACTGAAAATCGTAAAAGTAGTTAGTGGAACGTATCAAAAATTATTATTATTATTATTATTATTATTATTATTATTATTATTATTATTATTATTATTATTATTATTATTATTATTATTATTTTACATCGTTGTGTTCGATTAGGGAGCGCGGTTGAGCTCATTTAGCCGATTCCTTTGCTTTCTTCTTCTGCTAAAATCAGGGGTCCCGGGTTCGATTCCCGGCAGGGTCAGGAATTTTAACCATCATTGGTTAATTTCGCTGGCAAAGGGGCTGGTTGTATGTGTTGTCTTCATCATAATTTCATCCTCATCACGACGCGCAGGTTTCCTACGGGAGTCAATTCAAAAGACCTGCACCTGGCGAGCCGAACATGTCCTCGGACACTCCCGGCACTAAAAGCCATACGCCATTTCATTTTTTTCTGCTAAAATCTCTTTATCGTCTCATGTAAGTTTTTTTTTTTTTGTTTTGCCCCGATGTTAGTAGTTCTGAAAATTGGTGATTATCGATTAATGTTCGGAATTTACAGTACATCTATCCAACATAGTTTCCTCGGTGATGTTCATATCCTGGAGATCTGTTTCAATTTGACTAAGCAGTTGTTCTTTGTTCCTAGTGAAAGTGCAAGGTTGAAAATTTCTTTAGTCATTCTGTCCTCGCTCATTCTGAGAATATGCCCACAGAATTTCAATTGTCCTATTCTGAAGGTGTGTGAGATTTTTTTCGGCATGACAATGTATTTCCTGAGATTTCGTTTTCATCCAGATTTCGCCTCCACAAACTCTGCCGTTGGTTTTCGTAGAATTTTCCTTCCTTGATTAGTGGTCTGCAACTCATGATTAATTTTTCCGATCCATACAATGCTTCGGCTTCGAATACTGTATTATAATACCTTCGTTTCTTCCCCATATATATTGATTTTGTTTTATGAATTCTACGTGATTCGGTAGGCTTTCTGTAATTTAGAAATTATCTCTTTATTTGCTTCACTTGTTTACTTGAGAAATTTTTCCGAAATTACTTATCGAAGGTTGTCCATCAGAATATTGTAGGGTTCCTTCCTTATACTGCGTTTTTTCGTACGAGATTTGAAGTCCTGTTCTGTTGGCAATTTCACTGAGTTTTTCAACTGAATGAATTGCTTCTTGCTTATTATTGGAAATAATTATTTTCTAAGTCATCCGAAAAGGTCAGACGCTTGACTTTAATTATATCTTTGAGTAGTTTGCCTTTAATTTCATTACCTTAATTATCTTCAACTTGCTAGCATGATGCGTTTTATTATTATTATTATTATTATTATTATTATTATTATTATTATTATTATTATTATTATTATTCACAGCGTTGTGCACAATTAAAGAGTACGATTAAACTCATTTAGCAGATGAATTTGCTTTCTTCTCTTCATTCTCTCGCTGTGATTTTCTTCTGTTCTTCCGTTCATGGAGTGGTGGTTCTCATCTTGGGTGTACGATCACGCGGAGCAACACCATGGGTCGCCGTTACTTGCGAGTAGTACCACTATGTTAGATACACAACGGGTTTGTGATCAGTAGCAGCGGAGAGCGGTTCACTGTGGGTTTACAGTACCTGTGATTAGTACCGCTATATCGGAACACCACGGGAATACCGGCGCCCGTGATTAGTACACCTAGGTGAGCAACACCATTGGTTTGCGTTGCTTATGAGTGGCGCCATTATGTGAGAAACACCATAGGTCTGTGTTACCTGTACCACAACATGACAAATACCATGGTTCTACTTTACTAGCAGTAAGTACTCTTATGAAAGGCAGTTGACCTGGATTTTGGACCCCTTTAGAACACAAGCATCATCGATTCAGGAATGTGCTTTAGAAGCAGAGCGTGGTCAGTAATACTGTTGTTTTAAGATAATATCTGGGAAGGAGGACCATTGCGGGTCGGATCCACTGATTGCTTTAAATTCGTATTCATCCCTTCTTCATCGTCACTTTTGAATTCTGGTCACTCGATGATTTTGGACTTTTAAATTGTCATACATTTCGTACCATTAGAGGCCGATGGCCTAGATGTTAGGTCCCTTTAAACAAGCACAAGCATCATCATCATCATCTTGGCTGTTTCAGCAAAATGAAATGAAATGGCGTATGACTTATAGTGTCGGGAGTGTTCAAGGACAAGTTCGGATCGCCAGATGTAGGTCTTTCGTCTTTCAATTTGACTCCTGTAGGCGACCTGCACGTCGTGATGAGGATGAAATGATGAATGTTGGCTCAGTATTGTTCTAAAGTTAGACCTGTCTCATATAATTTAACCTGTTATGCTGATTTCTTGAAGGTCTTTTTCAATTTTGATTATCCAGTTCTTCTTGACTTTTAGTGAGGAGGGTAAAAGAAGCCAGAAATTATCTTGAGGCAACCTTTAAAGCTAAGTACCTTAATTGTACAGATTAAAATCGATCTCTCCCCTATTTTAATTATTATTAGTATTAAATGCGTTTGGCTCTGTAAGGAGCACGTAGACACATTAGCTAGTATCGGTGTTCTTGTTTCTCTTCCCTCAACTTCTTGACCCTGTTGCTGTGGGTTTGTCGTCTTTCTCGTGTTTACGCGTTTTTGAGTTTCAAATTTATTGCCGTCGTCGGTTCGTTGGATGCGAACTTGTATGACTTGATTTTTCTGTCTTGATGTAGTCCGTGGATCAATATTCACCTATGTGCGATCCTTTCGAGTGTCTACCAGCCAGCGTACTTTGGATTGTCGGCTTCCATTGATGATGAAGATTTTCTCAGTAAATAGCGCAAGTCGTCCTTAGACTTTCATACTTTTTTTTTTTTTTTTTTTTTTTTTGCTCCTTGTTTTACTTCGCACTAACACATCGATGATTTTCGGTGACAGACGGATGGGAAAAGGCTAAGATTGGAAAGGAAGCGGCCGCGACCTTACTTAGGGTACAGCCCCAGCATTTGCCTGGTGTGAAAATGGGAAACCACGGAGAAACATCTTGAGGGCTGCCCACAGTGGAGTTCGAACGCACTCTCTCGAATACAAGTTCACAGCTGCGTGCACCTGACCGCACGGCGAACTCGCCCGGTATTATTATTATTATTATTCTCGATTTTGGCCTTTTTAGTATCAGGTAAAATAATCCAATACATTCATTTCCCTTTGTTTTCTGCTTCTTTTCTTGTTTTCCAATACTTCTTATTCTGTTTTTTCTTCCTCTCTTCTCTCCAGATGTTATTCTGTTCCTTCGATTGTTCCTTCATTTCTTTCCTTCTTCGTTCCTTCTTACCTTCCTCTCTTCCGTCTTCCCTTTCTTCCTTACTTTCTTCCTTCTTTACTTTCTTCCTTACTTTCGTCCTTCTTTACTTTCTTTCTTTCTTTCTTTCTTCCTTCCTTACTTTCTTCCTTCCGTAGTTCCTTCCTTCGTTGCATTCTTCCGTACTCCTTTTCTTCCTTCCTTCCTTCCTTCCTTCCTTCCTTCCTTCCTTCCTATCTTCCTCCCTTCCTATCTTCCTCCCTTATTCCTTCCCCTAACCGCACGGCCAACTCGCCCGCTACCGGAGGTTCTTGTCACGCGGCAGGTGTTCAGAATGACAGCCTTCTGCATTTGCGGAACTGTCTAGACAATGTCCAGACCCTGCAGGTGTTCTTGCAGCTTAGTTTGCAACACGTCCTGTGGCAGAAATGACTACTTGAAATACCTCACTGTTGCCAAGTCGATTTACCACAGATTTCGAACTATTATTATTATTATTATTATTATTATTATTATTATTATTATTATTATTATTATTATTATTATTATTATTATTATTATTATTATTATTATTATTATTATTAACCAGCTTCATGGTGTAGAGATAGCGCGGGTGTCCCTTATTCCAATGCCTTGGGTCCGTTCGCCGGTCAGTTCAAGGATTTTAATTCTGGAGTTAGGAGTAGAACTGGGCTCATTTGATAACGGATGTTCTCAAGCTCTTAGTTACAGTACATGAAGAAAGCGCACAGTGAGAAGATGGCGCTACTGACCTCGTGTACATAGGCGAACAGTGGTTGTCATGGTTACGGCAGTGTCGGGAAGTTGATGACGTTAATTCCAGATAGGTGGTAGTGGTGGTGATTATTGCTTTAAGAGGAAGTACAACTGGGCAACCATCCTCTATTAACACTAATCGAGGAGAAAAAATAGAAGGGATTCAACACTTCGAAAAAGAAGGTATCGTCCAAAGGAAGACAAGGGCAACGAAGGCCATGAACATGAGACTCCCTAGCCCTCCGAACGTAATAGGATCTACCCCTGTGGGTAGGGGACGCAGACGAAGAATATATCCACGGTGTCCCCTGCCTGCCATAAAAGGCTACTAAAAGGGACGACCAGGGGATGATCGTATTAGAACTATGAAACTACTTGTGATTAGTACCACCACACGGGAAACACCATGGCTCGGTTTTACTTGCGCGTAGTACCACTATGTTAGGTACCCAATAGATTTGTGATTAGCAGTGATAGTGTGTGGACCGAGCTCGATAGCTGCAGTCGCTTAAGTGCGGCCAGTATCCAGTATTCGGAAGATATAGGTTCGAACCCCACTGTCGGCAGCCCTGAAAATGATTTTCCGTGGTTTCCCATTTTCACACCAGGCAAATGCTGGGGCTGTACTTTAATTAAGGCCACGGCCGCTTCCTTCCCACTCCCAGCCCTTCCCTGTCCCATCGTCGCCATAAGACCTATCTGTGTCGGTGCGACGTAAAACCAATAGCAAAAAAAAAAAAAAAAAAGTGTGTGGCTCAGGATGCATTTTACAGTACCTGTGATTCGTACCATTATATGAGCAACACCATGGTTCTGCCTTGCCTATGTTTAGTAAACACTATGTGAGGAACACCACGGGATAGTGCGGGTCCCTGTGGTTAGTCCTATTACGTGAGGAACGCCATAGGTTTGCGTTGCCTGTCAATAGCGCCGCAGTGTGCGAAACACCATAGGTCTGTGTTACATGTGCGAATTTCATTACCTGTGAGGAGTACCATAATGTGTGGAATACCGCGAGTCTACGCTACTTTTGATTAGTACTGCAACATGACAAATAGCATGGTTCTACTTTCCTAGCGATAAGTACCATTATGAGGGGCTGATGACCTAGATGTTAGGCCCTTTAAACAACAATCATCATCTAATAGCATCTGGGTCGGAAAAGACCAACAGTTGACCAAGGGAGGTCGGATAGGATAGATGAAAGTGAGGAGCGTGGCACAAAGAAGTGGAAAAAACATCAGGTCTCAGCTAAGGGCCCCATAGTTGCCAACGCATTCTCCCAAATTAAGAGCCCCTGATGCCTCTTCTAGTCTCATCCTACGACAGGCAAGGGATATCGTGGGTAATATTCTACCGACCCCACACACAGGCAGTAATTCCTGTCAGACCCGCACACCAAAAACATATTCGTGTCAAGTTTTCGAATGACTAACTCCATGGGACACTGCATACTTGGCAACAAGCAGGGTTTACAGTTCGTGTACAGTGCCTAATCAAGTAACGTTATGGCGGCTACCTCTGTACTGGAGAGACAGATGGGTTCGAATCCCTGTCGGCCGTCCTCGAAATTGTTTTCCGTGGTTTCCCATTTCAGTGTCCGGATAGTACCTCTCTAAAAGACACGGCCGTTTCCTTCCCATTCCTAGCTGTACAATTACACCCATATCCATACGTAGGTGCATGATTTGTTCGCATTATGTTCGATTTAACGAAAAGGAAACCATTTTTCGCATCATTTCGCGAAATTGGGCCAACCCCATCGCGTTAATGATTTTCTAAAATTATTCATAAAAAGTTTACTTCGTGAGATATGTGAATTATTTATGTGAAAGGTAGAGAAATAAAGAGAAGCAATGTTGATAAGCATTCACTGTTCCTTATGTAACCTTGATTAGAACTATATGAATATAGTCCTAAGCTTTCAGCCATACCATAAAGGGATTTCCTATAATCTTGGTACAAAGAAATACTTCTGTCTAATTCAGAAATCCTTATTCTGTCTTCTGTTTCCTTTCACACATCTGGTATTGGAATAAACTTTCAAGGTCGTTATTTTCCATGAATGTCGGTGCTTTATGGGAGTGAAAGCTGGGTGGACTCAGGATATATTTCTTATTCATAATTTAGAAGTAAGACATGAAAGTAGCGAGAATGATTGCTGGCACAAACAGGTGGGGAAAATGGAAGGAAGGTACTCGTAATGAGGAGATAAAGGTTAAGTTAGGAATGAACTCGATGGATGAAGCTGTACGCATAAACCGGCTTCGGTGGTGGGGTCATGTGAGGCGAATGGAGGAGGATAGGTTACGTAGAAGAATAATGGACTCTCTTATGGAGGGTAAGAGAAGTAGAGGGAGCCCAAGGGGACGATGGTTAGACTTAGTTTCTGACGATTTAAAGATAAAAAATATAGAAGTATATGAGGTCACAGAACTGCTTACAAATATAAGATTGTGGCAGCGTTTAGTAAATTCACAGAGGCTTGCAGACTGAACGCTGAAAGGCATAACAGTCTATAATGAAGATGTGTGAAAATGTAAAATATGAAATAGGAGGAACATACAATAGGAAGCGCTTAATCAATCAATCAATCAATCAATCAATCAATCAATCAATCAATCAATCAATCAATCAATCAATCAATCAATCAATCAATCAATCAATCATCAGTCACCACTGATCTTGATTTAGGGTAGTCGCCCAGAGAGTCTTAAATAATTTCAAGGAAGTTGGAAATTTATCAAAAGTATTCCCGTCCCTATATTCTTATTCTTATTCTTTTCTATATATTTGTTCGTGGCGTCGACCTCCGCAAATCTTTTGCCACTACTTTCAGCATTTGAGAGGAACCTCCGTGTAAGTGTAATTGCGGGAAGTGTAGAGTGTTGAATGAGAGGAAAGGAACGTTAAGGACGACACAAGCACCCAGTCCCCAGGCCGGAGATATTAATCATTTACAATTTTAAAAAACCCTGACCAGGCCGGAAGTCGAACCCGGGGCCGCCGGGTGACAGGCCGACGCGTTGCCCCCTCCACCGCGGGGCCATTCCTGTCCCTAACTCTTCTTATAAACGAATATTTGCCCCCAATTTGTTCTTTTGAATTCCAAGTTTATCTTTGCTACTTTTAAAACTCCTTCAACCTTATTATTCTCTCCACTAACAGTTCGGACCATACCGCTTAGTCGAGCAGCTCGTCTGTTACTCCAAAGTCTTCCCAGCCCAAGGTTTGCAACATTTCCCAAACTACTCTTTTGTCGGAAATCAAATCGAGCTGCTTTCCTTCGGAGTTTTCCCACTTCTCTAATCAAGTCATCCTGGTGAGGGCCGCATACTCTAATTGTGGTCTTACCAGAGACTTTACGCCCTCGCCTTTACATCCTTACTACAACCCTTAAATACCCGCATAACTAGATGAAGAGATCTTGCAAAAGGAATGACATTGTGTCCTCAGAATGCACTAGAAATAGCTACCATTGACCGTGACGATATCTGAACCCCTGGCTGAAGCCTTGAAGCCGGCAGTATAGAGTAACAGCTGGTGTCGCTCCGTTCAGGTTTCTTGGCTCGTATTACTGCAACCTCTCTGCTCCACTGAACTACAGCGAGCGGTACAGTACATGGAACATCTCAGAGACGATTAATTAGAAGTCTTGACCTTCATTAGAAGTGAGTCTGCACATCTACTTTTAAGGTTTGAATACTTCGTAGCATGAAACATAAACGATACGCTGTCCATAGTGGATGGTTGGTTATAACTGGACAGGCACAGTATCAAGTTAATCTTGCCAAAATACGAGGTTGATTTTTCCAAAATATGAAAATGTAAATAAATCAATATGTGAAATACTTAACTTATCTTGATAGTGGAATATATTTGTCCCTATACTGTTTAAAGTATTTTTACACCATCATTTTACATAAGAAGAAAATACTCTTATACAGAGTGTCTTCGAAAAAGTTCCAATATTTACAGAGGATCAATCAATCAATCAATCAATCAATCAATCAATCAATCAATCAATCAATCAATCAATCAATCAATCAATCAATCACTACTGATCTGTATTTAGGAGAGTCGCCCAAGTGGAAGATTCCCTATCTATTATTTTCCTAGCCTTTTCTTAAATGATAGCAAAGAAATTGGAAATTTATTGAACATCTCCCTTGGTAAGTTATTCTAATCCGTAACTCCCCTTCCTATAAACGAATATTAGCCCCAATTTGTCCTCTTGAATTCCAACTTTATCTTCATGTTGTGATCTTTCCTACTTTTAAAAACACCACTCAAACTTATCCGTGTACTAATGTCATTCCACGCTATCTCTCCACTGACAGCTCGGAACATACCACTTAGTCGAGCAGTTTGTCTCCTTTCTCCCAAGTCTTCCCAGCCCAAACGTTGCAACTTTTTTTAACGCTACTCACTTGTCGGAAATCACCCAGAACAAATTGAGCTGCTTTTCTTTGGATTTTTTTTTCTTCCAGTTTTTGAGTCAGGAAATCCTGGTGAGACTCCCATATACTGAAACCATATTCTAGTTGGGGTCTTACCAGCAACTTACATGCCCTCTCCTTTACATCCTTAGTACAACCCCGAAATACCCTCATAACCATTTGCAGAGATGTACCCTTTATTTACAATCATATCTATGTGATTACCCCAATGAAGATCTTTCCTTATATTAACACCTAGGTACTTGCAATGATCCCCAAAAGGAACTTTCACCCCATCACCGCAGTAATTGAAACTGAGAGGACTGTTCCTATTTGTGAAACTCACAACCTGACTTTTAACCCCGTTTATCATCTGTCCATCTCACAACATTATAGAGGTCATTTTTCAGTTGCTCACAATCTCGTAACATATTTATTACTCTGTACAGAATAACATAGTCTGCAAAAAGCGTTATCTCTGATTCCACTTCTTTACTCATATCATTTATTTATTTATTTATTTATTTATTTATTTATTTATTTATTTATTTATAAATATATGAAAATATAAAGGTCCAATAATACTGCCTTGAGTAATTTCCCTCTTAATTATTACAGGGTCAGATAAAACTTAGTGTACTCTAATTCTCTGAGATCTATTTTCTAGAAAAATAGCGACCCATACAGTCACTCTTTTGTCTAGACCAATTGCACTCATTTTTGCCAGTAGTCTCCCATGATCCACCCTATCAAATATCTTAGATAGGTCAATGGCAGCAAACGAAGGGGAAAAAGAAAGGCCCTAATAAACATAGGTTGCAAACCCAGTATTTTTGGAGTTACGGTCCACGACCACTAACATCAATGACCACCATGTCTTTGATCTACTCTGCACAACATGTGTTCTGTGTGACCGCTATACATTGTAGTGCAGCCTTCCACTTTCCGTAGCATTGAATCGCAGGCATTACAGACGAGTTCTCGTAGTGTATCTATATCATGTATGGGGATCGTGTACAGCGTGGTCTTTACATGTCTAATAATAATAATAATAATAATAATAATAATAATAATAATAATAATAATATTTTTTTTTGCGAGGGAGTGTGGAAAATCTTTCATAAGACGCTTGTGAGGGTCCGCACTCAACAAGTGTGTGGAGATTCTTACCCACTAAAAACCACACTCCCTTTTCCCACGACGTTTATCTCCGCCCCGGAACCGCTCTCGCATTACTTCAGGGCGGATGTCGTGCTTAATGCATCTTGTGCTTCATCTTCCTTCTTCTGCTTTACTATCTGTCGTAATCGTCCAGGTCCTTCTTCTTCTGACGCAGAATATTTTCTACGTAGACTGCCACCTGGTCCCAAGATTCTCGACTTCGTAGCATTACTGACACGATCCCTTCTGGCGTCAATTCTCCGTGCATAACTTCTAAGCATCTTCTTTGTGGCAGCCAATGAACACACACAAAGAAAGTATGTGATACGTCATCGATATCGCCGCAGTATATGCACACCGGACTAGTTGCTAGCCCTAGCCTATGAAGAAATTTTCGGAAGTATCCATGACCTGTCAGGAACTGTGTGAGATAGTAGTTCACTTCACCATGATTTCGGGCAACCCATACGCCCAGAGAAGGTATCAGTCTTTTCGTCCATTTCCCTCTAGAATCATCTTCCCATCTTGTTTGCCATCGTTGCATTCTGCGACTATGAGCCAAAGCCTTTGCCCTTTTCCTTCCTAGCTCTTCTTGATAATAATAATAATAATAATAATAATAATAATAATAATAAGAATAATAATAATAATAGGACCCGTGCTGCTCTGCAACATCCGTTATAAATAGGTCAGATAACTGGTGTTGATATTCCTGTCGTAGTCAAACTGATTTGCCTGCCCTTTTCAAGGATTTTTATCGCTGCTTGTATTCAGAATTCATCCATTCTGACATGCCGTCTGTTTGGTAAAACTCTATCTATATATTCACTTTTTCATCCTGCAGTTCTTGATGTAAAGCTTGATATTGTGTCGTAGAAGGCGATGGTATTTCTTTTTTGCTAGTTGTTTTACGTCGCACCGACACCGATAGGTCTTACGGCGACGATGGGACAGGAAAGGGCTAGGAGTGGGAAGGAAGCGGCCGTGGCCTTAATTAAGGTTCAGCCCAGCATTTTCCTGGTGTGGAAATGGGAAACCACGGAAAACCATTTTCAGGGCTGCCGACAGTGGGGTTCGAACCCACTATCTCCCGAATACTGGATACTGGCCGCACTTAAGCGACTGCAGCTATCGAGCTCTGTAATGGTATTTCTAATCGCAGTTCTTCTATATAGAACGGTTGTCTTGTGAGCTCACAGGTTAGTCTCGAAAGAGAGGTGGAGAATTATTTTAAGATACTCGTCCTAATGTAGCTAGGTTATTCTTCGATAGGTGTTCCCAGATAATATCTAAGGCGTATGTCATGATGGGGTCTGTTTGTACGTAGACTTTTTCATCTTGGCAGCATGTAAGTTATTATGAACGCTCTGCCATCTGTTGAATATATTTGGAAGGTGGGAAAGGTTAGAGAATCAAAGAGTATTTAGCAGGGAATAGTATTCTTTCGTGATTATAGGAAGTGTTTACTCTCTGGCTTGACAGGTAGTAATCAAACATGGCTGCATGCAATGAGACATATCAGAATATTAATGAAAGTGTCAGTCGCTTAGCAACCTGCTAAGTACAAAATGTATTGCGGGTTGAGGTAAGCCTTCGCCTGCAATTATTGGAGTGATCATTTAACGATGCGATTTGAACATCACTCAAAGTTGGCTGGACATAGAGACCTATTAATGTCTCATGATTCACCGGCAGAGTAATTCTGGAGAGAATAAAACAAAACAAAGCAAATCGGTCCAATAGAACAGATGGATGGATTTGACAAATCTGTTTTTAGTAAACTCTTTTAATGTATAGATAATTGCAGCCAGATGAAACCACCTAACGTCCGACTCGTTGGCTGAATGGTCAGACTACTGGCCTTCAGTTAAACGGGTCCCGGTTTCGATTCCCGCCCGGGTCGGGGACTTTAATCGCTTCTGTCTAATTTTTCTGGCTCGGGGACTGGGTGTTTGTGTTCGTCTCAACACACTCCTCTTCGTATTCACACAACACAACACACTACACTACCAACCACCACAGAAACACACAATAGTGATTACATCCCTCCATATATAAGGTTGGCGAGAGGAAGGGCATCCGGCCGTAAAACAGGGTCAAATCCACATGTGCTCTCCAGTTCGCACAGGTGTGGAAAAAGCAGTAGAAAAAGAAGAAACCACCCGACATTTCCTCTACTTATGAATTCTAAAAATATTTTTTCAACCAATTAAAATTATTATTATTATTATTATTATTATTATTATTATTATTATTATTATTATTATTATTATTATTATTATTATTATTATTATTAAAACAACCTTTGACGTCTCCACTTAAGACAATATTTGTCATATCGTTCAACACCGTTATTAAGCACGATTTCGAAAGTCGTATTATGCAGGTGTGTTTCCAGGATCGATATTTCGCAACCCTAGTCGGGAAGTGGGGCACCCAAGGGCTATTATTGAGCCTCTTGACTTCCTTTTTGCGGTGACGATCAATGTTGCCTTACAAGGCTTCATCAAGGCGGGATACACTTGACACTGTACACGATCTATGGTGCGTCATAACCGTAAATTAAAGGCTTCACAATTAGCGCGATGTTATGAAGCACCGCACATTAATTCATAGCCTTTCACTCCCTACATCTGGACTGGATGAGTAGCCTAGGTGCTTGGCTCCTGAGCTCATTGCTGCAGGATTGACTCTCGATACGGTTGTTGGCATTTAAGAGGGCGTACATACTCGTAGAAGATATTCGTATTGATATTCCACTGTTGGCGGGGATGATGATGATGATTATTCATCCTTTCTCGATTTTGACCATTTTAGAATCGGGTAAAATTAACCACTGCATTCATTTCCATTTGTTTCCTGCTTCATTTCTTGTTTTTCAATACTTCTCTATTCTGTTATTTTCTTCCCCTCTTCTGTCCAGATGTTATTCCGTTCTTCGTTTTTTCTTCCTTCCTTCATTCTTTCCTTACTTCCTTCTTTCATTCCTTCCTTTCTTCCTTATTTCCTTTCTTCTCTTCCTCTTCCCTTTCTTCCTTACTTTCCTTGTTCTTTACTTTCTTCCTTCCTTTCTTCCCTCTTTCCATTCTTCCTTCCTTCATTTATTCCTTCCTTCGTTACTTTCTTCTTTTCTCCTTTCCTTTCTTCCTTCTTCCCTTCCCCCCTTATTTTCTTCCTGCCTTCTTTTCTTTATTTCCTTCTTTCCTTTCTTCCTTTCTTTACTTCCTTCTTTCGTTTCTCCCTTCTTTTCTCCCATCTTTCCTTCCTTTCCTCCATCTTACCTTCCCCCTTCTTTTCTTCCTTCCTCTCTTTCTTTCTTTCTTTCTTTCTTTCTTTCTTTCTTTCTTTCTTCTTTCCTCCCTTCCCTTCTTCCTTCCTTCCTCCCTTCCCCTTCCTTCTTTCCCTTCTTGATTTCTTCCTTTCTTTCTTTCCTTCCTTGATTCTTTCCTTTCTTCCGTCCTTCTTCCGTCCCTTCCTTCTTTTCTTCCTTCTTTCTTTCTTTCTTCCTTCCTTCCTTCCTCCCTTACTCCTTCCTTTTTTCCTTAGTTCCTTCTTTGTTTTCTTCCTTCCTTCCTTCCTTACTTCCTCCTGAAAACCCTTGACATTTTGTGCCTATCTTCTAAATGTTGTTCCGTCCTATCTATATATATATAAATTTTTTACAACTTGCTTTACGTCGCACCGACACAGATAGGTTTTATTTATTTATTTATTTATTTATTTATTTATTTATTTATTTATTTATTTATTTCACACTACAGGACTTAGTGTCCCAATTACAGTGGCAACTACGACAGATAAGCTACAATTAACATGGTGAAACTTATATCTAAACTATATTCTACACTTTTTCTAATCTCCTATACTATTGATATAAAATATGAAAGTATTTTTCTAAAGACTAAAGAACCTTATGTTAATGCGGTGGAACAACACACGACAAAGTAAAATTATAAAATAAATGAAGCAATACATTATATTGCATAATATTATAGAACTTCACCTTACAATTTCCCCTATTTTTAGGACTTCATATAATTGCGCGATGAAGTTCAGTTACAAACTCACTAAATGGCAAACTGAAGTCAAGGCCATTATTTTTCTGAATGGCACTGTTGAAGATACTGCAGAGTCTGTTTACCGGCAAGTTATCATGGGCACACGTCCTGGATTTTACATTTTAAAATGTTATATTATTTCTGGAATTGAAGCGAGGTTACGACGGGACAGGAAAAGGCCTATAAGTGGGAAGGAAGTGGCCGTGGCCTTAATTAAGGTAACAGCTCAGGCATTTGCCTGGTGTGAAAATGGGAAACCACGGAAAACCATCTTCAGGGCTGCCGACAGTGGGGTTCGAACCCACTATCTCCCGCATGCAAGCTCACAGCTCCGCGCCCCTAACCGCACGGCCAACTCACTCCGTGCAGATGGTTTTGTTAATCCATATTATGCTCTCTCCATTTTACGAGATCCGATTAATTATTATTATTATTATTATTATTATTATTATTATTATTATTATTATTATTATTATTATTATTATTATAGCTGCCTCTGTGGATCAGCGGTAGAGTGTCGGCCTCAGGATCCCAAGATAGCGGGTTCAAACCCGGCAGAGGTAGTCGGATTTTTGAAGGGCGGAAAAATGTCCGGTCCGCCTCTGTGGTGTAGTGGTTAGCGTGATTAGCTGCCACCCCCGGAGGTCCGGGTTCGATTCCCGGCTCTGCCACGAAAATTTGAAAAGTGGTACGAGGGCTGGAACGGGGTCCACTCAGCCTCGGGAGGTCAACTGAGTAGAGGTGGGTTCGATTCCCACCTCAGCCATCCTCGAAGTGGTTTCCCGTGGTTTCCCCACTTCTCCTCCAGGCGAATGCTGGGATGGTACCTAACTTAAGGCCACGGCCGCTTCCTTCCCTCTTCCTTGTCTATCCCTTCCAATCTTCCCATCCCTCCACAAGGCCCCTGTTCAGCATAGCAGGTGAGGCCGCCTGGGCGAGGTACTGGTCATTCTCCCCAGTTGTATCCCCCGACCAAGAGTCTGAAGCTCCAGGACACTGCCCTTGAGGCGGTAGAGGTGGGATCCCTCGCTGAGTCCGAGGGAAAAGCCGAACCTGGAGGGTAAACAGATGATGATGATGATGATGATGATGATGATGATGGAAAAATGTCCATTCGACACTCCATGTCGTACGATGTCGGCACGTAAAAGATCTCTGGTGACACATTTGGTGTTTACCCGACAAAATTCATTAAATCTCAGCCATAGACGCCCAAGAGAGTTTCGGTTTACTCGGTCTGCCATCTAGTGGGGGCCTAGAGTAAAACGGAACGTGCCGGGCTGAGTGGCTCAGACGGTTAAGGCGCTGGCCTTCTAACCCCAACTTGGCAGGTTCGATCCTGGCTCAGTCCGGTGGTATTTGAAGGTGCTCAAATACGACAGCCCCGTGTCGGTAGATTTACTGGCACGTTAAAGAACTCCTGCGGGACTAAATTCCGGCACCTCGGCGTCTCCGAAGACCTTAAAAAGTAGTTCGTGGGACGTAAAGCAAATAACATTATTATTATTAAAACGGAACGTCGAAATTGACGAGCAGACAGCCAGATGGCGTCAAATTGAAATGTCTGCACACGGTAGCTGAGGCCATACGATTATTATTATTATTATTATTATTATTATTATTATTATTATTATTATTATTATTATTATTATTATTATTATCGGGGTCAGAAGTCCTCTAATATGTCGCTATCTGTGGTGTAGTCTCACTGCAGTCATAATAAAGGAAGTCTAGTGGAAAGAAGACTGCCTCAACACGCCATGCTTCAAATCACACCGACACGGTTTCAAGGTCTGGAAACGGTTTAATTCACAGAACAGGAGGTCGTGTTTAGAGATAAGACACGAATGACCATTTACTGGTTCACGAACTACAATGGTTCTTGACCTTCGCGCAAACAACAAGAGATGGCACTGCGGCAAGTTAGCATTCATTTGTACGATTTTCATCGTCGTATAAGTTAGGTCCACATCAGAGAACAAAGGAAATAATAATAATAATAATAATAATAATAATAATAATAATAATAATAATAATAATAATGAAATACGTATGTAGTTCTCCGCTAATCGGAAAAGCATCGAAATATGTATATGTTTCGAACTTATAAAAGACCAGAGAGCCATCGGCGTAACTTCAGGACTTGCAGCAGTGTTGCCACGTCTACAAATAAAAACTCCGTAAATTGTACGTGAAAATTTTGGGAGAATGTTAATGAAAATGTCAGTAGTTCTTGAGCACCGAAATGTTATAATGTTTAACTTAAATAATGCAATAGTCACGTGACGTTATGAGAAATATATACAATTCCACTCACCCGTATTCTGTGGTCACTCTATACGTCTTCTTTTTCTTCTCGTTCTCGCCATTTTTCCTGTGGATTCATCAGGCGTAGAAATGGTGTGCCAATTTTGAAGTCGTAGCAGGATGCAGATCTATATGCGGGTCGGGGATTTCCCTTCGAATGATGCAGTCAAGCGTGAGTTTCGAGTTCAATAAGAGGGGAGAGATCACGTAATTCGAGCCTAAACTGAATGCGGGGAAGTACAGTAGGTACCTAACGAGTGATGTTATAAATAAAACGCTACGCAGTGAGACGAGAAAAGTTGTTCGGTACCAATATATTGTGTACCATTAATCATTATTATTTCATTTTCCTTATTTTTGCTTCCTCTTGTTCATTTCATGAATTTATGTCTAATAATTTTCCTTTCGCAGTGTTCAGAATGTGAATGACTGCTTTACCGTTGAAATTATTAGTCATTGCTTTGTTTACAGCCTCCCTTCCAAAAACATGCCTTTCAGTCCACCAAAATGGCGTCGTTCTTCCATTCATACGACGTACACTGGTTGCCCGGACACGGTGTCGGTTTTTTTGTAGACGAAAAATTGCTTACGCTAATTCCAGATAGAACCGCAGCCCAAAAACATAGCGATTTTAAAACCCATATATAAAACAAGTTAGAAAAATAGTTGTCAAGCACACGGGAGGTAAGTGTCGCAATGCAGATATTTATTGCGGATATTGACCGATCCCTCCCATCTTCTGCCATGGCCGTCATCTTCACCTGCTTCGCCCACATAAAGAATCCACACGTGCGTACTGTGGCCTGGCGTTGTCGTGCAGCACCACGACACTTGTTAAGAGAAGTCTAAGTCTTTTCCTTCGAATTACTACCTACAAACACTCCAGTGTGTCACAGCAACTGGTAGCAATCACTGTCACTTCCCTGGTGAGGAAATAAAAATAAACAATCTGGACCATCCTCCCTATTCTCCCGACCTGGCACCCACTGATTTCTATCTCTTCGGAGCGTTGGATAAGCACTTGGGTGGTAAACGATTCAATGACAGTTCGGCCCTTCAGCATGGCGTTATGATGGGGCTTCAGGGACTGACGCAGATTTCTTCTATGCAGGCACCCATGTCCTGGCGTACCGGTGGAACAAGTGGTTGTGTCGCAAGCCCCTATCTAGCGGCGAGGATAGGAACTGTGCCAGCTGCCGAAGCCTGTTGCACTCCTCTGGGGTAATGATTAATGAATGACAGATGAAATGAAATGATATTGGTGAGTGTTGCTGGAATGAAAGATGACAGGGAAAACTGGAGTACCCGGAGAAAAACCTCTCCCGCCTCCGCTTTGTCCAGTACAAATCTCACATGGATTGACCGGGATTTGAACCACTCAACCCAGCGGTGAAATTCCGGCGCGCTGCCGCCTGAGCCACGGAGGCTTTTCATTGTATAGTGCCCAATCAAAATCTCAAAAAAAAAAAACTATTATTACTGCACTTTTGGTAAACTGTCAATCTTTACCTCTCTGTCGAAATTTGCTCAGAGAGCATAAAATACTTACCGCGTCCTAGTTTTCTTTTTCTTCAGTTTTTATGTATATTTTACGCCCCCCCCCCCCATCCAATTCTAAATCGTCGCACGGTGATGTTCTGATGTCTTAACTGATCGTCCTACCAAGTTTCATAAGATCCAAGCCACCCCTTGTGACAAACAAACAAACAAACAAAACAAACAAACAAACAAACAAACTTGTTCTAGCCCTTGCTGGAGAATAAAGTGCATTGTAAACATGATATCCTGATAGACATTGATCTGGGTAATAAACAGAAAACGGAACGTCCTTAAACATATCAGTTTAACAAAACACAACTTGTTATCGGAAAAGTGGGGGGGGGGATTCCTGCTGTTGGATTTCTTCGTGATATGGTAATGGCCGATGTGTTGCGTGAGTGGGATTCCCCTCGTGCATTCTCGGACCCCCTGGCACCTCGAACGGCCATTGTGAATCCAGGCAAGAGGACTGTTAATAGAGGGTTGCTATACAACGATCAATAGCTTCGTCACAACATTAACTGAATACTATACCTCACGGAGACAACTTTCCAAAGAAAGGCGGTGGCAGACCGTATAATCTTCTGAATTCCAAGCCGTATAAAGTGAAATAAATTTCCGAGAAACGTAACGTTTCGGGAAGGTATAGCTTCACGTCTTCAGTCGTAATTTATTTCTGAGGAAGAGGCGTAAAGTCTATCTGAAACATTAATTTTTCTTTTAATTAAATGTTATACTGAAGGCTGAGAAAAAATACATTTTTATTTATTTATGCATTTATATTCATTCTTCCCTAATCTATTTACCCTCCAGGGTTGGTTTTTCCCTCGCACTCGGTGAGAGATCCCACATCTACCGCCTCAAGGGCAGTGTCCTCGAGCGTGAGACTTTTGGTCGGGGAGATACAACTGGGGAGGAGGGCCACTGCCTCACCCAGGCGTCCTCACTTGCTATGCTGAATATGGGCCTTGTGATGGGAAGATTGTGAGAGATAGGCAAGGAAGAGGGAAGGAAGCGGGAGTGGCCTTGAGTCAGGTACCATTCTGGCATTTGCCTGTAGGAGAAAACCACTTCGAGGATGGCTGAGGTGGGAATCGAACCTCCCTCTAGTGAGTTGACCTTCCGAGGGTGCATGGACCCCGTTCCAACCCTCGTACCACTTTTCAAATTTCGTGGCAGAGACGGGGATCGAACCCGCGTCTCCGGGGATGACAGCTAATCACACTAACCACTACACCACAGCACCACAGAGGAAGATTATTTATTTATTTATTTATTTATTTATTTATTTATTTATTTATTTATTTATTTATTTATTTGATAAGCCGATGGAGGGCTATTTTACACTAACAATATAACACATTTTAGGAGAACAATCGGGATGAACAACAATATTAAGTATCAACAATAAGTTAACAATAATGTAACTATAATGGCAGCTATAACTGCTAGGTGTCGATTACAGAGTTAGCAAGAATGGCGAAAGAAAATGGGAACCTGCAGAGGCCTTAAGAAGAATCTTTTAATATTGTTTTTGAAGCATGCAAATGGTGTGAATAAATCAATATCGGGTAGTGAGTTACCAAGGGTCGGGAGACAGTGGAAGATAAAGCGTTGTTGTAAAGTTAGGCGCGGACGGGACACATGAAGAATATGCCGGTTTGGGCGGGGGGACAAATTTGATGGTGTTTGGAGATAGTGCGCTTGAACCCCACTGTCGCGGTATTCCTTAAGATTTTTTTTCGTGGTTTCCCATTTTCACATCTTAATGAAGGCCACGGCCGCTTCTTTCACACTCGTAGCCCTCTCCTGTCCTATCGTCGCCATAAGAACTATCTGTGTCGGTGCGACGTAAAGCAAAACCGAATAATAATAATAATAATAATAATAATAATAATAATAATAATAATAATAATAATAATAATAATAATAATGATAATAATAATAATTGGAAATTAAAGAATGAGCTTCAGGAGAATCCTTGGCCCAATTATAGAAAATATTAATATAGACGTCGACATTACCATGAGTTGTATACTCATGTCCAGAAGACCTCTGACATCATGCGGAGAAGGATATTGCAATCAGTCATCAATGATCTGTATTTTGGACTGTCGGCCAAGTGGCAGATTCCCTATCAATTGTTTGCGTAGCCTTTTCTTAATTATTTTCACATGACGTGGAAATTTATCGAACATTTTCCCTTAATAATTTATTCTAGTCCCTAACCCTTCGTCCTATAAATTGTCCTCTTGAATTCCAAATTATTTTATCTTCTTTCCTACTTTCAAAAAACCTCCAAGCGCATTCGTCTACTGTCATCATTCCACGCCAACTGTCCACTGACCGCTCGCAACATACCACATAGCCGAGCATCTCGTCTCCTTACTCCTAAGTCTTCCCAGTCCAAAGTTTTCGTTGTCGGAAATTACCCAGAACAAATCGTGCTGCTTTCCTTTGAATTTTTCCAGTTCTGGTAGGGCCTCATACTCTAATTGCGGTCTTACCAGAGACTTACACGCCCTCTCCTTTACATCCTTACTACAACCCCTACATACTCTCATAACTAGAATCCGGATTATTAGGTGCTGATAGGTTAGAATGCAAGCTTACCCTTCACTGTACAGCGGTTATGCAACGAGATTTGCATAGATATTAGGGGTACAGCCTATAGAACTCCTCTAATTTATGCTACTCTTCCTACTTTTTGGTACAACAGGTTGCATGACACTTCCTACAAACCAAATTACTTCGCATTCTAACCTATCACCACTTAAAAATCCGAGGTATACTCATAACCATGTGAAGAGATCTATACCCTTTCTTAACAACCTCGTTAATATGTTTTCCCCAATGAAAACCATTCCTTATATGAACACCTAAACACTTGCTAAGAATGAAACTAAGACGATTATCGAACCAGATCTTTACCAGTTTTAAAGATGAGAAGACCCAGTCAACTTTGTTCAAGGAGGTGCAGAGGGACCTACAGGAGATGGGGATCACTTATGGAGAAATACAAGAACGCAACGCACTCAGGAGGAAACTAAAAGACCATAAAGTTTTTCAAGACCAATGTTGAAGACGGGAAAGACGTGCACAGAGGAAAGAAAAGAACACCGGCAAAGAATGAAGGATCACTGGGCAAAGATCAAAGCCCAGAAAAGATAGCTGAAATAACTTGGTCCTTACCAGGCCGACACGATAATAATAATAATAATAATAATAATAATAATAATAATAATAATAATAATAATTTCCTTCATATATTAGATATTAGATATTGTATATTTCTAAGTAGGAGATTTAGTTCATCAATATGTTAACAGTAATGAGTTCCTTACAATGAGGTCGTTTGCTGTGTGTTAGCCTGTTTTATTTGCTTTGTTTTGGCTGCTGTAGTACAGTAGAGTAGGGAGAGGAAGAGATAGGCCTAACCTATCTCAAGCCCAGTGTTGACTCAGTACTTCTGCATGTGTAGATTAGAGTAAGGTGTGATGACAATGAAAGTTACAAGCGCAGCAGAGAGATAATATGATGATTGTACAACAAGAGATCTCGGAAATAGCAGATATGTATGAGTTAATAAGATTTCAAGAAGTATATGGCAGAAGGAAACGAAAAGATATTAGCAATAACTGCAAGTATTGTTACTGTTAAACAAGCACTTGCGTCAAATATAGTAATGGTAAGATACATGATGGCATCTAAGCAAGCATTGGAATAGATTGATATACCTGTAAATGTTATTTAAATGCCTGTGAAGGCGCTTTTGTGACTTGCCTGAAAAGGTTTCACATAATATGTAGTATCTGCTGGAAAGTGGGTATTCACACTTATTTAATTTATTTCTGCTGTGAAGTAGAAGTGTGTGCTTTTTGTTGTTTGCCGCAAGGTGAGCAGTTATATTGTTTGATAATGATCATTTTTTCGTTAATTTAAGTGTATAAATAAACTAAGGTAAGATACATGTTGTCCTAGACAATATAGCAATGCTAACGTCTAGAACAAAACAAATTTTATTTAGTATAGTTAATCAAATGTAAGAGGAAAATGTAAAATGTTAAGCATGTATCAAAATTGAACAAATTGCAATAAAAAGAGTACTCTCTCCCATAATTCCGGAATCCGGAACTAGGAGATGGGCGTACTCCATTCTATTCTATTCTTAATAATAATAATAATAATAATAATAATAATAATAATAATAATAATAATAATAATAATAATAATAATAATAATAATAATATAGTCGTCCCTTACGTCAATCTGGGATGCCGTGGACGTATTGCAAGGCCTCATCCACAGGATAAGCACCGAACAGGTCAATGCCATTTTCCTTCTTTTTTTTTCTTTTTCTTTTTTCAACACGATGCAATATATTTAAATCAATATTCTGTGCTTTTCATATGCGATCATATAAAAGTGGATAGGTTAGATGAATCGCTTTCTTCTTTTCCTCTGCTGAGTTTTAGATAACAAGACTTCATGCTATCAATTCATTTTTATCTACCTAACCTCAGTGTTACACATTCGATAAACTACTTCGATCGATGTATCTGCTATCTCCGACAGGTACTGGTGGCGCCATCTATCAATGTCAGTTGGCACCATTGAACCAGCCACATCCTATAATTAATTATCTCTCGCCCGACGGAGCTATAAATAAAATAATGTAATGTATTATTATTACATCAGGCGTTCAGTGCCTGGTAGCTGTATTTACGGGGTTCATAGACGAATGACCCCCGCATAACATGCGTTTTCTTTCCCTTAGTAGAAAGCAGTGACTCAAAATAATAATAATAATAATAATAATAATAATAATAATAATAATAATATTTCAAAAACTTAATACAAGTTTTTAAAATCTGTACTTATGAAAAATGGATAGTGGAATCCCCATTGTCCGAAGGAAGATAAAAATAATTTATTATTAGACAATATTATTATTTTCTGATTCATTGGCACAATGATCAGCGTTGAGGCCTTCGGTTCAGTGGGTCCTGGGTTCGATTCCCGGCCATGTCGGGGATTTTATACGCGTCTGATTAATTCTTCTGACCAGCTGCCTCTGTGAATCAGTGGTAGTGTCGGCCTCCGAATCCCAAGGTAGAGGGTTCAAACCCGGCAGAGGTAGTCGGATTTTTGAAGGGCGGAGAAAAGTCCATTCGACACTCCATGTCGTACGATGTAGGCATGTGAAAGATCTCTGGTGACTCATTTGGTGTTTACCCGACAAAATTAATTAAATCTCAGCCATAGACGCCCAACAGAGTTACAGTTTACTCGGTCTGCCATCTAGTGGGTCTAAAGTAAAACGGAACGTTGAAATTGACGAGCAGACCGGCAGATGGCGTCAAACTGAAAAGTCTGCACACAGTAGCTGAGGCCTTAATAATAATAATAATAATAATAATAATAATAATAATAATAATAATAATAATAATAATAATAATAATAATAATAATAATAATAATAATAATAATAATAATAATAATATATTATATATATTATATATAGCATATTATTATTATTATTATTATTATTATTATTATTATTATTATTATTATTATTATTATTATTATTATTATTATTATTATTATTATTATTATTAATTCTTCTGACTCAGGGACTGGGTGTTTGTGTTCCTCACAACACTTCCCTCTTCATATTCAGACAATGCACTCCACTACTAACCACTACAGAAACACGCAATAGCTATTACACCCCTCCATATAGAGTTGTCGGTGCGACGTAAAGTCAATTGAAAAAAAAAAGAGATTTGGGACTTAAATTATATGTTTGGGATGCCGGGAGGTACCTCTAAACTAGAGGACTGTCCATAATTTTGGACACAGTTTACTTATTTTACAAGTTGCTTTAAGTCAAGACAGACACAGATAGGTCGTATAGGGACGAAAGGGCTAAGAGTTGAAAGGAAGTGGCTGCGGCCTTAATTAGGATACAGCCCCATTTGGCTGGTGTGAAAATGGGATACAACGGAAAACCATCTTCAGGGCTGCCGACAGTCGGATTCGAACCCACTATCTCCCGAATACTGCATGTTGGCCGCACTTAAGCGAGTGCAGCTATCGAGCTTGGTCCCAGTCTATCGACAATATGAAAAATTGGCGGTAGGCTCTCACGATTGTACCTGCCTCAGAGTTTTGTAGACAAATATTATGTGGATAATGAATTTTAATTTATAGAACGTGAAACACTTGGAATGTGGGTAATAACTCTGTGTGGAATGAGTCTGTGATATGAGAAATACTAACCAAACCTAACCCCAAGGCACTACAGCCCTGAAGGGCCTTGGCCTGCCGAGCGACCGCTGCTCAGCTCTAAGGTCTGCAGATTACGAGGTGTCGTGTGGTCAGCATGACGAATCCTCTCGGCCGTTATTCTTGGCTTTCTAGATCGGGACCGCCATCTCACCGTCACATGACTTCTCAATTGTAATCACGTAGGCTGAATAGACCTCGAACCAGCCCTCAGATCCAGGTAAAAATTACCGACCTTGCCTAGAATCGAACCCAGGGCCCCCCGGGTAAGAGGCAGGCGCGATACCCCTACACTACGCGGCAGGCGATGTGAGAAATAGAGAGACATAATTTAAGACGTCAATCTTTCTTTTCCATTATTAAATTTGTTATTCTATACAATTGACCACGATGTATTCACAACGACAGCTCTTGAGTCAACACAGCGCCATCTTGTAACAGAGTATGCGTGTGACGTCACATTTAGCACAAATTTTGTCTTTGAAGCGCTATTTCATGAAAACTACTTTTCAGATTTTCTATTATTATTATTATTATTATTATTATTATTATTATTATTATTATTATTATTATTATTTTGTAACAGGTAGGATCCTCTTTTATCTGTAAACTGAGACATTTAACATAATCTTAGATTAAATATTCTCGGCGATATATGGGTTCTAACCAAACACTAAAAGCGTCTTAACATTCTCCTTTCCATCTGCCCATTGTCAAGGAACCTAAGTCTACGTAAAAAGAAACCCCCCAAAAGTAGGCCCCGTGTTTCCAGCGCTCTTTAGCATATCTAACGAGCAATGTCAACACACGGGAGGTATGCAGACATCGTCCACTTGTTGTAGTCTCTTATCGACCCGCCCTTCGCGTGCTTTGCACCAGATCCAAGACTTCCAGAGGGTCTCCTGTTTTTGGAACACGATTCCTTTGTGAAGGAATCTCATATGAACAGTGTTGCCGGATTCCCCGAAACTTTGGAAGATATTCCTTTTAAGATACCTCTACACCACGTGGTTCTGCAGCCCCTTACTTTCTACGTATGTGACCCGCATGCACTGATGAAGAGTGGGATGCCTAATCGCTGGTTTACAGAGGAGCGCCACAACGTGCTGAACAGGGTGCATTTGTAAACACCCAAAGACGCAGATAATACATTTTAATAACTAATTAATTAATACACGTACAAACATTCCACTCTACCGAAAAGTTGCTTGTAAGTTTTATGTACCGTGAACGATCCATTATATCTTAATTGCAACCCTGTTCGGCGAAATACATGTATAGAAGGCAGGCGGCTTTCTCTTCCGCATGTCCTTTCATGTTCATACAACAGCTAGTTTTGTACATAGACTATTATTAGACTATTATGATGATTTTATTATTATCATTGAAATGTGTAATGTGTAATTAAAGTTATCCTGACTAAAATACTATTAAAGCATTTGTTCAGCTTCCAATTTAAAAGATAAAACGTCACATGTCTGTCGTGCTTCTGCTCTAAAGCGTGTTTGACAAAACCACTAGTTAACCTGTTGCAATCTTATTACATAAGGTGGATTTTTCGTTGTCAAACTTAAAATGCTTTTTTGCAACTCATTGTTAGGCTGTGCTTTGAAGTTTATTTGACACTCGCCCGTGAACTAGGCAATTGGGTAGTTTGTAATACGATCCCTTACTTACCAAACCAAAGGAGATGTTCAATAAATTTCCAAATTCTTTGCAGTCATTTAAGAAAAGGCTAGAAAAATAACATATAGCGAATCTGCCACCTGAGAGACTGCATTTAACAGAACATGGATGAAAGAAAAAATAAAATTAGTTAACGGTTTATTAATATATATATATAATTTGGCATATTTCTTTGATAGTGCAATACCAGCCTTGAAACAGACACCCTCGTCTCAACATGTAAAGAATAGCTTACCGTCTTTAAATAACGGGGTTGAGCCGTTCCACCCCTGGCAATGAGGTGTACTTTTAGAAGTAATGATGATGAAACACCACGAGAAATGGTAATCAAGTTAGCGTGTCTGAGGAATTGGAGTTTCTTTGACTGTCTCTGTGTATTTCCACGAGCTTCGCTTCTTGCGTACCAGCCACCTTCTTGCCGTTAAGTTGAGCTCATCTTTGTACACACGTCAAGATTATTGCATTAAATCTTAAGCAGCTATACTTCCTATCTCACGCGATTTATCACTTCTCCAACACTTTGTCTTCTAGGGAACAATATATATCATGCGTGTGTTTGAATCATCAGTCCATTAGGCTAGTTTGATGGAGCTCTCAATGGTAATTTATCCTTTCATCTCTACGTAACTTAACTCTGTATTGCTATTGCCTAGCCTTAACTTCATTGGATTGTTATCTGCTGTTCATTCCCCGTTGTAATTGCAGCAATATTGCCATCTAGCGGGCATGATTGGCAACAGAAGAAACAAAGTACACTTCAGTGTAATGTTTTAGTTCATAAGTTAATACAGCAGGACCGCGATAATCTGGCATGCTCGGGGATCCTCCAATGCCGGATTACGAAATTAGGACAATTTAGGAAAATGTTAGGGCAAATATTCGTTTATATGAAGGGGAGTTAGGGACTGGAATTACTTACCAAGGAAGATGTTCAATAAATTTCCAATTTCGTTGCAGTAATTTAAGAAAAGGATAGGAAAATAACAGGTAGGGAATCTGCCACCTGGGCGACTGCCGTAAATGCACATCAGTAGTGACTGATCGGTCAAATATTCCGCATTATCAAGGTAATTTTTAGAAATCTGGTTTAAACAACGGGATATGAATAGAAACTACAGTATGAACGTACAAAAGCGAATAATTGTTATCCATTTAAGACAACAGAAGATATAAGAATCAAAGAATTGTTTAACCACCTTATCAACACCTTTTATTTGCCTTTGGCAATTTTATAAAAACATTCGTAGTACATGTTTCGTCTTATGCTTAGGTACAAAAAGACGAAAGTATACCCA
Source organism: Anabrus simplex (assembly GCF_040414725.1). Classification (NCBI taxonomy): domain Eukaryota; kingdom Metazoa; phylum Arthropoda; class Insecta; order Orthoptera; family Tettigoniidae; genus Anabrus; species Anabrus simplex. Next base: position 78,272,682 of record NC_090278.1, on the reverse strand, counting down.
ATATATTTTCTTTCATAACAGCCTCGATCTCTTCTCATGAAAAGCTTATAAATTTTGTCTAATGAGGGAAGGACGATACTGGTGGGGGGAAGGAGAGTTGGGAGGGACGGATCCGTACAATGTGTAATTAAAAACTTATCCTTAACTAAAATACTATTAAAGCATTTGTTCAGCTTCCAATTTAAAAGATACCGGGCGACTTGGTAGTGCGGTTAGGGGTGCGCGACTATGAGCTTGTATCCGGGAGATAGTGAGTTCGAATCCCACTGTCCGCAGCCCTGAAGATGATTTTCCGTGGTTTCCTATTTTCACACCACGCAAATGCTGGGGCTGTACCTTAAGTAAGGCCACGGCCGCTTCCTTCCAACTCCTAGGCCTTTCCTAACCCATCGTCCCCACAAGACCTATCTGTGTCAGTGCGACGTAAAGCCACTAGCAAAAGAAAAATTAAAGATAAAAAGTCACTGTCTGTCGTGCTTCTGCTCGGAAGCGTGTTTGAAAAACCACTAGTTAACTTGTTATAATCTTATTACTTAAGGTGGATTCCTCGTTGTCAGATTTAAAATGCTCTTGCAACTCAATGTTAGGACGTGTTTTGAAGTTTGTCACTTGTCCATGAACTAGGCAACTGGGTAGTTTGTAACACGATCCCTGTCTGCCCGATCTGAGACCAGATCAAGGACGGAGAACACAGGCACAGACCCACACCCAAGATCGCGGGAAGTAAGGACGGTAATCCACACCTATGAACCCGATTCTTATATTGTCATGTCGATACGGACATGAACTGGATAGTCTGCAATACAACAGATGATGTTAGACCATAGTGAACTCTATAAATGAAACTGAATTAAAAATCAAATACTGTCCTGCACTGTTAAATCGTGTAAGGATCAATGTTCTAGCACAATTCCATATAAATATTGTTGTAAGTTTATTATGAAACAAAAATGTCCCATGGCTTTGAAAAACCAAGAACAAAATTTGAATCAAACCAAAAATGTTAAATATAAAGTTTGTGGTACAGTTTAATCTGAATCGCTGTTGACAGGCGTAGCATACGTGTCTGATGATTTCCAGGCCGTGGAACATGTCGGACTGGTCAATGAATCACTACTGATATGCATTATAACAGTCGCTCAGGTGGCAGACTCCCTATCTGTTATTTTCCTAGCCTTTCCTTAAATAATCTCAAGGAAATTCGAAATTTATTGAACATCTCCCTTGGTAAGTTATTCCTATCCCTAACTCCCCTTGCTATAAATGAATTCCAGATTTATCTTCATATTTTGGCCTTTCCTAATTTTAAAGACACCACTCAAACTTATTCGTCTACCAATGTCATTCCACGCCATCTCTCCACTGACAGCTCAGAACATACCACTTGCCGGGCTGAGTGGCTCAGACGGTTAAGGCGCTGGCCTTCTGACCCCAACTTGGCAGGTTCGATCCTGGCTCAGTCCGGTGGTATTTGAAGGTGCTCAAATACGTCAGCCTCGTGTCGGTAGATTTACTGGCACGTAAAAGAACTCCTGCGGGACTAAATTCCGGCACCTCGGCGTCTCCGAAAACCGTAAAAGTGTAGTTAGTGGGACGTAAAACAAATAACATTATTATTATTATTATTAGAACATACCACTTAGTCGAGCAGCTCGTCTCCTTTCTCCCAAGTCTTCCCAGCCCCAACTTTGCAACACTTTTGTAACGCTACTCTTTTGTCGGAAATAACCCAGAAAAAATCAAGCTGCTTTTCTTTGGATTTTTTCCAGTTCATGAATCAAGTTATCCTGGTGTGGGTCCCACACACTGAAACCCCCCCCCCCCACTCTTGCTACGTCCCTGATGCAGCATAAGTTCAATTAACAAAGGGATTAGTAATTTTCTCCGTATAAATAAATTTTATATTGTGACGGAAGTTTGAAAATCCGTCAAAAATTCGCTGTCCACTAAATGGAAAAAAGTGTTTCCGCTGTTCCATTTAAAAATCTGTCAAATCTAGCGGAAAATCCGCTGCGTTGGCAACACTGCCACAGATAGCGACAGTAGTATCTTTGGGTTCGAGTGTACCGATTTCAAGAGCACATAACTCGTTTCCGTCGCTACCAGCAACTTCAATATATCGAGATTTTCAAGTCGTGTTCCATTATATCGATGCGATACCTTGAACAGTGTATTAACTGAGAGCCACTTACACTGGGTTGCTGGCTTTGCACACTATTTCATACTCTCCGAGACATAAGTATGTAACTATTATATATTCTTCTATCCAAGTTGGAGAAATTTATACTAATTATTGTATGTGGTTAAATAATATCTTTACATATTTATGATTAATGTATAGTATAGTATAATCTATAGTTTATTACCAGGCATTCCGGTTTCACCACTGTAGTGTAGTGCCCTATTTTATTATATCTCATTTACCTAAAACTCGTAGCTCAAATCCCTAGGGTATTTTCAACATTGAGTTGCTGGCCTGAAGGACTAGAACTAAGGATATTTGTCCTTATTTCTGTCATCATTACTTACTGTGCAGCGCAATTAACAATATAGAGTATATTTATCTACTTCCTTTAAACCTTCATTTCCTGGATGGATTCAGGTATATGTGGCCTGATTTTATGAACATCATCACGTCATGACTTTAAACACACTGATGAAAAAATAAACTGGATTTTTCTTTTCAAATATTAATGCGTACCTTGAATGTTAATAAGAAATGCGTGTTTGTTGAAGTGAGTTAGGAAGGAAGATAAGAAAAGTTCCATCACTGCCTTGAAGAGCAATTATTATGTACGCCCGGTACGTTGCTGCACATAAGCAATGTGAGGAAATTACGATGGAATTTAATGGAGAGTGATTAAGATGCCGAAGTACCGCTGGGAACCAGAACATGCCGTAATCAAGGTGCTCCTAACACAGAGTAATTAGTTCATTTTGCTCATCCACACACCCCCCCCCCCTCCTCCTAACATGACATGCAAGAACGACACAATGGTTACAGGGGAGAGTCCTACTGTACCGGCCACCTTAACGTTTTCGCTTATAAAAAATAAAATGCCATATGGTATGAGATTTTAATACACTAATCTTGTACTTCATTAAATGCTTTTGCTATGTCTGAGCGTGATTTCCATAAAATCTAATCAAACGTTCATAATATTTAAAAATACAACAAAGCTTAATTTTCAAAGACTATTAAAATATTCTTCCAGTACCGGCCAGTTACTGTTTTCTAAAATATGTGTCTAATAAATTCCTAAGATCAAACAACTACACAATGAACTCAAAAACACATAATTATTGGAATTGACATCCACTAACTTCGTTTTATTTACTTTTTGCAAAAATCATAAATAAAATACAAAATATTTCCTTGGTCTATATTTCCAACATGTGCACGGATTTTAAATTTAATAAACACTTCATCAAATGACTCACAACAAATAATGCATAGACCTACTGTGTTTTCTTCCATTTCCTTATTATTTACATAATAATCTTAATAAAACTGCTTTGCGGGAGTTTTGTTTTCCTTGCCGAACGGGTGAGGCACTTTTAAACCCTCGGCGAAAGCGAATACTAATTGTAAAAGTTCTTCCCTGCTCAGGGGCATGAAGTTTTTATCTAGATCCTTCATATGATAAGTAAGCAACTGTTTTTCCATATCGTCATCCATTTTTTTTTTTTTTTTTTTTTTTTTTTTTTTTTTTTTTTTTAGTCTTCACATCTGAGGAGTTAGATCCACAGCTACACCAACTCTAAGTGCTCTCAGACGTACTTCTTGGCACACAAAAAGCCTCAGCAGCCTCCCTTGCTGTCATTTTGTTGGAGATAATTTTGTTTAGTGCCATCTTCACCCCGTCCTCGGTCCACTTTTATTTTATTTTACCCCTTTTGTCGGTCATTTCACGCTGGAAGATACAAAAAAAGTGGATATAATTTTATTTCTTTAAAAGTCTTATTGGCTGGTACTGTACGCAACTTACGCGAAGGAACTTCCCCGATGGTGTGAAACTTTAAACAGTGGTAGCATCCTTAAAGTATATAAATGTTAAAATCAACAGCATACCTTGAAATGGAGTACCTGGGGCTTGAAGATAACTTCGCGTGCAGTCGTGAGCCAGCCAACGTTCAATACTCACATTTCACACAAGACTAAACGCTAAAAGAAACGCCCAAAGTCTGACACGCGGGAATGTAGCATCTTTCATATGCCACCTGTCAGCTACTGCCATCAATGGCCGGTACTGTAGAACTCTCCCCTAATTGCTACCCAATTTCACTGATAATCTACAATTTAAAGTTTATGGGAGGCTTTTTCATGCAATTCACTTCAAAGCCTCTTAACACACTGTATGTCAATGTCTTTAAGATTGTCAGCACCGCGAAATACAGGATGATCCAAAAGTCCGTTAACATTTGACGAGGCAATACGTCACGGAATATTAGCGGTAGAGAGGTAATAATTGACACAAATGATTGACATGACATTGAGATTATTGACGCCAACAGCGAGTGCACAAACAGGCTAATAGATGGCGCTGGACAGCAACACATCAGATACAAATGGCCAGATATGTTTAACATGACATGGGGTTTTACTGAAACTAAAATAAATTACACAAAATGGACAACAGATGGCGCTGGACAGCATCAGGTCAGGTACAAATGGCTAGATATGCTTGACATGACATGGGGTTTTATTGAAACCAAAATAAATTACACAAAATGAACAACAGATGGCGCTGGACAGCAACACGTCAATACAAATGGCCAGATATGCTTGACATGACATGGGGTTTATTGACACCAAAATCAAGTACACAAAATGACCAACAGATGGTGCTGGACAGCAACACGTCAATACAAATGGCCAGATATGCTTGACGTGACATGGGGATTTTATTTACACCAAAATAAAGTACACAAAATGACCAACAGATGGCGCTGGACAGCACCAGGTCAGGCACAAAGGGCTAGATATGCTTGACATCACATGGGGTTTTATTGACACCAAAATAAAGTACACAAAATGACCAACAGATGGCGCTGGACAGCAACACGTCAATACAAATGGCCAGATATGCTTGACGTGACATGGGAGTTTTATTGGCACCAAAATAAAGTACACAAAATGACCAACAGATGGCGCTGGACAGCACCAGGTTAGGTACAAATGGGCAGACATGCTTGACATCACATGGGGTTTTATTGACACCAAAATAAAGTACACAAAATGACCAACAGATGGCGCTGGACAGCAACACGTCAGGTACAAATGGGCAGACATGCTTGACGTCACATGGGGTTTTATTGACAGATGGCACTGGTTTGCAACACGCTGGTTATGCCGCATGAGACGGTATAAAATGAGCTGTTGTGAGAGAGGGCGTCAGATGCTCCTGCAATTGCGGCATGTTGACGTTACCAGAAAAGGCACTGTCAGTGAAGCTTTATTTCACATTATTTTGGTGTCAATAAAACCCCATGACATGCCAATCATGTATGTCACTTGTTACTTCTCTATCTCAAATATTCCGTGAAGTATTGCCTTGTGAAATATTAACTGACTTTTGGGTCACCCTGTGGAATAATTCTTCTTCCGTTTATTCTTTCCGGACAGGTCGGCGGATGCACAGTGGGTCTTGGTCAGACAGCTCTGCACTCCGACCGGCCAACCGAGCAGAGGATGGGTGGCCACGGCTCTACCGTGGCTCTATGCCTCTGCACTCGGGAGACGGAGAGAGGCTAGACCCACCGTCGGCTGTCCTGAGAATGGTTTTCCGTGATTTTCCATTCTCCTGCACTAAGGCGAATGCCGGGACACTTCCCAGTATACGCCACGGCCGCCAACGCTCTCACTTTCTTCGATACAAATCTCCTGACCTGAGAGACGGCGTCACCGTCTAAGAGGTCCGCCTCCCCCCTCAGGGGAGGAATAAACACATTTTAGAAGTAGTAGTTTTTTTTTTCAGGAATCTGAGGTCGTCACTAATGTGGATAAAGCCTTGTTTTATGGTCAGATGCTCTTCCTGACACCAACCCTTAACAGAGGGATGTATTAAATAGTGCGTGTTCGGTGGTGGTAGTGGGGGTGGTGATGTTTTACAGAAGGAGTAACCGACCTCTCTGAACAAATGAATGGGAAACAAAAAATGAAAATAAAGTAAAACTATTTATTTAACGCGGAAATTTGAAAATATTTTTAACACCGCTTGGGACCTAAATGTAAATCAATATAAAATAAAAAACTGCATGTATGCAAAGTAGTTGTAATTTTAGCCTTCTCATTCTCATGACCGTCATAACAAGCCGATTTTTTTTTGCGACTATGATCACCCAGAAATGAGAAAAGGTTGTTTCACAAAATTTACTAATTTAGAAATATCAAATGAAATTAAAACTTCGTATATAGATCAACAATACATTTCTTTAAGCCGTATTAAAGTATCGTGACGATGAAATCAATACTTTTAAAGTTATGAATTTTCTGAGCGGGCGCTTCGTTGGAAATGGGGAAAATACCGGCACTTTTCTTTTTGTTCAACCTGCGTTGAAATAGTAACTGAGCACGATAGAAATCTCTACTCCACATGATTGAAATTAGAATAAAATAGGATACATTTTGATGTATCTTGTTTCTATATGAGGCAAAGGATAAACTATTTATTAACGTGTTACTGTCCCGTTCCATGGCTAAATGGTTAGCGTGCTGGCCTTTGTTCGATTCCCGGCAGAGTCGGGAATTTTAACCATAAATGGTTAATTTCCTTGACACGGGGGTAGGTGCCTGTGTCGTCTTCATAATTTCATCCTAATCACGACGCGCAGGTCGCCTACGGCCGTCAAATCAAAAGACCTGCACTGGTGAGCCGAACATGTCCTCGGACACTCCCGGCACTAAAAGCCATACGCCATTTCAACGTATTAATTCGGCTGCCTATACTTTTTTCCGCGATGGTACAGTATTCTTCTTATTCTCCTTTTCTCCCCAGAACTTCTTCATACGTTGGCTGGTCATCTCCCTCTGTTTCTCTGGTAACACTCTCCGAAGTTAACATCGAATTTGCAAAATTAAAAAATCCGCAGAAGTGATCTGTCGCCGAAAGTCCACCCAGTGATCTTCGGTCTCTGTGGATCCCGTCGTATCTCTTCCACCCAACCGGTGGTGTGCTCCAATTAGGAGATATAATCCAAATTCTTCCTAGTTAACCTGTCACCGAGCTCGATAGCAGCAGTCGCGTAAGTGCGGCCAGTATCCAGTATTCGGGAGATAGTAGATTCGAACCCCACTGTCGGCAGCCCTGAAAATGGTTTTCCGTGGTTTCCCATTTTCACACCAGGCAAATTCTGGGGCTGTACCTTAAGGCCACGGCCGATTCCTTCCCAGTCCTAGCCCTTTCCTGTCCCATCGTCGCCGTAAGACATAGCTGTGTCGGTGCGACGTAAAGCCAATAGAAGATGATCATAAAATTGTAGTCTTCGTTTTTTTAATTGCGTCTGTAAAGAAAATGTGTGTGGAAATAGAAACCCATGTGTGATGTATATAACTTGTATAAATTAGAATTGCAAGAAAGATGGGTGCAAGTACAGTTGAATGTGGGCGAATGTGTATGCGTGCGCGTCTGGCAGCGATTGTGAATGAGTGTGTATACAGGGGTATCAGTGAGGGTATAAATTACTGGGTCTTTTATTCTAATGTGCATAGAACAAATCAAGATAATTATTATTCTAAGAGTACAGTGTTTCGAGTTTAAATTTGTAAATTGAAAATTGTCTGCGTATGTGAGTACATGTACAATTTAAGGAAAGTAAATAAATAAATAAATAAATAAATAAATAAATAAATAAATAAAAATTTTCTCAATATTGTGGTAGAGATTTATTTTCCTTCGTCCAAACATCTTTATTCTTTTGGGGTTCAAAATTCTCCTAAGTACTTTCCTTTCTTTCTTTTCCAGTCCCGCTTGTTCACCTCTTTTGTTCAACGTTAAACATTATGAACCTCTAGTTTAATTACACTTTTGTAGTGCCTGACTTTTGCTTGGAACGATGACTATCGTTTGTTGTAGTGTTGAGTGAGTTGATAAGACATGTCAATCTTCTTCAATCTCTCTTTGCAAGTTGTGTTATCGAGTTCATTTGAATGGATCCATTCTCATAGATAGTTAAATTTATCAACTCTTTGAATATGTCCACCTTGTGTTGTTAGGTACTTTTCTTCGTTGTCTCTATGTTCAATGTTTTCATATTTTATTAAGGCGAAACGGATAAAATCACATCAAAGGAGAACACTTTAATTTTATATGCCCTTGATTTCTCTAGGGGGTGTCCAATTTTTTTGTCCGGTGAGCTTACAATCCGTTCGCAATAATTATTTGATACCGAAGCGTGAAGCGTCTTATGGTTCACCCTGTATAAATCTGTTCTCGTAACTAATCAGCGTCGCAAGGCCTCCATAATGAAGAAGAGGAAGGGTGGAGTTTTATTTAGCCTGAGTTGGAGCGACTTCAGTGATATCAGATCAAAGTTGATCTGTCTTCTTCACCGGGCCATTGTCTTGCCTCTAATAATAGAAGGCGGTGCGTATGACGTCATAGATAACTATCTTACTTCGGATGTAGACAATCACGTATTCGTAAGTGGATGGCTGTATACCTCATTGACATTACTTCAGCTTGCGAAAGATTCAGGGAGTGAGATGTTACGGACCAATAAGTCTTCTGTTTAAAAAAGACATCTAAGGAAACAGCCCACCGAGACTATTAGGGCACTAGATTACTGCCAACAATAAGGAAACTACCAACATTTTAATATCGTGTGGCTATTTGTAGCAAAGTGCAGCCTTTGTTAGGCAGACCCTTCGATGAGGGTGGGCGACATCTGCCATGTGTAGGTAACTAAATGTTATTGTGGTAGAGGATAGTGTTGCGTGGTGTTGGAGTTCCAGGGATGTTGGGGACAGCACAAACACCCAGCCCCCGGGCCATTGGAATTAACCGATGAAGGTTAAAATCCCAGACCCGGCCGGGAATCGAACCCGAGACCCTCTGAACCGAAGGCCAGTACGCTGACCATTCGGCCAACGAGTCGAACGCCACGAACCTACTACGATGGCTTAGCAGGGAGGAGAGTTGATACTCTCACGTGGCGCGTCCCAGGGGGGTTCCTAACCGGCTTGCCGGCGGACTGGAGCGAAATAAAATAGCCCTCGCGAACCAAACACACATCCCCCTGTGGGTGGGCGACGCAGACGAAGAATACACCCACTAAAAGGGGCGACCAAGGGATGATTGAATTAGAACCATATAAGTTAGTAAGAGTTCCTGTGATTAGTACCATAATGTGAGGAACACCGTGAGTCTACGTTACTTACGATTAGTACCGCAACATGAGAAGTACCATGGTTCTACTTTACTAGCGATAAGTACCATTATGAGGGGCCGTTGACCTGGATGTTGGACCCCTTTAGACAAGCATAATAGATTCAGGATTGTGCTTTGAAAGCAGCCCCTTGGTCAGTAATAGTATTGAAGATAGTTTCTAGGAAGGTGGGGCATTGCGGGTCCAGTCCACTGATTGTTTTAAGTTCATAATCATTGCTCATCGTCTCTTCTTTTTTTTATTCTAGTCAGTGGATTAATTTTGGAATTATCTTTAATTTTCACTATTGTGAGTTGGATCCGCTAATTATTTTAAATTCATATTAATCTATTCATTCTTCATCATTTATTTTTGAATTCTGGTCAGTGGATGAGTTTTGGACTTTAAAATTGTCATTATATTGTCTCATTTCGTACCTTTAGGGGCCGATGGCCTAGACTTTAGGTCCCTTTAAACAGCAATCATCATCATCATCGTCAACATAGGGAAGTAAATACCACCAGCGTATATCGTACTTCATTTGACAAGGACAGTTGTTACTTTGTCAAAATCATATTACGTGACTCGTTGCGCGAAAAGGAACCTTACGTCGGATTTTTCATTTTTGAGATTTTTGTGGTTTTAAAATAGGCACAAGATTAGTTAATGCCTGTAGGTGCAATACTTTACAAGATATTAGTTATAAACTGTTGCTGTTAAAAAAACTGTATTTTGAGATAAAACCCAATTCCAGCTTCCGCTAATTTTCTTACCAGTATTGGTGGAAAATACATGATGGCGCAAAAGTCCGTTAACATTTGACGAAATTACGGAATATCGAAGGTAGAGAGGTAATAACTGACATACATGATTGGAATGACATAGGGTGTATTGACGCCAAAAGTCACGGGAAGGGGTGTCTCATTAGAAAATGTGCCGTGTAAGACTCCTGAGCGTTGCGGCTAGCTGAGCAGTCTGTCACAGACACCAGTGGCGTGAAGATGGCAACACGTCGCGAGATAATAGACTTTGAACGTGGGATGATCATCAGTGCATTGCGGATATTCCACGCGAATTCGGGTTTCCAAGTTCAAAGATGTCGAGGGTTGATCTTCAATATTGCGGAGAGAATGTTACTATCCGCGTAAACCGCCGCACGGGCAGACCACAGGTGTTAACGAACGGACATCACGTCGCGTCCGCAGAACCACACTGGCTGCTCGGCGGACTACTGTGGGTCAGATCACCGCCCAGTTGAATTTTAGGAGTCGGGAACCCATTTTTATCAGGATTGTAAGGAGGCAACTGCACCGCATAGGCTTCACCAGCGGACGACCAACTCGTGTCCCTTTGCTGACACCTTGACACAGAGCTCAATGACGTGCATGGGCCCGCGAACATCAGCAATGGACCATGGAACAGTGGCAAAGTGTGGTATGGTCCGATGAATCCCGGTGAGAGTGTGGCGTATGCCTCATGAAGCTATGCATCCTGTGTGTCAAGAAGGTCTTGTCGAGGCGGGAGGTGGCTCAGTTCTGGTCTGGGCGGCGTTCTCATGGTCGCAATTAGGCGCCATTGTCCGGCTGCAAGGAACGCTGACAGGTGCACGTTATTTGGACATTCTTTCAGACCATCCGCATTCCTTTCTGGCTCTAGAGTACCCTGATGGAGATGCCTTGTTTCAACAGTACAATGCGCCATGGTGGCACGCAGTTGGCTGGAGGAGCACTCCAGTTAAGTTACGACCCTGGATTGGCCCTCAAGATCACCCGATCTTAATCCACTCGGGAATTTATGGGATTATGTCGATGCCTCGCCGTATTGATGCCATTTTGAGGGCTCGCGGAGGAGCAGCTCGTTATCAACATCACGTTCAGTGTCTTCCCGTGACTTTTGGCCACGCAGTGTATAGCTACTTTATTTTTTCTGAATGGACTGCGTATTTTGGTTTTTTAAAAAAACCAAAAGGTAAAAGTATCATAGGGTCGTTTTTCTGGGGATGTTCTCGAAATTATACCTTTGAGTAATAAAAATTATCAACGTGTTTAGATATGCTTGAAAAATCTTTAGAATGAGCTATCGTCATCGAACGTGCACTCCTCAAATAGTACAGGCTTCGCTCAACAGGTCGCAGAGGTCAATGCATGTTGCAGATTGATAATTACCGCTGACTGGAGTCTTATTTTTTACCTTACAGTTACGATCTGAAATCGGAAGTGAGTGTTGTGAAAAACGCAGAAGAAACGAACCAGTGATACTTTCACCTTTTGGATTTTACGAAAATATACACTTTGTTGGACAGGTATTTAGAAAACAATAAAGTAGCCATAATGCCTGTTGTAGTTAAAAGAATAGGGTGGCTTTTAATCCAAAACTGGGATATTTTTATAAGTTTTCAAAAAGCTTTAAAAGTTATCTACCTCAATATAGGCTATAAATCAGAATGTCTGTTCCTTATATAAATCGATACTGTTCCACCTATCTGAACAAATTTTGTATACTTACCTTTTAAGACACTGCGGTTAACCCCATCTCCATTCCCTAGATGTACGCCCTTTGGCACCTTAATATTTTTTTTTTGCTAGGGGCTTTACGTCGCACCGACACAGATAGGTCTTATGGCGACGATGGGATGGGAAAGGCCTAGGAGTTGGAAGGAAGCGGCCGTGGCCTTAATTAAGGTACAGCCCCAGCATTTGCCTGGTGTGAAAATGGGAAACCACGGAAAACCATCTTCAGGGCTGCCGATAGTGGGATTCGAACCTACTATCTCCCGGATGCAAGCTCACAGCCGCGCGCCTCTACGCGCACGGCCAACTCGCCCGGTCCTTAATATAGGAGAAATATCGCATTTGCCGTAGAAAGACGAGACAAAGCTCATTTTAACCCTCACGACGTGAAGAACAAAATTCGGTAAGGCCCTACGGGTCCCGAAAACCATGTTTTAAGGGCCTGAAACCAAACGTTACGGAGATATTGGAATCACACTACCCCGCCCTAGGAATCGGATGAAGAAATGACCAGCCGTAACCATGGCAACGTCAGCTCAAGGATTCTATAGTAGAATACAGGCCTGTTTGCATTAGGCACGTGCGTAAATGTAGGCTGGTCCGAGGAGAGATTCCTCTACACTTACGACTGCCTTGAAGAAAAAAAAGCATCCCTAGGTGTGGAGGTGAGGATGGGATGGCATATAAAAATAATCGAAAATAGTGTCGAATCCATAGGTTTCGGGATCGCTGTGATGAACAGTGACATTTCGCATGTCGTTTAAGATAAAGTTCAGCCCCAATCGGCATGGGAGTTGAAAAGGGGTGAAATAGAAAATATCCAGAACTTCGTGCAAATACTAATTACTATCTCGAAAAGATCCTTTTCTTTTTACACTTCTTTCCGTAGCACCGACAAAGTTAGGTCTTATGGCGACTATACGATAGGAAAGGCCCAGGACTGGGAAGGAAGCGGCTGTAGCCTTAATTAAGGTACAGCCCCAGCATTTGCCTGGTGTGAAAATGGGGAACCATGGAAAACCATCTTCAGGGCTGCTGACATTGTGGTTCGAACCCACTATCGCCCGCATGCAAGCTCAAAGCTGCGCGCCCCTAACCGCACGGCCAATTCGCCCGGTCCTAGCAATCCTAAGAGAGGGAATGACATACAAGAATAATCGAAAACGACCAATATTAGCGTCGAATCCACAGTTTCCGCGGTCGCTGAGATGTATTGTGACACTCTGGATGCCGTTTTAAGTACCAGTTCAGCTGCATAGGTATGGTGTGAGGTGGTGATGAAGAAAATGTCCAGGCTGACCGAGATTAGTATAAACGAGAAACAAAATCTCTCTCTGTCCAGTCATTACACTCATGACTGAGTATCGTGACCCAAGGACTTTATTTCTGTTATAAGCTGATGCCCTTCTGTACGAAGTTGCGTTTTCCGGACAGTAATTCTCCATGGTAAGTCCTTGATCTCTCTTACTTGATCAACCCATATTTTTGCGACCCGTCCTTGTGCCAGAAACTTTTCATTGGACAATTAATTTTTTCCGGTTGTCATCCTCTTATTTCATAATGTGACCGAAGAATCGCAGGATTCTCTGGTACACTACTTGGAATACAAGAAAGCGTATGCCAATTTCCCGGATGACAGAATCATTTGTTGTTGTTACCGGGCACCGGGCGAGTTGGCCGTGCGCGTAGAGGCGCGCGGCTGTGAGCTTGCATCCGGGAGATAGTAGGTTCGAATCCCACTATCGGCAGCCCTGAAGATGGTTTTCCGTGGTTTCCCATTTTCACACCAGGCAAATGCTGGGGCTGTACCTTGATTAAGGCCACGGCCGCTTCCTTCCAACTCCTAGGCGTTTCCTATCCCATCGTCGCCATAAGACCTATCTGTGTCGGTGCGACGTAAAGCCCGGCTGGCTGTCCACGGTATTCGCAACATCCTTCTCCAACACCACATTTCAAAGGCGGTGAATCGGTTCCTATCTTTAGCTTTTATGTTCCAAATTTCGCACCCATACAGGAAGATCGAGAACACAAGCGAATGGAATAAGCGAATAATCATCACTTAAACTTGAAATTAAACGTACAAGAATAATTCTTAAATAACACAATAGTTCTTGAAATGCCATCCATTGTCACAATAAAGAAAAAATCGCTTCACACATAATTAACAGGAAATTAAATACCTATATGTAAATAATAAAAAAAAAGTACGCGGGTAGCGCCGTATAATACAGCTAGTAACTCATAAACTTCATTCGATATTTCAAAGGTTCGTTTTCATAAGTTGTATACCAACAGGAATAAGCTAAAAACTATTTGCCGGCCAATTTCTTCCCTACTTTTAAAGACATCACTCAGACTTGTTCGTCTACTGAGATGGCGTGGAATTACATCGGTGGACGAATAAGTTTGAGTGGTGTCTTTAAAAGTAGGAAAGATCACAATATAAAGATGAGGCTGGAATTCAAGAGGACAAATTGGGGCAAATATTCGTTTTTAGGAAGGGGAGTTAGGGATTGGAATAACTTACCAAGGGAGGTGTTCAATAAATTTAAAATTTCTTTGCAATCATTTAAGAAAAGGCTAGGAAAGCAACAGATAAGGAATCTGCCACTTAGGTACTGCCTTTAAATGCAGACATTGATTGATTGATGGATGGATTGATTGATTGATTGATTGATTGATTGATTGATTGATTGATTGATTGATTGATTGATTGATTGATTGATTGATTGATTGATTGGTTGATTGATTGATTGATTGAATTTGTAGAATAAATGTAGGTCCTGATTTTCGCTGGCAGTCTTAGTTTTATAGGCACTGTATAAACTTTGTAAATCACCTTTAATGGTTAACCCAAAGTCAAGTGCATAGATTCCCGAAAGTTCAATTTGATCTGTGCCATAGCGTAATATCCTAATAAAGACTCAGACTTTGGGACGAATTACAGTTAGAAGTCTGCGGAGAAAGGAAAGTAATCCTAAAGTTGTGTAAGTTGGCTAGCCTGTCACCATTAGTACCATGGCACACGCGAAGCAGACCAAACAACTTTATTGGTATCGCCAATTGGAAGATAACTTTCTGACATGCAACCTTTACTGCTCCATAAAATTTTAAAAAAAATCCTTAGGGGATGTTATTTAATCTGTTTTAAGACGAAGAACTCAGTTTACAGCTTCTTTATTTTTAATCAATTAAGTTAAATACTATTTTCTTCAGTTTGGACTGGCTGTTGCTCATGTGTCGAGTTTGTACTATAAAACTGGAACCACGTTGGTCGTCATTTGTAATTTATCGTAACAGACTGTCTCATCATGTTTGAGTCCGACTCGTTGGCTGAACGGTCAGCGTACTGGCCTTCGGTTCAGAGGGTTCCGGGTTCGATTCCCGGCCGGGTCGGGGATTTTAACCTTAATTGGTTAATTCCAATGGCACGGGGGTTGGGTGTATGTGTTGTCTTCATCATCATTTCATCCTCATCACGACGCACAGGTCGCCTACGGAAGTCAAATAGAAAGACCTGCACCTGGCGAGCCGAACCCATCCTGGAATCTCCCGGCACTAAAAGCCATACGACATTTCATTTCATCATGTTTGAGAGTCGAAGAAAGCAATCGCAAGCACGTATGTTCTGAAGTACTACCTGTTCCAAAACATTTCTCTTTCGTTAATTAAACTGTTGCGCCTGAGAATACAGTTTTAATTT